>NC_060126.1:439484666-440100499 GCF_021461395.2 Schistocerca americana
CCAGACTGAAGCGCTTAGAACCGCTCGGCCACTCCGGCCGGCTGTCATACTGTGTCATTCGCACATGCTGATTACGGATGGTCTCAGTGTGGAAGGGTATTACATGCACCGCCCTGTTTTCTGCATGCCACAGTTACTGTTCGTGACAAATGATACGAATCGGATGTGATTCACTGCCCTGTGCTCCAACTAATTATTTTAAAAATTTATAAATACACTGCGGGAATTGGATCTGCTATGCATCAGTCCTCATTTCTTCACGAAATTCCCTCCCAGATTTACTTTGATGACAACCTAGAATAAATTCATTTCACACAGCTTACATTTACGTACTTTTATAACGTATAATCCCGGTTAATATCTCACGATTGTCAGTGACTTTACTTCTTCACATTTAAATCTAGGTTATGTTCACGAATACGGTCGACATCTTCCTCGTTCCAGAATGAGGTTTTCACTCTGCAGCGGAGTGTGCGCTGATATGAAACTTCCTGGCAGATTAAAACTGTGTGCCCGACCGAGACTCGATCTCGGGACCTTTGCCTTTCGCGGGCAGGTGCTCTACCATCTGAGCTACCGAAGCACGACTCACGCCCGGTACTCACAGCTTTACTTCTGCCAGTACCTCGTCTCCTACCTTCCAAACTTTACAGAAGCTCTCCTACGAACCTTGCAGAACTAGCACTCCTGAAAGAAAGGATATTGCGGAGACATGGCTTAGCCACAGCCTGGGGGATGTTTCCAGAATGAGATTTTCACTCTGCAGCGGAGTGTGCGCTGATATGAAACTTCCTGGCAGATTAAAACTGTGTGCCCGACCGAGACTCGATCTCGGGACCTTTGCTTTTTTCGGGCAAGTGCGAGTTCGAGTCTTGGTCGGGCACACAGTTTTAATCTGCCAGGAAGTTTCCTCGTTCTAGTTGCTTTAAAGAAATTACAGATACTGGTACAAATGGTTTCAGTTTATGCTTCTCAGTTATGGCATGAAGTCTTCTGCAGGGAGCTGGTGCAAAGGTAGGTCCAGAGGATTGGTAGCTTTACGCCTCCAGCACACGTAGAGTGTTCAAGTCGATATTAGTAACGCGGTACGGTTTTAAGGAGTCGTTAAGGAAGGTTAGATTTTGGGTAGAGAGGATATTCAAGTCTTTTTCTAACTAGCGCAACATTGGTGTCAATAAACTGACTAAAGTTATACTGGTGTTCGTTGCGGGTAACCAATAGCCACAACTACATCGCAAGTTGTGCCATTGCTCAAGAGACCACTGTTCTGGATTACGATCCTTTCCATGACCCTAGGTTTCCAATGTTCGTAACAGTTGATGGTTCTGCTCTGCCGCATAAAACACTTTGTAAATCCAATGGGAACCTACTTCCTGAAAATTTGGTTGGGGATGCAGCGCTTCTCCACGGCACTGTATCGCATCGGGTTCACATCTTCTTCTGGCAGGATAAATGGTAACACTTCCTGTTCTGCCCGTCACAGTTCCTCTAATATCATCACCAACGTTTCCTTAGTCTGTAGTTGCACCCATTTATTCATGATTTTCAACTTCATCGGGTATGGATGAATGGTGTAGCACTGATAACGTGCGTTTTCTCCCATCACCACGAACCAGATCGATACAAGCAGTCTTCCTTTGTCTGCCATTATTTCGAAATTTCTATAGGATAGAAAAGTGCTAAATTCGGTTGTGTTAACTCAACTACATGCTGAAGCTCTGTGGAGAAGTCCGTCTGTGCTTGGCGTAACCCTTCCAAAAATTGCTGCAGTGGCACCAATGGTAAACTTAAGTATCGACGTACTACATCAATTTGCATTCGTCTTACTTGAAGTCTAGTGCCATTCATTCTGTCTTCCAATATTCGTAACAGTCTAGCGACAGTCATCTTTTCATCCAATGCACTTAATCATTTCTGAATAATCGCCAGGTTGTTGTTCGCTGTTGCTAATGTATTGCGCAGGCACAGCTTGAGTTCCGTGGCTGTGTCACATACTTGTACTTTAGTATTGCCCAACATATTTTGCTCCTAATTCATTTTGATACTGATCACTAATCTCCCAGAAATGGATTCTTTTCACTCCCCTTGTGTAACTTCCTGAATATGTATTGTAGCCTATGAATCTTGTTCCTTACTTTCCATAACTCTATGGATCTGATGTAATTAAATTCTTCCTTGAGACATATGGGTCACAACTTTAACAAGGATAAAACTGAATTGAAATTTGTGCCAGGACTTGAACCTGGATCTCCTACTAACTAGGCAGAATTATTAGCCGTTCCACCACCATAGTTGTCTAGGTAAAAGAGCTGTATGAACTACCCCTCTCTAACATAAACTTTCTAACATAAACTTCAATTCACGTCTTCAACCTAAGTATTGCCAAGGGTCTCCGGTATTGCAATGGCACCACAACTTTGAATATAATGGGGAAATCCTACCTGTATCATGGGCCTAGGTAACTTATACATACGATGTAATTAGATTTCCCTTGAAACACTTCTTCAAACTCTGGAGAGGCTTTTTTTTTATTTTCTTTTATTTTTTGACCGTGGCTCTTTGGCCACCATGAATCGACAAAATGTGGACATGTGCCAGTTGCAGAACTTCGTCCCTCAGAGACAAAGGAAGCACTTGCACAGTTTGAATACTGTCGGCTTCTATAGTAAGTCCTTGTACATTATGAACTGCGGCGGTGAGCTAAATTCCTGACAGTGTGCCTCATCTGCCTACACACTCTGCCAGTCAGACCCACTTTCCCCAAGCGCTTGTAGCACTGCGACCTAATGGCTCAAATTATCCGTGATTGCGTGTTTTTTCCCAGGCTTGTGAATGACTTAGTAGTGACCTCACTCTGCTTAAGCGCTCACGTGGTCAGCCTACAAGAGGGATCCTTCAAAACCAACAGTCATTTCAGTGAAGTGTTTGCCTGTACAGGTAATGTCAATAGTAAGGGGTCCCAAGGATAATTGCCTAAATTTCTTTCTACATGATAGAGTACTGACATTCTAATCTGTTTAGCTGTTGAGATGCATATGTACAGGATGCTCTTTACCATATATAATGCAACCAAGAGCACTATTGCTAGCATCGCAGGAAAGGATGAATTATTTCTCAAAAGGAAGCACCAATACTGGATATTCAATGCTCTTTACCATATATAAAGCAACCAAGAGCACTATTGCTAGCATCACAGTAAAGGATGAATTCATTCTCAAAACCAGGAAGCACCAATACTGGATCTTCAATGAAAGTGGGTTTCAATGCCTGAAAGGCACCCTCCGGTGCCAATTCAAATTTAATATCTTTTTATCAGCAAATGATTTAGTGTTTGAGTAACTTACACAAAGATTTTTTGACAAATTTTTGATAAAAGTTATAGAAAACCAGGAGAGACTGTAACTGTTTCGCTTTTTGAGAGACTGAAAATTCAGAGACCGCTGACACTAAATGAGATTCGGTTGGTACACCCTCTTAACTAATAAAACGGCACAGGTACTTGACATGGGTCTCCGTAAAATTAAATTTTTCAATACTTAGTGTAAGACGTGCTGCTCGAAGTATGCTGAATAATTCTTCCAACGGTTTTACATCTCCATTAATATCCTCTGAACAAACTGTAATATCATATATCATGCATTTCCAAGTTTTATGCTACGCAAAGCACCATCTAGCAATCTTTGGAATGAGACTGGTGCAGTTTTAAGCCCAAATGGCATCCTACTATTGAACATGCCCCCATAGGTTCGTAAAAACAGATTAAGGTCTGTCCTCTGCCACTACCTCCATCTGGCGGTAACCGCTCCGCAAATCCATTGTGGAGAAGTATTTGCGTCTGCCTATGTTACAAAGCATCTTCGTAATATAAATACTGGATAGGTGTAGGCGGTGGGACAAGCATTCGGGTAACTATATTCGCCACAAAAGCGATACTTCTTGGTGCTATCCACCGAATATTATTTTAGGACCAGAATTACACCTGGCCCCCATGGACTATCACTGGCTTCAATGATGCCTTCTGCCAGCCTTCGGTAGAGTGGTTGCTGTTACTTTGTACGTGATATGGCTTCCTATGAACCGGTGCATAACTTCCTGTCGGTGTGCAGTGTTGAACAACTGGGGTTGTGGATATGGACAGTGTGCTATTAACAAATCCTTAAATTGTAACAGTAGTGCTTCCATAGCTCTTTGGTAACTGCCCTGTGAATGACCCACTTTGTCACATAACGCAGAAACGCCGACGGTATGCGTGTAGGTGTGGTCAGCGCATGACCTATCGGTATCCTCTTGATGCAAAATATCCAATTTGGCATTCAGTAATCATTCACTAGACTTATAACGTCCATACCGAAATTGTCTAGGCTGCTCACAACCGTATAGTCACCATTCATGTTACTTATGTGTGCTACGCTCCTGCGTAAAATGCAATATATACCTAAATGCTCGTTGTTTTCAAGCGGCTCAACCGGTTGCCTTTGCGGTTGATTAGAGAGGCTAAAGAATACGTTACTTACCAGTACAAACATTCCTCTTTGTTTTATAAAAATAGGTTACGCTCGTCATTTTAGTAAATTTAAAATTCTGTAATTATTATGTTTGTGAAACATTGCACTTGAGACAATTCCAGAGACTTTATTGGTCTCATACAGAAATGATTTTATGTATACAGACCGAAGGAGCGAGTGAAAATTTGTACCAAACTCGGAGGTCGAACCTCGATCTCGTGCTTACTAGGCAGTTTAGCTAGCCACTAAGAGACTTTGGCACACCACTTCGCTCAACTACACAACCAGGCATGCCTCTCTCCTCGATCCAAATTCTCACTGCCGCCCCACTCTACTTTAAATTCACCTCTGTTCGTTTGTAAGGGGGAATTTAAAGTAGACTGGGGCGACTGGAAATTTGGATGGAGGGGAGAGCCATGCCAGGGTAATCCGTGAAGTTGTGTGAACCGTTGTGCCAAGTTGGCTTAGTGGCTAGCGCACCCACCTAGCAAGCAGGAGATCCGGGTTCGATTCCCTCCCTTGGTTCAAATATTCACTCGCCGCTTCAGACTGTATGCATAAGATTACACTTGACTCATTCGACTGGCACAATTGTTATATTAGTGCTTTATACCATATGGAAGATGTCACAGTGCTGCACTGTCTACATCTTTTTCAATTATTTTGGTTGTGTGTAAGCTTGTATATTTCTCTTCACATACTCATTCTACATCACTGTATGTACTTATGTTACTTTTGCCTTTGTAATTATTTGTTACTTCCCTACTTACTTAAAAAATTTGTTTTTTGCCTTAGGCATATTTAAGATGATATGGTTAGTATCGTATTCACTGCTGTTATTCAGACTGAAGCATTGACATACATTTAAATGTAGCCAGTAACTGAATAAGTTTTCAGGTTCCCCGAACGACAGTCGACATAAATTTGTCTTATATAATTAGTATCATTTCCTATGTCCACGGACTGCTACGGACTGCCTCTGTGTAGCGACTGTCTCTGATAAGCTACATATGAAATTTGAAAAAGTGCACTGTGTTTCAGTTTCATAACTTTATAAATAATTTTATCTCATGTAATAGCTGGCAGGAATGCCAATCTTTACCACCTATACCATCCATTGACACTAACCATCTGTTCAGCTTTCACATTTTTGCGTGTAAAACACTTTAGTGTACTCTATATCTACTACTTTTCAGCTACTGCATATTTTTTCACTATTTTATATTATTCTGAAAAAGAATTGTATATTCACTGAATTGCCATCCGGTAGCATATGCAATGACTCAAATGTCGGCATACACAAAATTGGTCAATCTGCCTATGGCTGTTAGCTCGATAGATTCATACAGTACTATGAAGAGACAGGATGGCTCCTTATTTTATCTCATTATGTCACTACGATGTAACTGTTATACTGCAGAATGAAATGGTGGATAGCATATAAACTGTAACCACAATTTTTGAGATATGTTCTATTAAAAGAATTTTTTGTGCATAATTTTTTGCTGATGACTGTGGATTATTCTATTTTATCTTACAGTTTGCAGCTGTAACCAGAACTGTCACAAATCCTCTTGCCTCATTAGTCGGTACGGACACTACGGTTACAACTACTATAAAATCGTTGATTTCGTGTATTTTGTTGTGTTATAAATGTTGTCTTGCAGCCGTCTGTATACCTTCAGATATGAAGATGTTCATTTAATTGTAGTAACTAGTAACTGAAGCATTTGTCTTTGCGATTTTGGTAAGTATAAAGTTTTCCTAAAGAAGACTACAACATTATACAGAATACATGTGTGTTCCAGACCTTCCCTTTGTTCAATACAGTCACCATAACCTGTTGCCAGCGACGTGGAGCAATACTCTTAGTAGCGCCAGTCGTATTAATACTGGGACTGGAGCGGTCTGTTGCCTGACAAATATCTGTAAAAAAAAAAAACCTCAGAAACGAATGCCACGAAGTGCTTCCCTCAATTTCGGAATCGAGCTGAAACCACAAGTTGTAAGTCCAGGGAGTCTGGTGGACGGTGCAGCACTTCCCATCCCCATCGATAGAACAAAGCAGTCATGACTTGCTCCACGTGTTCCCAGAACCGTCCTGCAAAATTGTGGGCGGCTCCCGCAGAAAACGTCGCTACTTCTTTCTCGAAGCTGGTCGCAGGCTGCGTTCCAAAAAGGAACAGCTCAGGGGAAGAGGCGACGACAATTTCTGCAGGACCCGCCCACAATTTTACAGGACAATGCTCGGGCACATGAAGTGCAAGTTGTGATTGATCTGTTCGACTTACGGGGCTGTGAAGTGCTGTACCACCCATCACACTCCTCGGACACAAGCGTTGTGACTTTAGCTTGACTCCTAAAATGCGGGAAACACTTCATTGCAATCGCCTCAGAACTGTTCCAGAGATTCGCAGTAGACCACCCCACTCGCACTACCGACATAACTGGTGTTGTTAGGGCATCTCACAACTTCAGCATCGCTGAAAACAGGTTATGCTCAATGCAGGTGACTACTTTGAAGGACAGTAAAATTTTCAAACATTTATCTATTTTGAATATATGTTGTGATGAAGTAGTTGTTACTATTAAAGATCCAAACCTCGTGTATGGTATCAGTTTCAACCTCAGAGGAAGTACTGTTTCAGTGGCGAAAAGCGTGACTGACCGACATGAATGCATGGCGTGTACTCACCTCTGCACAACATTTGAGTGCACGCCCACTTGCCGTGGCCTGTGCAGGTACAGAGGTTGCACTCTATCCATGTGATAGTTTCAGGTACACACCCTTGGGAGGAAAAAAAAAAAAAAGGATCAGTTCCAGTTGCTTTTGTTTACCTCTCGTGCCACGTCGCTGCACCGCTCGCTGCCATTGCCAGCATTATAACGCCGCTGCCACTACCTGCCGTCTGAGCTATCCCAACGACAGGAACTGCGTTCCGTCTAGCTAGCATGCAGTCCACATAATACTACTTTCTTGCAGATCCTCTAATCTCTTTTTGGTACAGTCGCTCGACTGTCCAAAGTGGTCACCACAAGTGAGGAGATGACACAGTCCTTAACGCTTTCAGACCCACATTTCTACTTCTACATCTACATCTACGTGATTACTCTGCTATTCACAATAAAGTGTCTGGCTGAGGGTTCAATCAACCACCTTCAAGCTGTCTCTCTACCGTTCAACTCTCGAACGACGCGCGGGAAAAACGAGCACTTAAATTTTTCTGTGCGAGCCCTGATTTCTCTTATTTTACCGTGATGATAGTTTCTTCCTATGTAGGTGGGTGTCAACTGAATGTTTCCGTAATCGTAGGAGAAAACTGGTGATTGAAATTTCATGAGAAGATCCCATCACAACGAAAACCGCCTTTTCTTAGTGATTGCCACTCCAATTCACGTACCATGTCTTCGGCACTATCCCCCCTACTTCGTGATAGTACAAATTGAGATGCCCTTCTTTGTACTTTTTTGATGTCATCCGTCAGCCCCATCTGATGCGGATCCCACACCGCACAGCAATACCCCAGAATAGGGCGGACAAGCGTGGTGTAAGCAGTCTCTTTAGCAGACCTTCTAAGTGTTCTGTCAATGAGTAGCAGTCTTCAGTTGGCTCTACCAACAACATTATGTGATCGTTCCAATTTAGGGTATTTGTAATTGTAGCCCCTAAGTATTTAGTTGAATTTACAGCCTTCAGATTTGTATGACTTGTCGCGTAATCGAAATGTAGCGGATTTCTTTTAGTATTCATGTGAATAACCTCACACTTTTCTTTATTCATGGTCAATTGCCACTTTTCGCACCATACAGATATCTTATCTAAATAATTTTGCAATTCTTTTTGGCCATCTGACGACTTTACAAGACGGTAAACGACAGCATCATCTGCAAACAATCTAAGACGGCTACTGATATTGTCTCCTATGTTTTAATATACATCAGGAACAATAGAGGGCTTATACCACATCCTTGGATGACATTTCTGTTTTGCCCGATGACTTTCCGTCAGTTGCTACGAACTGTGACCTTTCTGACAGTAAATCACGAATCCAGTCGCACAACTGAGGCGATATTCCATAGGCACGCCGTTTGGTTAGAAGACGCATGTGACGAACGGTGTCGAAAGCCTTCTGAAAATCTAAATATAAGGAATCAATTTGTCATCCCCTGTCGATAGCACTCATTACTTCATGAGTATAAAGAGCTAGTTGTGTTTCGCAATTTGATACGATAATTAACATTATACCACACTCGTTAGTATTTGAGACAGTTAATATCACCAGCACTATCATGCCAACAAATTACCTATCCATAGCCAAAATTCAATTCTTTTGTGAATAAGAAATTTTGCAACGATACGTGGACTCACAATCTTTATGTATATTTTTAGTATTGTCACGTAGATTAAGGTGTAAATAGATGAATGACGAACACTAACTTCACTTAACAAACGTTTATTCAGCATTTGCACATATAAGTGCGCGGAGCGAACTGCGTCCAGTCCGGACACATACGGTATATATACAGCTACAGAACATTCGAGTACAGTGATTCTTGCCATTTGTAAATCCTTCTAGAAATTACTCGAACCAAATACAGAAATTGAAATTGTACAGCCGGCCAGTACGGCCGTGCGGTTCTAAGCGCTTCAGTTTGGAACCGCGTGACCGCTACGGTCGCAGGTTCGAATCCTGCCTCGGGCATGGATGTGTGTGATGTCCTTAGGTTGGTTAGGTTTAAGTAGTTCTAAGTTCTAGGCGAATGATGACCTCAGCAGTTAAGTCGCATAGTGCTCAGAGCCATTTGAACCATTTTTGAAATTGTACAGTTCAGGTGAATTTTGTACTCACGACTCTTCATGCAACAGTTTAGTATCATATCCACTACACCATGGTGCTACTCAGCTTCTTTTGCGATCTTGCTCCCTCCTTAAGAGAACAGTCCTCCTAGATCGGGAACGAGTCATCGGCCCTGCATACTCCGACTCCCGATGACTGATGTTCGCCCTGGCGATGATATTCTTAGAACTTCCATTTCCGCTACGTTCTTCTTTGCCTTTCCGCTTCTTGGCTGTTGCTGAAGCTTCGAATTTACCCTAGGTTGCAGGATCCTTATAGGGCTTCATTCGAAGGACGTGGACCGTATCTCTGATCTTTCGTCGTTTGGGGCGGGGTCGAAATCTTCATAAGTAACATCAGACAACTGTCTTCCAACCTTATAAGGTCCAAAGCAGCGCCTGAGGAGCTTCTCAGAGTGACCAAACTTCCGAACAGGAGTGAAGATCCAGACTGGTAGACAACAGGGCGGTGGCACGCATCATACCTTCGGCGATCGTTTTCATGAGCCTGCAGCGTGCGGAGTCGAGCTAACTGCCGAGCTTCCTCAGCTCTGGTTAACACTTGGCCGATGTAGTCGTTGTCCATGTCATCAGGATGCAACGGAAACATAGTGTCCATCGTCGTCGTAGCCTCACGTGCATGCACCAGGAAAATGGTGTGAATCCTGTGGTGTCTTGTTTGGCGGTGTTGTAGACAAACGTCACGAAATGTAGCACCTCATCCCAGTTACT
The DNA here is from genome assembly GCF_021461395.2 of Schistocerca americana. Lineage (NCBI taxonomy): Eukaryota > Metazoa > Arthropoda > Insecta > Orthoptera > Acrididae > Schistocerca > Schistocerca americana. The sequence goes on from NC_060126.1 coordinate 439,494,741, forward strand.
CTGCTCAACATGGACAAACATTGATACCATGTTGGTCAAGGTCTTATTAAGGCGTTCAATAAGCGGATGGTAGGCAGTCGTCATGTGTTGAGTAATGTTGCACCGACCCTTTATCTCTGTCACAAAATTCGATTGAAAAACTTTCCCTCGATCCGTAATTAACGACCGTGTTTTAATACAATGTCTTCTACGATGAATTTGCTGCCTCGAATGCTTTGGTTGTTTTCATGGCTTTTTTAATGGCATAGCGTGTCAGATAATCAGTGCAAACAATAATCCATCTGTTGCCACTAGCAGATGTTGGAAATCGTCCGAGGAGGTCAATCCCAACACCCTGGAAAGGCGTTTCGGCTGGTGGAATTGGTATGAGTCGGCCAGGTGGTTTCTGAGGAACTGCTTTTCTCCTCTGGCACTTTCTACAGTGCAACACATAGTGACGTGCTCTCCTGAATAAACCTGGCCAGAAAAATCTCTTGCGGATACTATCGTATGTCTTAATAAATACTAAATGTCCAGTCTCAGGTATGTGATGGAATTTCTGTAGAACATTTAAGCGCATGTGTTTAGGAATCACTGCTAGCCACCTATTTCCCAACGGATCAAAGTTTTTCTTGCAAAGTAATCCATTAACTACCTTCTTCTGCTCAGCAGAGAGATCCTGGAGTGCAAAGTCTTGATGGTCTTGTACAGGGCTTCTTGAGAGTCGGCATCTTGGTGTTTTCTTCCACACTTGTACACTATGGTAATGTCATACTCTTGAAGACGTAGTACCCATCTGGCTAGTCGTCCTGTTGGATGCTTAAGACCTGTCAACCAACAAAGTGAATGATGGTCTGTAACAGCTGTGAATGGCCTTTCATAGAGATACTGTCGAGATCTGCAGATGGCCTTGATCACAGCAAGATATTATCTTCCTGTAGTTGAGTAGTTTCTCTCTGCTTTTGTAAGTGTCCTAGGAGTATAGGCTATAACCTTCACTTTTCCATCCGAAATCTGCACCAGAACAGCACCCACTGCCATCTGTATGCAGTTCTGTAGATGCTCTCTCATCATACAGAACAAGTCAGTCGTCAGAGCTTTTCGCAGCACATCGAAAGAATCTTGTCGAACATCACCCTAGATATATTTAGCATTGGCTTTTAGCAACTTTTGGAGTGGCCTGGCTTTGATACAAGAGTCTTTGACAAAGCGACGGTAATAAGAACACAATCCGAGGAAGCTTCTCACATCTATAATACTTTTAGGATTAGGAAATTCCGTTATAGCTCTCACCTTTTCTGGGTCTGGCCGCACACCTTCGCTTGACACAAGGAGTCCAAGTATTTTAATTTCTTTTGCTCCAAAAAGACACTTTCTTGGATTCAGTTTCAGTCCAGCTTGTTGGAGACACTTAAGAACTGCCCTCAGTCTTTTCTTGTGTTGTTCAAACGTCTCTGAGAACACTATAATGTCATCTAAATAACAAACACCATTTATTTCAGGTGCCTTAGAATATCATCCATCATTCGTTCAAAAGTTGCAGGTGCATTACACAAACCAAACGGCATTACCTTAAACTCATACAGGTCCTCAGGAGTGAGGAATGCAGTTTTCTCACGATCAGCCTCATCTACTTCGATTTGCCAGTATCCCGAGTACATATCCATGGTTGAAAAAAACTTAGCTCCCTTCAGAAAATCTAGTGTATCGTCAATTCGTGGAAGAGGGTAAATGTCATTTTTAGTTATCTTATTAAGTTTCCTGTAATAAGCACCAAAGCGTCAACTGGCATCCTTCTTCCTGACGAGAACCACTGGTGACGACCATAGGCTCTGAGAAGGCGGAATGATGTCATTCTTCATCATTTTCTCTACCTCGTCGCGAATTATTCGACGTTCTGTTGCTGACACACTGTATTCTCTCTAGCTTATTGGTTGTTGGTCTCCAGTGCTAATCCGGTGCTTCACCATCGATTTGTCTGATTTGTTCTTCACCTGTGGATTGAAGCATTCAGAGAATTGAAGAATGGCAAGTAGCTTCTTCTATTGTTTCTTAGTGAGATCTGGTGATAGTCGAGCTAGAAGATCTTGTCTCGTAGTGGCAGCGCTAATTTGGCCCACAGACTCGGAATGGGAGGTTTCTATGACGCTCAGCTGTTCTGCAATTAACGGCTCAGCGTTTACTATGCACATGCGTCTTGAAGAATCTGCTGTTCTCGGCAGCAGTTAACTCTCCACAATTCACCGAATCTGTTCTTGAACGAGATGGCAGAGGCTGGGATGACCAAGTTATTCTTCAGTGGTATGCTTCTCTCACATTCCACTACAAGATCCATGGGTTGATGCATGGCATGAAACAGGACAGCTACCTTTCTAGCGCTGACTGCGGGAATGATCACTTCGTCCAGCGCACATAGTCTCCACACACTCGGATGCGCATCTTCTTGTCCACAGTATCTCATCTCTTTTAGCATAGTCTTCGAGCGACCACAATCTATAATTGCTTGACAAGCTTGCAAAATGTCCCATCCGAGAATGACTTCATGACTACACTCCTGTAAGACGATGAATTCTAAGGACTGTGTATGGCCACTTGTACCCACACGAATGACACATCTTCCTGTAGGTTTCACATATTTCCCATTAGCCGCCTTCACCAGAGATGTTTTGCTGTCGACGAATACGGCTTTCTGCAACTGGCTATGGTACTTCTCCGAAATGACTGAATATGAATGAGTCCACAAGAGCTTGGGTTGGTCGGCCATCCACGAGGATATCGACGTAGTTTCCTATCATTTTTGTAGTGATTGACGGCGGAGGATTTTTCTCTTCGGCGGCCTCACCTCCAAGGAAGATCGCATCCTTTAGTTTTCCAGATTGCGGCGGCTAGGTGATCGGCTGGAACTTCTAACCGGCGATGGAGACCTTGATCAGCGAGTTGGGGAGCGTCCTCTCCAGCGGCTAGCTTGCGGCGATTGTGACCTGCATCACCCTGTTCCCACATCTTCTTGTTCATCTTCGTCGTCCCGCAGTTGGCGTCGGCTAAGATCGGTCTGCTGTCTTCTGGCGCGAGAATCATCAAATATCCGCCACCTGTCTCGACAATAGCGCACCACATGTCCCGGTCGTCACAGTGGAAACATACTGGTTGGTTATCCTGGGTCCTCGAGACATCGGTCTTCCTTGGTGTCCAAACAGGTTCCTCATGCGACATTGTAGGAACGTAACTTCGCCTGGGTCTCTAATTTTTTACCGTTTTAAAGGGAAATGAAGGACGAGTGATTGGGTTCAATGTCTGTTCCACTTCCTCCCTTATTACCTCTTGAAGCGTCTCGGTTTTTTGCTCTCCGTGCAGTCCAAGTGCCTGCTGAACTCCCTCTCTCACCATCTGACGAAGAACCCTTGTGAAATCAGTTTCTTTCTCCATCACGGACATCGATACGACGTTTGGAAGCCGTTCAAACTTCTTTGATGTAATTCTTTTTTGATACATTGTCTCAATAAACTGGCCCCATTTTATGAAGCCGTGTGCTGCCGAAATCTCCTTCAGGAGAAGGGCTTGATACATGTCCTCAGCAACACCCTTCATGAGATGTGCAACCTTATCTTCCTCCTTCATTCTAGAATCCACTATTTTACACAGCTCCAAGACGTCTTGAATGTAGGCTGCTGTAGTTTCTCCTGGACGCTGTGCCCTGCATTTTATCTTCAGCCTTGCACTTCTGTCGTTGTGTATCGCCAAAATACTTGCGCAGTTCCGCCTGGCATACTTCCCAGCTTGTGAACTTCCCCTCCTTGTTCTCATACCATTGCTTGACAGTGCCCTCCAAGTAGAAAAATACCTTAGCCAAACACATGGTGTCATCCCATTTGTTAAATTTGGCTATACGCTCATATACCTTCAGCCACTTGTTTGGATCTTGGCCATCGTCACCAGAGTACCCGGAAGGATGTCTCATGTGGTGGCACACAGTTGCTGTCATCGTGACTTCCTCTTCTTCTTCTGCCTCCGGTAGAGTGCGATCTGTTGAATATGTCTCGAATTCGGGTTTCTCGCCACGGCAGTTCTGACGTGGCGTGATTCTGACGTGGCCTGATGGGAGTCACTGTGTCGTCGATAATGTGCACAAGTTCAAATACCCGGCGCCTCCACCAGAATAATGACGCTTAGATGAAGGTGTAAATAGATGAATGACGAACACTAACTTCACTTAACGAAGGTTTATTCAGCACTTGTGCATACAAGAGCGCGGAGCCAACTGCCTCCGGCCAGAACACATATGGTATATACGGAGCGTTACAAAAAGGTACGGCCAAACTTTCAGGAAACATTCCTCACACACAAATAAAGAAAAGATGTTAAGTGGACATGTGTCCGTAAACGCTTAATTTCCACGTTAGAGCTCATTTTAGTTTCGTCAGTATGTACTGTACTTCCTCGATTCACCGCCAGTTGGCCCAATTGAAGGAAGGTAATGTTGACTCCGGTGCTTGTGTTGACATGCGACTCATTGCTCTACAGTACTAGCATCAAGCACGTGAGTACGTAGCATCAACAGGTTAGTTAGTGTTCATCACGAACGTGGTTTTGCACTCAGTGCAATGTTTACAAATGCGGAGTTGACAGATGCCCATTTGATGTATGGATTAGCACGGGGCAATAGCCGTGGCGCGGTACGTTTGTATTGCGACAGATTTCCAGAACGGAGGTGTCCCGACAGGAAGACGTTCGAAGCAATTGATCGGCGTCTTAGGGAGCGCGGAACATTCCAGCCTATGACTCGCGACTGGGGAAAACCTGGAACGACGAGGACACCTGCAATGGATGAGGCAATTCTTCGAGCAGTTGACGATAACCCTAATGTAAGCGTCAGAGAAGTTGCTGCTGTACAATGTAACGTTGACCACGTCACTGAATGGAGAGTGCTATGGGAGAACCAGTTGTTTCCGTACCATGTACAGCGTGTGCATGCACTGTCAGCAGCTGATTGGCCTCCACGGGTACACTTCTGCGAATGGTTCATCCAACAATGTGTCAATCCTCATTTCAGTGCAAATTTTCTCTTTACGGATGAAGCTTCATTCCAACGTGATAAAATTGTAAATTTTCACAGTCAACATGTGTGGGCTGACGAGAATCCGCACGCAATTGTGCAATCACGTCATCAACACAGATTTTCTGTGAACGTTTGGGCAGGCATTGTTGGTGATGTCTTGATTGGGCCCCATCTTCTTCCACCTACGCTCAATGGAGCACGTAATCATGATTGCATACGGGATGCTCTACCTGTGCTGCTACAACATGTGCCTTTACAAGTACTGCACAACATGTGGCTCATGCACGATGGAGCTCCTGCACATTTCAGTCGAAGTGTTCATACGCTTCTCAGTAACAGATTCGGTGACAGATGGATTGGTAGAGGCGGACCAATTCCATGGCCTCCACGCTCTCCTGACCTCAACCCACTTGACTTTCATTTATGGGGGCACTTGAAAGCTCTTGTCTACGCAACCCCGGTACCAAATGTAGAGACTCTTCGTGCTCGTATTGTGGACGGCTGTGATACAATACGCCATTCTCCAGGGCTGCATCAGCGCATCAGGGATTCCATGCGACGGAGGGTGGATGCATGTATCCTCGCTAACGGAGGACATTTTGAACATTTCCTGTAACAAAGTGTTTGAAGTCACGCTGGTACGTTCTGTTGCTGTGTGTTTCCATTCCATGATTAATGTGATTTGAAGAGAAGTAATAAAATGGGCTCTAACATGGAAAGTAAGCGTTTCCGGACACATGTCCACTCAACATATTTCCTTTCTTTGTGTGTGAGGAATGTTTCCTGAAAGTTTGGCCGTACCTTTTTGTAACACCCTGTATACAGCTACAGAAAATTCGAGTACAGTGAGTCTTGCCATTGGCGGATACTTCTAGAATGTACTCGAACCGAATATAGAATTTAAGTTACTTAATTACAATCAAATGTCATATATCGAATTTTTTCCCCAGAAGCAAGATGTTTAACCTGAAATGATGACAGGAATTTTTTTTGTTTACTGTGATTCCAACCCAGCACGCATCGCCGATGTGTTCGAGTCACTAGCAAAAGCCAAATATCTGTTTCATTCATCAGTAGCGAGATGTGCAGATGTTAGAACCAGAAATAGCGTGACGAAAGCTCTGTGCTGACTGGCATGCGAATGTCAGAGGTATTAACGTTGTCACGACACTTGAAGAGACGTTGTACATGGAGTTCTTTTCCACCATTATCTAGGGATAGCATTTTTGAACATGAAATTATGTGGTAAAAAGTTGTGTGTCTAACTGGCAGGCGAAACCAGCACCCATTACTACTGCTCATAACACACTTGGAGATGTTAAAAATCGTAATTAATTTTCGCTGTTCTTTAGGTGATTGCATGCAAGATCTTGCAAAACTTTGTAAAAAGACTGTCATGAAAGGGTTAATGATTGCCTGTCAAGACAAGAATAATTAGTGTTTGAGTTCTAGCTCTCCATGCAGTGAGCATCAGCCACCGACCAGCAGGTGTCTCATGCCAGACCACCAGGTTGCATTTCTGCACTCGCATTGTCATGCACAAAATTATTTGAGACCATGTTATTTAATATCGCAGCTTTGTTTCCAACCTGGATTATCTTCGATAGACCAAGTGAACATCTAACAGTAACAATCACGATGCAACCATTGCTTCTGCCGCATATGATGGGACGAATATTGAGGTATGTAATTTACGACAGTGAGCAAAATTTAGCTCAAAAATGTCAGTTCGTGCAGGAACTTATCATATCTTTGTTTAGCATATGGCGACACAGGTCGTTTTAAGATTTTTTGGTTGATAGGCAGTTTTTATTTTAGCTTCTACAAGCTGCGACGGCGATTAGAAACTTCAGTTTAACAGTGTTGATACAGTGTATACACAGTGTGTTCCGGTGCCGTTAGGAGTGTGGCTGTGAAAAAACCGCCCAGTCCACGACACACAGCCCCTGCCTGTTACCAGTGTAGCCGCCTCCTGCGTATAGTGGACACCTGTCCTATTCAGCGGAACCTGAAACCCATCCACCCTTTTGCACAAGTCGAGGAATCTGTAGTCTACACGGTAGCAGAACCGTCTGAGCCTCTGATTCAGACTCTCCACTCGGCTCTGTATCAGAGGTCCGCAGTCGGTACTGTCGACAATGCTGCAAATGGTCAGTTCTGCATTTATCTTGCAAGCAAGACTGGCAGCCTTTACCACTTCTGTTAGCCGCTCGAAACCAGAGACATTCTCTTCCGATCCAAAGTGACACACGTCATTGTTATCGACGTGAGCAACCACCTGCAGTTGGCTGCACCCTTTGCTCTTCACGGCACCTGGGAGGACCCGTTCCACATCTGGAATGACTCCACCCGGTATACACACAGAGTGCACTTTGGTTCTCTTTCCCTTCTTGGCAGCCATGTTCCCAAGGAGCCCCATAACGCGCCTAACGTTGGAGCTCCCAACTACCAATAATCCCACCCTCTGTGATTGTCCCGATCTTGCACGCTGGGAGGTTTCCTCTGAAACAGGACAGGCGACAGCAAGTAGTTTGATTTATTTTCGCTTTTGCTGTGTCACAAAGTTATCAGATTCATGTTTTTGGTACAAGGCAGTCATTACAGGAGAAAAATACCGTTAATTTCATCTTTTACGTTACGAATCATGTCTTAGCCATGGCTAGATGACTGAGGAAGCTATGACTGCAACAGTTGTTCACTAGCTTTGAGGGAACTCAGTCACACTGCGAAGCGAAGGCTGGATTTTAATAGCGTAAAAGACCAGCCTTTTATTTCACCGACACGGCTACAAGAAGCCAGGTCGACATCACTAAAACTAAGACAATTTCCATCATAGGATTTCTCGCTACATTCTGTAACAAGTAAACCTAAACATAAGGAATTTGTGGTTTCTGCTTCTGTGAACTTTTTTTTGCGTCTATAATAACTGACTGATGAAATTTGTCACTCTGAGTAAACGTTCACAAAACCACAATATTTGTTGAAAATAGTCAACCCCGGAATCAATAGTCAGCTGAAATCGTTTTACAAGTGATTTGAAACAGGAACTGTAATCGTTGTTAGGAACTGCGTTTAGTACAGTAGTGCAGTTTTCCTGGACGTCCTTAATTGCGTCGTAACTGTGTCTTTTCATTGCCAACTTCAATTTCGGGAACGATCAGAAATCGCCTGGGATCAAATCTGGCGAATACGGCGGACCATCCAGGAACGTGATCTGTTTGCTAGCCAAAATCTTGTGCACGATCTTCGTTTTATTGGCAGGAGGAGTTTTCTTGGAGGAGAGACCCGGAACCTGCTCCTCGGTATTCAGGTCAAATCTGACGAATTCTCGCCCACTTACACAGAATGTAACACTAAATTTGATGTCACCTCGCTGCTCCACCGTCATTTTTCGACGAATGTCAACCCGTACTGCTACATACGCGATCAGGATGCCCGGTTCAACGCTTTGACGTTATACACGGCTGTTGTTGAAACTTCAAGAATCGTATCGCCGCAGCTCGCCACGAGATAACATTGCAGCTTGGCATTTCATACAAGCAGTTCTAACTGAACTGGGATACACTGTGTATTCAATGTCGCGGGACGACAGTGCAGCTAAATAAGCACCGACATGTCGGCAGGGGATCACTGTGACATTCGTGTCTTTCCGGAGCGGGTGCAGTGAATACGGAAACGTGAACTATGGTCACGTTATTACCAATGGTGTCGAAACAGTATCAAATTTCTTTTATTCCTTTCTTCGTTGTCAAAGGACAAAGACCTATAGCCGTCCACTGGGTAATGAGTAACATGTGTGGGGCATCATGTCTGTCAAAAACCGCCATTGAGGATTGGAGCGCCAAGTTCGACACAGGTCGCCGATCGATCTGCGTGGTAAGCATCTCAAATGGGAGACACTCGAGCACCCACCCTGCAGTCCTCATCTCTCCCCATATGACTATCAGGCCTTCGGACCCTCAAACAAAATGTCGCTGATTCCAGTTGGATGAGGATGGTTGGTTGGTTGGGATTAAAGGGACCAGACTGCTACGGTCATCGGTCGATGAGGATGAGCAGTTACGGTGAAAGGGTACAGTATTGCCCGACATAGAAAAGATGTACAACAACATACTTTGTTGTTCTTGTCAGAACAGCGTTTTTTGTAGAATAACACCATTTTATTTAATACAGCGAAGCCAGATACCAATGTGGGAAAGAAGAGCAATTTGTATGTTTAATTATTCAGATGTGCACTTCCTTAAAATAGATCCCTGAATTCAGTTTAGCAATGTTTGTGAATTGAATGAATGTCTGGTCGTCTGCTGACCACAGATAGTGAAGGTAGATTCTATAATCATCTTCGAGACGGTTCTCTGGTCACCTTTGGCCGACCATAGGGAGGAAGTATACCAGAGCACCAGAGGCCCTGGAATGTGGATCACCAATACGGTGGCAATGTCCTCCCCCACTTCTGCGGAAGTGCGGGATGACCAGATGAATGGCCATGTCTCAGCACTCTGTCGCAGGTTCCTGAGGTGTGAAGACGTGCTTCATGAGTGTTCCAGAAAACCTAAGTTAAATGAAAGTGGTATAGATGTAGAATATTTAGGAGTAGATGAACTAACAATTTCTCTCTTCAGAAACTTTTGGTGGGAGGCTGATGTAACTTGTTCTGAAAAAGATAGGCAGGTAAAAATTCATGGGGAACATAGGATTCTTCGGAAGTGACAAAGAAACCACGTGTTGTAATCATAAGACGAAATACTAGCGTGTGGTAGTATGAAGATAAAAAACTTGCGTGTGTAAATCGAAGTTGAAAATATTTAAGATTTCCGTGTGCAGAACTTGAATTAGAGACAAGCACTTCCACGTGGTGAGTACAGTGTGAGTCTCAACCTGACTATGAGACAATAATAATGTAAGTAGGATGTTTAGGTTTTTACGTTGGTAACGCCACGTAGCGCTCTGTATGAAAATCACTGTCTGTGCTGTGTGCAGTGTGTGGCTGGTTGGCATTGTTGAAATATTCTCTATTGTAGTGTTGGGCAGTTGGATGTGAACAGCGCATAGCGTTGCGCAGTTGGAGGTGAGCCGCCAGCAGTGGTGGATGTGGGGAGACAGATGGCAGAATTTTAAGAGCGGACGATCTGGACGTGTGTCTGCCAGAAAGAGTAAATTTGTAATACTGGATAGCATGAACTGATGTATATATTATGACTTTTGAACACTATTAAGGTAAATACGTTGTTTGTTCTCTATCAAAATCTTTCATTTGCTTAGTATGCTTATCAGTAGTTAGTGCCTTCAGTAGTTAGAATCTTTTATTTAGCTGGCAGTATTGGCGCTCGCTGTTTTGCAGTAGTTCGAGTAACGAAGATTTTTGTGAGGTAAGTGATTCATGAAAGGTATAGGTTATTGTTAGTCAGGGCCATTCTTTTGTAGGGATTATTGAAAGTCAGATTGCGTTGCGATAAAAATATTGTGTGTCAATTTACTGTTGATCAGAATAAGTAAAGAGCGAAATGTGTGAGTACGTTCAGTTCTGCTCAACTGTTTGAAAATCAAATAACGTAAGGGGTTTATCAGCACAGTAATTCATTACTTTTTCTAAGGGGACGTTTCATATGTCGACCCTTAGCCGAGGTTACCTCAGTGGAATCTTCTGATTTTTCTTGTAGTTTGTGTAATTAGTGTAGCTATTGTTTATTGCTAGAGCGTAAGTGTAGTGTTAGAGCGTAATTGTAGAGAGAATTTCATTTGTAGTTGTAGTTTTTCATTGTTGTACAGTAAAACAGTTGTGGTATGCATGTAGATTTGCACGAAGTATTTCGCAGCTGCGATTGAAATTAATTAGATATTATTTTCAGTGTTATGTTAATGTGTTTTCTTATTTTATTCTTCAAATTGTGCTTTTCTGTGTTATCATGTGAAACATTGTGACAATTATGGCGTGTGAAAAACGTAACACTAGGCTCCAAAGTAAATTGAGAAAAGATAGTGACAATGTAGCTTATCAGCACCACCGTGTAATGAATTAACAGACATTCAAACTAGTAATTTGGTAATTGTGCATAGGGAAATGGAGCGGGTGGCAAATAATGTTGTAAATAGTGAAACAATTAGTGAACAGGGAAGCATTATCGATCAATCGGTCGGCAACAGCTCGCCTGAAGATTCCGAAATGACAGGACAGAATCTTGGAAATACTGTAGATTCAGGTTTTGTGTCCTCACCGTTTTCTCAAATAAGTCAAGACACATTTTCTGCTTTTCAAAATGCGAATATTGCCGGTTCAAATGCACTACCGAATAGCACTGAGGAACATGTTTCAGACACCAGTGCATTGTTATTACAATTAATGCAACAAATGGGACAAAAGCTTCAAAAGTTAGACACAATGGAACAACACCAGAGACAAAAACAACAACAGTTAGACGCAATGGAACAAAATCAAAAACAGTCACAGCAACAGCTTCAAAAGTTAGACACCACGCTTGAACAAACACGTGAATGTTTAATTGCTGAGTTGCTTAAAATCGAATCGAAATGTCAAAAAGTCTGTAATGACGTAAAAACACAAATTTGTGAGCATTTCCAACCTATTTTTTCGCGTCATGAAAATGCATTACAGAATCACGAAGCAGCCTTAAAGGAACTGCAAACTATTGTTCATGGAAATCACGACACCTTGCAAGATAAAATGGACTCAGTTGCATCTACCGATTCGGTTACGCAACTTGCAAAAACTCAGGAAAACTTAAAGGACACAGCAGATACGATTTCAACACAAATGGACACTCTGAAACTTGGTTCAGAAAAACACACTATCGGAGAAAGTAGCCGAACTTTTGGATCAGTTCACTAACTTACTCATAAAGGTAGATGATGATCTGGATGACGCAAGACCCATAGCCTTCACTGACACAGACGAGTATGAACAAATTAGAAAATTCAAACAAAATCAAAATCAAATCAATACACAGTACAAAAGAGAAATCCGGGAAGTATAAGATCAGTTGGCACAAGTAATACAAGAATTACATATTTCAGAGGACACTCTCACTCCAATATGGGAAGAGGGACATAGAAATACGGAACAGCCACAAAATAATAACACAGGGCATTCGGAAATTATGAAAGAAATTGGCAAGGTACACCGAATTTTGAGATGGAACCACCGAAAAGAAGCAACAATGACCGATATGCGGCTCACCTTCAACTGCGCAACGCTACGCGCTGTTCGCATCCAACTGCCCAACACTACAATAGAGAATATTTCAACAATGCCAACCAGTCACAGACTGCACACAGCACAGACAGTGATTTTCATACAGAGCGCTACATAGCGTTACCAACATATAAACCTAAAAAGCCTACTTACAAAAAGTATTAGAAGTGCTTGTCCTAGCATTCAGTTGAGAATCCGTGTGTGAGATAAATAAGATACCAAAACTTACATTATGAGATACATTCGTGTGACGCCAGCTTGATATTCAGATACTCTGAAAGTGAATTAAGGTGAGTCATCCATCTACCCGGCAACTCCGTGTGGGCTCCATTGCACATGGAGATGTGCATAAATCCTCCAGAGTTTGTGGTAAGAAAATTATTACGTGGGTCAGTGACGTGTGAATCTGGGATGACTACTATTGATGTGGAAAAGCAGAACGAGTAGAAAACCAAACATTTCGTTTTTGAGATGTGTTTTCTTCTGCAGTGTGATTTATTCTGTGTATTTAATCTGTGTGATCTGCATGAGACAGTAGAAAATTAGTTTCAAATACGGTGGGACAAGCGTGATTTTTCCTAGTAATGCACGAAAGTCAGTAAATTCGTTATGTTGGTAATGAATGAGGTTAAGAGAGTGTGGGAGAGAATGAAGTAGCAAAAGATTCCTTACCAATCCAGAAAGAATTACATTTGTAGCAATAGACAGAAACATTACGAGACCGTAGAATAGTAAAATGCTTATGTTATGTCATGCCCATTGGTTGGAGAATCCCTTGTTTAAGTATTGTGATTAAGAGTAATGCAAGAAATTTTGCAGCATTAGCGTGAAAGAATTTATTGTAATAAAAGAGGAGACATGTGAGACAAATAGTGGTCTTGATTATTGAGTTGTGGGTAGCCATTTTCTTGAAGTATTTTACCATGACCTCCATTTTATTGCTGGGATGTCCAAGCTTTGGATAAATTATATACATCACAGGGAGGAAATGCGGCCTTGCCAGGGTGGAGTGAGTCCATCAGAAATGTGCGCTAGCTATTAGTCAGATGCGTTATCCATTCCGTTGCATTAAAAAGTAAGGACAAGAATAAACTCTAGCTTAGCTGATAGGCACTAGGGCTCGCATTTCAAGCATAGTTGCAGTGGGTAAGATAATCATGAAAATATTTCTGATGTACGAATAATAATGGCACTCGCTTGGCAAGCCACTCATCTAGTAGGCCTGACTACTAGATGCCACAGAATGGGGTAGGAATATTCCAACGGACCTATTCACGCAGCGCGATACGGTGTTTCACCATACGGTTACCTTCAGACGACCGGTGTGGGCCAGTGGTTCTAGGCGCTTCAGTCTAGAGACGCGCAACCGCTAAGGTCGCAGATTCGAATCCTGCCTCGGGCATGGGTGTGTGTGATGTCATTAGGTTAGTTAGGTTTAAGTAGTTCTAAGTTCTAGGGGACTGACGACCTCAGATGTTAAGTCCCATAGTGCTCAGAGCCTTTTGAACCATTTGGTTACTTTCAACCTGGTGCGCCATGGAATGATTGCCTCAGTGCTCACGGCGATTTTGACTGATTGGCATACCGATTCATGATCGAACACCCTTCGAAGAGAAACTTGGTCACCCCACTTAGTATTGTTCAGGGTTATAATCTGGCCGACAACGGCCGTTGTTCAGGGTTCGACACTCCAAGCTTCTTTTATTAAGTTCTTTGTTTAAAGGCTTGTTGTTATGGTGCCCTTCAACGGAATGAGTCAAAACTTATTTTCTTGCATAAACTTAATGTATCAGTCTCTTCTAGCAAGTATTCCACTCTAATTCCAGTATGAATATTCTTACAACGTTGATGCTAAAACAAATGTAAATAATGAGAGCTATGAAGAGGAGGTCTGCGCAGGTAATTCGGCTTGCTCTTAATTTACGGTGTTCTGGTTGCCTACAATCCCTTTATACCTTTCGACTTTGAGCTTTCTGTCAATTTGGCAGCTTAACTACTCAAGGTCGGGTTTCACAGTCGTATACAATTTTTTAGAGGATGTGATATTCGCCGTTGACTGTAGAAATTATTTATCTCACAATTGAAATTTCGGTCTGTGGGCCATTTTCAAGTGCTACTGCAAAAGATTTTGCTTCAGCATGTGTCAAACTTTAAAACCCTCCGATATGTATACACGTCATCGTCAAAAAAAGTCTTTTTCACTCTTGAATGTATACTTGTCGTCGTCGAAGACAGGCATTTTCATTCAAGAAATACTGTAACATCGGACTAGTGTGAAGCCCTGGATATCGTGAGCTTCGAACTCGTCTGATGTTACCGTACTTTTACAGTGGAAAGGCCTATTTTTGACGACGACATGTATACATACCGGAAAGCTTAAAATCTCACATGTGGTGAAGCAAAATCTTTTGCAGTACCACTTGAAAATGGTCCAAAGATTGACATTTCGATCGTGAAATAAATATTTTCTACAGTCAATTCCGAATATGATCTCCTGTAAGTAATTTGGCAAACATTTCCACCAGATCTTGGTATCGCAGCTGTCCTCCTGATATGGTAACCTACTAAAGTAACATAATGGTTGTGGAAAATTATTCTTCCTGCTGCTAATGTGAATGAGAATCGAAAAAATTACGGAATATGTTTGGGAACTCTGTAATAGTCGAGATACTTCCTGGAGTGACACAGCATTACCTTGCTAAATTCACTAATGATGTTATCTTGGCACTTCGTTTAAATACATCTGCATCTACAAGGATACTCTGCAAATTACATTTTAGTGCCTGACAGAGTTCACCGAACCATCTTGACAATTCTCTATTATTCCAATCTCGTACAGCGCGCGGAAAGAATGAACACCTATATCTTTTCGTACGAGCTCTGACTTCCCTTATTTTATCGTGGTGATCGTTTCTCCCTATGTAGGTCGGTGTCAACAAAATATTTTCGTATTCGGAGGAGAAAGTTGGTAATTGGAATTTCGTGAGAAGATTCCGTCGCAACGAAAAATGCCCTTCTTTTAATGATGTCCAGCCCAAGCCCTGTATCTTTTCAGTGACTCTCCAATATTTTGCGATAATACAAAACATGCTGCCCTTCTTTGAACTTTTTCGATGTACTCAGTCAGTCGTATCTGGTAAGAACCCCACACCCCGCAGCAGTATTCTAAAAAGAGGAAGGACAAGCGTAGTGTAGGCAATCTCCTTAGTAGATCTGTTAAATTTTCTGAGTGTCCTGCCAATTAAACGCAGTCTTTGGTTAGCCTTCCCCACAACATGTTCTATGTGTTCCTTCCAATGTAAGTTGTTCGTAACTTTAATTCCTAGGTATTTAGTTGTATTTGCGGCCTTTAGATTTCACTGATTTATCATGTAACCGAAGTTTAAAGAATCCTTTTATCACTCATGTGGATGACCTCACACGTTTCGTTATTTAGGGTCAACAGCCAATTTTCACACCATTCAGGTATCTTTCCTAAATCGTTTTGAAATTTGTTTTGATCTTCTGATGACTTTATAAGTTGATAAGCTACAGTGTCATCTGCAAACAACCTAAGACGGCTGGTCAGATAGTCTCCCAAATCGGTATATTGATAAGGAATAGCAAAGGGCCTATAACTTTACCCTTTGGAATGCCAGAAACCACTTCTATTTTATTCGACGACTTTCCATCAACTGCTGCGAATTGTGACCTCTCTGAGAGGAAATCACAAATCCAGTCACATAACTGAGACGAAATTCCATAAGCACGCAATTTCACTACAAGCCGCTTGTGTGGTATAGTGTCAAAAGCCTACCGGAAATCCAGAAATACGGAACCGATCCGAAATTACTTGTCAATAGCATTCAACACTTCATGCGAATAAACAGCTAGTTGTGTTCACAAGAACGATGTTTTCTAAACCCATGTTGACTGTGTGTCAAAATAGACCGTTTTCTTCGAGGCAATTCATAATGTTCGAATACAATACGTGTTCCACAATCCTGCTGCATATCGACGTTAATGATGTGGTCCTGTAATTTAGTTGATTATTCCTACTACCTTTCTTGTATATACGTGTGACCTGTGCAACTTTTCAGTTTTTGGGTACGGATCTTTCATCGAGCGAACGGTTGTATATGATTTTTAAGTATGGAGAGAATGCATCAGCATATTCTGAAAGGAACATAATTGGTATATAATCTGGACCAGAAGACTTGCTTTTATTAAGTGATTTAAGTTGCTTCTCTACTCTGAGGATAATCACTTCTACGTCACTCATGTTGGCAGCTGTTCTTGATTCGAATTCTGGAATGTTTACTTCTACTTCTTTTGTGAAGGCATTTCAGAAGGTTGTGTTTACTAACTCTACTTTGCTATCGGGCAGAGAAGGCTCTGACAGTTTCTTGTCGCTAACATACTTCACATACAACCAGAATCTTTTTGGATCTTCTGCCAGGTTTCGAGACAAAGTTTCGTTGTGGAAACTGTTATGGGTATATCGCATTGAAGCCCGCGCTAACTTTCGAGCTTGTATAAAGGTTCGCCAATCTTGGGGATTTTGCGTCTGTTTAAATTTGGCATGTTTGTTTCGTTGTTTCTGCTACAGTGTTCTAACCCGTTTCGTGTACCAAGGTGGATCAGCTCCGTCATTTGTTAATTTATTTGGTATAAATCTCTCAATTTCTGCCTATACCATTTCTTTGAATTCAAGCCACATCTGGTCTGCACTTATATTATTAATTTGGAAAGGGTGGAGATTGTCTCTCAGGAAGGCGTAAGGTGAATTTTTATCTGCTTTTTTGAATACGTATATTTTTGGTTAATTTTTGGAGGTTTGGGGATTACAATATTCAGTCTTGCTACGACAACCCTGTGTTCACTAATCTCTGTATCCGTTTTCATGCTCGTTATTAACTCAGGATTATTTGTTGCTAAGAGGTCAAGTGTGTTTTCACAACCGTTTACTATTCGCGTGGGCTCATGAACTAACTGCTAGAGATAATTTTCGGAAAATGCATTTTGCACAATTTTGGATTATGTTTTATGCATACTTCCGGAATGAAATATGTATTTCCGCCAACTTGGGGGGTTAATAAAGTCACCTCCAACTATAATCGTATGAGTCGGCTACGTGTTTGAAATCAAAGTTTTCTTTGAACTTTTCAGCAACTGTATCATCTGAATTTGGAGATCGGTAAAGGGATTCAATTATTATTTCATTCTGGTTGCCAACAATGACATCTGCCCATACTAACTCACAGGAACTACCTACCTCAGTTTCGGGACCAGATAAACTACTTCTAACAGCAACAAACACGCCAGCGCCAACCGTGTTTAGCCTATCCTTTCGGAACACCGTTAGGTTCTTCGCAAAAATTTCGGCTGAGCTGATATCCGGCTTTAGCCAGCTTTCAGTGCCTACAACGATGTGAGCATCAGTGCTTTCTATTAGCGCTTGGAGCTCTGGTACTTTCCCAACACAACTACGACACTTTACAACTGATACGCCAATGGTTCCTGTACCAATGTTCTTCCCATGTTCAGCCTGCACCCTTTATGACTGAAGCCCATCTTGTATTTTCCCGAGATCCTCTAACCTAAAAAACCGCCCAGTCCACGCCACACAGCTCCTGCTACCAGTGTATCCGCCTCCTGCGTATAGTGGATACCTGACCTATCCAGCGGAACCCGAAACCCAACTACCCTTTGGCGCAAGTCGAGGAATCTGCAGCCTACACGGTCGCAGAACAGTCTGAGCCTCTGATTCAGACCCTCCACTCGGCTGTGTACCAGAGGCCTGCAGTCGGTCCTGTCGAATATGCTGCAAATCGTCATCTCTACTTTCATCTTGTAAGCAAGACTGCAGCCTTTACCACTTCTGTTAGTCGCTCGAAACCAGAGAGAATCTCTTCTGATCCAAAGTGACATACATCACTGTTATCGACGTGAACAGCCACCTGCAGTTGGCAGCACCTTGTGCTCTTCGAGGGGTTTGGGAGGACGTGTTCAGCATCTGGAATGACTCCACCTGGTATGCACACGGAGTACACTTTGGTTCTCTTTTCCTTCTTTGCAGCCATGTCTCCAAGGAGCCCCATAACGTGCCTAATGTTGGAGCTCCCAACTATCAATAATCCCACCCTCTGTGATTGTCTGGATCTTCCAGGCTGAGAAGTTTCCTCTGAAACAGGTCAGGCGACAGGAAGTAATTTGATTTATTTTCACTTTTTGTGTGTCACTAAGTTATCAGACTCTTGTTTTTGGACCAAGGCAGTCACAACAGACGGAAAATACCGTTAATTTCATCTTTTACGTTACGAATCATGTCTTAGCCATGGCTAGATGACTGAGGAAGCTATGACTGCAACAGTTGTTCACTAGCTTTGAGGGAACTCTGTCACACTGCAAAGCGAAGTCTGGATTGACACTAGGTTTTAATCGCGTAAGAGACCAGCCTTTTATTTCACCGACACGACTACAAGAAGCCAGGTCGACATCACTAAAACTAAGACAATTTCCATCATAACATTTCTCGCTACATTCAGTAGCAAGTAGGCCTAAACCCAAAGATAATGAATTTGTAGCTTCACTTCCGTGAACTTTTTTGCGTATGTAATAACTGATTGATGAAATTGTCGCACTGAATAATTTAATAACTTTATTTCTTGATGATCTGTTTCTACTGCTACATACGTGGCAGTCCTTTAACGCCACTCGAATATGACACAGGATTGCACTGACTGTCTCGAGGACAAAAGTGCGTGCTTGATCTTCCTTTTATCGGACAATTTGAAAATGCTCTTTTTTCAGATAGGCCTACTTTCTTTAATCAATACTGACTTACGTCGTAAGGCTGTCATGACAAGGTGCAATTCATTTGTCTTAACGTAGTGCACATTTCATAGTATTTTTTGTTAGTTTATTGAACACAACTGCAAAAACTTATCGGTTCAAAGTTAACGATGACACCAAGCTAAGTTTTAAGTGCATTTTCTTCCGCACAACATTTTCTTCATCGCTGTTCGTTAAGGGACGACGAAAGGGCAATTTAGAGCACAAGAATAAGTGCGGTGGGGGTTAGAAATCAGTATACTGCAGACTGGCATTCCCGACCAGCAGCAACATTTAAAGCCGTGTTGTTGGTCGTATTTATTACATTGCAACCAAAAGACACCTCAGTTGTTGTTAATCAATGCTAAGTGCAATGTACACATCTCTGCGAGGTATTTCGTAGCACAGACACCTTCGTGCCACAAGACCCATAACATTATATTTTAAGAAATCACACCGGCCTTTATTTGAGATTTGTCTTACTCAGGATTAACCATTATTTTCTTTTCATAAAGTTAACGTTTTGAGTAATCGCTCTTCATGTCGCCATTTTCATATACGAGGAGCGTTCAGTAAGTAACGCAATATTTTTTTTCTTGAGGCAGGTTGGTTTTATTCAACATTCCAATGCAACTATTACTCCCCACTCTTTTCTCTACAAACCCCCAGTTTTCAACATACTGTCTGTTCAATGCGGCGGCCTTAGGCGACAGTATTGCGAGGGCTTGTATGACCGCATGGTACATTCTACTGGCCGACGTCGGAGCCAACGTCTTGCTCCATGAATAACTTCCCATCATCCACGGACTGCAGCGATGTATTTGCGCTCCGTCGATCACCTGGAAGGAGGGCGCCCGCACGTCCCAGCATTGTAGGTGTCGCAGCTGTGTGCGGCAGGCCAGCGCGTGGGAGATCGAAGAAGTCTGCACAACCTCGTTTCGATGATGACAGACATGTCGCCCAACGACTCGCTGTGCTTTTGTTCACTGCAAGGTCTCCGTAGACATTCTGCAGGTGCCTATTACTGTATGTGCTGTTCTACTTTTCTACCAAAAGAAACTCAATGACAGCTCTCTCCTTGGAACGTACCTCCGCAAAAGACGCCATCTGGAAGGCCACATGTAGTGCTGCCACCTACCGGAAATTCATGCAAATTGCAGGAGAATATTCCACAATGTCCTACAACAAAGTCCCAACTTTTCAAACCGAAACTGGCCGAGAAAAAAAGGTGTTTCATTATTTATTGAGCGGCTCCGCAATTCGAGCTTCTCCTTTATCTCTAATGAATCGTAGTCAGTGGAACATTTAGCACGAATTTTCCGTTCTCTCTTTTCTTCCGAGCAATGCCTAATGAATGAAAGTGTCGCACGAAAGTTCACGTTTGCCGCTTACCGGGTTCACCGATTGGGACCATAGTACTAAACTGCAGAAACGTCCTTCGACAAATTACATTGTTCTTCCTGAATGTGGCCAATAATTCACATCAAAAAGATTCTAACTGAAACGAGAAAACAATTTTCTGAGGGATATCTTTGATGGCACTCTCCTCATAAGCGGCACAAATGTTTTGTGCTGCCTCCACTGACTTCACTCCACTATTTCACACAGAGAGATCAAAATGTCACCAGCGTTACATTTTTTTCATTTTACGCTCCTTTTTCTAACTCTTAAACAACGCTCCTCATGCGCTTCAAATATACAGGTTTCAGTATGCCACCACAAGAACAATACTACTTCAAATAAAAATGATAATTGATAAAATCACTTACAGCAACCTGCGTGAAATACGCCAAAGCAAATTTCCATAAACGTTTGTACGAACCTACTATTTCTATGCAAATTTTGCGCAGATTGTTTGTTTACATACTTCAACGTAAATTTTACTCCCTTGGAGATCCACAGCCTGTAAGTGTTTAATAAAAGATAACATACTGTGATGAAAACAATTAGTAATACATGACATACCAAATGTGCTTGATAATGCCTCATGGCCGACATTAGCTAATAGCACGATTTTAATAAAGCGCAAAACAGCCTACAACGGACTATGTTTTCTTTTATTAAATGCTTCAACGGTCTTCACGTTATTTTACTTACAAGGAATGGTAGCCACACTATAGTTACTGCACAGTGTTCACTCGGTCTATCAAAGATATTTCGCACTCAAAAATAATTTACGATGTTAAATAAAATATAATATTAAATAATTTAATGCCTGCCAAAGCGAGCGCAGAAATACGAGGCCTGTTCAGAAAGTAAGCTCCGATTGATTGCCAAATTGAAACCACAGTGAACATCAGAAATGTTTTACTTGTAACAATTAGCTACACCTTTCAGCTACTTCTCTACGTAGTCGCCGTTCTGACTTAGACTTTTGTCATAGCGTTGTACCAACTTTTCAATAGCCTCATCATAGAAGGCAGCCGCCAGTGCTTTCCGCCAATTCTCCACGCTGGCCTACACATCATTGTCTGTGTCAAAATGTTGTCTTCAAAGACAGCGGTTCATGTGACCAGAGATGAAACTCAGGGGGAGACAATTGCGGACTGTATTGTGGGTAATCTAACATTTCCATTTGAAAACGATGCAGGAGCATCTTAATTGCCCCTGCAGAATGCGGCTGAGAATTGTCGTGAAGACGAAACAGCACGACAGTTATGTAATGTTAGCTGCATAGCTTCAGGCGAAATTTCTCACCAGGCCCTCGTACTTGGCGGCAGACACTATTTTCTAGACATCTTTACGCACTCGCTGCGAGCTCAGAAATGAGAAGAGCGACGTGATGCTAACTGGGGTTATACTAGAGACACTACCCAACACATCTGTGCAAAGCTTTATCGGATTTTCATAGTCGTTTCCATTTCGCGACCGATCAGAGCTTACTTTCTGAACGCCCCTCGTATATGCTGTGGGTCTGGCATCAGAGGACTGATGCCCACTACGTCAAGGGGAAACTCTCTTGCAAAATACTTGCAGATTAAAACTGCGTTTCGGACTGGGAATCGAACACACGAGCTTCACCCTTCGCGGACAAGCACAGATTTATCCAAGTACAAGTCACTACCCACTCTCACAGCTTTACTTCTCCTAGTACCTCATCAAGCTCTTTCGTGAATTTACAAAGTTTTGCAGTTACTGGGGAGTTTGAAAATTAAGTAAATTGTCGCTGAGCTTTTAGTAGACAGTCGAAACATGGCTTAGCCAATGAAGGAAGGTGTGCGCTCGATACCCCCGCTTCACTTATGCACTGTTCGATGTTTTCGACTGGGTAACCAAGTGACAATGGACCAGAACAACCCAAGTGCAAGGCAACATTTCCTATAGAAACTACGAGTGTTGCCCAGAAAGTAATGCACTGCATCTTTTGTCTCAGCCGGAAACAATTTTACGAATGCGAAACGTTACGTAAGTATTGTTTGAAGTCTCTTGAGTGAGTGCGCCAAGTTTCCGTCACTTCCGACAGATAGCGTAACTGCAGGACAGTTCCAAAATGGCGTCTGTAGGTGATGTACGTTACAAGAAACGTGCCGTCATTGAATTTCTCACTGCAGAGAAATAAACTGTGGGGAATATTCACAAACGCTTGTGCAAAGTCTATGGAGTATCTGCCGTCGACAGAAGTACAGTTAGTCGTTGGGCACGTAGGGTGAGGTCATCAGAAGGCGGTTTGGCGGAGCTCCGCGATTTGCAGCAGTCGGGAAGATTCATCCACGGCTGCTACATCTGACATGTTGCAGCGAGCTGATGTCATTCGCTAGGACAGACTCATTACGACTCAGCTGTTGGCACTGTATCTGTCAATCAGCAAAGGAAGTGGGGATGAAATTGTCCGCGCTCTTGGATATTCAAAAGTGTGTCCACGATGGGTCCAACGTTGTCTAACGGTGAATGGCAATTCGCTCATAAAAATACGTTCGTCTTGATTTGTTTGGACTGAGAGGGAGGCCTTTTTGTCCCGGATTATGACAGGTGATGAAATCTGGGTTCACCATTTTGAGCCCGAAACAAAACGACAGTCGACGAATGGCGCCATTCTCACTCCCCACAGAAGAAAAAATTCCGCCAGTAACGTCATGGTCACCGTGTTCTGGACTGTGAAATTGTGATTATCATTGTGATTCTCACTGATGTGATGCCAAGAGGCGGTACCATTAATTCAGAAGCATATGTCAACACATTAACAAGACGCAAGACGCGCTTCAGGCGACATCGGTGCCACATCAATCCAGGAGATGTTCTGTGGCTCCATACAAGTCCGAGGGCTGCTGAAAACTTCGCAGAACATGGTTCCAAAGTGTTACCCTATCCTCCTTAAAGCCCTGTCTTAGCCCCCTCGGACTTCCGCATTCCCGGCGGAGGTTCGAGTCCTCCCTCGGACATGGGTGTGTGTATTTGTCCTTAGGATAATTTAGGTTATGTAGTGTGTAAGCTTAGGGACTGATGACCTTAGCAGTTAAGTCTCATAAGATTTCACACACATTTGAACATTTTTTGAACTTCCACTTTTTGGGGCCATTAAAGGATACCATTCGTGGAAGACATTTTGAGGATGATAAGAAGGTGATTCACACAGTGCAGCACTGGCTCCGACAACAGGACAAGGATTGATAACGACAGGCATAACCACCCTTGTTTCGTGCTGGAGGAGGGCCTAGAACGGGATGGAGATTACGTGGAAAAATAGCGTCAGTAGATAAAACATCATTCTTTCGTGTGTGTAATTCTCATTACGTACAATAAAGAACTGTTGGAGAAAAAAATGCGGTGCATTACTTTCTGGGCAACCCTTGTACCATATGCTAGCTCATGTAGATGGCCTTCTGCGATTTTATTACAATGATTACAAAATCAAGTGTAGAGTAAGAAATGAGTAGCCAATGCAGCTGTCGAATAGTGATACAGTCGATCAAAGAAATGAATGTAATTAACAGGTTACGACCCACCTTCAAGGAGTCAGGTAGTGAGAGTTCTTATCCTGGCATTTTACGACATAATCATGACCTAGCGGAGCGCTGAATACTGTGGAATCTTGGTACGCTTACGATCTGATTTCGGTTCCCACCTGCAGCGAACATTTTTTTACAGGCACGAACAAAACATCTTCGCTCCTGATAAACGGCAAGTGAGGAGCGTAGTTTTGTCCAGTGCTTCCACATCCACGCTAAACATCACGTTCTTTCGCTACCGACTGGAGCAATGGCCATTTAAGTTGGGCCATTAGAGAGGCAGAAATTGCAGCAAGTAGAAACTCTGTCACCAGTAAGCTATCTTAAAGTTTATACTTTATTTACTTACTGAACCTATGGTCATGTAACGCCATACGGTCCCTATTTCTCATTTTATCTGAATCGGAGACGTTGAAAATACTGGTGCCCGACTGAGATTCGAACTTGTATCTCGCCTTTTACGGGATTTGGCGCCTTCGGGATTATACAGTTCCATCTTCTCGTGGCTCCATCAGGATTTCTAGCTCCTCAATCTCTAAACAAAACGCAAATATCTGCATTGAACCTTGGTCCGGCACAGAAATTTTCGTCGTTGTATTTAGAGTTATAACATGCTGATACCTAACTAATGAGTAAAATTAATTTAGATTTTTTAATGTCTCTTCGTACTCTGTCAACAACCACGATGGTGCATGCGGCGGTCGAATTCCTATATTAATAGAAGTTTTTGTCAAGTAATTTCAATTTCTAATGTGCGCACATCTAGTCGCCGGTAAAAGAAACGGATATTTAACTTCTATTCGTGGCTAGAAAACACTGGCGATAGGTGCTCGGTTGTAATCCGGGCATGCAGAAACCTTTCATCTCGTTATTGCAGATTCAAAAATCTTGCCACTGGTGAAATAATTCGCTATTTACCATTTTACTTTACATAATTAAGAGTCCGATTCAATGCTGGGTGGAATCCCTGTCCAAGAGAAATCCTTACGTCACGTCATTTGAAATTTAAACATGCATACAGTTTGTTACTGGTAATGAAACCATATTTAATACCTTCTGTGCTTAGTTAACAATCAAGTATAAGAATTTCCGTCATGTAATTTCAATTTCTGACTTGATAACTGATACTGGGAAAAATTAGGTACTTTGCGTATCTTTAGGCCTAGCTAGCGATGATGACTGATGCTGTGTTCTAGTCTTTTCTTGGTTAACGTTGGCTATAATGGTTGGGTTTGTATCCACATCCAGAACAGAGTTATTCGCATCATTTACAGTTCAGATATCTGCTGAACTGCCTGCCGAAGTATACCTTCGATATTTAGCGTCAGTTTATGGAACATAAGAACGGCAATAGGTGATTTCTGAGCAGCACATAGTCCGACTTGCCATCATGAGCTCAATGAAATTACTAGCGACACTCTGTTGATGTTGAGGTTTCCATAGAGCGCTTGATGATGTTAGTCACGATTCTTCTAACTGGTAGTTCGTTAACTAGCATATGGAAAACGACCCACTAAACGAACTATAGTTAATAGCTGGATGTGAAAACTGTCCGAGAGCGGGAATACTTCGAAATTATCATTGAACTTTGAGAGACCAGATATAGTTGCAAATCTCTTATTCACAAAATCAATTATTTTGGCTAAGGGCTACTGCTTGAGTTATGTGACAGAGTTAGGGGTGTTAGCTGTCTCATGTGCTGATGTGAGTGATATCATTTTTTATACATCAATTATTGTAGTACATTTTAATTTAGAAGCGTTGTAGACTGTCGCATTTCTAATAAAGTGTTGTCTGATATTTGCAGTATGGTGTTATTAATTTAAAATTGGACTGATTGCCATACAGGTGTTCCCTAGTGTTTTCTTGTGGCAATGATTGTGTATAGTCAAACGACTGTACTGGTAAAAAGATTAGAGCAGCTGCAAGGAAATTGTGTTATGTCGACTCATGCAAGTCAGGCGGAACATAATTTAGGTCGTTCTCGTATTTCCGAGCGTGATAGTCCATCCTTAATTATCACAACTGGCGTTCGCAGTCTGTCTGACTGCTAAAGGAAACACTACCAGGTTAGCCGAGGAAACAACCCAGACACATGCGTTTCAGGAGCAGTACTCTACCAATGAACACAGCAGAAGACGCTTCAGTTTCAGCTTCCCTTTATTACGGAGGCAGCCGTTTTGAATTCCGTAGAGGCTCTCCACCGATTGTGCTGCATCTATGTCAGAATGCGGCTGTACACAATACAAGGCCTGCTTAGCGAATATTTAAGGTTTCCGATTTAGTAAGTAATTGAAAGCTGCCATCAGACATGCTGCGTACATCCCGAAGAGCAGAGATTCAAATATAATTAACACTTCGAAAGATGATTTTTTTTAATATTTCGCTTACTCGCAGAAATATTACAATTAATAACATATATGGACGATGCAACACACTTATGAAAATTTGCAAAGAGTTAAACTTTTTAATTTATGCCCGATGCAAGATAGCAAAGCAGCGTTTGCCTGGTAAACCCTCATCTGTGGATGTCTTGCAAATACTCCCTCACTCTGTCAGATTGATGTACTAATTAATTACATCGATACCCTTTGTGTGAGACAGTTCTCCCTTGCTTCCTATCGTGGGATACCACGATTGGAATATTTGCCGGTATTTGATCCTGCAACCACCTGGTTTCTAAACTCTACTGAATTTTTTTCCCTTGCCTCCTATTAATGGATAGTGGCACAGTTAGGTCATTTTGTAGGAACTCCATAACGTCGGAGGTATAGGAAAATTTTAAAGTAGCAGGAAAGCAGTGACTGTAAAAGGACATGTTTACAAAGTTATCAAATAACGTAAGGCAAAACGCAATAATATCAACTTACAATGACGAGAAAAACCCATTCTTATGGCAGGATGGTGGATTTCCATATTGAGCACAACATGCTGAACTGTGTACTTCGTACAAAAAATGCACAACTCAGACAGTGGTTTCCAGTGCTTATTACGTGCAGTGGCGTTGGCAAACATTCAGTCATGCTGTATGCATTAACTCAGTTCTGCATCAACTATCACCTCCGCTTCCACCAACAAGAAGACTGTATGTATCTTTTACTGAATCTTTTACTATCACTTTCAAGATGAACGCTTCAACGAAGTTATTTTACAAGTATTACTAGCACTGGAATATATTTATATGCCACCAACGGAGGACAACAACAACCGTTTCTCACAGCCAAGTTCCTTTCTCTGAACATTGTAAATGTTCAGTCATGTGGTCATGTTTTTTGACATGATTTATTAAATAAGAAACAAACTTTCATCTTAATCAATTCTTATGCAGTCTTTGACTGTTGTTATCCACCTCAACTGACTTTGTGATGGAAACATTTAAATAACTCTTCCATTGATTTCAAGCATGGGAATAAAACTTAATCAAATAGTTGCTGTCTATGTTAAATTCATTTAGCACTCTATGCATTACACATTCTTGACTTTCTGCAGCAATAATATTTTACTTTATATATTTTGTTCTACATTATCCATATATATATCCCCCAAGAACATAGAATCTATTTCACCCATATTTGGTAAACATATTACTTACTATCTGTAAAGAAATACTATGGGGTAAGATGGGTAAGAACCAGGGTGAGGGTGATAATGTGGAGAGAAGGGAGCATGGAAAAGATGGACGGCAGACTTAACAGAGAAGGTTGGAAGGAGGGGAGGAACATAGATATGGGGGGGGGGGGAGGGATGAGGTGGACAAGGCGAGGGGGAAGTGAGCAGAGAAAGGGAAGGTCAAGAACTGGACAGAGAGGGAAGGAGTAGCAGATGGTCAGAGAGAGGGTAAGAGGGGGGCAGAGGGAGATGGATGTAGGTATGGGGGAGGAGGAGTTGGAAAGAGAGAGGGGGGACAGAGAAAGGAAGGTCAGGAGATAGACGGAGAGGTGAAGAGTAGCAGATGGCCAGAGAGAGAAAGGGATAGAGGAGTAGGAGGAGATGAACACAGGCATGGTGGAGGAGGAGGAGTGGGGCAGAGAGTGGAGGAAGTGGACAGAGAAAGGGAAGTTGAAGAGATGGACAGGGATTGGTGGATGGCAGATGACCACAGAGAGAGAGAGAGAGAGAGAGAGAAGAGAGAGAGAGAGAAGAGAGAGAAAGAGAGGGGGGCAGGAGGACGTGGCGAAAGAGCAGAGGGGCGGAGAAGGTGGATGTAGAGAAGAGGGGGAGGGAGAAGATGGACAGAGAGAGAGGAAGGAGGACTAATAGAACTGAAATAAAACGTTATCCAGTCAATGATGAGTAAGAAGCTAGTTATACATAAACTGACCGGTAATCTTTATAAGTTTTGTTTTTTCTTTTGTACATTTGGGAGTATTATTCATCGGGATATACAATATTTGACTCGAACTGTCAGAAAAATACGTGTAAACTGGAGTACATTAAGCCAGTTACCTTCACCCACTCATAGCCGAGTAAGCTCATTTCCAGGGGTACAGCGTTTATAAGCGAGAGAGCTTCCTTTTGGATAGTTTCCTGCTGAATAAAGTTTGTTTACGTTCGTGACTAACAAACGCGACTACTATTCGGTAAATTGTGGGTATGGCCAACTTTTATAACGTTTTCGTAGATGTTTCCCTGCATGAAATACAATTGACATTTTACTCGTTTCATTAATTTGCAATTACGTTCCTTACCCATTCTTAACATTATTCAAAACATTTCACATCTATTTAACAAATCAGAATTTTGTTAGACTTTTTTTAATGAAAACATTATTTAATGATGCGAAGATTTTCTAAGGTGTGACACTCGTTTTTGCTGTAGCGCGAAATATAACGGTCAGTATCTGGCAATTTCGTATCTGTACAGGATGAAATGCTGAACGAATGGCTTCAGCTGTTTGAGGTGTACCTGATCAAATTTGTACACTCTCTTCCTTAGCGAACTGAAGCCACTGTGAAAGTCATAGACGATGTTGCATTCAATGCATTTGGTGTCTGCTGGCAGTGTCTACTCTTTTATCCAGTTTGCTTATGTTTCTGTCATAACACCGGAACGTCAACAGTAATAGGCACTCAACCAGGGACTCGACAGCACTGCTACAACTCAGTTGCAGAGATCGCGGTGCGCATCGCCACACAGTCTATGCCAAGTTTTGGAGGAAAGACAGAAATGTAACACCATGACTTCCAAAGTACAAATATTAATGCCAGGTCTGAC
The DNA here is from genome assembly GCF_021461395.2 of Schistocerca americana. Taxonomy (NCBI): domain Eukaryota; kingdom Metazoa; phylum Arthropoda; class Insecta; order Orthoptera; family Acrididae; genus Schistocerca; species Schistocerca americana. Next base: position 439,523,959 of record NC_060126.1, read on the forward strand.
ATAATATGGGCAGTCAACCTTTCAAGAGGTTACCTGTACTATTCCCTTGATTATACCAACATTGGTGTTCCCTAACCTTCTGTAGGTGTCGAAGGTACCCTGACACTTCAGACTAAACAACAGCTTTGCACGTGGAGTTTCAGACCAGAGTCTCCCCTGCAGCTGATTTAGGGCCAGTCGTTTACCAGCAGCGGACGTATTGTCATCGTCAGCCAGGCAATTCTCTGGGCGACAGCCTTCGTTTCCGTAAATTCCGTAAGCCTGGACACTTGGCTTCTATTTCACATCTGTGTCAATCTTTTCATCTCACAGTAGCATTTGCAACCTATGTCCTCAGTTATTTGCTAAATGTATTCCAATCTCTGTCTTCCTCTAGAGTTTTTGCCCTCTACAGCACCTGTAGTACAATGGAAGTCATTCCCCGATGTCTTAACGGACGTCCTATAACCCTGACCCTCCTCCTGGTCAGTGTTTACCACATATACCTCCATCTCCAGTTCTGCACAGAACCTCCTCATTCCTTACCTTATCAGAAAACATGATTGTCAACATTCTTCTGTAGCACCACATTTCAAATGCTTCGACTCTTTTCATTTTTCGGTTTTCCACAGTCCATGTTTTACTGCCACACAATGCTATTCTCCAAACGTACGTTTTCAAAAATTTGTTCGTCGAATTAAGGCCTGTATTTGACACTAGCAGACTTCTCTTGGCCAGGAATGGCCTTTTTGCCAGTGCTAGTCTGCTTTTGACGTCCTCCTTGCTCCGTCCGTCATTGATTATTTTGCTGCCTAGGTAGCGGAGGAATTCCTGAACTACATGTACTTCGTGATCCCAATTCTGATGTTAAGTTTCTCGCTGTTCTCATTTCTGCTACTCTTCATTAATTTTCCTTCGATGTATTCTCAATACATATTCTGTATCCATTAGACTGTTCATTACTTTCAGCAGGTTCTGTTATTATTCTTCACTTTTACTGAGGATAGCAAGGTCATCGGCGAATCATATCATTGATATCCCTTCACCTTGAATTTTAAATCCACTCTTGAACATTTCTGCAATTTCCATCATTGCTTCTCCGATATATAGATTGAACAGTAGAGGTGAAAGAATTTATCACTGTCTTACACCCTTTTTAAACTGATAATTTCGCACTTGGTCTTCCATTCTTATTGTTCCCTCTTAGCCCTTGTACATATCGTATAGTAGCAGTCTTTCCCTATAGCTTATCCTTATTTTTCTCAGAATTTCGAACACCTTACACCGTTTGACATCGTCGGAACCATTTTACAGGTCGACAAATCCAATGAAGGTATCTTGATTTTTCTCTAGTCTCCTTTCCATTATTAACGGCAATGTTATATTTGTCTCTCTGGAGCCCTTACATTTCCTAAATACAAACTGATCGTCGTGTAGCTCATCCTCAATTTCCTTTACCCTTCATCTGTATGTTATTCTTGTCAGCAATTGGATACATGGGCTGTTGACCTGCTTGTGTGATAATTCTAGAACTTGTCTTCTTTTTGAAATATTGCGAATGATGTTTTTCCAAACGCTAGATAATATTTACACAGACCCATACATTCTACACACCAAACTGAATACTCGCTTTGCTGCCACTTTTCCCAGTGAGTTTAGAAATTCTGATGGAATGTTATCTATCCCTTATGCCTTATTTAGTCATAAGTCCTCCAAAGCTCTTTTAAATTCTAATACTGGATACCCTATCTCTTCTGTATCGATTCTTGTTTCTTCTTCTATCAAGTCATCAGATAAATCTTTCCTTCTTCTATGTACTGCTTCCACCTATCTGTCCTCTCCTTCGCATTTAACAGTGGGATTCCCGTTGGACTCTTAACTACCACCCATGCCTTTAATTTCATCGAAGGCTGTTTTCACTTTTCTACATGCTGCGTCAGTTCTTCCGACAATCATTTCTTTCTTGATTTCCTCACATTTTTTATGCACCTGTTTCGCATTATCAGCCCTGCACTTTCTACTTGTTTTATTCCTAAGTGACTTGTATTTCTGTAATCCTAAATTTCGCTGAACGTTTTTGTACTGGCCTTCTTACATCAGTAATGTGAAGCATTTCTTCTGTTATCCGTGGTTCCTTTGCAGTTTCCTCTCTTGTATCTACGGTTTCCATTCCAGCTTCTGTGATTGCTCTTTTGAGAGATGTCCCTTCCTCTTCAACTGAAGTGCTGACTGAGCTATTCGTTATCACAGAGCTTCTAGCGTATCTCTTCATTTCTAAGTGCTTCCGTATCCCACTTCTTTGCATATGTTCGTTCCTAACTAGTCTCTGAAATTACACCCTACCTGCTATTAAGTAGTGATCTGAGTCTATATCTGCTCCTGCTTACGCCCTACGCTCCAGTATCTCATTTCGGGATCTCTGCCTGACCATGATGTAATCTAACTGAACTCTTCCCTTATCTCCTCGTCTTTTTCAAGTGTACCTCATCTTATTGTGATTCTTGAACAAAGTACTAGCTATTACAAGCTGAGATTTATTGCTAAACTCAATTAGTCTTTCTCCTCTCTCATTCCTTGTCCCAAACCCATAGTCTATCGTAACCCCTTCTTCTATTGCTTCCCCTACAACCGCATTCCAATTTCCGTGATTATTAGACTTTCATCTCCCTTTACGTACTGAATTGCCCGTTCAATATTCTCTTATACTTTCTCTATCTCTTCATCTTCGGTTTGCGACGTCGGCATGTACAGCTGAAGTGTCGTTGTCGGTGTTCGTTTGCTGTCGATTCCTATGAAACAACCCTGTCACTGAACTGTTCACAGTCATTCACTCTTTGCCCTACGTCACATTCATAACTAATACTACTCCCATTATACCATTTTCTACTGCAGTTTATATTACCCTACACTCATCTGAAATCATTGTCTTCTTTCCATTTCACTTCATTCACGCCTACTATATCTAGATTAAGCCCTTGTATTTCCCTTTTCAGATTTTCTAGCTTCCATACCGAGTTCAAGCTTCTGACATCACACTCCTCGACTCGTAGAACGTCATCCTTTCGGTCGTCATCCAACTCATGGTCATCTCCCATTTGGCAGTCCACTCCCGGAGATCCGAATGGGGGACTAGTACGGAATCTTTTGCCAATGGAGAAGTCGTCAGACACTTTTTCAATTTCAGGCCCTATGTCCTGTGGATACAATTAGGTGTCATTAATACAGTGGTTTCCATTGTCTTTAACAACCTCATCCCGTTGATCATTGCTGATTCTTCCGCCTTTAGGAGCAGTTTCCCACCCGTGCTCTTCGACAAGGCTATTGGTTGAATAAAAATGACTTCTTATGCCGGAAGTCTTCGGTTGCCATTGACGATGATTTTCATTTAAAATTTAAGCTGCGGCGGGGTTTGAACACCGGACCGAAGCCGTTTTGATTACTCATCATAGGCAGTACCTCATCTATACATTGTTCGTAACGAAAATAATTGTATAACGACGAAAGGAGAGCCACGTCTCTTCGAGTATTATTATCGCTACGGGGTGCACACAAATGCGATGAGTATACGAACTAGTCGTGTGTCAATTCCGCATTGAATAAGAGCCGAGGTCGTCTAAAAACTGCATATGGTAACAACATGGCTGAGCAGCAAAATTCTTCCTCACCTGACGAAGTAGATTTGTAGATTAAGAGCCGGCCGAAGTGGCCGTGCGGTTAAAGGCGCTGCAGTCTGGAACCGCAAGACCGCTACGGTCGCAGGTTCGAATCCTGCCTCGGGCATGGATGTTTGTGATGTCCTTACGTTAGTTAGGTTTAACTAGTTCTAAGTTCTAGGGGACTAATGACCTCAGCAGTTGAGTCCCATAGTGCTCAGAGCCATTTGAACCATTTTTTTGTAGATTAAGAAACGAATGCTTATCTGCTGGAAACGGATGCACGAACGAAGGATAGGGCCTCTTTTTGAAATTTTTAAGTAGGACTTTCAGGAGATGAAACATAAAGGTCTATATTTCGCCACAAACTGGCAAAATCATGAAAAGTGTCATGATGATCTCTCCATTGGCAAAAGATTCCGGAATAGTCCCCCATTCGGAGCTCCAGGAGGGGACAGCCAAGGGGGATGTTACCATGAGAAAAGGTTGAATAATCAAAGGGGAGGATAGCGTTCTACGCGTCGGGGCGTGAGAAGTCATAAGTTTGAACTTGGTAGGGAAACTAGAAAATCTGAAAAGGGAAATGCAAAGGCTCAATCTAGATATAGTAGGGCTCAGTGAAGTGAAGTGGAAAGAAGACAACGATTTCTGGTCAGATGAGTATAAGGTAATATCAACAGCAGCAGAAAATAGTGTAACAGGAGTAGGATTCGTTATGAATAGGAAGGTAGGGCAGAGAGTGTGTTACTGTGAACAGTTCAGTGACCGGGTCGTTCTTATCAGAATCGGCAGCAATCGAACAACGACAACGGTAGTTCAGGTATACATGCCGACGTCGCAAGCTGAAGATGAACAGATAGACAAAGTGTATGAGGATGCTGAAAGGGTAATACAGTATGTAAAGTGGGTTGAAAATTTAATAGTTACGGGGGAGTGGAATGCAGTTGTAGGGGAAGGAGTAGAAGAAAAGGTTACAAGGGAATAAGGGCTTGGGACAAGGAATGAGAGAGAAGTAACACTAATTGAGTTCTGTAAAAAGTATCAGCTAGTAATAGCAAGTACCCTGTTCAAGAACCACAAGAGGAGGAGGCATACTTGGAGACGGCTGGGTGATACGGGAAGATTTCAGTTAGATTTCATCATGGTCAGACAGAGATTCCGAAATTAGATACTGGATTGTAAGGCGTACCCAGGAGCAGATATAGACTCAGATCACAATATGGTAGTGATGAAGAGTAGGCTGAAGTTTAAGACATGAATCAGGAGGAATGAATACGCAAAAAAGTGGTGTGCGGAAGTACTAAGAAATGACTAGATACGCTTGAAGTTCTCTAAGGCTGTAGATACAGCAATAAGGAATAGCATAGTAGGCAGTACAATTGAAGAGAAAAAAATGGCTCTGAGCACTATGGGACTTAACTTCTGAGGTCATCAGTCCCCTAGAACTTAGAACTACTTAAACCTAACTAACCTAAAGACATCACACACATCCATGCCCGAGGCAGGATTCGAACCTGCGACAGTAGCGGTGGCGCGGTTCCAGACTGTAGCGCCTAGAACCGCTCGGCCACCCCAGCCGGCAATTGAAGAGAAATGGATATCTCTAAAAAGGGCCATCGCTGAAGTTGGGAAGGAAAACATAGGTACAATGAAGGCAACTGCCACGAAACCATGGGTATCAGAAGAAATACTTCAGCTGATTTATGAAAGGAGGAAGTACAAACGTTTTTCGGGAAACTCAGGAATACAGAAGTGCAAGTCGCTGAGGAATGAAATAAATAGAAAGTACAGGAAGCTAAGACCAAACGGCTGCAGGAAAAATGTGAAGACATCAAAAAAGGAATGATTGTCGGAAGGACAGACTAAGCATACAAGAAAGTCAACCTTCGGTGACATTAAAAACAAGGGTGGTAACATTAAGAGTGCAACGGGAATTCCACAGTTAAATGCAGAGGAGCGAGCGGATAAGTGGTAAGAATACATTGAAACCCTCTATGAGGAGGCAGATTTGTCTGATGAGATATCAGAAGAAACAGGAGTCGATTTAGAAGAGATAGGGGATCCAGTATTAGAATCAGAATGTAAAAGAGCTTTGGAGGACTTAAGATCGAGTAAGGCAGAAGAATTCCATCAGAATTTCTAAATTCATTGGGGGAAGCGGCAAGAAAACGACTATTCACGTTGGTGTGTAGAATGCATCTTCTACACAATTCCGAAGACGGCAAGTGCTCACAAGTACGACAATTATCGCACAATCAGCTTAACAGCTGATGCATCCCATTTGCTTACCAGAATAATACACAGAATAATGGTAAAGAAAATTGAGTATGAGCTAGGTGACGATCAGTTTGGCTTTAGGAAAAAAAGGCACGAGAGAGGCAGTGCTGACGTTGAGGTTAATAAAGGGAAACAAGACTAAAGAAAAATCAAGACACGTTCATAGGATTTGTCGACTTGGAAAAAGTGTCCGTCAATGTAAAATGGTGCAAGATGTTCGAAATTCTGAAAAAAGTAGGGGTAAGCTATAGGGAGAGACGGGTCATATATAATATGTACAACAACCAAGAGGGAATAATAATAGTGGACAACCAAGAACGAAGTGTTCGGATTAAAAACGGTGTAAGACAAGGATGTAGCCTTTTGCCCGTACTGTTCAATCTGTACATTGAGAAGTAATGATGGAAACAAAAGAAAAATTCACGAGTGTAATTAAAATTCAAGGTGAAAGAATATGAATGATACGATTCGCTGATGACATTGCTATCCTGAGTGGAAGTGAAGAAGAATTACATGATATGCTGAACCGAATGAACAGTCTAATGAGTACACAGTATGGACTGAGAGTAAATCGAAGAAAGACGAAGGTAATGAGAGGTAGCAGAAATGATTTTTTTTTTGGTCATCAGTCTACTGACTGGTTTGATGCGGCCCGCCACGAATTCCTTTCCTGTGCTAACCTCTTCATCTCAGAGTAGCACTTGCAACCTACGTCCTCAATTATTTGCTTGACGTATTCCAATCTCTGTCTTCCTCTACAGTTTTTGCCCTCTACAGCTCCCTCTAGTATCATGGAAGTCATTCCCTCATGTCTTAGCAGATGTCCTATCATCCTGTTCCTTCTCCTTATCAGTGTTTTCCACATATGCCTTTCCTCTCCGATTCTGCGTAGAACCTCCTCATTCCTCACCTTATCAGTCCACCTAATTTTCAGCATTCGTCTACAGCACCACATCTCAAATGCTTCGATTCTCTTCTGTTCCGGTTTTCCCACAGTCCATGTTTCACTACCATACAAAGCTGTACTCCAGACGTACATCCTCAGAAATTTCTTCCTCAACTTAAGGCCGGTATTTGATATTAGTAGACTTTTCTTGGCCAGAAATGCCTTTTTTGCCATAGCGAGTCTGCTTTTGATGTCCTCCTTGCTCCGTCCGTCATTGGTTATTTTACTGCCTAGGTAGCAGAATTCTTTAACTTCATTGACTTCGTGACCATCAATCCTGATGTTAAGTTTCTCGCTGTTCTCATTTCTACTACTTCTCATTACCTTCGTCTTTCTCCGATTTACTCTCAAACCATACTGTGTAGTCATTAGACTGTTCATTCCGTTCAGCAGATCATTTAATTCTTCTTCACTTTCACTCAGGATAGCAATATCATCAGCGAATCGTATCATTTCGATCCTTTCACCTTGTATTTTAACTCCACTCCTGAACCTTTCTTTTATTTCCCTCATCGCTTCCTCGATGTACAGATTGAAGATTAGGGGCGAAAGGATACAACATTGTCTTACACCCTTCTTAATACGAGCACTTCGTTCTTGATCGTCCACTCTTATTATTCCCTCTTGGTTGTTGTACATATTGTATATGACCCGTCTCTCCCTATAGCTTACCGCTACTTTTTTCAAAATCTCGAACAGCTTGCACCATTTTATATTGTCGAACGCTTTTTCCAGGTCGACAAATCCTATGAAAGTGTCTTGATTTTTCTTTAGCCTTGCTTCCATTATTAGCCGTAACGTCAGAATTGCCTCTCTCGTCCCTTTACTTTTCCTAAAGCCAAACTGATCGTCACCTAGAGCATTCTCAATTTTCTTTTCCATTCTTCTGTATATTATTCTTGTAATCAGCTTCGATGCGTGAGCTGTTAAGCAGATTGTGCGATAATTCTTGCACTTGTCAGCTCTTGCCGTCTTCGGAATTGTGTGGATGATGCTTTTCCGAAAGTCAGATGGTATATCGCCAGACTCATATATTCTACACACCAACGTGAATAGTCGTTTTGTTGCCACTTCCCCAATGATTTTAGAAATTCTGATGGAATGTTATCTATCCCTTCTGCCTTATTTGACCGTAAGTCCTCCAAAGCTCTTTTAAATTCCGATTCTAATACTGGATCCTCTATCTCTTCTAAATCGGCTCCTGTTTCTTCTTCTATCACATCAGACATATCTTCACCATCATAGAGGCTTTCAATGTATTCTTACCACCTATCTGCTCTCTCCTCTGCATTTAGCAGTGGAATTCCCGTTGCACTCTTAATGTTACCACCGTTGCTTTTAATGTCACCAAAGGTTGTTTTGACTTTCCTGTATGCTGAGTCTGTCCTTCCGACAATCATATCTTTTTCGATGTCTTCACATTTTTCCTGCAGCCATTTCGTCTTAGCTTCCCTGCACTTCCTATTTATTTCATTCCTCAACGACTTGTATTTCTGTACTCCTGATTTTCCCGGAACATGTTTGTACTTCCTCCTTTCATCAATCAACTAAAGTATTTCTTCTGTTACCCATGGTTTCTTCGCAGCTACCTACTTTGTACCGATGTTTTCCTTCCGAACTTCTGTGATGGCCCTTTTTAGAGATGTCCATTCCTCTTCAACTGTACTGCCTACTTCGCTATTCCTTAATGCTGTATCTATAGCATTAGAGAACTTCAAACGTATCTCGTCATTCCTTAGTACTTCCGTACCCCACTTCTTTGCGTATTGATTCTTCCTGACTAATGTCTTGAACTTCAGCCTACTCTTCATCACTACTATATTGTGATCTGAGTCTATATCTGCTCCTGGGTACGCCTTACAATCCAGTATCTGATTTCGGAATCTCTGTGTGACCATGATGTAATCTAATTGAAATCTTCCCGTATCTCCCGGCCTTTTCCAAGTATACCTCCTCCTCTTGTGATTCTTGAACAGGGTATTCGCTATTACTAGCTGAAACTTGTTACAGAACTCAATTAGTCTTTCTCCTCTTTCATTCCTTGTCCCAAGCCTACTCTTCATCACTACTATATTGTGATCTGAGTCTATATCTGCTCCTGGGTACGCCTTACAATCCAGTATCTGATTTCGGAATCTCTGTGTGACCATGATGTAATCTAATTGAAATCTTCCCGTATCTCCCGGCCTTTTCCAAGTATACCTCCTCCTCTTGTGATTCTTGAACAGGGTATTCGCTATTACTAGCTGAAACTTGTTACAGAACTCAATTAGTCTTTCTCCTCTTTCATTCCTTGTCCCAAGCCCATATTCTCCTGTAACCTTTTCTTCTACTCCTTCCCCTACAACTGCATTCCAGTCGCCCATGACTATTAGATTTTCGTCCCCCTTTACATACTGCATTACCCTTTCAATATCCTCATACACTTTCTCTATCTGTTCATCTTCAGCTTGCGACGTCGGTATGTATACCTGAACTATCGTTGTCGGTGTTGGTCAGCTGTCGATTCTGATTAGAACAACCCGGTCACTGAACTGTTCACAGTAACACATCCTCTGCCCTAGCTTCCTATTCATAACGAATCCTACACCTGTTATACCATTTTCTGCTGCTGTTGATATTACCCGATACTCATCTGACCAGAAATCCTTCACTTCCTTCCACTTCACTTCACTGACCCCTACTAGATCTAGATTGAGCCTTTGCATTTCCCTTTTCAGATTTTCTAGTCTCCCTACCACGTTCAAGCTTCTGACATTCCACGCCCCGACTCGTAGAACGTTATCCTTTCGTTGATTATTCAATCTTTTTCTCATGGTAACCTCCCCCTTGGCAGTCCCCTCCCGGAGATCCGAATGGGGGACAGTTTCGGAATCTTTTCCCAATGGAGAGATCACCATGACACTTCTTCAATTACAGGCCACATGTACTGTGGATACACGTTACGTGTCTTTAATGCAATGGTTTCCATTGCCTTCTGCATCCTCATGCCTTTGATCATTGCTGATTCTTCCGCCTTTAGGAGCAATTTCCCACCCCTAGGACAAGAGAGCGCCCTGAACCTCAATCCGCTCCTCCGCCATCTTTGGCAAGACCGTTGGCAGAATGAGGCTGACTTCTTATGCTGGAAGTCTTCGGCCGCCAATGCTGATTATTTATCCAAATTTAGGCAGTGGCGGGGATCGAACCCGGGTCCGAAGACGTTTTGACTATGAATCAAAGACGCTACCCCTAGACCACGGGTAAGTAGAAATGATAACAGCGAGAAACTTAACATCAGGATTTATGGTCACGAAAAAGATGAGGTTAAGGGACTCTGCTATCTAGGCAGTAAAATAACCAAAAATGGTTCAAATGGCTCTGAGCACTATGGGACTTAACATCTGTGGTCATCAGTCCCCCAGAACTTAGAACTACTTAAACCTAACTAACCTAAGGACATCACACACATCCATCCCCGAGGCAGGATTCGAACCTGCGACCGTAGCAGTCTCGCGGTTCCGGACTGAGCGCCTAGAACCGCTAGACCACCGCGGCCGGCGTAAAATAACCAATGACGGAGCAAGGAGGACATCAAAAGCAGACTAGCTATGGCAAAAAGGGCATATCTGGCCAAGAGAAGTCTACTAATATCACATATCGGCCTTAATTTGAGGAAGGAATTTCTGAGAATGTACGTCTGGAGTACAGCATTGTATGGTAGTGAAACATGGATTGTGGGAAAACCGGAACAGAAGAAAATCGAAGCAATTGAGATACGGTGCTACAGATGGATGCTGAAAATTAGATGGACTGATAAGGTAAGGAATGAGGAGGTTCTGCGCAGAATGGGAGAGGAAAGTAGTATGTGGAAAACACTGATCAGGAGAAGGGACAGGATGATTGGTCATCTGTTATGACATGAGGGAATGACTAGAGGGAGCCGTAGAGGGCAAAAACTGTATAGGAAGACAGATTGGAATACATCCAGCAAAGAATTGAGAACGTAGGTTGCATGTGCTACTGTGAGGTGAAGAGGTCAGCAGAGGAGAGGAATTCGTGGCGGCCGCATCAAACCAGTCAGAAGACTGATGATCAAAAATTTAAAAAAAAGAAAAGAATGAATCTCCAAGAATGCACTGATGCACTGTATAAAGCAAGGAGGATAGCTACTGGAAAGAGCGGAACCCAGAGACTAGCTCGCATTCAACTGAGCGAAGACATTTTGAAAGTAAATGAAGGTAACAGTTTTTGAAAATTGAAGATGAGTCCATCCCTGACAGACTCATGATGTTCGGTTGTGAAGAAGCAGAGAAAATTCTGTATGAAACCGGGACTCTTCTGATGGACTTGACACCCGACAGTTGTTAGGAACTATTGCAACAACTGTAGAACATACACGTTGATACTGGAACCATAGAAGAGGAAACGACGGTATTTCCTGGTTTATTTGCTTTGCTCCCAGACAAAAGTCAAAACACGTATGAAAGATTTTATATTGCACTGAATAATAAGATGTGTGTGTGGTCACCGAAAACAGCAGTGCTAGACTTCGAAATGGCTACAATTAACGCTATGGAGACGGTGTTCCCCGCAACATCCATTTCCGGTTGCAATTTTCACTTCAAGCTATGTCTCTGGAAGAGAATACAAGAACTGGGATTAATAGAAGAAAAGAAGGATAGTGAAGATGCCCAGTGGTTTTGTCGCATGTGTGCTGCAGTGCCACATTTTCTATCAAAATGTGTTCGACGAAGCGTGGATGGTAATAACGGAGGAAATGCCCAATGGAGAAAGGTCATTAAATTAGCAAACTATATGGAAAATCAATGGACGGAGACTCCTAGTATACAAACTGAAATGTAGAGTGCTTGTAATTAGAGGCGCAGGACCACGAATGCTGTAAAAGTTTGGCATAGAAAACTAAACTCCTCAGCAAATCAAAAACTTCCGAACGTATATCTTATGATAAGTAAGCTGTAGGATGAAGTAGTAAATGCTGTATTTGAAATAAGAAAAATTCCATTGGCCTTGCTCTTGAGGAAAGGAGACACAGGTATTGACAAAAGGTTAAAAGACAGTGTGGCAAAATATTCCGGGTAGGGTGATTTAAGATGTTTAAAATCTCCGGCTTTCTAACAAAAAAATTGACCACGGCACTGAAATTCATGAAATAATATCCGAAGTTTAATCCCATGTTGCAATAATGTTTTAGAAAGGAAAAAAAGGTGAGAATAAAATGATAAACACGAAAAATAAAGAAAACATTGAAACATGCCTGCATACTATATGCACAGCCCCTCATAAATTGTGAAGCGATGTTCTTGTTACGAAACGGTGGGCAGAGCCTCCTCCACTCTTGTGGTTTCCTTTGACTATCGGAAAACCTCCGACTAAAATATCTGGCGTCGGAAGCACCATGCTGACGTCACGGGTCGCAAACCCCACGGTCGAAAAACCTACGACACCGGAAAACGAGACTGGACAAAAGGACAACAAACAGAAGCCAGGAAACGTTCGACGAGTACGACGTGAAAGTGATATTTGTACCTGGCTCTGTTAGTAATGTGGCTACGCTCCTAGCTCTCAGTTACTCGATATCAAAATCAGACACCGGAAATTCGGTAAACACTAGTTGGCTAGATCTTTCTTGCCTTATACGGGGAACGTAAGTGACAAATAAGTAAATAAAAGTGATTCAATAAACTAAGCTTCTGTTACGGCCGTCTACGAAAAAAATCTTCTTTCAAAGAGTACATGACAAATAATTGGTAACACTTAAAACCACACCATTCTGCGCGGGAGTGTAACCAGTATCCCAGCAACTTACCAAGGCACTGTATGCCGCAGAAAGCGGACGCCAGCAAGATGGCGACCACAGCGACAGAGATCGTCATGTCGACTGCAGCCGAGCAGAGTGTAGCCACCGATTCCTATATCGGCAGGGCTCCCTCGCCGTCCCCTCTCCTGTCAGAGGGTGTCATACACGACCCATAACGGATCTCCACTGGCGAGTTATGTTCTCTGACTTTCCGGAAAAGAAGTTTATCGCAGTGTCGGTTGCTACATCTTTGAGCTGTGATGACTGCGCTGTCCTCGAAATTTCTCGGAGACATTTCAGTAACACCTCTCGTTAAAGCAGCGTCTTCATTGCAGTACACAATGTGGGATGTTCATTCGCTTACTGCTGGTCGTAATGCACTCAGATAAAGTGACGATAAACTTATCATACCTCAGGCGTTTGCTAGGGACGTTATTTCGTGCAAGAGTATCGACGCCTTACGCCGCTTTCTAGAAAATCTCGAAATGAATCTCGGTCTCTTGGTTTCCCCAGGAAAACCAAGAGAGAGAGATTCATTTCGATATCAGTCATCGGAATGATAGTCGACACCTTAGCGTGTAAGCTATGTCTATAGAAATTCGTTCTACATTTACATACATACTCTAAAAGGCACAGTTTAGTGTTCACGCAGTGTACATCTACATCTACATCCGTAATCCGCAAGCCACCTGACGGTGTGTGGCGGAGGGTATTTTGAGTACCTCTATCGGTTCTCCCTTCTGTTCCAGTCTCGTATTGTTCGTGGAAAGAAAGATTGTCGCTATGCCTCTGTGTGAGCTCTAATCTCTCTGATTTTATCCTCATGGTCTGTTCGCGAGATATAAGTAGGAGGGAGCGATATACTGCTTGACTCCTCGGTGAAGGTATGTTCTCGAAACTTCAACAAAAGCCTGTACCGAGCTACTGAGCGTCTCTCTTGCAGAGTCTTCTACTGGAATTTGTCTATCATCTCCTTAACGCTTTTGCGATTACTAAATGATCCTGTAACGAAGCGCTCTGCTCTCCGTTGGATCTTCTCTCTCTCTTCTATCAACCCTATCTGGGACGGATCCCAAACTGGTGAGCAGTATTCAAGCAGTGGCCGAACAAATGTACTGTAACCTGCTTCCTTTGTTTTCGGATTGCATTTCCTTAGGATTCTTCCAATGAATCTCAGTCAGGCATCTGCTTTACCGACGATTAATTTTATATAGTCTTTCCATTTTAAATCACTCCTAATGCCCACTCCCAGATAATTCATGGAATTAACTGCTTCCAGTTGCTGACCTGCTATATTGTAGCTAAATGATAAAGGATCTTTCTTTCTATGTATTCGCAGCACATTACACTTGTCTACATTGAGATTCAATTGCCATTCCCTGCACCATGCGTCAATTCGTTGCAGATCCTCCTTCATTTCAGTAAATTTTCCATTGTTACAATCTCTCGGTATACTACAGCATCTTCCGCAAAAAGCCTCAGTGAACTTCCGATGTTATCCACAAGGTCATTTATGAATATTGTTAATAGCAACGGTCCTACGACACTCCCCTGCGGCACACCTGAAATCAGTTTTACTTCGGAAGACATCTCTCCATTGAGAATGACATGCTGCGTTCTGTTATCCAGGAACTCTTCAATCCAATCAAAAATTTGTCTGATAGTCCATATGCTCTTACTTTGTTCATTAAACGACTGTGGGGAACTGTATCAGACACCTTGTGGAAGTCAAGAAACACGACATCTACCTGGGAACCCGTGTCTGTGGCCCTCTGAGTCTCGTGGACGAATAGCGCGAGTTGGATTTCACACGATCGTCTTTTTCGAAACCCATGCTGATTACTACAGAGTAGATTTCTAGTCTCCAGAAAAGTCTTTATACTCGAACATAATACGCGTTCCAAAATTCTACAACTGATCGACGTTAGAGGTATAGGTCTATAGTTCGTCGTCCCTTCTTGAAAACGGGGATGACCTGTGCCCTTTTCCAATCTTTTGGAACGCTACGCTCTTCTAGAGAGCTACGCTGTAGCCGTTACCTGTGCTGTTGTCCTCACAAATACCTGTATGACTCTACACCACCCCTAATCTCCGCTTATTCTGCCTTTTGGTCCTTTATACTTACGTGTGTTACAGATAGGAGAATCCTTCTGATTTCTGTCATAATGTCAGTTTATATGAACTTCTTCAACAGCGTTTGGAAAAGGACGTTTTTTTTTTCTCACGATGGATTCCCGTCTGAGCACAACGTGCAGTTCTGTGGCGCTGTCGTACTGATCTAACGGTCCGGTAACAACTCTAGTAGCACCGTTGGAACTGTTTGGGTATCTTCCTTAATCCGACCTGATGGGAATCCCAAACACTCTACCACAAGTTGAAAATGAGAAAGAGAGAGAGAGAATGAGATATACGTGCATGTGATAAGCCCCTTCCCTCGGCAGGTTTTCTCCTTCATTCCTCCTCTGTGTTACCAGAGATGACGTGTAACGGATCTCATTTGTACTAAGACTGCAGTACACGCGAGGCGCCAATTTGCCTCCACCGCCCTGAATGGAATGTATAACTTCCAAAAAATGTTCACCAACCTGCAACCTTCTGTAGTTGTTGTCCCCTGCGCAGAAAACAAGACTTAGGTCGTGAGTCCGTTATCTTAAGGCTGTAATAAACTTTTAGTGAGGAACAAATATTTTAGAAACAATTAATTTCCAATTAGTTTGTTTATATTGGATGCCACTCGCTTCTTATTAGCTTAACAAGAGAAACTGCACAATTGCACTCCACTTTAGAGTCACATACAATTTCCGTTCTTGAACAAAATCGTGAATTGCGTATTTTCGTAATTACTACAACACTGTTCTCAAATAAAAACCCAAATAATCATACATTGCTATACTTCAATTCTTTTATCTTGGTGGCTCGCGCATGCCTGCCCAGACGCGGGAGATTGCTGCGTTGCCAGTTGCACACGATGCACACGCCAATAGAAGCAGCGCCATAGTGTAGCATAGTTCGCAAGCTTACGTTTAGGGGGGAGCGCGCAGTTTATGAAGTAAAGCCACCACGGACGCATTAACCCTTTCGCTGCTACAGAGACGTGCTCCCCGCATTCCGCGCTGTGCGCGATTTTGTCACTGCACTGCTCGCCTGTGCTAACACATGGTGTTCCGACTGCTTTGACACTCATCATTCGATTCCACAAAAAATATTTGGCCCGAAAATTAGATTTTTACACATCTTCTTGACTGATACCTTCTCCCCATAAGTGACTTAATTTTGTTTCGATGTTCAACGTAGTTATTATGCAGCATTAAATATATTAAACCATTGCACGAAATTTTGAAGAGTTTGCAAAGGTAAAAGTCCATAGGGTATACTTTCCGTATGGTCGATTTTAGTTGCCACAATGTTGCAAAAACATTAAGACTTGAATACACCGTCTATCGGTGAAGTGCTCTGAGCTAAGTTCAATATAATTTTTGTGTGTGGCACACACGAACAGCATTTATTTGCTAAAACACTGATCAGCCGACACAAACGTTGAGTATTGTGTTACCGAAGCACAAAACTACAAAAGGTGACTTGGCAATGGAGGAGACAAAATACTGTCCACTGAAGATGCTTCAAAAGATAGAAACGCGTCTGGTCTAAATAAGTCGCTTATTACAGTTACAGAAGAGGAATATATTTCAATACCATTGGTAAAACTGCGACTGTGGAACAAAAATAAGAAAGAGCACATGAGTATCATTGTGTATGTGCCATACCTTTCATTGATCGGAGTGCTTTAAAATAAAGCGAAACGCGCTCGGTGTAAATAAAACTTTTATTACAGTCGCGAAAGACGGAATATTTCTCAATATTACATACGACACCTATGTGGTACTTAAATTAAATGAGATATTGTTATACAGTAAATTTTATATGAAATTTAGGTATCTTCTCCACATTTCATTCTCAACATTGAGGCAACTAAAACCGACCATACGGAAAGTATATGCTGTGGACTTTTACCTCTACAAACTCTTCAAAATTTCGTGCAATGGTTTACTACATTTAATGCTGCACAATAACTGGGTTGAACATCGAAACAAAATTAAGTCATTTATGGGGGGAAGGTATCAGTCAAGAATATGTGTAAAAATCTAATTTTTGGGCCAAATAGTTTTTGTGAAATCGAATGATAAGTGTGTCAAAGCAGTGGGAACACCATGTGTCTGCACAGGCGAGCGCAGTGACGACAAAATCGCGCACAGCGCGGAATGCGGGGAGCACGTGCCTGCAGCAGCGAAAGGGTTAATGAAGAGACAAAGCACTAGAAATTTCAAAAAATTGCATTCAAACGAATAAAATTCCTGAAGTAAGAGACTTCGATATTGTTTTTAAATAAAGAAAATATTGAGCACCACACAAGGTTTGAACTCCATACCTTTCGCAGACTTTTCAAACGCCTTAACCGTTACGCTAACGTAGCTCGTCCTACAATGTGGCTCCATGACGAGTATAAAAGATCACGCAAAATACTGACAAACACTGTTGGTATGACTGTGAATTACTCACAGTTCGTCGAAGTACAATAGGAAATAAACAATTACCGCTGTTCTTCATTGCGAAAAAGCGGTTCGTGAGATTGATACAAACACCTTTCCTTGCTATCGCCTGAATTAGTAGTCTTATTGCTTGTTTGGTTTAATTAATTAATAGAATATGAAGCAATTGGTGTAAAGAATGCTTTTTTCCAAACTTTCTATAAAAGAAAGTCTGCTATCAAGACATTGCTTTTGTTCTATTACTTTATTTATGACTGAACGTTTCTAAAACTGAAGACACTCGTCTGTGCTCTGCTCTGCAGTCGAGATCTGGCAACGTCGTTCTCTGTTCATTGGCTGACTGTGTTTTGTGACGTCAGATGCGCAGAACGAACCTAAACTCGGCCGCCAACGTAAATGACGCGCACTTTAGTAAAGTCTTAATTGATACCGACCGCTGCAGACAACATGTCTGTCCTCCGACATAGCCGAACCAGTTCTGATCTTACAACCGAACCACTTCACCTACCATCCAAGTTAGGCGCGATTCGAAGATCACCTAAGTGCTTTGTCTGCTTTTTGGTTTTTCAGTTATTTACTATTCTGTTGGTAATTAATGCTTCTGAAATAATGGGATGATAGCACCCTTTTGAGAGATGCTTTAAAATGAATTGCTAGTAAATACGCTGTTTAGTTTTTCTAATATTGGTAACATAAGATTATCATTTCAGCGCGCAACTTCCAAACACAGCAGGCAATCGCGGAGAAGGTCCACAATTTACGCGGCCTTTCTCACGATACACGTACCGAAATAACCATCCATCATCGGTACCTCACACCCCATTACGTCATCTTCCCACTGCTGCCTTCTCAACTGCTCTAAGAAGAACTTCTTGTACTTGAATATGATGGCCACAGAGCGAGAAATATTACAACTCTAGCAACACTTAGGATTGTGTCAGACAAGCGTCACTTAAGCGATCTTCTTTAGTGTTGCGTTAGACTTTCCCAGAACTCTCGTAATACACCGTAGAGGTCCATTCGTCTTCCTTACAACTGACGTACTAATACATCGTCTTTCTTGCAACTGGCCTAATGCGCTAGTTATATTCATTACCATTTCGTAACGTCATGTAAAGATATTTAATAGACGTAACTAATTCAAGCAGCATCCCACTAGAACTGCATTCCAACATTAGTCCCTTATCGCATTACCTTAGTTATTCTTTATACTGGATCAGAAATTTTGTGCAAGTCGTCACGAATCTCACTCAGCTACAACAATCCCCCGTACTCAACAGTGTCATCAGCAAAGAGACGGTGTCCACTCAGTCTGACAGACAGTGTATGTTCATAAGGAGCAGCGCACCTGTCACACATCCCTGGATGCCTCTTGGAATTATCATTTTGTCTCTGATGAACACTCGTCGTCCAGAGAAACGTATTGGTTTCTACCACTCAATTAGTCTTCAACATAAGCAGATAGAGGAAAACGATGATGCTTGATAATACATTACTGGCCATTAAAATTGCTACACCAAGAAGAAATGCAGATGATAAATGGGTATTCATTGGACAAATATATTATACTAGAACTTACATGTGATTACATTTTCACGCAGTTTGGGTGCATAGATCCTGAGAAATCAGTACCGAGAACAACCACCTCTGGTCGTAATAACGGCCTTCATACGCCTGGGCATTGAGTCAAACAGAGCTTGGATGGCGTGTACAGGTACAGCTGCCCATGCAGCTTCCACACGATACCACAGTTCATCACGAGTAGTGACTGGCGTATTGTGACGAGCCAGTTGCTCGGCCACCATTGACTAGAGGTTTTCAGTTGGTGAGAGATCTGGAGAATGTGCTGGCCAGGGCAGCAGTCGAAAATTTGCTTTATCCAGAAAGGCCCGTACAGGACCTGCAACATGCCGTCGTGCATTATCCTGCTGAAATGTAGCGTTTCGCAGGGATCGAATGATGGGTAGAGCCACGGGTCGTAACACATCTGAAATGTAACGCCTCTGTTCAAAGTGCCGTCAATGCGAACAAGAGGTGACCGAGACGCGTAACCAATGGCACCACATACCATCACGCCGGATGATACGCCAGTATGGCGATGACGAATACACGCTTCCAATGTGCGTTCACCGTGATGTCGCCAAACACGGATGCGACCATCATGATGCTGTAAACAGAACCTAGATTCATCCGAAAAAATGACGTTTTGCAATTCGTGCACCCAGGTTCGTGGTTGAGTACACCATCGCAGGCGCTCCTGTCTGTGATGCAGCGTCAAGGGTAACCGCAGCCATGGTTTCCGAGCTAATAGTCCATGCTGCTGCAAACGTCGTCGAACTGTCCGTGCTGATGGTTGTTGTCTTGCAAACGTCCCCATCTGTTGACTCAGGGATCGAGACTTGGCTGCACGATCCGTTACAGCCTTGCGGATAAGATGCCTGTCATCTCGACTGCCAGTGATACGAGGCCGTTGGGATCCAGCACGGCGTTCCGTATTACCCTCCTGAACCCACCGATCCCATACTCTGCTAACAGTCGCTGAATCTCGACCAACGCGAGCAGCAATGTCGCGATACGATAAACCGCAATCGCGATAGGCTACAATCCGACCTTTATCAAAGTCGATTAAGTGATGGTACGCATTTCTCCTCCTTACACGAGGCATCACAACGCCGGTTAACTGCTGTTTGTGTATGAGAAATCGGTTGGGAACTTTCCTCATGTCAGCACGTTGTAGTTGTCGCCACCGGCGCCAACCTCGTGTGAATGCTCTGAAAAGCTAATCATTTGCATATCACAGCATCTTCTTCCTGTCGGTTAAATTTCGCGTCTGTAGCACGTCATCTTCGTAGTGTTCCCTTTCAATGGCCAGTAGTGTATGATTCATACATCTCTATACGCATGTACATGGCGTCCACATCATTTATTGTAAAGCTAGCTGTACCCAGCCGCACATGACTGTTGCTCAGTGTGGGAAGATGGGAAAAATGGACAGATGGTGAAAAGGGTGCGACGAATATAAACGGTGGGGTGTTGTTCCAACTTATATTAATCGCACAAACAATGCTAATTTGAGAATCATAGCATAACATGAGAATATAGTAAACATAACGCCCCGTGACTCAGATAAAGTGTCACATTTAATAGACACAATAATTGTACGTATAAATTAAGGTACGACATGGAGTCAGCGACAATGACGAAAACTTGAGCAGCCTTGTGCCACTGCTGAATACGTCGCTCGTGTAAATGACTACTTCCTGATCAAAAGTTAATATTTATTCACGCATTTCGGCCACAGACCATCATCAGGACTTCTGCCAAAGGAAAGTACAGACTCGTAAACACGTGCGTAAGTAATGTATCTCACTAAGAGTGAATTTACAAAACGTGTTACACAGAGTGCTCTGAAGTAGACGTACCAAAAAGAAAAGTCTTCATACAAAGTATGGATCACATGTGTCAGCCGTCAGCATCAGTTCTCAACTGGTAGACGACGCTACAAAACTTAACAAACAAAAATTGAGACCAGTTTGCAAGAATGCCTAGGAACAGTAGCGCTATTTGTGCCCACGAAAGTAGCTGAACAATTTGATATTGAAAATAAGAAAAAGGATACAGAACAGCAACAGAAACTGCAATATGAAGCTAAAAACACATTTTGGAAACGAGAATATACACAACAGTGCATAGAGCATACAAGGTACAAAATTATACGAAATGCCTCCAGGTGACGCTTTTTGCAACTATACAAAAAAACAATAACTTGTTAGTGAAATTAGAATAATACTGAAGTATCAGCTGTGAAATAACTCTCAACTTAAATACAGGGTGCGTTACAAATGGATACACACTTTGAACTGTCATGGACAATTTATTTCCCGTTCTACAAGGTTAAATGTCTGTGAGAAAGTAATGTTATGTTTCTTCAACAGGTGGCAGCAGTGAAAAGGAAGTAGCTACAACATGACGGACGTGCGTTTGAGCTTTGAAGCGCGGAAGCAGATAATGAAGTGGTACTGAAAGTTCGAGAATGTAGCTGCGGTTCGAAACAGTGGAGAAGTGAGTATGGTACAGAACCACCTTCAAGGTTAACAATTACATGTCTACAAGACAAATTAGAAATTCATGGAACAGTGTGTGATGTGCATAAAGGTCGACCAGGGTGATCTCGTACAGCTACAAGTGGTGATTCCACAACTGCGGTCTTGGAACTCTTTCAGCATTCGCCTCAAAAATCTTCAAGGCAAGCGGCACGTCAGAGTAATGTAAGAGCTAGTAGTGTGCTACGCATTCTGAAGAAAGGCAAGTTTCGTATGTACATTCCAAGGCTGGTGCAAGAGCTAAGTGACTATGATCCAGATCGAAGGTTAGAATTTTGTGAATGGGTTCAGGAGATGGTTAGAGGTGAACCGGGATTTATGGGTAGCATAATTTGGTCGGATGAAACCCAATTCAAACTCAATGAAACTGTCAATAGGCACAATTTTGTGTACTGGGATGAAGATAATCCTCACATTACAGTTGAAAAGGCTGTGAATTTGCCTGGTGTAAATGTGTGGTGTGGTTTGTCTGCAAGGGGACTCATTGGGCCTTACCGCTTTGAAGGTACCATTACTGGAGAAACGTACCTAATAATGCTTGCTGACTCCATATTCTCTGCCATTCGTGCATTATACGGTAATGATGATGAATTTGATTTCCAACAAGACGGCGCCCCGCCACTCTATCATAGGGACGTTCGAGCATACCTGGATCACAATGTGCCAGGCCAGTGGATGGGACGCAGGGGACCAATCGAGTTTCCTGCACGCTCTCCAGACCTCACGCCGCTGGATTTCTTCTTATGGGGCACGGTAAAAGATGAGATGCACTAACGTAAACCACGTAATCTGGACATACTTTGGAATGAGATTCAGGCAGCGTGCGCAGAAATCTCATTGGACACTTTGGTACGATATATGGAATCAGTGGTGACTCATACTCAGAAATGATTGATGCTGAAGGTCACCAGTTTGAACATTAATCACGTTTGCAAAGTACATTTATTTTTCCAATTGGGCTTTAAGCTTTCTATTTCCAGAAATTTAACATTGTAGAACGGGAAATAAATTTTCTATGACGCTTCAAAGTGTGTATACATTTTTTTGACGCACCCTGTATACGTAACCATAAAAACAGGGCAGTAGGTAGGAAAGAAATTGGGATGTGGATATGGGTCTTTATTGTGTAATTGGTTCGACAGGAACAATATTAGATACATAAGTGGCATTTATACACTGAAGAGCCCAAGAAATTGGTACACCTGCCTAATATCAAGTAGGGCCCCCGCGAGCACGCAGAAGTGCCGCAACACGACGTGGCATGGACTCGACTCCTGTCTGAAGTAGTGCTGGAGGGAACTTACACTGTTAATTCTGCAGCGCTGGCCCTAAATCAATAAGAAAACGAGGTGTGTAAATCTCTTCTGACCAGCAGTTGCAAGGTGTACCAGATATGCTCAATAATATTCATGTCTGGGGAGTCTAGTGACCAGCGCAAGTGTTTAAACTCGGAAGAGTCTTCGTGGAGCCATTCTGTAGAAATTCTGGACGTGTGCGGTGTAGCATTGTCCTGCTGGAATTTACAAAGTCCGAAGAAATGCACAATGGACATGAATGGATGCAGGTGATCAGACAGGATGCTTACGTATGTGTCACCTGTCACAGTAGTATCGCATACCACTCCAGCTGCTCATTACAGAGCCTTCACCAGCTTGAACCGTCCCCTGCTGACATGCAGGGTCCACGGATTCATGAGGTTGTCTCCATACCCGTACACGTACGCCCATGCAACATGCTTTCGGTCATCAACAGTCCAATGACGATGTTGACGGGCCCAGGCGAGGCGTAAAGCTTTGTGTTGTTCAGTCATCAAGGTTACACGAGTGGGCCATTGGCTCCGAAAGCCCATATCGATGATCTCTAGTTGAATGGTCCTCAGGCTGACACTTTTTGATGGCCCAGCGTTGAAATCTGCAGCAATTTGAGGAAGGGTTGAACTTCTGTAGAACGATTCTCTTCAGTTGTTGTTGATCCCGTTCTTACAGAATCTTTTTCCGGCCGCAGCGATCTCGGAGATTTGATGTTTTACCGGATTCCTGATATTCATGGTACACTCGCGAAATGGTTGTACGGGAAAATCCCCACTTCGTCGCTATTTCGGAGGTGCTGTATCCCATCGCTCGTGCACCGACTATAACAACACATTCAAACTCACTTAAATCTTGATAACCTATCATCTTAGCAGCAGTAACTGATGTAACAACTGTGCCAGGCACTTGCGTTGTATAGGCGTTGGCGACCGCAGCGCCATATTCTTCCTGTTTACGTATCTCTGTATTTGAGTAGGCATGCCTAAACCAGTTTCTTTGGCGCTTCAGTGTAGTGCTCAGTGGGCTCAGTAGCCACTGCAGGCATTTCTAAGTAACACATAACAACATTACAAAAAGAAAGTGCTGATACATTACAATGCATGAGAGCAATAATAAAGATTTGACGGAGGGCAAACAGCATCAAAGCACTGGCCGGTAAGTGTAGTGTGGCAATATATTGGTTATAGCAACATGAAAGCAGAAGGACTGGGAGACTGGCTAGCTGTGCTCTGTGAAAACTGCACTGCACAGAGTTACTAGCTGAAGCACGCAAGATAACACACCAGAGCAAGAATTAAGTTACGAGCTACTTCACCAGAAGTTGGGTAATATTGAAACAAATGCGTCCCAGAGCCGCGTAAATAACTGTGAATTTTGAGGCAGGTCCATTCCAATTCCAGAGGCACCATCATGACGCCAGTTCTGTACTAGGTGACAAGACGCCTGGACATCACCAGCTGCAGCCATTAGTTCGAGATAGAACCAGGACAGCTGCCCCCACCACCCTGTGGGGCTTGGCTCCACAGGGCTGCCGCCCCGCCATTGATGCCAGCTGCTGCCTGATACCTGTCAGGGGGTAGAAATTCATGCCACAACACACAGCAGTCTTTGCTCATCACTGCAGGTGGATACAAGCAGGGTCAAGCTGCGTCTGGGTTGTTGCCTAGTATGGGCATTCTTCTGCTGAAGGCACTTATAGTACAAGGGGAGCCCCACTGGCTTTAGGGCCTTGGCTGACTGAATGGCCGCTGGGTGCCTGCTGGCCTGATGTCAGTATCATGGGACGCTGATACATGTACCTCTTTGCCAAGGTAGAAGCCTATAATCTGCCTGCTGCATTGGAGTGAGGTGTGCCTACTTCACAGTGACACCAATGAGACGTGTAACTGAACTATAGTAGAATATTTCTCTTGACCATTAGTCGCTCACTTGACCCAAACCTATGAGTGGCACCTGAAATTGGCCAACCACATACAGAGTTGTGCCAGGAAAGCAGACATCGCCATCAGTGGACAGCAGAGAGTTTACCACCCTCTGCAGCATGACATCCAAACTGCTGCCTAGGGCACCTTCATTGTAGGGTGGTTAAACAAAGTTTGCACTTTGCTGATCATTATGGGGTCCAGAGCCAAGAGTCATCTTAAATGTAAGGCTAGAAGAACCAGTGGATGTCTCCGAGTTTAAGGCAGATGGTAAAGATCAGTGTTTAGAACCTGGGCTTTCTGCACCTTGTGGCAAATCTGCGGGAGTTGTTCATTTTACTTGACATCGTATGTTGAATCAATGCAGGGATGCAGGAAGTCCAGGTGGCTCATGATTCCACACAAGAAATGAATATGGTAGCGTGATTAGTTGAGGAGTGTTCTGTTCTTTTTGTTGTGGAGTTGTTATTGTGGAATCCATAAATATGAGTAAGGGTGAGGCAATGATGAAGACACAAGGTGTCAGCAACGAGGAAACTATGCAGTCATTAACTGATCAAGTAGAGTGGTTAAGAGTGGTAAGTACTTTGATAAACAATAAGGATGATGAGTTGGATTCGTTGAAATCCCAGAGTCCAGTGGCCGATCCAGCTACTGTGAACGTTACTACTTTTTTCTGGTATGTAAACTACGGAGATCTCTTGCCAGCGGCTGAGAGAGGGGTTGTTCGGACAAACTGTTGCAAAAAGCGAGATGCTCCTCTCTGCAGAATCGAAGACTTTTGTGTGATGTATATAGGATTGGACAAGGTCAAAACTTTTGAGTAGCTTGTGCAAGTATTGGTCTCAAAGATATGCGAAGCAGAATGGTGTGTGTTTTTCTGTTAGCAAGTAAGTATCATTTCTAAAAGTCCAAATGAAGCCATAGAGGATACAGTAGACAAGACTAGAAAAATTATTTTGTGTACATATGAACTGACGCAGAGTGATGCAGCAAACAAGTTATAGTCACAAGAAGCCAAGTATGCAGCATTCATTGCCTTCCCGAATGGCTTAGCACTGGAAATGTCTAGGAAGGTGCACAGTGGTAGATGCAGGATCTCCATGACTAGCAGTACATTTTCAAGAGATTGATGTTACGAAGGAGAAAGGAGAGCCGTGCACGGCTCGCGTTTATTCCGTTTATTGTTTGTCATCTTCTTTTACAGTACTGCCGCCTCGTTTTCTTATTCCATTTACTGGCATCACTATCTTCCTGCCTTACTTGCCCATGAGTGGCAGCAGCAGTGCATATCGATAAGTGCACTGTCGTACCATCTCTAGAGCAACCGATTGTATTTTTGGGCGGTCGTGTGTCTCGCAATTAGTTGGAGATTGACCAGCAGTGCAGTCAGCATGCAGCAGCAGTGCAGTTGGGGATTGAGCGCCAGTGTGGCGCCAACAGCCAGTGCTCGCCGACCGCTGCCAACACACATGAACTGTCCACTGGAGGGAGACTGGAATGGGACGACTGTTGGTTGGTCGTTCAGTTGGTCGTCTCATCGGCCGACGTATATGTGGTCCTTTCACCATTTCCGGACTTGGGCAGTTGGCCGGTTGGTGTGGAGCAGCAAGGAAATCTCCGCGGGGCGTAGCTTGGCCGGGCCTGCTGACGACCTCTATGCAGTGTCAGAGTGTGAGGTGCAGTTCCCATTGCTACGAGGTTCGTGGCTCACCAATCCCGAACATGAAAGTTGAGTTTTGACTTAATCTGCCAGCAAGTCACGACTGTTAACATTGTGTCGTTTGTAGTTCGTTGTCGCTGTTGGGATATACCCCCGACCAACAACAACGAGTTTTTTTGAGGTGGAAAATCTTAGCCACCCTCCAGTGAAGTTTAACTGTACTTGGTTATTTGAACTGAAGTGCACCAGTGGAATTTTCTGCCTTGTGGCCTTTAACGTTCCGGTTACCTGTCCTAGCCATTGACGTAAATTCAGGCAGTGTATTTTCCTCGTTGTGTTGTCGCTGTCTAGCACGGTGTGTAGCTTGACAGCTCAATGTATAATTGGTTGTGGGCACCAATGCCATCCACATTGTTCCATTGTTCAATGGAATGTTGTGTGCTGGTCGGGTGAAGCGGCGGTTATCTTGTCAGTGGGTCCGTTGCCTGTCTGTAGGTTGGGTTGTCATCAGATCGATAATGGTTCAGCCGATTGCCTGTCTCACCTAACCGAGCATTAGTGTTTGAATTCCAGGCTGACCCTTCGAACTTCTGAGCGCCGTTTGGTGCACTTCCTTTCCTTGTTTGTTCTTGTTGTTTGTACTTGTATGGCTTCTAGCCGAATGTTAGATTAAGGTTGATGCCTTGGGCATCAGATGGTTTGGGCCTCCAGCCTAATTTAAGAACTGTTTTATGTAAAGCCTTTGGCATTTTTTAAATTAATCTTATTGAGTCTTAAGTGTTGGGCCTTCAGCCAATTTTGAATTTAATTTGTTTGCTCTTAAAGTGTCAGATTCCTTAGGCCTTCAGCCTAATTGAGGAACTGTTTTACGATAAGGCTTTGCCATTTAAATTTCTGATTTTGGTTGAGCTTTAAGTTATTGGCTTTTAGCCGTTTCTAAATTAAAGTGGCCTTGCCCTTAAGGCATTAGATTGTACGGCGCATTCAGCCGCTAATTAAGTTCCAAAACTAAAGCTGTTTTTTTTAAGAAAAATTTTCTTGGCTCTTGTAATGTTTGATCAAATAAAAGGTTGTATGTTGTAGTGTAAGTGACAACCGCTTACTTTGGCCCCTTGGTAGCAGAACGTGGTTGCACTGTGCTTGCTATTCTAGTTGCTGTCAGTTTCACTTTTGTTCTGTTTTGTGCTCTGTGGCACCATACTGTTGTGGCTGTTACTTGTTTCAGGTGCTTATCGTAATGGCAGTCAGACAGTGTCCGGGAATTGGCCTGCTCAGTAAGGACAACGTTGTTTACGAGGTGGCAATAAGGCGCCATCCAATTGAGGGCAATATTCCGGAATTAGTAGCCCGTTTGTGCGCGGCCGCTCTTAATACGGTTGACATCACGTCGGCAGTGGTGTGTGAGACAGGAGCAGCAACTGAATTTTGTTTGAGGCTGTTAGAGGCCTTGGGCACACCATTTGTGTTTTGGAAGGAACCCAAGCTAGTGACAGTCAGCCAGATAGTGTGCAGGCATAGTTAATGCATTGCTTTCGACAGCTCTTTTCGTTCTCAATCGAGAAGAGTTTTTTTTTACTTGTCATCTTCTAAGACTTAGCTCAGTACCTTCTTCAGTGCAGGGGTGTCGAGTTGCCTTTCGGCATATGTTTTCTCTGTCTGGTTGGTTTCTCGCAGGTTTCTCGCTTTCGCTTTTGACCTAGTAACGAGAGTTGAATTAGTTATCTTTTGGGACTTAGGTCGGTCTGTTCCTGGTGCAGGGATGTCGTTAGCCAGGGGGCGTGTTCCCTCTGCATGGGCGGGTCCGAGAGAACGTTTCGCTTGCAGCTTTCTCATGCACATTGTTTTGCTTTCATTAAGGAGCTCCTGCTCGATTTCAAGTTAGTGAGTGTGAAATCTTATGGGACTTAACTGCTAAGGTCATCACTCCCTAAGCTTACACACTACTTAATCTAAATTGTTCTAAAGACAAGCACACACACCCATGTATGAGGGAGGACTCGAACCTCCGCCGGGACCAGCCGCAGCGCCTTAGACCGCTCGGCTAATCCTGGTCGATTTCATTTTGCTATGTCACCCCTGGGTTTATGTTTGGGGGGGGGGGGGGGGTTGAGCCATGCACAGCTCGCGTTTATGCCATTTATTGTTTGTCATCTTCTATTACGGTACTGCCGCCTCGTTTTCTTATTCCATTTACTGGCATCACTAACTTCCTGCCTTACTTGACTGTGAGCGGCAGCAGCAGTGCATATCGATAAGTGCACTGTCGTACCATCTCTGGAGCATCCGATAGTATTTCTGGGTCGTCGTGTGTCTGGCAGTCAGTTGGAGACGGACCACCAGTGCAGTCAGGACACAGCAGTAATGAAGTCGGGGACGGAGCGCCGGTGAGGCGCCGACAGCCAGTGCTCTCCGACTGCTGGTGACACACATGAACTGTCCAACGAAAGGAGATTGGAGAAAGACGACCGTTGTTGGTTGATCGTTCGGTTGGTCGTCTCATCAGCTGATGTATATTTGGTCTTTTCCCCATTTCTGGGCCTGGGCAGTTGGACAGTTGGCACTGAGCAGCAAGGAAATTTCCGCAGCGCGTGGCTTGGCCGGGCCCACTGGCGGCCTGTATGTGGTGTCGGAGTGTGTGGTGCTGCTCCCATTGCTACGAGGTTCGTGGCTCGCCAATCCTGTATATGAAAATTGAGTTTTGACTTAATCTACCAGCAAGTCACGACTGTTCACATTGTGTCGTTTGTAGCTCGTTGTCGCTGTTGGGATATATCCTCGAGCAACAATGTGTGTTTTCAAGTTGGCAAATTTTAGCCACCCTCCAGTGAAGTTTAACTGTACTTCGTTATTTGAACTGAAGTGCAACAGCGGAATCTTCTCACGTGTGGCCATTAACGTTCCGGTTAGGTGCCCTGCCCATTGACGTAAATTCAGGGAGTGTATTTTCCTTATTGTGTTATCGCTGTCCAGCACAGTGTGTATGTTGACAGCTTAATATATAATTGGTTGTGAGAGCCAATACCTTCTACGTTGTTCCATTGAACTTCCTGTTGCGTGCTGGTCGGGTGAAGCAGAGGTTATCTTGTCGGTGGGTCCGTTGTCTGTCTGTTGGTTGGGTTGTCGTCGGATCGACAATGGTTGGGCCAGCTGCCTGTCTCACCTAAACGAGCATTAGTGTTTGAATTCCAGGCGGACCCCCAGAACTTCTGAGTGTCCTTGGGTGTACTGCCTTTTCTTGTTTGTTCTTGTTGTTTGTACTTGTATGGCTTCTAGCCGATTTTTAGATTAAGGTTGCTTTGCCCTTAAGGTGTCAGATGGTTTGGGCAAGTAAGGCAGGAAGTTAGTGACGCTAGTAAATGGAATAAGAAAACGAGGCGACAGTATTGTAATAGAAGATGACAAACATTCGTTTTACGTAAAGTCTTTGGCATTTTTAAAATTAAAGTTTTTGAGTCTTAAGTGTTGGGCCTTCGGCCGATTTTGAATTTAAGTTGTTTTGCTCCTGTATAATCAGGTTTGGTCTACTATAGTCATAAACCATTAATTATCACCTCTAAAAAATCAGGTTGTGGCCACAGAACATGGTGACGGCGTTAGTCGTTGTCTACGTATTCTCTCTTCAATGCAACCATTTTTCACAAAAAATCTATTACTTTGCGGAATACTATGTTGTAAAGCCCGCCCGGTTATCCATACGGTCTAGAGTACTGCTTACCAGGCGTGGATTAGTGTCGAGGTCCGATGTGCCGACCAGTCTCTGGATGGTTTTTAAGGCGGTTTTCCATCTGCCTCGGCGAATGCGGGTTGGTTCCCCTTATTCCCCCTCAGTTACACGATGTCGGCGATTGCTGCGCAAACACTATCTCCAGGTGCGCTACACCATCATTACTCAACCACGCAAACATTGGGGTTAGACTCGGCTGGTGTGAGACGTTCTCGGGGATGGGGGGTCAACTGAGGGCCGAACCGCACGATAACCCTGGGTTCGGTGTGGAGCGGCGGTGGTGTGAGTGTACTGCTGTAGCCTGTTCTGGTGTTGTGAACCACTGAGGGCTATGGCGGGGCCGAAGCCTCTCCGTCGTTTCTAGGTCCCCAGTTCCATACAATACAATATTGAAGTAGTCTGGTGAAAATGTTTTTCATCGAAAACCACCTTCGTCGCCATTCTGAATATGCCTGCTTCGCAATAGTTGCTTCATTTTAGGATAGAGGAAGATATCATTGGCTCCCATGTCGGGAGAATACACCCCAGGAGAGGGGGCGGGGGCGGGGGCAGTGAAGCAGTATTTAATCGCCCAAAATCACACTACGGGTCACTATGTCATGTATAGAACGGGTCTGGACGTTGTCGTATAGCAGTAACAGTTCCTGGATACCTTCCCACGACGATTCATTTGACAGACTCTCGAAACCTCCTCAGTAGATTTCAATAATATGACAGTTTAGGTCTCACGAGCATTAACCTTTAGCACCACATCATAGCAGTTCCAAAAAAGTAATCAACAACACCTTGCACGATGATAGTTAAGTATTCTCCTTTCTTGGTGGAGGTGAGTGTACATGTTTCCAATGCTTGCTTTGATACAATGTGTAATAGGTGTACTGTAGGTTAGGTGTGGACGAGTGGTTCCCTGGTGTAGGTTGGCAAAGTAATGGACTATAAATATAGGCAGTCAATTAACAGAACACTTTATTGACAGGCACGTACAGGAATGGTTCAGCGCATCTGAAACACATAGACTGAAGATAACCGGATGTGATCCCCAGTCCCTGACACAGGCGTTCGCCGTGAATGGAAACGGTAGCCCGACTACCACAGTATGATGGCCGTGGATGACTACAGAATGGCGGTGCCTCAGCGAGGCCACGTTCGTGAGTCGAAGTTGGACACTCAGGCAGCGGTCGTTGGTTCGCGGTGCAGTGGAGATGCTGTGACGACCGACGCAGGCTGTGCGTCATCGGATGGCCTAGCGGTGACGACACCATGGTGGGTTGGCCTTGATGGTTTAAATCTCCGATTCAAGGTGCTGACAGCTGCGGAAGCCCCATGTTTCGAAGCAGAGGCAAAATGACTGGAGCGGGGTCCATGGCCAGACATGGCGTAACCATTGTGTCAGTTGGTCATGCGGCAGGGACCCACATGACATCCCTCCGGTTGACTCGCAGAAGCGCCGGCTGCTGGAGCAGTGACTGCTGACGTTGCTCAAGTGGCTAAAGCACCGGATATACCGGGTTGAACAATCGGCCATTTTGGATCCCAATCCGAGGACAGTGTTACATGCTTCGCGTGGCGTAGAAAAGTGGATCAGCGAATTTTGCTTAATTTGTTTGTTACACTGTGTCAAATGGTTGGGTGCACAGCTCCAAATTGCTCAAATAATAGCAGACGTGGCCGCTATAAGTTTCACCGGTTTCTTTCAGATATAGATCGGCGTCAAAGATGGCTTGCAAATTCAACGTTGGATAATTGCTGAATACTTTTATAATCCTAAATAGTTCCTCAGGTATCACTGCATGCATGAAGAACGTCTTCACATGAATTTTTCTTTACATTACTCTCTTACAGCCCGGTAGATTGACATGATTTGTATTTACCAACAGTCCAGCTGTGTATGAGAAGTAACGATTAAAAGTATTATTCACTACTGACGGGTCAGTCAGTTTATTGCTTTTTCAAGCAGTTTGACATTACTGTGATTATCTGACTGTCACGTAATACTCTTTTAATAACTAGCCAGGTTGCTTTAGTATTACTCCTGGAT
Organism: Schistocerca americana; assembly: GCF_021461395.2. NCBI lineage: Eukaryota > Metazoa > Arthropoda > Insecta > Orthoptera > Acrididae > Schistocerca > Schistocerca americana. The sequence continues at coordinate 439,555,921 of NC_060126.1, forward strand.
TTGCCAAACAGTTATTTCCCAGTTTTCTTACTTTTTAAACAACTCCTGACAAATTTCTTTTAAAGCTTTTGAAATAATCAAAAAAACTGAGATCAATAATATACTCTGAGTACTCATGCATTTCCCTCTTGTGGTGACACGAAATGTTTAAGCCTGTTATGTTCTATTTTGATATTATACCGTTATTGTTTAAGAGTAAAACTCTTATTTACTGTAAGAGCAACTAGATGTACCATACGTAAACCAGAAAATAAGTTACTGGTAACTCATTTTAATAGTACTTGGTAAGTATTTAGAACAGCAACGTAAGACTTACATGGAGCGTAAGTGAACGTCTCATATCTCGAAATACTCGTCTAATCACCTACTTTTATTTACTTGCCTCTTAAAGTCAAATGTAAGCCAATACATTTACCATGCTGTAATATTATCTGCGCGAGGAATGTACATTTGATGGCCTTAAGAACATATCAGAAAGTGTAAGTATTCCTCATAGTTTAGAAGAGCGCCTTCAACGTGGAATTCAAAATGGCGAATTGTTCAGTTGGTACTATGCAGTGCTCTAGAACTGGCGGGCCACTGGCTCTCAGACGGCTGCCTGGTTTCGTCGCTGGGCTGCTTTGCCAGATTGCGATCCGGTACATTTCCTCCCTCCTCAGGTTAATCTAGTCCTCTGGATTCCTATGTTATTGCTCTGACTGTGGCAGAGACACTTACAAATCTGTCAATGTTCCTTCACTGCCCGTTTTTCCGTCTGAGCTTGGCATAAAATTGGGCGTGTATTCCTTTCGTTTTTATATTACACTAGACGAAGGACCTCACAATGCTTTAGCATAGAGTTTGTGTGTCCCTCTTTGATTTCCTCTTTTCTCTCTTTTTTCACAAATTAATATTGAACGTAGTGGTTGAGTCACTTCCTAACTGGGACCGACATTACTGTGGCGGACCTGCAGGCTGAAGGAAGTAAGAGCAGAATTTGAGCAACTTCACATCAGAGATGGCAGTAGAAAATACCTTTCACACTAGCCAACAGTGAAAATGTAACTGTGATGAAATAAATGTTCGTTAACTGTATCGACCACGCTTATAACGAAAACAGCAATGAAAATCTCTACTTAGCTCTCTCTTCCAAGTTTAAGGGGTTGCAGTTAATTATAGTTATATTTTATTAGAATTCATTGTCAGACTTCCCATATAAGCTTAGGTATTCTGCTGATGGTAAACTGAGTAAGTTTCAAGTGACAACAGCTGTGGGTATCTTGTCGCTACTTTTAACCCGGGCTCGTAACAACAAAGGGAAGGGGAAGAGGAAGGGAACACGTTTCATTGAAGCGAAGTTTCACTCTATTACAACCTGTGTCCTGTTCGCGGGCTGGAATAACATGTTAATGAGACATAGTTAGTGCATGTGGTCGCTGTAATTGCTATGACTCAATATGACTCGCAAATGCGTAAACAGTGAAGACAGTTTTTCCTAAATTTGCGGACAGACTACATTTAAACGACAAAAGAGGCCACTAACGCCACATATTACGAAGGCGTACAGACTATGGCTGTGAAACTGGGAACCAGAACAAGCCCTGAGATCCTCGTATACACTGAAGCGCCAAAGAAACTGATATAGTCATGCGTATTCAAATACAGAGATATGTAAACAGGCCGGAGACAGCGCAGAAGTCGACAACGCCTGTATAAGACAAGTTCAAAAATGGTTCAAATGGCTCTGAACACTATGGGACTCAACATCTGAGGTCATCATCCCCTAGAACTTAGAACTACTTAAATCTAACTAACCTAAAGACATCACACACATCCATGCCCGAGGCAGGATTCGAACCTGCGACCGTAGCAGTCACGCGGTTCCGGACTGAAGCGCCTAGAACCGCACGGCCACCGCGGCCGACAACACAACAAGTGTCTAGCGCAGTTGTTAGATCGGTTACTGCTGCTACAATGGCAGGTTATCAAGATTTAAGTAAGTTTGAATGCGGTGTTATAGTCGGCGCACGAGCGATGGGACCCAGCGTCTCCGAGGTAGCGATGAAGTAGGGATTTTTCCGTACGACCATTTCACGAGCGTACCGTGAATATCAGGAATCCGGAAAAACATCAAATCTCCGACGTCACTGCGGCCGGAAAAACATCCTTGAAAAAAGGGACCAACGACGACTGAAGAGAATCGTTCAAGGTGACAGAAGTGCAACCCTTCCCCATATTGCTGCAGATTTCAATGCTGGACCATCAACAAGTATCAGCGTGCGAACCATTCAACGAAACATCATGGATATGGGCTTTCGGAGCCGATGGCCCACTCGTGTACCCTTGATGACCGCAAGACACAAAGTCTTATGCTTCGCCTGGGCCCGTAAACACTGACATTGGACTGTTGATGAGTTAAACCGTGTTGCCTGGTCGGACGAATCTCAATTCAAATTGTATCGAGTGGATGGACGTGTACAGGTATGGAGACAACCTCATGAATCCATGGACCCTGCATGTCAGCAGGGGACTGTTCAAGCTAGTGGACGCTTTGTAATGGTGTGGAGCGTTTGCAGTCGGAGTGATATGGGACACCTGATACGTCTAGATACGACTCTGACAGGTGACACGTACGTTAGCATCCTGTCTGATCACCGGCATACATTCATGTCCATCGTGCATTCCACCGGACTTGGGCAATTCCACCAGAACAATGTGACACCCCACACGTCCAGAATTGCTACATACTGGCTCCAGGAACATTCTTCTGAGCTTAAACACTTCTTCCTGCCCATCAAAACTCTCCCGACATAAACGTCATTGAGCATGTCTGGGATGCCTTACAACGTGCTGTTCAGAAGAGGTCACCACCCCGTTAAACTCCTACGGATTTATGGACAACCCTGGAGGATTTATGGTATCAATTCCTTCCAACACTACTTCAGACATAAGTAGAGTCCATACCAGGCTGTGTTGCGGCAATTCTGCGTGTTCGTGGGGGCCCTACAGGATATTAGGCAGGTGTACCAGTTTCTTTGGTTCTTCAGTGTGTATTGCACATCTTGTGTTTCGAATCTTCATTCATGGTTGAATCGTAAACGATCTTCCATCGGCTTTGTTATACCTGATTTAGCGAGAACCTTGAAACCGTGTGAATGATGGTTATTTTTGTATGACAACTCCATTGACACATGGTATTTCCAAGAAGAAAACGTCTTCCTTGACTTATCCTAACATACCGTCGGCAGTGCGACCAGCGCCTCACGGAGATGGACAGCCTGTTCTTGTGCCAACTGTCTGTGGTAGAGACGAGAGCGGCGGTGAGATTAGTGCTGCACCATCACCTTCAAAACCCAGTTGCTCGAAAGACCCTGATTTTGTGTTTGGCGATAAGTGAACAGAGATTCACGAATTAGCACAATGTGAACTTAATAACCTTTTAAGAGATTTGGAAGTGCCGAAAGAAAAAGCTAAACGATTGGCGTCAAGATTACAACAGTGGAATTGGCTTGATAAGACGGCAAATGTGACTGCGTTCTGCAACCACCATGTGACATTCACGTCCTTTTTCGACAGTGAAAGCAACTTGGTGTTTTGTAGTGATGTACAGGGACCAATGGCAGCTACGTGGATTGACTACAAAAATTGATCAGTCGAGGTTGTTCGTCGATTACTCAAAAGTAAGTGTCAAGTGTGTGCTACTGCATAATGGTAAGATTTTACCATCAATTCCGATTTGTATCACTGGTTACCGTCACTTGCTTGAGGTGTGTTCTGAAATCCTCTCTTACATTAACTCACTTTTCTTTCGGTGCTTGGCAGAACATGATAATAATATTAAAAAGGAAAACGCTTCCTAACCTTCCGCGAATTTTTTTTATATTAAATCCTCTCTATTTTTAATGACATGAAGGTCATAGAAAATGTAATGCTTATTGAAGAAACTTTGCAGTTCTAGACATAATCATGAACGGCAGCATTTTACACATTCCAAATAAGATTCCTGTTTTAAACATTTTAGAAGAAATTGTAATGATCCTCTGTATTAATCATGATCCGTTGGGCATTTTGAATAAACAGCCTTCTCTTAAGCAAGCAGGCCTACTGAATAACTTTTTCTTTTTTGAAGCAGCATCCAGCTTCATTTCCTTCACCTTCTGGCTTCTGATTATTGTACAGTATACATGTATGCTTCTTAACTGGGTCAGTATTGCCATTGCTTCAAAAATGGTTCAAATGGCTCTGAGCACTATGGGACTTAAAATCTGAGGTCATCAGTCCCATAGAACTAACAACTACTTAAACCTAACTAACCTAAGGACATCACACACATCCATGCCCGAGGCAGAAGTCGAACCTGCGACTGTAGCGGTCGCGCGGTTCCAGACTGAAGTGCCTAGAACCGCTCGGCCACTCCGGCCGGCGCCATTGCTTCAATGGCCCTTAGTGAGGATAAGCTAGTATACGGCATTATGCCCGTTTCCCATAGTGAGGACTTCAAAGTCTACCCAGTTTCTATTTCACATATCTGTGAAATGTCACCTTTTAATAGAAGCTTGCACATTTCTAGTTTTTTAGCCCATGACTACAGTGCTTTATCGTGCATCATTACCCGCGTCCTTACTAAATTAAAATTTGGCTGTCATTCATGATGTAAAATTTAACTTTCTCACGTCTTATCGTATGTAAGCCATGTTGAGTCGACGGCTTTTAGTTAGCAGTTTTCTGTATAGCTCCTACTTTTAATGCGCCCGTTTATTGCTACTGTTGCTAGCTATTAAATGGTATATAGGTTTTTAGCAGTGTGTACTTGAAGATTTAGCAACCTACTATTTTGCTAAGAAGCAAGATATTTTTTAATAGACATGGCACATTTTATGTTCTTTTAGCTCGAGACTATGGCACGCTATTCCACGTAGCCATGTACGTCGGCACTTAATTTAAATTTGCATGCCACTCATGGAAATGAAAAAAAAAATCATGGTGTTTTATAGTTTACGCGTAAGCTAGTCTTCAATTAAGAGTTTTACCGCAGTTTTGTAATGTCCCTGTTCACTATGTTCCTTTATCAGTCGTAATGTGCTCTTTTCACTGTCCACGCAACTTTTTTGTAAAGTTTTCTGTCTCTAGCATCTGAATCACTAATTCAGATTGTGAACTGCCGGGCTAGTAGGTCCCGCGTTGTTCTTCCCGTCAACAGATGGTAGTACTTTTGCCAGTCTCCTTCGTGTACGATTCTCCGCTGTGTACCACCAGCACTCTTCCATCACGGCGCTCAGGGTCACAGCACAAAGTGCAATAGTCCTGATGTTCATTGCTGTTTTACTTACCGAAGCAGTCGTCCGTAGTATTGTCTGGTGTCACTTTGACATTGACTTACGTTTTACAGCACCTAGCCCGACTGCTATCTTCTTAAAATGGTATATGGAACTCTTTTATTATGTCTGCTACTGCGTATGAAAGTTATTGTTAGCAACGGTCTCTTGTTTATTTTCAGTATCGCACTTTATTATGGGCATGCAATAGCTCGAAACCACTCTGGTGTAAGCATTCAAAAATAATAAAAAATAACCTTACAACTGAAGCGGTATTTCCAGTTTTTATTAATTGTGATTCAGGTCGGAGTTGTATTTTAAAATCAACTGGGGATGTCGTTTTGACTACCTAAGAGGGTGTTGGGTACTGCAGAATGATTTTCTCTTCTGGAGATGATGGTTACATGGCATAATCCGCTGCCTGACTTGGTGGTTACTTAATTTCACTTTTTTAATGTGAGCACCTTCCTGTCTTCCTAGAGCCCGTCGTTTTATTTTTTTCGCTTGACGGCAAATACTTCTTAGCCTTTCAGTGAAGTCCCGGACAGAGGATGAATTAGCCGGCCGGAGTGGCCGAGCGGTTCTAGGCGCTACAGTCTGGAACCGCGCGACCGCTGCGGTCGCAGGTTGGAATCCTGCCTCGGGCATGGATGTGTGTGATGTCCTTAGGTTAGTTAGGTTTAAGTAGTTCTAAGTTCTAGGGAACTGATGACCTCAGAAGTTAGGTCAGAGCCCAGAGGATGAATCCTCCCCTGGAGTAGGTTGAAATAATTCGAAAGGTGGGGACATTTTCCGACCAAAAGCAATCTCATAGGGTAAAAGACCCGTGTTTTCATGGATCTTTGAACTGTACACCATCACAACCCACTGTAATAGTATGTCCCAATTACCATGGCTAATATTACTCAGTGTTCTATGAACTCTCTCTGTTCTAAAGTTCGCTTGTGGGTGAAGGGCACTTCTTTATGCACATTAGGCAACAGTGGCGGCATTACACGTGGGCGACGTCGGGGACCGCTGACGGCCTCGCGCCTTTGGGCGTCTCGCAGAAAAGTTGTTGAAGCTGTTAAAATTTTAGCTCCGTCTCTATTTACGTATGAGTGTAGCAATATTTATCTATGGTCGTCTGGTGGCACTGTGAAAGTTAATCCCCATTACAAGATGCATCTAAGGTGTACACCCATGCGGCAGCGCTCCAAACGTACAAGCGTGGGACTGCAGACTGGTTCTGGTAGGCCTATTACGTTACACGATTAGAGGGATATAACTTTCGCGAGTCAGAGCATGAGCACTATACGGCAGTAAGGCATGGAACTAGAAGGAGACTGTTGTCTAGTCGTTCATACAGACTAAAAAAAGTTTGTAAAATAAACTATTAAGTTATATACTTAGAGAGAAAGCTGATCACCATATTAAAGAAAGATGCATGTTAAACGGAAGATACACTTACTTTTCTTTATACCATATTCACACCCCACTTGGTACACACAGTTTTCCGAACTGACGCATCGATCCAAGAACAAGCAAATGTAACATTGTTCTGTGTGAGAGACAATACAGGCAGAAGCATTGTCTTGGCCTATAATGCCAGCTCTCTGAAACCAATCCTAGCAAATCACAGTTCAGTCTTGTTTCAAATTATTAAACTGGTACAAGTGAACAACTTTTTTATCTCTGAAGATGTGGTTGTACCAGTTTCAGCCACACATACTAAAGAAACCCTATCCTGTGGTAAGTCAGAAAACAAATATATTTCTTGGCATATTTATTTGACTGCTATCGTACATGAAAAAAAAAAAAAAAAAAAAAAAAAAAACATTCTGCCGTGTATGATGATCGCACAGCCTATTCGCTCAGTACTATGACATTGAGTACTTTAAGTACCATACTGTACTTATCAAAGTACTTAGCACAAAATGTTTTTAATTCATCACGTCTATTGGACCCTCAAGAGACAGAGACACAGAGATAAAATGGGAATCCGATGCATCAAAAAGAAACGATTATATTCAACCAAGCTATGAGTTAAAATATCATGAAATTTCTTAAGAAAACTTCAGATGTAACTGGTCCACAGACCTCTGATGAAGCTCTTATCCAAATGTTTTTAGTTTTTGGAACAGAACCAGCTCCAGAGTCGAATAAACCTGTTACCCTTTCTCATACAGCATCAGAGTTGGATGAAATTGCTGTGGTCCGAGAGTGTGATCTGAATAAAAATTTCAAAAGTTATCATCAAGAGCAAACCGTTCATATAAGAGAGTCATTTATAGAATAATATCCGAGAAAGTAGGTATTTCCAGTAACATATTCGTAGCGTTATGATGTAATTCAAATTGGTCTCCACAAACCCTAGAGAAACGTGATGAAAGCTACCCCAAAGATGCAAATAAGACATTTTATTAAATTTGATTTTACTAGAAAATTGAGTAACGGCGAAAATCAGATGGTTAACTTACTCCATATCTCAAGACAAAGTCTATTGCTTTTCATGTCGACTCTTTTCACATTTGCAGACACAGGTGATAAAAGAATATGTAGTGACTGAAAAGATCGGAGTAGGATATTAAAAATGCATGAAAAAAGTCAAGAACACATGGAGTACACGATTAGATGAAGGAATCAAACACGGAAAAACAATCGGTAAGGAAAACGAGAGACTGATTAGGGTATCACAAAAGTATTTGTATAACTTGTCTGAAACATTGATCACACAATCTGGTGTTCGGAGGGCATCGAGAATCCCGTAACCTTAACGATAGCGGAAACAGTCGAAATTTTATAGACCTATATAAATTGTTATCCGAATATGATCTAACACTAAAAGAGCACTTGCAAAGTATTAACGAAAAGCAACTTCGTCAGCATTATAACGAAAAGCAACTTCGTCGGCATTATCTGAGTGACGACATACAAAATGGTTTAATTAGATTGCTGTCCAAATGTCTTATCAACGAAATTATAAATAGAGTCAGACAAGCAAAATATTATGCCTTCATGCTCGATTGTATCAGGGATTCGAGCTATGTGGAACAAATATCAATAATAATAATATTTTGTAGTTCCTCAGTTGGAGAGATAGAGGAATATTTCGTTGGGTTATTTTCCGTCGCAGAAACAACAGAAGTGTATTTGACAAATGCCATTTTAAAGGAACTGGAAAATAATGACCTAGATATTCAAAACTGTCGAGGACAGGGACATGATAACGTTGCCATTGTGGTTGGCATTAACAGAGGTGTTACAACAAGAATACCCAATATTAATCCCCGTGCTTTGTTCATGCTGTGAGGATGCTATTGTTGGAATTTGCTTTTGCAAGATGCCTCTAACACTTCTGCAACAGATAAAACTTTTTTCGGATTCATCTATAAAGTTTATATGCTTCTTAAAAAATCAAGCAACCGTTGGGATCTTATAAAAACTAAATTGACATTGAAACCTCTGTCTGAAAGACGATGGGAAAGTAGAATCGGAGCCGTAAAAGCGACATTTTTGCAATCTGATAATGTCATCAAATGTGTGAGTGACTCGAAAAGGAGGACTGATGACTCCGAAACTCTTAGAGACTGTTAAGCAGTCTTGAAGGAAATGTTAAAGTTTGAGCTTATTGTTGCAATACATGTGTGCTGTGAAACTTTACTACAAGTCAACAATATAAGTAAACTACCAATCAGTTAGAGTGAACTTGAAAGTCGCAATTGATACTTGATGTTCATTTCGTGACTGGACTCAAGAATTCCGAAACACAGAATTTGAAACAAGCGTTGCAAAAGCTGATTGTTTCTAGAAAAAAGAAATTTCGAAAATGAATCTCAATTTAAAAAGAAGAATCGCATAGAAAAAAACAAATGTTCGCTTATGAATAAATTGATGAACCTATACAATCTGTTGAAATGCAGTAGAGAGTTAGCTTTTTAACGTAATGATACTCTGTAACAGTCGATACGGTCTGTCCATTCAAAGTGCTCAAAGAGTATTTTGAACGATTTGGTTTTATTAATACAATACTTCGAGGAGGCGAAAACAGCAACATACAGCCTTTAGAACTTTATGAGGAACCCCAGCTTTTAAAATCCATCCTACAGGTCACAATCAAAGATGCAAAAACAACTTATTCGGTACATATTAGAAAACAATTGGAAGGAGTATATCAAAATCTTTACTTAACACAGAAGTTTGGTCACTACAGCTTCTGCCAAGAGAAGTTTCTCGAACTTAAAACTGATTAAGACATACTTTAGAAGCGCGATGTTCCAAGAAAGACTATCTGCGATGTCAGTACTATCAACTGAAGCGGAAATAGCGGCTGGTATTAATTACGACGTAATCTTAAAGATGTTCAAAGAGGCGAAAACCGGAAGTTTAATTTATTTTTATGTATGTTTGTTTAATGTAGTTTTTGTTATTGCAGTAACCCTTGTATGTTATAATAATAAAATTTGTATGTAAGTATTATTAGTGTATAATTCACCTCATTTAATTTAACATTTTCTTTCTGACTGGAAAGAGAAAGGGGCCTCACAAAACTGATTCGTCGCCGATGTTCAGTTTTCGCCTAGCACTGCCACTGGTAGTCGACATAGCTGCTTAAGTAATTCAGTCAAACAATTCATCCTTTGGTCCGTTATCATCGTTTCTGATGTGATGAATTTTGGTAACCACTGATTAACTACAGTGCGAGCCACTATCTCTGATTGTTGGTTTGGTATGGCAGTCGTGGCCAAATAAAGTGAAAAATGATCTGTTACATTTAAGAACACTTCGATCTCTCTCTCTGTTCAATTCCTACTGTTTGAAATGGTTTTTGTGTCAGCCAGTTTATTCCAAGGGGTTTCGCTGATAGCTGAACTCGGCTCGTTGAGGGCAAGGAATGGAGTTCTTTAAGTAGGATGTTTTTTTCTGTGGTCACGAGTCATTTTCCGCAACACGGCTTTCCACAGCTCATCGTAGTCTATGAACAGATCAAATGAAATCATGGGCTTGCCTCAATACTTAGCCGTAAACAGGCTGGCACAACGATGTGGCGACATCATTTTGTTTACCTGTAAGGCTCTCCATCATCAGAACCAAACTCTGCCTGTTTTGTCTACTTCTGACAGTCAGTGTCAGCTGTCTGTGCTCTGGATCACTCTACTATGTCTGTTCAAATGCATTCTACAGCGCCTACTTTGCGTTACTACGAGGTTTTCTTGGATGATGCGTTACCTCAAATCAAATTCGCAACACCTTAAGGCACAGCAGGCTAGCGTACTGGGTCGATCCTTTAATACTATAAGCCATTTTAGTGCAATGTAACCTGTTACAAGATTAAAACGCTCCTTTATAGAGAGTAAGGAAAAAGTTGTTGGATTATTTTCCTGTTTAGTTCAGTTCTTCCTTCCCATCAACCTCTTGGCTAAGAACACATCTTTGAACATGCATGATCGAATTACAAGACAAGGTAAATTCTTTCTGATAGTCTGAAAAAATATGACAAAGATCTGTGGTTAGTAACTCATTTACAGCTTCCCAACAATCTGGAGTTCAGTCAAATTTTACTCTTTTTTTTTTAGCAATACGTAAGGGTCTGGCAGCCTCTACAAAATTTGGATTGAATTTTCTGTTGACATTCGCGATTTCGAGATGTGGTTGTATTTCTTTAGATTAGATTAAATTAATACTTGTTCCATATACCGTGAATACGACATTTTGTAATGCTATGGAAGATGTCAGAAACAAAAGTTTCTTTACATGGCATAATTGAACCTCCTTTTTAATTTGTGTGATTACTGATTTATATGGAAAAATCATCTATAATTGTGTAGAAGGAGTTCAGAAATTCCTTTAGTTTGTTTTTGAATGTTGATTGGCTATCTGCCAGACTTGTGATGCTATTTGGTGAGAGATTGAATACTTTTGTGACAGGTTAGATGTAACCGAGAACAGAATAGTGAACATTAGCCTTTCTCCTAGTGTTTAAGCTACGCACAATGCTATTGCTTTTGAACTGTGATGGGCTTTTAAAAACAAAATTTTATAAGTGAATTTGTATGTTGTGAGGCTTCTGTGAAAATCCCTAGTTCCTTCAACAAATGTCTGCAAGTCAATCTTGGGTGGGCTCCAGTTCCTGTCGTGATTACACACTTTTGCGCAACGAATTCCTTTTTCCTTAATGATGAATTACCCGAAAATATGATACTGTATGAAAGCAGCAATGAATACACTTAGTATGTTAAGGTGCGAACACAGCGACAGCTACCGACCGCGACTGCAGAAGACAGATGGCAACGCTGCCGCCTGCAGTCGGTGTGTTGCGCAACGCAGCGACAGACAAGCTATGTAGTTGCCGGGAACAACTGCGTGAGGCGAGATGTCTGTTAACACCTCCGCTGTTATTGCGCTGTTGTTGTAAGAGGAAGACGATGACATTTTATTGTTGCATTCCAGGAAAAGACGAAAGCTGGTAATTCCTTTATATAAAAGTAGAACTGCACTGATAAAAGACATTTGTCAGGTGATGAAAATATCTTGAGGAGCTACTGTCGTTTAAATAAATGATAGTTTAATTTCATGCTCAGTTTTATTAAAGATGACATAATGCCACAGTGCCTAAGAAACGCAATACGTGCGGAAGAAAAATTATATTTGACAGTGAGGTAAGTCCACAAAATGTTATACATTATTAGATTGTGCTGCAGTTCCAAGAGAGTTCTGGAGGTTGAAGGGCTGCTGTTATCACTTCGCCGATGTGTGTTGCACTGCGCAGCCATTATTTCATAATCAGTAACGATCATACTAATTTTATTTTGGCTTCTGCATTATAAACTGGAGGTAAACTCCTTACAACTGTGCTGATGTGACGTAAAAATAAGTCAATATCATCATCTTTGTGTTCCATAAATGTTTTTAGTAAATTTTGCCTAATTTCGTCCCTTTCTTTCCACATTTTTAATATTGTGTCATCATTACTACGAACTTTACAGAGTTTTCTTTTCCGTGCTGGCACACAACGTTCTTCGTTTGTTACCACAGATGTTTCACCACTATTTCCTATTCTATGTGTTTCTGCCGTATCTTCTTCCTGTGATGCAGAAAGGTCCAGTTGACGAGTTCGATCTGCACTGTCTTCCTGGCTTTCTTGTATTGTTGTCTGTGATGATGTCAATGTAATATTTGTTCCTCCATATCTGTGTTGTGCAACACTGTCAAGGAACGATAGCTGTTCGTGTCTTTTTGTTTTTGAATTTTTTGAGGCAGCAGAGCCCGTTCCTAATTTGCTTTTCTTCTTGAACCTCTGGCAACCGTCCCTTAAAACTTTCCACTTCTTCTTACAGTCATCACCTGTAAATGGAAATTATATTAGCTGTATGTTTTCGTTTGTTTCAGATTCTTGGCCACAGGCGAAAGTTACCAGTCTTTATCATTTGCCTATCGTATATCACCATCTTACATATCAAGAGGCGTTAAAAATGTTTTGAAGATATTAAGAATAAGGCTGCTGCCCATGTTGATGCTACCTTCCACTGAATCAGATTTCAGACGTATTGAAGAAGAATTTTGGCTTAAATGTAATACACCTAATGGTGTAGGCGCTATAGATGGAAAACATGTTCGCATAAGGGCACCAGAGAGAAGTGGATATCTGCTTTTTAATTACAAAGATTTTTTTCAATTGTTCTGCTGGCTATTGTGGACGCAAATTGTAAATTCATTAGCGTTGATGTCGACGCTTACGGAAAATATTCTGATAACGGTGTATTTCAGAAATCGGCTATGGGCAAGAAAATAGCCACAAAGGAGTTTAATATACCTCCACCAAAATGTTTCCCAAGCACCAATGTGATATTACCACATTTCCTTATAGGAGACGAAGCGTTTGCTCTCAGTGATTATATGATGAAACCTTATTCCAGAAGAGTTGCTGCATCACATCCAGACAAACAGATCTATAATTACAGATTATGCAGTGCTCGTCGAGTGTCGGAAAACGCCTTTGGGCTATTAAGCCAAGTATTTAGGGTATTTTATAGCCCTATTCCTGTGGCGCCTGAAGTGGCTAACGACCTCGTTTTGTCGGCATGTTGTTTACACAATTTGCTACGAGACGGTTATCTTGAAGAAAATGATATTCCATTTTATAGCTATAGTTTTAACGAAGCAGCCAGCCAAACAACATTCATAGCTTTTCTCGTTTTGGAGGATTTCTAAACAGCAGTGGTTTTGAAATTAGAGACAAACTTGAAGATTTTTTCTCCAGTGAATACGGTTCTGTGGCGTGGCAAGGGGCAGCAATTAACAATGGGTTGTGAATAACAATGGATTGTAAATAATGATTTATGTAAGACGAAACATATATACTGTTGCCTTTTTAACATCTTCATAGTAAATAATTTGTTGAATATACATACTTGTTTTATTTAACTCTTGCGCTATAGCTTTCCAGACGTTATCTTTCACTAAAACAATTCTGTATTCTTCATGCCCTGCGTCATAAATTACAGAATATTTCGCCACACTGATAATCATCGGAGTCCGAGAACCTCATTTTCACTGAATTGGGTATGTTCGGCCAGTAAAAGCAGTCCCCGGTCGCTATGCGGTTCGGCGGCTGCGGTACTACTGGTCCCTGACCGGATGTGCGGTCTGCCGCCAAAGCAGGTACACGGCGGCAGACGACGCTGCCGCCGCGTTCGGCACGACTCACATTGCAAACAATGGCAACCAGTGGTGCCGCCTGCAGCCGGTCGGTGCAGTCTGCGGTCTGCGATCGTGTTCGGAATCGCACCGTTAGTTCACTGATAAGCTTATCATCAAAATTTCCAATAATGGTATAACTAGCTGAACTCAAATGTTTCAGTGGTTCATCAACGTGTTTCTTCCAATGCAATCTCTCATGCATGAACTCACATAAAAATTTGGCATATTGTGGCTGAGCTACAGACTGCGTTCAGACTCTACATTTATTAATGGAGTCTGCATTTATGAATGGTGTAATACCATTTACTGTACAGAGCTGTATAAACTGCGTATTATTAAAATTCAGCGAGCGTTCATTGGCTTCATAATTTTGTGAAAGTTGTTATTTATAATTGCCTCATCTAATTCTTGTTTGTTGGGTGTGATTACTATACTCATACCATTTGCGAAAAGAACTACCGTTGCATCTTACCTGAACATAGAGTGGCAAGCCAGTAATAAATGTTAAGAATAGTAAGGGACCCAAGACTGAAGCTTGTGGGACTCCCTTCTTGATACACCCCCAGTTTCAGAGCTCTGCTGATTTTTCCGCATTATGTGAACTGCTTATTTTCACTTTCTGTTCTCTTCTAAAAAAATACGGTTTAAATCATTTATGCCCTGTCCCACTCTCACCAGATTACTTGAACATATCTAAAGGAATTGGGTGATATATGAAATGAAAAGAGTTTGAGGGACTATAAAAATTTACAGTGGTTGATCTTCAGTTATTCAGAGCATTTAATATTTTATTAGTGAAAGAATGTCTAGCATTTTCTGTAGAAAAGCCTTTCTCAAATCCAACCTGACATTTTGCTAATAATTTATTTTTACAAATATGTAAAGCTATTCTTGAATACATTATTTTTTCCAGAATTTTGGATGATACTGCCAGAGGTGAGATTAGGCCATGATTGTTGGCGTCAGACCTATCCCCTTTTTTATGCAGTGGTTCAACAACGACATATTTCGTTCTGTCAGTAAAAATTCCCTTTTTCAGTGAGCTATTACATAGAGACATTCATTGCACAAGGGACTCAAGTCGTAAAAAAAAGCTCTGAGACACAATGACATAGACAATTTGCTGGAGTATTAATTATTTAAGAGAGAATACATATGTTTAAAGTGTTTAAAAGATAGAAGATATTTTGTATAATGTATTAGCATGTTGAAGAAGATAAATCTAAGTGCTGTTATATGCTAACAAGAATAGAAACTACTGACCTGATTCTTTTGTGAACTGAATGTATTGCACTTGTATCTTCCTCTTTAGTCTACTCTCCAGGTTTTACTAAGGAAAACAATAAAGGAAACACTTTTATTGAGTACATAATTATAATTTTATTCCCTGTGTCTCTTTGTAACCGTATTTCCAAGGAAAATGTATTCACTTTCGTCTGCCTGACAGTGTCACACAACAAGTTCTTGAAAAAATGATTTACAGATCGACCGTATAGCAATAACTCCTGCACGTCCTTTTTCTTCTCTTTTGACACTGATCGACGTTTGGTATAAAGAAGACCATGCTTGAGTTACAAACGAATGTCAGGGGATGACTAGGCTTCTTTTTTAAGTCAGCTTTGTCGTTCTGAGTCTACCTGAACTGGAAGATAAAAGAAGATTCTGTTTCCTAACTTAACACTCTCATAGCCACCCAGTTGAGACCATAACCATCAACTATGTTTTTGTTCATTACTGAGTTCTCCACGTTTCAGAGGGGAATAAAGTCTGATAATTTCATGTCAGTGATGACAAATCTGGGAAGACTTTATTTTGCTTGTCTAACGAAATTCATCCATTAATTTGGTGTGTAAATGTGTAAAATTTTCCTGTTAACTTCCTCCAATAAGTCAAAATCACCGTCATTAGATAAGTAAGAACGTCCTGATAAGAGAGATTTGTGATCACAGCTCTAAATAACTTCATAACAAACTATGACTTTTACTGCTTCTGCTTTGGCCGGTACAAGTCTGCATATAATACTATTTTATTATGTGTACACGATACATATCCTTATAGATCTCACTTCAGTCCTTAAGAAATATTTGAAGCTTATGAGTTCATGATTTCCAGTATCAACTCTTTTCGAGACCTCAAAATCGGACCAAAAATAACTAAGTTTCCCGGAGTATAAAATGTTTGCAATTTTGTCATATAATGACATGTTGGAGACCGTGGCTGTTTTTGAAGACAAATGTTGATCGTGTTAGGACAGCAACCAGCCACAAATTTACTTTGAGTTCCTTTATTCAAAGGAAACCGTTACCGGTTTCGAATCGTTGCGATTCATCATCAGACGGTTTACACGCTTTCTTTCTACATTTGGTGTGTTTTTTACAGATTAATTGTCCTAAAATATAAATAAAACACAATTACAAACACGCCACACACAGATGGTTGCGTTGCAGATTTTCGTTGCATGTGACTTACGTGAAACGTCGGTTTCGAGTGATTGTTTCTATAACGTTCATCCAATCGATGTAAATGCATTTCCACTGCATCCTCGTTGTTGCACACGTAATAGTTCTCACTGTACACTTTAGATTTGTCACTGAGTTCATTCCAACCACGCACCACATGTTTTGGTACACACAAAAAGCTTACAAACATATGGGTGTCACAGATGCTATGATATATCGTAACATTTGACGATGATGTCCTATGTTTGGAAATGATCATATATTCTTTTACAAAACTGTAATGTCCTTTACATTAGTGTAGAGAGATTGAATATTTTTTTTAAATATATATATATATATATATAAATCTGTTATTGCTAATTTAATTATAAAGTTTTTTATATATATCTAGAGCTGTATAGGTAAAATAGTACATTATTTTATTACATTTGGCAGCATGAGAATTACAGTAACATATAAATTTTCTACTTGATCTGCAGATAGGTGTATTAATATTATTTGCTTTGGAGGCTGGAAAGTAATTTCTGGAAATTTTTCAGGAAAGGGGCGTTAGCCAACTCTGTTTGTTCGTTAAGGATATAGTCTGGGGTGCTGTTTTTGTGTGTGTGTATTTCTAATTCTTCTAATATATTCATAGTGGCCCCTTTTTCTGTTAGATGTAAAATCTTTAAGTTGTCCTCAATGTTACCCACTGAATGGTTTTCTTCAGCAATATGGGCTGCAAATGCTGATTTGTTCAAGTTACCAAGTCTTAGGGCGTCAATATGTTCTTTATATCTAATTTCAAAACTTCTGCCTGTCTGTCCAATGTAGAATTTTGGGCATGTATCACACGTGAGTTTGTATATTCCTGATTTACGGTAGGGACTCTTGGAGGTGTTTACATCATGTATCACTTTTTGTTGTAATTTATTTTTTGTGGAAAAGCTGATTCTGATATTTTTCTTCTTTTTAAATAAGTTTGCTATTTGGTATGAAAGTGGGCCTATGTATGGGAGAGTAGCATATTTAGGTTTGGCTTCAGTGGCACACTGATTTGGCTTGAAGTGACTGCTGTGAAGTGGATCTGTGGGTTTTGTCTGCATTTTGTTGTGGAGTTTTTCTATTATTGTGGGTTTATATTCATTATTCTGAGCAACTGTTTTAATTATATTGATTTCATTTTGTTGGTCTGTGTCACTCATTGGTACTTTTTTAATTCGGTGTAGCATCGTTCTGAAATAGGCCATTTTTTGTTGGTGGGGGTGGCAAGATGAGTTGCTAATACTGACATCTGTGGTGGTAGGTTTTCTGTAAATACTGAATTGATGTTTATTGTTACTATTGCAAATTTTCAGGTCAAGAAAGTTAATGCTTTTATTAGTTTCATGTTCAACTGTGAATTTAATATTTTTGTGCATTTTGCTAAGATCTGCTGCTAATGTATCTAT
This sequence comes from Schistocerca americana, assembly GCF_021461395.2. Classification (NCBI taxonomy): domain Eukaryota; kingdom Metazoa; phylum Arthropoda; class Insecta; order Orthoptera; family Acrididae; genus Schistocerca; species Schistocerca americana. The sequence goes on from NC_060126.1 coordinate 439,573,783, forward strand.
TTCATTGCTTGTACCATCAAAAAGCAGTATTGTATCATCAACATATCTTCTGTAGTATATTATTTTGTTTGAGATGTGCTGGTTGGCAGAAAAGAATTTCTATTCTATATGGTTGATGTAAATGTCAGCCAATATCCCAGCTAAGCTACTTCCCATTGCCAAACCATCATGTTGTTGGTACAGTTTGTTGTTGAAGCTAAAGTAGTTATGGTCTAGAATAAGTGAAAGTATTTCTATGAGTTCACACGCAGACGAAACAAACATGCAGACTGTTAGAATGGACGTATCCCACTGTGCTCTAAACAAAAGACTGTTTACCACCATGCTCAAAAGGGTTGCAATCCTGTAGCAGTTATCTGAATATAAATATTTTACGCACTGAAAGCAGCTTTACGAATAATAGTTAAAAGTGGACTAAGTCTAAAATTACCGAAAACTGATCTGATTCCCTTGTGCTCTGAATGTCCCGTATGTGACTGAGAACCCCATTTATCTGCTTTCCATCATTTCTTCTACGATGTACAGATTGAAAGCCAATATGGCGTTTCGCGAGTCTGTACTGAAGAGAGATGCGTCATGTGAAGTACGTGGCGTTCTTCCATCCCATTGGTCAACATACGGCAAGTTGAAAAAGAGAGAGTGAGAGGGAGAGGTATATGTGCTTATGATAAACCCTTTAAGTCAAAAATTTTTCTCTCCTTCATACCTCCTTTGTGATACCTCAGATGACGTGTCATTGATCTCATTTGTACTAAGGTTACATTACACGCGAGGTGCCTATTTGCTTCCATCGCCCTGAATGGAGTGCGTAAGTTCTAACAAATGTTCACCAACCTACAGTTTTCTACAGTTGTTGTTCCCTGCAGAGAAAACAGCGAGTAGGTCGCAAATCCGTTTTCTTGACGCTCTAAGAAACTCTTAGTGACGAACTGTTGTTTTATAAATAATTAAATTTCCAATCTGTTTGTTTATATGGAATGTCACTCACTTTTTATTGGCAAAAAGAGAGAAACTGCACAATTACATTCCACTTTAGTTACAAATAATTTTTATTCTTCAATACATTAATGAACTGCGTCTTTCCCTAATAAAACTTTCACATTTACAATTTAGACATTGTAAGTTAAGCCTTAATACCGCGACAGACAACATGACCGTCCTCCGAGACTGCCGAACCAGCTCTGCTCTTAGAGCCGAATCACTTCGACCGCCATCCAAGTTATGCGCGATCCGAAGATCAGCGAAGTGCTTCGTCTGCATTTTCGTTTAGCAGTTATTTATTATTCTGTTGGTTACTAATACTTACGAAACAATGGAATGATAGCACGCTTTTGCTAGGTGCTTCAATTTGAACTGCAAGCATTACGCTCTTCAGTTTGTCTAATATTAATAACATAAGATTGTCATTTTGGCGCGCCACTACCGAACGCAGCAGCCAATCGTGGAGAATGACCAAAATTTTGGCTGTCTTACTCACGATATCCGTAGATAACAAACCATCTGTCATCGGTGCTTCTCACGACATTACCTCATCTTGCCAATGATACCTTCTCAACTGCTATAGGTAGAGCTTCTTGTACCTGAATATGAAGGCTGAAAAACCAGAAATATTACACACAGTCAGAAGATGTGAACATGCCACATATTGCTATGTGCGTTCGAAAAGGCCACCCAAAGAGTTTCTTCCACCTAAGCGCACGAGAAGGACAGGCCACGACGCGTACGTCATACAGTAGTAGCACGTGACACTGCATGTCATACGAGTGCCATCAGCCGTCTCCGACGGGAAGCGAGTAACTATTTCAGCCGAGTTTAATAATTCTTAACTGCAAGCTTAATTGCATGCAATCTTTCGATAGTACACGGCAAAGTCACCACCTTTAGTGCGTACCTTTTCACTGACGTATTGATTTATTGTGGATCCTGCACGGAGCCGAGTGTTCGCGAAATATGGCGCACAAGGCGACTGGCATGACGTCACAAGTTCGTTGCAGAGCCCGAACTCTCGTGGACGTGGCTTTCCAACGCTCGACATTCGAATGCACGGTCCATGTGCCGACAGCTTTACGCTCATTAGTTCCCAGCCACCAGTCACAAAGGAAGATCGATGTTCCCGTCTGTGTTCCACGCGGAACGTTCGCGTGCAGCTGTGTCGCCTCAAAATTCTGTGAACAGTTTGCTAGACCGATCCAACTGTGAGTTTGGAAGCGTTCTTAGGTTGTTTGAATAACAGTGAGTAAGAATTCGTTTTATTCGCCGAAGGTGCGTCTGATTAGGCCCGCTCATGAGGTCATTGGACCAACCAGAATGGACATTCGTAGTCAGTAGCTTACGTTGTCGGAACATTGAATTACTTGAACACATGTGAACCGTGCACCGTTATAACGTAAAAGACTAGGTTGGAAAAGGAACACAGCAATGGAAAACTTCGGTCCGAAAGTGAAATAAACTTTACTATTAACACAAGCAAAGGTGGGTCTAAATTTTATTAGGAAGTACATTTCTTACGGAATCATTAATATGATACGTACTACAATGTTTTTCAGAGCAGCATGTTTTCACCTTAATTTGAAGAACTTTAGTATTCGTAAAGTAAAGAGACACGTTTTCGTATTAGGCAACACAGTCAGTTTCATATATCAGCAAAGTGTTTTCTGTGTGATAACCACCCCATACTCATGCCTGGTTCCGCAAATTGCAATAATAAGGGTAGGGAGTTTACAGCCGCACAGAGTTCTAGAGACAGAAAAATAAAAGTTTTTCTCGTGTATCTTCCATCGCTCAGCAACCATTTAGAGACTATTTCTTTTGTTTTTAGCATATTCATTTAATTATTTAGTGGGGATAAAGGACCATTTGCAGGTGTACCGCTATAAACTTTAAGACTACTTGTGTACCGAAAGTACGCACCAGGGAAGAATTATCCGAATGGGACGGAAATCGGCACAGACGAATAACTGATTAAAATGTCAGATATCTAAATGATTTATTCAAGAGAAAGATCTTCGCAAATTAAGTAGGTCAATAATGCGTTCGCCCTTATGCAAGCAGTTATTCTACTTGGCACTGAGTGATACAGCTGTGGGATAACCCTCTGAGTGATATCATGCCGAATTCTGTCCAACTGGCGCGTTAGATCGTCAAAATTGCGATTCTGTGGGAGGGCCCTGCCCATAATGTTGCAAACGTTCTCAATAGGGGACAGATCCGATGAACTTGCTGGACAAGGTAGGGTTTGGCAAGGACGAAGAGAAGCAGTAGAAACTCTCGTGATGTGTGGGCGGCCGTTCTCTTGCTGAAATGTGAGATCTGGTAGGCTTGCCATGAAGAGCAAGGGCACGGGGTGTACAATATCGTCGACGTACCACTATGATATGAGTGATAACCAAAGGTATCCTGCTGTGAAATGAAATGGTACCCCATTCCATCACTACTGGTTGTGGGGCTGTATAACGAGCGACTGTCGGTTTGCTATCCCAGTACTGTCTCCAGACACATCTTCGGCCTGGAATCACAATGAATGGAGCAGAATCGTCTTCACTTGTGGGTACCGCTCCGAACTGAGCCCCAATGACCAGTGAAGATGTGTCTGGGGACTCCCCAGTCATCGACGGGATACCAAAACGACTGTCATTTACCGTATAGGCTGACAACCGAGAGCGATGGTTGGGATGCAGTTTCATTTCATAGTTGTACCACTTTGGTTGTCATCAGCGGCATCCTTAGAGCACTGTGGTACGCCGACGTTATTATAGGCTCCGTTTTGTTGCCCTTCATGGCAAGCCATCTTGGGCTTACATTTCAGCTAAGTAATTCCCAGTCGCACATGGCGAGAGATTCTACTGCTTGTCTTCGTAACTGTCAAACCCTATCTTAGCCAGCAAGGTCACAGGATCTCTCCCCGTCCGGGAATGTTTGGAGCAATATGGACAAGATGCTCGAAACAGTTCGAGATTTTGACGATCTAACGCGCCAATCGGACAGAATGTGGCACGTTGTCTCTCAGGACATCTAACAACTTTATCAATCACTACCAATCCAAATATCTGCTTGCACAAGGGTCAGAGGTGGACCAACGTGTTACTGACTTGCTCGTTTTGTGAAGCTCTTTCTCTTGGATAAATCGTCCAATTTATCTGAAATTTCTACCATTTATTTGTCTGTACATGTACGTCACATCTGCTGATATCCGTCCCATTCGGATAATTCTTCTGTCATGCGTCGTTCTTTTGTCTTGTAGTGTATGTTACAATTAAAATGGGCACATGTATAAATGCTACAAACTGGATTGACACCTCCGTGCTAAGGCTGATGTGTGTGAAACACAAACTGCACGTGCTGTTGTCAACCCAGCCGAAATAACTTGATAACATGTGTCTGCGGCCTAAGGCAGTACGTGACTTCAACTCCAAACCGCTTGGACCGAGCTTGCACTTATTACCGGTTACGAACGCAGGCGGAGCCCGTAAAACAATGGCAGCACATAAACGATGAAACAGTCAGATAAGCTATCCTGTGAAACTCATAAAGATATGTGTAAGAGGGAAATCTTGATATTTTCGTAGAGCTGACATCGCGAATAATAAGACAGTGGAGATAACGTGTAAGTTATAAACGACAATGCTTCTCGGAGTACTTGCGCTGACGTAAAAGACTTTTTTTTACAATCTGCAAGGAGATAGCACTGATAGAAAGAGGCTACAAAATCCAACTACAGGTTAAATAATCTCCAGACAAAAGCAATGTCTTGGAAGTAAGTCAGCTGCACATTGGAAGAGAATCCAAGGCATCTAATTAGTAACGAAAGGTAAAGCTATAAGATTGCGCTAGTGATTTTCAGGTTATGCCTTGAACAACTGGATAACCGAAAGTTGTGTTTCGCTGTTGGAGGTCCGGCTCAGTTTCTTTGAAGCATCTTTATACTTACTTGCAGCACTCCTGCCCTAACGTTTTTCAATATTGTATCTACAGCTAGGGAGCACTTCTGGTTTACGTAGTTTCTGGCTCAATATGTTTTATCACTTACAATGTAGTCGTTTCCCTTACTGCTGCATAACTATTATTTTGACCTCAGTGCTTAAGCTCTTTGTCAGCGCAGCACACTAAGGGACGATTGTATAAACATCGCTGCCTGCAGATCAATTTGGCGTTGGTTTAGAAACTGATCTCTGTTCAGAACTCCGTTCTATTGCGTTACACTTAACCTTTTGATTCACCAAAGGAGTCCAGCGTTGACCTAAGATAGCAAGAAACATGCTTGGCAACACCGCAGTAATCACGATCATCACGCTTAGGACGCAGACATTAATCATACATCGTAGCTACACAGTATTATTGAAAGTGTTGTGTTACTCGTATGAAGATGATGGAAAATAAAGAGAAAAATAACCGACTTCGAACTTCTTCCCATACAAAAAAGACTTTCGCTGGGAATCGTATGGAGCCAATATTATGATACAACAGAAAGCAAAAAAAACCTTGTGAAAAGTTACTACGACCAACAAGGAAAAGACATGACAGCATTGTTAGTCAATTCTGCACATAGCACTGTAACTCCTGTTAGCTTCATTTTCTGTTGGTTCTGGACATTTTTCGTAGAAATATTTTCATCTCGTAGTTACATACAATGCTTTTACACATTTTTATACGCTCTGATTAAGCTTAACGTCTGAGATTGCTTGTAAGTGTAACTTAAACCATCAGTGACGGTTCCTAAATATGTCTGCACTTAAGCCACCAGGAGATATGATGGGGATATGGGCACAGTCCAGGAAAACGTGATATTTGATAAAAACAAGGCTGCGTTTTCGTGATGTTATTTTCTTCAGTAGGTATTTTGGTAAATTCTTTCTTCAGACAGGTGATGCAGACTGATACCTTGTGGGAAACTCGTCATGCTGTTGCTGCATCTGTTTGAACAAATCGCCAGCCATCATCTGAAAGCGTTCTGTCGCACGAAATCTTAATGTTTAACGTAACATGCACATTGGTGTCAGTGACTGGTTTCTTTTCGCAGTTTCAGCAGAATCGTACTCCCTCACATCTACATCTACATCTACATTTATACTCCGCAAGTCACCCAACGGTGTGTGGCGGAGGGCACTTTACGTGCCACTGTCATTACCTCCCTTTCCTGTTCCAGTCGCGTATGGTTCGCGGGAAGAACGACTGTCTGAAAGCCTCCGTGCGCGCTCTAATCTCTCTAATTTTACATTCGTGATCTCCTCGGGATACCTCATCCAGAAACGCACCCTCTCGAAACCTGGCGAGCAAGCTACACCGCGATGCAGAGCGCCTCTCTTGCAGAGTCTGCCACTTGAGTTTGTTAAATATCTCCGTAACGCTATCACGGTTACCAAATAACCCTGTGACGAAACGCGCCGCTCTTCTTTGGATCTTCTCTATCTCCTCCGTCAACCCGATCTGGTACGGATCCCACACTGATGAGCAATACTCAAGTATAGGTCGAACGAGTGTTTTGTAAGCCACCTCCTTTGTTGATAGACTACATTTTCTAAGGACTCTCCCAATGAATCTCAACCTGGTACCCGCCTTACCAACAATTAATTTTACATGATCATTCCACTTCAAATCGTTCCGCACGCATACTCCCAGATATTTTACAGAAGTACTGCTACCAGTGTTTGTTCCGCTATCATATAATCATACAATAAAGGATCCTTCTTTCTATGTATTCGCAATACATTACATTTGTCTATGTTAAGGGTCAGTTGCCACTCCCTGCACCAAGTGCCTATCCGCTGCAGATCTTCCTGCATTTCGCTACAATTTTGTAATGCTGCAACTTCTCTGTATACTACAGCATCATCCGCGAAAAGCCGCATGGAACTTCCGACACTATCTACTAGGTCTACCCCAGCTCCGAAAGCTACGCAGTATTTTTTTTCCAAGCTTAAATGATTTATCACTTAATTTCGAGAATGAGTTCGCCCTTTGTCGTCCTCAGCAGACACATCGCCATTCTCTGATATCTGCAAAGTAAATGAAAGCAAAAAATATACTGTAATTCACATCGTGTAGGTTTCTTGCCAATGCTGTCCACCACGGTGGCTCAGGACGGTCGGAAAGGGGAAATAGTTATGTGGTTTCAGAACGCAGCGTTATTATAACTGTCTTTACGGCCAATACAGCAATGAAAGTAATATCAAATAGAAAAATGTCCCTAAAATTGAGCTGAATCTGAACATAAGTTTTTTCACAAGAAACCAAAACACAAGCTCGGATCTACCGAAAGAGTTGTACGTATGATGACTGTTAAATAACAAATTGCTAAACAACTAACATACATTTGCTTATAGAGCTGCTCATGCAGCTGCCATTACTGTTTAGTGATGTGACTGATAGATAAAAAATTAATTCGCGTTGTTGAGCTACAGCTACTAGAACCGAGGGAGCACATTTATAAGAAACGTTCAATCATTATCGGCTGTTGTCAGTATCAGTATATATAATTATTCATGACAAATATTTCGAATTTTCCTTTCTTACTCTGTTGCTTAGTGACTGAAAACGCCTTGAAATTGATCACATAAATTGCGAGACGTCTCGATGAAGTGTTATGAGATAAATTATTATCTGCACTCAGTACGTACATAGTTGGTAAGTCCCTTAACCTAACACTATAGATCGAAAAAAAAAATTCGAGCTTTAGCGGTGTGGGAGTGGCGTAGTTACATATTTACGTATTAGTAACAACTTCTTTATTATTTCAATTAGTATTTCCGTGAAACGGAAGCGTTGTTTTATAATGTCACTACATTGTAAACTGAAGAATACTTCTGAACATGAGTTTGATAGGCGAATTTTCGCCAGTCAAAGTTGATTTTACTTCGCCGCGGTAAAATCTGGGATTAACGTTTATATAACGCAATTTTCGGAGTTGAGCTTGATTTGAAGTCATTTTCTGTTTATCTAAGTTCAAATGGTTTATACCATCGGCTCTAACTCTATATTTGCTTTTCCTTCATGTTCTTAAGTTTTGTTCTTTCTGTAGTGTTGCCAACTGTAGACTGTGTTTATGTTTACTGGTTCAAATAATTTAGTGTCATTATTAACTGAAATAATGTCCATGTCTCGTTTTGTAGTTGCAGGGTGGTGGTTACGCAGTTTTAAAAAATTTCCATCTGTGGAATGATTAGTGCCTTACTTGTCCCATCTAATACGTTCTTTGTATATGGATGTAAAATTTTTGCCGTAAAAGAAACTGACTAATTAAAAATAAACACAACTGAAATGCAAAACATAAATTACACAAATAAAATGGAGGGAAATTATCAGACTATCAGATTACAACAAAGATAGCACATACACACCCTCTACCTGTGCCACACAATAGGAAAGTGTGTAATATGTAGTGACGTACTACACACGTAAATTAGCACATAGACTATACTACAACTTTGCAATACAATTCGGTATTAGAATTTACCTTTCTTGGTTGCTGAGTTATTTCAATTTTACTGGAGAGTGTTTGTTGAGTTATATGCTAATATAGGCTTCGATAGAAGTAGCATGAGAAATACAGTGAGAGGTGAAGTAATCTCCCGACAAAAGCAATGTCTTAGGAAGTTAGTATTTTGCAGCTTACAAGACATTTCTATGTGGTAATTTACACGGGTGGTATGTCACTGTTTGTAACACCGTTTTCTTCGTGTAGTGTAGTCAGTGCGTGTCTGTGCGTGTGATTTGCCCATATGAAAATTTTTGTGCATTTCTTCTGTGTACTTTATGCTTTGTACTTTAGATGTAATTTTTCACTCTTCTACTGTTTTATAAACTGTTTGTTATTACTTGTTTATTTATTCGAATAACCCTTCTAGATGGTAAGAAAAATCAACTTTGGTTTTGCTTCGTTGCTCTGTCTTCCTACAGCCTCCGCGAATTCTTTCCTGAAACCCTGTCTTTTGTGTTGCTTCTAAATATTATGCCATCTATTACGTCCATGCCGATTACAATTTTTTCCATAACTTTATCAGTTTCAGTGAACCAAGTGGGTTTGGATTTCTAGCAGTTTAGTAAGCTGAAGATCTGCCGTATTAGTCTGTTAGTATCCATTCGGTACACGTGTCCTTAAAACTGCAGTCTACTACGGATATCTTTTCCGTTTTCAAATGGAGTGCTCTAATCTTAATTCAGCATTGTTTGATCTTAATTCAGCATTGCTATTACTTTTAGGTCCCAATAGTTTCCTTAAAATTCTTCTTTCGACTTTTTCTCAAGATCCGCAAAACTTGATAGTTCACGTGTTCGTGCTGCTTACAGTGTTCCAGGCCTTACCACTGTTTCAAAGTGTCTTGTGTTCCAGGACATAGATCGTTCTGTTACACATGCTTTCTCACAGAAAACGCCATTTCCATTTCATGTATTCTATTTTCTATTGCTATTTTGTCTTTTGTATAGCTCCTTGTCCGTTTTCGTAGCTATGGTCCTAAACACGGTTTATTTTAGACATTGGGCGTAACTGATATTTGTCGTGTACTGCGTTTGTCGAAACGATATTTTTATTCCTGTTTTGTCTGCCTATTGGTGTAGTTCTGTGATTTGGTTCTTGGTACTATCCATTGCGTCAGTAACTAAAGCAATATCGTCTGCAATAGATAGAAAACCCCAGGTCACTTTATGTCGATTTCTTCCTAATTGAACATCCTTAGTATTGATGGACTTCCTGCATTGTCTCACTGCTTCTCTAATGTACGGTCTTATTACTCCTGACTTTACGAGCATTTCAGAAGATTGTGACCGTTCCCCCACAAATCATACACTCAAAGTTGTTTGTTAAATCTGCTTTAATTATTTTTGTTGCTTTATTATTGAGTACAAATTCCTTTTCAACGTTGATTAGTACATTTGTGTCAGTTGAGTCATAGGCCCTCTTAAAATCTAGAAAAGACCACACACTTCCAGTTTCTAATTTTCTTCATTTATATTGAGTCTTTGGATATACTAATTTTTCTTCAAAATAACTTCCCTTCTTAAATCACGACTGAAATTCACCTTGTTGTGGGTAGACTATTCTTTCAGCTCTCTTCGTAAGTGCCATGGACAAGATCTTATATATTACATCCAAGATGGAGATTATTCTATAACTGTTAGGATTTGTCTTTCCTTTTTTCTTAAGGCAAATGCGGGGATGGTTCCTTCGAATGAGCACGGTTGCTTCCCTCCTCCATCCCTCCCTAATCCGAGCCTGTACTCCGTCTCTAATGGCTCCCTCCTCTCTCCTTTATTATCTAATTGACGTATTAATGTTAATGCACGTCCTGACGGTAAGCTGATTGTTGTACAAATTTTATTAGTGACTTCTTTTAGATGTACGATTATGCATTTGGTTATTTATTTAACCCGGCTAGATTGCTGCCATCAGGTCGTCTATTACGTCTAGCAAGGTGCTCTACATATCTACATATTTTGTATTATATTCATTGCAATAAATTCTAATAACATAAAATACAACATTTAAGAAGTACCATAGTGCACAATAAAAACTTCTACATTCGGTCATGAGAAGTAAAACAATAAAGACAAAATACACTGACAGCAAAAAACCGCAACACCAATACATAATTAAAGTAGAGTACGGGCCTAACGAAATTTCGGAAATGCATTTGTCGAGATAGCATATTTAAGTGATTGACGGAGATGCACGCCTGTTGCACCCGATCGGTCAGTATGGGGACCGTTAATGCTGTTTGTGGATGATACTGGAATTATCGTCCGATGGTGTCCCATATGTGCTCGACTGGAGACAGATCTGGCAATCAAGTAGGGCAATGCTACATGCCGACACTCCATAGAGCATGTTTGGTTACAGCTGCAGCATGCGGGCGACCGTTATCCTGTTGGATAACAACTCCTGGAATGCTGTTCATGAATGGCAGCATGACAGATCGACTCACCAAAATGACGTACGAGTTCGCAGTCAGAGTGTGTGGGATAACTGTGAGAGTGCTTCTATTGTAATTCGAAATCGCACTGCAGACCATAACTCCAGGTGTAAGTCCAGTGTGTCTAGAATGCAGATAGTTTGATTACAGTCCCTCAAACGGTCTCCTTATAATCAACACATGGCCATCACTGGCACCCAGGGAGTACCAACTTTCTTAAAAAAAAAAAACTAACAATCCTCCACCCTGACTTCCAAAAAGCTCTTGCAAATGCCAGTGGTTTGAGACCAGTTGAATGCACAGTACGGGACACCTGGCTCAGCACTGTCCTTGAAGTAACTGATTTTTGGCAGTTCGTTATGTCACTGTCGTGGCAACTGCTGCTCATTACTGATGCAGATGCAATTCGATGCGCCAGAGGCACACACAGAACACGATGATCTTCCCTCTCGGTAGTCCAGAGCCCAGTCTTCTTGTGACCGCTCTTTCTCGTGACCATCACTGCCAGCAACCATTTACAGTGCCTGCATTCCTGCTAAGACCTTCTGGAGTATCGTAACGAACACCCAGATTCTCGCAGTCCTATTACACGACCTCGTTCAAACCCAGTGACGTGTTGATATTGGTGTCTTTGTCACCTCAACGGCGTTCTTGACTAACTTCGACTCACTTCATCTAATCTCAAAGACAAACTACGCTCACGATCGTTACAGCGTGGATGTGAAACTAACCCGATTTGCATCCTCATAGTGGCTCAGCTATTACGCGTTTGGTACGAAATTTGAATAATTTCATTTCTGGATATAACAATACGGCTCTCAGCTTTCGTTTATGTCGCCCAACTCCTCTTCGTGCTGCGATCTGTTTTGCCATCAGTGTATGGGAAATAAGATGAGAATTATGAGCGACCCATTCAGGAGTGACGTAAGAAGTGCTGTCGGTAAGTTTGCACCATTGACATTCCTATGTGACGTAGAGCAAACTCACCAAAAACTTTAATTTTTGGGGAAACATTACAAGGCTGACAAAAAACTGTTTTTCAGTTCCTTCAAAACAGTAACAGGACGTGTGTTGTGAACAGTTTTCTGAGTAGCTTTTTCGAAAGGTAGACAGTTGCCACAGGGCCGAAGTTAGTTTTTGTCTTATTAATGATTATAGCTAGGATACTGGGTAACTGAGATTATGTGCTTTGATTATGAAGACAAGACAAGCAGTTAATCTATCGTTTAAGGTGCGAGTGCACTGAGGAACTCATGATACAGACGTAGAGTACGGTAGTCACATAGCTTGCCTGGTCTCAATCAATCTAACTGGGCGCGTGGAACACTGACATTGTTAAACAGATGGCTGTTGCATGTTTAACGCACACAAGCATTCACAGTTAGTTCTGGCCTCCTAGTATTCTCGCTACTCTTGCCATTTTGTATTACTAGGGCCAATTTTCTTTTGCCAGCAAATTCCGTAGAACAAAAATAGCACACCAGTAACTCAGGCCATGCAAAACAGTATTATTTCCCTAAAATATGGTTGACTTTCTACATAATCACAGTAATGATTGAGCGATCTGTCGTAGCTGGTGAAAAGCTTTCCAATACTCTCTTCGCAAAATGTTACCACTTGTCTTGATGCTCCTCGCTAGTTCGAAAATGCTGTTTGCCCAGCTACTTCTTCAGTTCAGGAAAAGATGGAAATCACAAGTGTTGCACAGTGCTACAACAAAAATTTGATAACTTACCCAGTAATATAAAATGTATGAGAGAAAATTAAAATTTTACAGCAAACTGAAGTTTCTCCTTCACAGCTCCCATTCTCTAGAATAATTTTTATTACTATAATTTGTAAAAGGTGGTGGGCCCTTTTTGTTTTAAACAATCTTTATAAATGTCCAGCATATTTCCATATTTCAAAACTAATTTGCAATGAGCATATAAAAATTTTTTTTTCTATGTCATTACAATTTTTCGTGCAAGTGATCCGCAGAACATGAAACTAACCGGTATCTGTCTTGGGTTAAAGTTACACCTATTTCATTTGGAATATAAAAGTAACAGCTCAGTAGTGTTAACTTTTCTGGGCTAAATGGAGCTGTTGCCTAACAATCCCTATGAGAGTTTTCATTATTCTTTATGAGAATGACTAAGGTCCACTTGAAGCCTGTTACAGGCCTAAAATCTTTCTATCACTATTTACTTTATTAAATTAAGTTTATCATCGTTTTGGTATGTTCTGCATTATCAATCATTTACTGTTGCATTATTAATCATTTGTTGTTGCTGCTGGTTATGAAGATGGCAAAACCTCAAGGTAGGACACTGCCTCTAAGTACTGATACTCATGCACAAAATCAGTAACACGAAATACTGAGGCTGAAGTCTACATTAATCACTTATGACTTTTAAAAAATCTGTTCTGAGAATGTTGATTTGAAATGTGTAACAACTATACTCACACTGCCATTCCCAAATGATAACTAAAAAATTAACCTACTTGCCTTTCAAAATTCTACACTAAAAATGGGAGTTGTAGTGTAAGTACACATAAATTGTGGAGTCATACTTTCACTTTTAGACTGATTTACTTTTCAAAACATGCTGCCAGCGATGGTCTTCAATGTACACATGAATCATGCAGCTACTTTTACAACTTTCACTTGTGAGCTTTTAAAAGTTCAGTCCCATAGTTATGGTACACAAATCTTACAGCATTTCATTTAGCATGTCTCACTTTCACTTTTATGATGCAACTCACACCAATGATGGAAAAATACAAGAAAATATGACTAACACTACCCACACCTTACCATAGTTCTTCATACTGATGGGATTTAATGTGATTTGGTAGCACAAAGTTACATAACTGCCGCTGCTGACAGTATTTTGATAAGCCACACATCATATGAATAGCCTACTCTCAGGTCTCTATAGGTTGATAAGAAAATAAGATTCTCTGTGGGTTCCATAAAAGAATGAGTAGTTAAAAAAGAAAAACTGGAATTCACACACCATTTATTGACTGACAACAGCCTGATACACGAGTTGGAGAATTTGTTGTTTAACTAACATTCTTGTTTTGTGGTTTCTAATGGTCTTCATCTCAGTGGCCAAATATTTCACAAATGTGTCAACATCATCATCACTATTAGCTGTAATCTTTCAGCTATGAAATGAAGAGCGCTTGAATAGCTCCCTTCCTCACTCCGTTTCTTTCTTTTCGGTGTAGAATTCCTTGCTGCACCACTCTGTCCTATACTCAGTGTAGTTACTGGCGAAGGTACTCCAACTATTACTACAGTTTCTTCACTGAAGTCTACATCATTTTCCACCATCACCTCATGTGTGGAAGCTCGCACAGCATTATTCTCGACTGAACTTTCATCCATCTGAAATACATAAAACAACTCAGATAAAAGTATCCAGCTTTGTATTTTAGGGTGCTGTAAACAAAAATTACTTTTTATGAGCATGTGACAATTTCACAATGATATCACTAACCAGCAGCAGCAGAAGAAGAAGAAGAAGAATGCACTAGGATGGGTTAGATATGTTGCCAGACAACATCCCAATCATATTTTTAAAAATATTACGATGGAAACTCCAAATGAAGATTAGTTGAAAGTAGTAATCCTTACACACCTGCTACTGGTGAGTATTAAAATCAACCAATAAACAACAGTACCACGTAACAGGTTAAAAAGAGCCCTATGCAAACTTTGCAGTGAGATACAGAGACAGACACGTCAAGAGAATTACAGATTCACTTTCAAAGGTGAATATTCTCGACAAAGTAATATTACCGTCCTCTCTTCTGCACTCTCAACACACGAAATGCTTCAATTAGATATTAAATTTAATGCTACTACGTAAATAGAGGCAACATTTAACAATCAGGCTACTTGGATGTTGCATGGAAAAGTACACTATACACAACACATTTATTTCCAAATACCACAAATAGTCTGCAATTCGAATATAACTACATGAATAACTGGGAAATATTTCCGTGCAGTTAACAGTACTTTTCAGAATACCCAACACTAGGACAAAATCGGTTTTAAGTAAATGTACAAACCTGAAAATTATAACTGTGTTCAGTTGATGATGAGGATGACGACGATAATAGTGTTGCCACGCTATGTACCACAAAGCCGGCGTATTCACCTGAAAAGCGATTGAAAACCAATTATCAAACGTGCTGTACAGTACTTCATTCCCAGGTTAGAGTGTACTATCGAATACAGGTATTCAAGTTATTAATAATCCACTAGATGAACGGTGAATACTTACATCATCTGTTCCAACTCCGCTTCTCATACTCTCTTTCCTTTTTCTATTCTCAACATTGTACATGTTCCTCGTGTTATAGAACTTTGTTTGGCAAACCTTAGGGTTACTCAGTTGAGGCCTAACACGCTTCACTTTACAAAAAACAAGAGACAGCGCTTCAGTAAGACAGTGTTTGTTATAATAATTTTTACTTTTCAAGTTATAAAGACACGGTTCTTCTTTCACTGCTTCTATCAAAACACACATTTGTTCTTTCGTCCACAAGGTAGCCATTTTTCCTAGGAAAATAGTCTGAACTCTGAAACAGCGAGAACAGTGCTGTTTTTGATGAAGACAGCGTTCTTGCTTCCTATTGGTTCTACTTTACGAGACACGTTACCGAAATATCGCAGAACTTATTTTCTGTTTCACGTGATAAAATGGCTTATCAACGTGAAATAGCAGGAAGTGACGTCACAAAACTCGTAGAGCACCACGTCAACATTAGCTATCTCTTCCCGTGTGCCGCCGCCTTTAGGCTATTCAAACCCATGATTCAAACACTACCAAGTGAGTACAATCTTTGGTGTAAGACTTACAGAAGAAACATCAGAGCCACCACTGAGAGACGGAAACGTTGACAGTAACAAACACGTACGTTGTTCCTTAGTATAACACGAGGTCAAATAAGTAACTGGAGAGACACCCTAACAGACAAGACGGGCGAGCATAAAACATGTTCATACAGCAAGCCACAAAAAAAAACTGATTTTCAGAAGCAGTTTACAACGGGAACATACGTAATCAGTACAGGGAAATACAATGACGACACCATTGGACACGCAGAAGTATTTACGAGTAGTAACAACAGACACAGCTCTCGAAAACATCATGTCCACAGATCGTGTCACTAACAAGGGAACCTCCCCATCGCACCCCCCTCGGATTTAGTTATAAGTAGGCACAGTGGATAGGCCTTGAAAAACTGAACACAGATAAATCGAGAAAACAGGAAGAAGTTGTGTGGCACTGTGAAAAAAATTAGTAAAATATACAAACTGAGTAGTCCATGCGCAAGATAGGCAACATCAAGGAGAATGTGAGATCACGAGCGCTGTGGTCCCGTTGTTGGCGTGAGTAGCTGCAAAACGAGAGGTCCTTGGTTCAAGTCTTCCCTCGACTGAAAATTTTACTTTCTTCATTTTCGCAAAGGAGGAGAGGAGGAGATTAGTGTTTAACGTCGCGTCGACAACGAGGTCATTAGAGACGGAGCGCAAGCTCGGGTGAGGGAAGGATGGGGAACCACTGCGCCACCTCCCTCGGTTCTTCGCAAAGTTATGATCTGTCCGTTCGTTCATTGACGTCTCTGTTCACTATAATAAGTTTAGTGTCTGTTTTTTGCGACCGCACCACAAAACCGTGCGATTAGTAGACGAAAGGACGTGCCTTCCAATGGGAACCTTAAACATTTGATCGCAAGGTCATAGGTCAACCGATTCCTACACAGGAAAACACATCTGATATATTCTATACGATACTGTTGACGGCATGTGCGTCACATGACAAGAATATGTTGTCGACCCACCTAACTTGTACACTTAGCGAATGGGTCAAAAGACTCTTCTCCCTTGCCCGATTTAGGTTTTCTTATGGATGTGATAATCACTCCCAAAAAAGTGATGAAAACATAAGAGTTTGTCACATAAACTGAAAATAAAAAATTAAACTTTTCACTTTAGGTTAGACTTGAACCTAGGACCTCTCATTCCATAGCTCCTCTCGCTAACCACGGGACCACGGCGCTCGTCTACTCTTAATTGTCCTTGATGTTGCCTATCTTCGCATGGACCATTCAGTTTGTATATTTCACTAATTTTTTTCATAGTTCCACACAACTTCTTCCTGTTTTCTCGATTGATCTGTGTTCAGTTTTTCAAAGCCTATCCACTGTGCCAACTTATAGCTAAATCTGAGGGGGGGTGCGATGAGGAGGTTCCCTCGTGACATCTAACGAGCAGTGTATTTCCAGTCTCACTTTAGTGACTGGTATTGCACTTAGTACTCACACACTTGATACTTTCTGGTCATCCCCTGGGGACGTACAGACTGTTTCCTCGACGTTAAACGCTGCTTGTGTCCTACCACTAAGACACTGAATCAACCATATTTCAAACGATACCCAAGGAGTAATTTCCAAGAACATTTGACTATCGAAGCTGCTGGCTCCAAACGATAGAAATCGAATGTGTGATTCTAAATCGATCACACGACTGTGGTGGTGGGATTTATGACAAATTATTTGTAATTTGCCACGATTTGTGAGCTGCTACAAAAACCTATACGATTTATGTCGGTAGTGACTTAGGATGTCTGATTTCGTAGACGTTTCTTCGTCCGATTGCCTGACTTGGAAGAATCTAATTCCATGCTTATGTAATGTCGAGAACAGTTTGAATTTCTCTTGGAAATATGGACTAATACCGAATGACGAAAGGAGAGATTGTGTAGACTGCGGTGGGGCGAAGTCTATAAAAGTTAGTAAGAAGAGTTGTGATAGTGAAATACCTTTACGATTTCGTTATGGAAACTGGTAAAAGAACGACTATCAGTAAAAATACATGGTTCGAGTAGGTATTCAAAATTATCGATACAGACCAGTGTAATTCTTGTATCTTGCTGGATTAAAGTGTACACCCTGCAGACAACAGCAACAGAAAGTCACTTATCTACCAATACCATTTGCGACTACTTCAAGTTTCTCAGAGAAATCTGTTGCGTAATAGTGAAGAACGATAGTTTACCGATCAGTGCACCAAATCGGTTGTGGAAGTGGACGAGACACACATAGCAACAAGGAAAAAGCGGAGAGGACGACCTTTAAAGAATGAAATCGAACATATTTGGGTATTCAGTTGGCGTAGAACGAGAGTCCGGGAAATGCTTTGTGGTAGGAGTGCTCTCCGGAGACAAGTAACCTTCGTCGGTTTATTAAAGCACCTTGTACTGCTCAGTGGCAGACAGCTTTCAGCCCTACTAGACATTAAAAGCAGACGGATTCAAGCACGAGTTCGTGAACCACTGTGTAGAGTTCATGTCTTCTGATGATCCCAGTTCCACACTCAGAACATCTAGACTCTAGAGGCTGTGGAAATCAGTGAAATCTCCCATTAAAAGATAAGGACGCCCAGCAGAAAGAAGCCAAATCTATTTGTTTCATTATCTGTGCGGTTTCAAGAAAACGTTTACACATGTGACACTTTACCGATATTTTTGCGCGACATAGACAGTCTACCCACGTTATGGCAAAAACAGAATGCTTCCCATAGCATACACATCAAATGGACTTTTTCACGACAAGAACGTCGATGACGAGTGAGATAAATCATTTCCTTTGTAATTACAAATATTTTAATCAACGTCCTTCTTTTGTCGTGCTGTAGTGACTACTGTAAACACTGATCGTAACTCCCGTCACCACAGTAGCAGTCACGTGGACGATTTAGAATCGCGCGTTCGATATCTATCGTTTCGGGCCCGCGACTTCGAGAGGCAAACATCCTTTGAAATTACCCACGGTTTTAACACATGCTAATACAGCACAACAGACGACCAAATTATACGGCACCAGGTTCTCTGCTTCAATAAAGAAGTAATTTAATTTTGCCCGTCCAGTATGGTTTCTGACTTAAGAGTAATATTTCAATTATACCAGATAAGCATACTTACTGTGCCAAGGATCATAACTGCAATCAATGTCTTGCCATGTCATGGTTCAAGTCAGTTATTTGGTTAACAGTACTGGCACATTTCCTCTGTAAAAATATGACAACATGCTGAGCATTTACATGACTGTCCTAATAATGTTTCTCTTGTACAGTAATTTATGCTTAAGTCTTTTTCTTTAAAAAAAAAAAATTAGCCCAGGTTCGATCCCTGGCTGGGTTGGAGATTTTCTCCTGTTAGGAACTGGATGTTTGCGTCGTCTTCATTATTGTCGTTTCATCCTCATCGACACACAAGTCGCTGAAGTGGTGTCATCCCAAAACACTTGCACCAGGTAACCAGGTCTACTTCCCGGGAGGCCCTTGCCACACGACATTTCGTTACTACTATCAATGAAATTTTTTTGTGAAGAGCCTGTCTGTATAGACAGCTGGTGCCCCACCCCTTATCTCAATACCATACTGTAGATGCGGTTGTATCATTCAGAAGTATATTTGCCTCAAGCAGTCATGGTCCAGGAAGCCTGTGACCCTTTTCAGTTGATCTGATTTTCTTACAAATATAGTCAATGTGTTCTTTCCATCATAGGTGTTCATCAACAGTTATGGCCAAAAGCTTGTGTTTGTGTAGTTAAGGGCCAGTGGAGATGTGGATATAGTTCTATTTATCTCCTGGCTATAGTTAAGCATAATTTGCAGTGTCACTGTCTTCTCTTTATTTATGAGTATATTTTTTGTATTAAGATAGCTTTGGCAGAAAGTTGTAACTGATTTCATTACTGTTTGTAGTAGTTTGCATATCACAGCCCCAGTTCGCAAAAGATGTCACAGCATAGCTTACAACCTTGCAGTTTTGGGGTTCAGTTAAATCTTTTATGTAAACAAGAATCAGAAAAGTCCCCAGTATACTCCCCTGGGGCACACCACAATGAAGTATCTTATGTGGTGATTTGGTTGTTACAAACTGTTTATTCCTTTTATTAGTTAGCTTGACAGTGCATCAGGTCCTGGAGATTAGTTGCAGTCAGTTCAATTGGGTTATAAGTATAAAGCACTGAAAACTTGTAGCTTGATTATCTGCCAACCACACTGAGAAATTCTACTAACGTCCCTCATTGGTGGCAGTCACGAACACTTTTCATCATAGGCATTGAAATCTGTAAATTTTATCACATATTTGAATTCAGTACTAAGACAAATGTAGCCTATACACGATTATCACACAGTATGGAATGGTAATGAAGTCCCATACTTCTTGACAGATCAAAGGGGAACGATACGGAAGACCTGCATCGCCATACTAGGCAAGGTCCTAATGGAGGTGGTTTGCTGTTGCCTTCCTCCATCCATAATGGGGATGAATGATGATGATGATGATGAAGACAACACAACAACACCCAGTCATCTTGGGGCAGATGAAAATCCCTGACCCTGTTATGAACTGAACCTGGGACCCTGTGCTTGGGAAGCAAGAATGCTACTGTGAGACCACGAGCTGCGGACACCACACAGTAGCTGTTGTCAATTGGAACAAGATAATACACAGTTCTGCACAGGGAACTCATTACAGAATCTGTACTGAAAAGTGATTTTATTTCACCATTTTCTTTATTTATTTATACTTAGAACATCTTAAATAGTGTTAATGACACTCCAAAGATGACCTTACAGAATTAGTGTAAACACCTCATATTGTCATTCCCAGAATATGTAACCACAGTTGTTTGCTTTTGAATAGAGAGCACTTGTTCCCCTTAGGTATAGTGTTCCATTTGCAAATTTACTAGTGTAATATTACTACCATGTGATTTCTTAGTAGAATTTGACTTCTTCTTTTATCTCTGTTAGGAGCATTATCTTCTTCTTCTACATGTGCAGCAGAAATAACTCCATCTTAAAAATGGAAAAAAAAATTCATTTCCTTAATAACATAAGTATTGCTGTCTTTTTCTTTATTGTAGAAAGATGAGTTACAAATTAGAGTTGGGCAGAATTTTCATTCCTGAATCCAGGTATTCAAGTACATTGCAAAAGGAGTGTCTAATGAGGAATTCTTTTAATTTGTGTTTAAATATTTGGGATTTTCTATTTCCTGTCTTATATCCTCTTGAAAACTGTTGTAGACTTTCACTCCGGAATATAAAACTCCATTCTGAATCCTAAAGAGAGATACATAGTTTATATGGAAATTATTTTTGCATGTAGTTTTGTGGTTGTGCATTCCTGAGTTCAGCCTAAATTCACTCCTGTTATTATCCACAAATAGGCCTACTTGTAGAGGTACATGTATTGGCATGTAAGTGTAAGAATCCCAGACTGCTGAAGAGACTTGTACAAGATGTTTGGTATCAACTTTACATGATATTGTTATTGCATACTTCTGTAAAATTAACACTTTCTTCACACCAGCTGCAATGCCCCAGAAGATTACGCCAAAACAAAACTGTGCAGAATATGCCAGCAGCTCTGCTAGCAGGCCAACATATAACCCTACTATTACTACTGTAATTTAGTATGCTTTTACCTAAATAACAGAAAACCCTATCCCTATGTTGCCATGTATAACTTTCTTACTAAATTTAGTTTAGTTTCCAAATGAAGTACACTATGTGAGGATAGTCCTGTTAACAAGAAAAGCTAATCAATAGAGTTACCCTTTTTAAAGGATTTGACCATGTGTTGTGTCTAATGGATAAGTAAATCAGACTATTCAATTCCTTTCGTAAGACCTTACCCAGCGATCAGAAAGAAACACGGCATGAATAGTATTATACTGAAGCTATGAAAACACAGTTCCAAGTCATATAGTGGTTTAAAATATGTAGTAAAGGTCGCCAACCTATGCAGGCAATGAAACAGTGAAGTATTGGAAAAGCAGAAGTATGAATTTTGCCTACTTTCTTGCTGCTGTTTAAGTAGCTTCTTCAAATAAATATTACTCCACGTAAACAATGTTGGTGCAGACACTGGAATTTTTTGTCTACTGCGCTCTTATACATTATGTTTTTAAAAGAGAAAAAGCCCAGTAGATAACTTCAAGGAGGCTAAAAAAATTTGGCCATGGGGGACCTATACAAAAGCACTTTTCATAATCAACAAAATACTTCGATACTAAAGCACTCACATTTTATACTGAACATTTCACTTCAAGAAAAGCTCTTTCTTACTAAAATTTACTTTCAAAAACTATTACTACCTGTATATAGTCATTTAACAGATTCCAGTAACTTGGCTTCATTGTGATTGAATTTTACGTAAGAAAACTTTTACTATAACACTTTACCATAGTTAAGAAAACTTTCTCATTATTTACACAAACAGAATTAAATGGCTTCTCTTTATATTAACTTAGTGTTTCATAATTCAGGATACGTTGATTAATCAAATTAATGCCAAAAGCTTCGCGGTACTCACGTTGAAACCATTTGCAAGGTTCACCAGTCTTTCTGAGATGATGCCATGAGTAACTCACAAATAAAGAGAGATATAACACCTTCAAATTTGGCTAGACATCAGTGGACAGCAGACAGACCCTTAACAAGTTGAAATGACAATGTCTTTGAACATTTGCTGACCTTCGTTATGGAATACCATCATATCATAGAATTAGAACTTGTGAATGAGGTAGAGGTAAGAATTTGATCAGTACATTTAATTTTTACTCTCAGTTTGGGCATGAATAGAGAGTCCACAAAATCTATACAAAAACTACTGACAAAGGACCAGATAAGTACCATCTGGAAATTACACAGGACGTACTGGACAATGCAAACAGTAACCCCAACTTTCTGAAGACTGTGATCACAGGCAAACATTCAACATCTCCAAGGCCATGAAAAGCACAGCAGTGTCAAGTTCATGTTGAATATTTTCTTCAACTCTCATGGGATCTTGAGTCATGAGTATTTGGCACAAGGCCAGATCATCACAAAGGAATACGGCAAAGAGGTCCTCCTTTGTCCTTGTCATGATGTACAACACAGATGACTTTATGTAGGGCAGAAAAAACTTGGCAGCTACGTAGTGATCATACATCCACTCATTCTGCAGATCTGATTCAGACTTTCCTCATCAACCACAATATTTTTGTCATTAGTCAGGCTACCTATTCCCCTGAAATGACTCCATATGATGTTTGATTATTTACCAAGCTGAAAATGCACCTGCAAGGAACTCAAGACTCAAGAGAAGACATCAGGCAGAATGAGACAGTTTGGTTGACCCCCATTTCGAAAGACACATTCCTGAAATGTCTCCAACTGCGACTGGAGACCTGGGAAAAGTGTATGCATTACCAAGGAGACTTCTTTGTATGCAGTTAGGGCTCTGTACATCCTAATCAATAAATGTTTTTCTGCCAACCAAAGATGTGACGCAGTTTGAACACATATCATATATTTCATGGGGGTAAGAATAAGGGGAGATGGCGCTACGTATCCCAGCCGTACTATGTTTTGAAGCCATGGGGGCATGGCTCGCTGCCATGACACTCTGACCAAAACATTGCCAGTGTGCTATAGCGCTGCGTGTATTAAAGTCGCTAATTGCACCATATACACATGTAACGTCATCAGATTGGTTGTTTCAAAGTTTTTGTTTCAAATAAAATCTCGTAAAGGCGAAATTCCGCGTTTCTTCTGATTAAAAATAGTTTTTAATGTAATATTGCGAATGGCTAGTCTTCAATGTAAACGATACAATTTTGTTAATTCAGTAATCAACGTGTATCACAAACTAGGGTTCTTTCTTTACTTATTCTTACGATCATCTGATTGGACGAAGCAATGCCAGATTTACGAAAAATGACGTCGTCTTTTCCGATTTTCGTGACATACAAACCAAAACTTTTCAGTTGTTTGAGTTCAGACTGATGTATTGTAGCAGCTATTTACTAATGTGTAACAGACTGATTGCGGTTCTGACCACCACCTATATCTGAAGAGGTAACCAAGTGATCTGTCTTTGTTGTTAATTATTTAAACAATGAAGCAGCAGATAAATAAGTCTGATAAAATAACTCAATGTGAGTTAATGTTTAGCCAACAACCTGTCACATTGTGCACAACTTCATTCTGGTGTCAAGTGGAATATAACTGCGGAGAATCCCAAGAAATATAGATTAGGTGTTTGTTATACACAAAACAGGTACTTTCAGTTTGGATAACATTGACCCTGAGGAAGAAAACAAAACACTTTGCCATACAGTTCATACACACTTCAATACATACCCACATTTCTTCTCTTAAGTGGTATGCAGCAGCTCTAATATGAGACTACGGCACTTTTTTTAGTAGCTAACAAATCAACTGCAGCAGCAGCACTTAAATGACATGTCTGTTAGCCAAGGCAGTATAACAGTGTTCCAATTTTCATCTGCTATGGGACTCATTTTAATATTAGTAAGGAGCTCTACTTATTGCTTACTTACCTTAGGTTCCAATTTCTTATTTTGGTATGGAAGAGATTTCTTAATAGGGCAACAATGTCCCAGTGTTTTTAGGTAGCTTAGGCATAAACCATTCTACATTGAGCTTTGTTTATGTCATTCCCTATTTTATAATTTTCATTCTTTTAAATGCAAGCCTTTCTTGTCAAGCTGACAGGTATTTACAGTGGTACAAAATGAAATGATGAAGGGATTGAGACAGATCATGGAGCAAAACATCATAGTTTGAGAAGTGTGGAATGTCTCAATCAATAATCAGAAGCTTCATTGCTTGCCAATGACAAAGTTTTACTAACATTGAATATAGGATTTGCTTTTGAAATCATAGTCCTAATAAAAATATAGGCTATATATTCCTTATTCATTCACAAAAAGTATGGGAACTGGGAATGAAATAAAGCATAAATATTAGGTACTATATTCAGAATTTTATTGCAGCAAAAAAGCTTTTCTTGATCTGTTGTTATCCACTTTGTTTAACTGCTTGTTACAGGTATACAGAAAAATTATTACAATGTGACTTTTCAGTTAACTGCCTTTTTCACAAGATTGTGGAATTTAAAAATAACACAGTTCTATGTAAAAAAAATATTATATGAAATTGTAACAAAGTCCACATCATTGCTTGTTGAGAATGAAAGAAATGTCTCAGTCTCCTGACTGATACAAATGTAATACTATTTACCATTCCACATACATATGATTTATCACAGTGGTCTTGCATAAACCAGGAAAGTAGTCCAGCAAACAAACATAAGAAAATATGCAATCATTTATAAAATATGTCTTACTACAGATATAAATGTTGTGGGCTGTAGTTTCTGTACAACACATGGGTTACATTTCAATGGATTAGGGGAGAGACTGCTAGAAAATTTAGTACCCAATGAAGTAGTGAAAAACCAATAACACTCACCTGCAAACACTACTATCTCTCATTTTTTGAGGGTAAACCACTGTTGGACTAGATCACAAAAAAAATATAATTTGTAATGACACACAAGCAAAAACCATAACATACCACACAATGATAGGAATGTATTTCAATGTGCCAAAAATGAGGCAATTCTGTTTCTCATTAACATGTTGTCACTTGTGGAAACTTAATTAACAACACTGGCTAGAACATACTACAGCATACTCTGCCAAACAATGGCTAAATATTTCAAAAAGAAATGTATGTCCCATTTGGAAGCACACAGATCACAAGCTATTGCAGAACTAGTACTGCATACTGGTATGGTGGAGTATCAATCACTTGGAAACACTCTACATATAATGTAGTTCCAAATTTTGGTTTGAGGAAGATATATTTGGAAGGTATTACCCACACACATAAAATTATAATTGTCTGACTCCATCACACACCAGGAACAAATTTTCATAGATACCCTGAATATGCTAGTACTAATAGTCTTAAGATACACAAAACACAAACATTTTGTAGCTGGTTATAACAACATAGACATAACGGAAAAGGAAGAATGTGCATCATTTATTAATTACAATAAGATTACATTCCCAGTTTGCCTCAATATAATGAGTGCTTTATACAAGATGCCTCACACACTAGACCTCTGTGTACAAATATCAGTTACTGACCTTTAAAGAGTACCAGTTTTGTATAGGTTGTCCTGATTTTATTTTCATGCAATGCATCACTTATTCTCTTGGCTGCATGTTTTTGCCGTGTCAGGAGGTATCGTGTGGCAATAGCTTTAATCAGCAGTATCATATGATTGTCCAAGGGATGCTGATTTTTCATGTGGTCTGCTAACTCCTTAAACATTGGCTTGAATATGAATTCACTAAGCACGTCAGACACACATTTGGAAAACTGATTTTTCAAATGGCTCTGAGCACTATGGGACTCAACTGCTGTGGTCATAAGTCCCCTCTGATTTTTCAAAGGAACTTTAGAATTACCTGTAGTATAGCACCTGAACACTTTTTCTGCACACACACACACACACACACACACACACACACACACACACAGATGTCAACAACATCATTCGATGGTAAAACCAACCATCCCCTACTCTTTCTATGAATGAGAGAATAAGTAACATGGCTACCATCCCCTCTCAACACGGATAAACATGGTTCACATTTTAAGGTTTTCTCTAAGTGACGCACCACAAATCCAGCTATATATACTACAATATGGACTGCCACTTCAGAGAGATAAATTCCAGTAGCAAAGTAATCGTGGTCGTTGTCAGTTGTCGCTGCACTATTTTCCGTGCTTAGTAACTGCCACCATTCCGAAGTGTTAGCCACTTTCTTCTTAGGTCATCGCTTAGATTGCTGAAGAGTTTTAATTTGTTTTTTGTACTGATCAGTTTTTCTTATGAGGTGTTCACACTTCGTCTTCAGTTCCTCACTTTCAGAGGATGTCTGACTACGTTCTGGTGGTCCTGCAGTGTACTCAGGAACAAGAGCAGGAATTTCTTCATCCTGCACTCTGCTGACGGCAGCCAAAACTGAAGATGGAAAGGAAGAGCTCTCCTTCCGCAATGGTGGCTTTCTCTTCTTGTCTCCCTAAATGAAATAAACGGATGGAAAACATTAAGAACTGTTTTTAACATATGGTTGAAGGTGTTACAGTCTTTGTCATGAACAGCATGTTACAGCCTACTAATTACTTCTATTCTTAGTCCTTTCCAGAAATATAAATTCTATTTTTCCAGCAGCTATTTATCTTGTTCATAAAATACTCATTACTCTAACAAAAACCGTTGTTGTGTTCAGCAGACAACTTGAAATGCCTCCCATGTGTGAAGCTACAATTAATACACACTTATTGAAAAAATATAAACTTTGAACATGTAAAATATTTCTGCTGGGGTGTCTTGTTTAACTATTACACACTATCGCTATAGGTGCTGTCAGTTAACAAGTTCTCAATACAACTGGTCCAACAGTTAATGATATAAAATTGTGTGCTATATCTAATTTTGCATTAGTGGTTGGTGAATTATTCAATGTTCCACAGTAATGGATAATGTTAACAAGAAGGTACTGCCAAAGCTTTTTAATCAATGATACCTTTCAATGGAGAATGTCAATGAATAGTGCATCAAACAAAAGAAATGTTCATTTGCTGTGCTTAACCCAAATACAGAGTTATATTTAACACAGCCCAAGTGTTAATTTCCGTGACTTCACTAAATAATTATACCAGACAAACTTGTTAGCTTCAGTAGTCTCATAATCTAAACAGTGAACCTGAATTTTCTTCTCAAATATTCTCTTGTGTGCAGAGGCTGATGCTCTTCAAAAAGGAGTTTCATAAATTTGTTTCTACATGACAATGTGGAGAAACAGATTATATCTTTATAACATACTGTGTAGCTGCAGAAACACTTCAGTGTTCCAGCACTTCCCCTCTTAAATTCTATATACAGCATGGAATCATTCCTAGGCAAAAGCTATGTGTAAGGACCTAATCAGGTGGAAAGTGAAATTAATGTATTCAAATGACCTGAAGGAATCCTCCCAAAATAAACATATATAAGTAAAACTAGAGCTGTATCAATTACTCCTAAAACGTAACTGCCATTAACTAGCAAAGACAGTGCAATAAAAATGTTGTACAACACAGTAGACCAGACAAAGTGAGATGTTCACAAAATACTGCCTTAAATATTCACATAACTGGTACAATTTACTCCACACGTGTATTCCATTACTTTCGGAGTTGGAGCTAAATAATAGAAACTGAAAACTAAGTTAGCTATACCCTCCCTCCAAAGCCCCATAAATACATCTTGTTTGTAATACATTCTGGGACATTTCAGTTACGTTACACTACTGGGAAACACTGTTCATTACCACCAATATTCACTGAAATACGGTACATAGAATGGCAAATCTACACAGTGTCCTGTTTAGGCCTATACTTTACGCCAGTTAATGTAGTGTTAGCTTTTAATTTGGTACATGACGAAGACAAAGTGAGTTACTCAACACTTCGATTATCGACGATATGTACGTCTTATACTGAAACATGAACTTGGAAACTAAGACTTTAATTCTTTGAATTAACATACCTTTTGCAAATGTTTTGGGTGTGTAGGGAAAACTGATGGTACAGCATTTTCTCGGAGCCTTACTGTTGAAAGGCAAGTTCGGTCTATGTCCTCTTCTCAGAAATGCTGAGAACATATAGTGCTCCATTTAGACACACACCAATTCTTCCTCCTCACGGCATTCTCCCACAGAGCTTTCCAACTTTCATTTTTAGGAAATCTAAAATCATAGAGGAGAAAAACACGCTATAGTACAAGTACCAATGTAGCACATGTTCATTCACAATGAAGTTGTAAAATCACACTTAACGAGACAACTTACACATGAAATGTTATTCCCTTCAATTTTGCATCACAATCAGAATGATTCGTACACCCAAACACCACACAAGTCACCATAATAGCGCAAAATCCTTCCAAAAGCCAGCGACAAGCCTATGCACACGAGCTTACAGCAGCAATGTTTTGGTCGGACTGAGATGGCTACCCTTGGCTTCACATAGCTTCACAGCTGTGACGTCACGGCACCTCCCTCTATTCTTACCTCCATGATATATTTACTGTTGACAGTGTAATCTTTGATTAGATTAATACTTGTTCCATAGATCATGAATACGACACTTCGTAATGATGTGGAACGTGTCAGGTTAATAAAAGATGTCTGTACAAGATATTACATTTCACAAAATATTTCATGACACTAATGTTTAAGTTGTAGTTCCCCCCCCCCCCTCCCCTCCCCCCTCCTTAATTTATACCTAAAAATTCACCCAATGAGTAGAAGGAGTTGTCATCTAGAAATTCTTTTAATTTGTTTTTAAATGTTAGTTGGCTATCTGTCAGGCTTTAGATGCTGTATGGTAGGTGACCAAAGACTTTTGTGGCAGCATAATTTACCCTTTTCCGTTCCAAAGTCAGATTTAACCCTGCATAGTGAAGATTACCCTTTCTCCTGGTGTCATAGCTATGCACACTGCTATTACTTTTGAACTGAGTTGGATTATTAACAACAAATTTCATAAGTGAATATATATACTGTGAGGTTACTGTGAGGATCCCTAGATCCTTAAATAGATGTCTGCAGGATGACCGTTGGTGGGCTCCAGCAATTATTCTGATTACACGTTTTGAGCAATGAATACTTTTCTACTCAACGATGAATTACCCCAGAATATGATGCCATATGAAAGCAGTGAATGAAAGCAGGTATAGTAAGCTAATTTACTGAGATTCTTTTCACCAAAATTTGCATTAACCTTAATAGCATACGTAGCTGAACTCAGACATTTCAGCAGACCATCAATGTGTTGCTTCCAGTTTAACCTCTCATCAATGGACACACCTAAAAATTTTGAAAATTCTACTTCAGCTACAGACTTCTGTTCAAAGTCTATATTTATTACTGGAGTTGTGCCATTTACTGTATGGAACTGTATATACTGTGTTTTATCAAAATTTAAAGAGAGTCAGTTTGCTTAGAACCACTTAATAATTTTGTGAAAAACATCATTTACAATAATATCACTTAGTTCTTGGTTTTTGGATGTTATTACTATACTTGTATCATCAGCAAAAAGAACTAACTTTGCATCTTCATCAATGTGGAATGGTAAGTCATTAATGCATATCAAGAACAGTAAAGGAGCTAAGACTGAACCCTGTGGGACCCCGTACTTGATAGCCCCCCAGTTTGTTGTTTTAACATTACATGAACCACTTGTTTCAACTTTCTGCATTCTTCCAGTTAAGTATGAATTAAACCATTTGTGCACTGCCCCACTCAAACCATAATAATTTAGCTTATCTAAAAGAATTGCATGATTTACACAATCAAAGGCCTTTGAGATATCACAAAAAATACCAATGGGTGATGTCCGGTTATTCAGAGCATTTAATATTTGATCATTGAAAGTGTGTATAGCATTTTCTGTTGAAAAGCCTTTCTGAAAACCAAACTGACATTTTGTTAGTACATTATTTTTACAAATATGGGAGGCTACTCTTGAATACATTATTTTCTCAAACATTTTTGATAGAGCTGTCAGAAGAGAGATTGGGCGGTAGTTGTTGACATCTGACCTATCCCCCTTTTTATTCAATGGTGTTACAATGGCATATTTCAGTCTATCGGGGAAAACACCCTGCTCCAAAGAGCTATTACATACGTGACTGAGAATCCTACTTATCTGTGGGGAACAAGCTTTAAGTACCTTGTTGGAAATGCCATCAATTCCATAAGAGCTTTTACTTTTCAGTGAGTTTATTATTTTACTGATTTCAGAGGGAGAGGTTGGTGGAATTACAGTTGTTTCAAACAGCACAGGTATGGCCTCTTCTATTAGTAGCCTTGCCTCTTCTAGTGACAATCTCGATCCTATTTTCTCCACAACATTTAAAAAATGATTATTGAAAATAATTTCAATTTTTGATTGTTTGTTAGTACACTTGTCATTTAGTTTTATGGCACTAAAGTCTTCTTGCACTCTTGGTTGCCCTGTTTCCCTTTCAATAACATTCCAAATTGCTTTAATTTTATTATCAGAGTTACTGATCTCAGACATGATACACATGCTTCTGGACTTTATAATAACTTTTCTTAGCACCGCACAATAGCTTTTTATAATACTGAACAATTTTGGGGTCAGTACTCCCTCTTGCTGTTAGATACAGTTCTCTTTTACGGTTGCAAGATATTCTTATTCCTTTAGTTAGCCAAGGTTTTTTTATATGTTTTCTTGGAATTATGTTTAACTATTTTCTTGGGAAAACAATTTTCAAATACCCTTAAAAATGTATCATGAAATAAGTTATATTTCAAGTTTGCATCGGGTTCCTTATACACTTCATCCCAGTCTAGCTGCTGTAGGCTTTCCCTAAAGTTTGCAATATTTATATTGTTAATTGAACACACTGCTTTGAAAGTCTGATTTGATATACTGCATGGAACTATGTCATGTTCTGTAACTAGCTGTGCACTATGATCTGAAAGACCATTCTCAACAGGATAAGCATTTATGTCCTTAAACTTATCTTGGTCTATAAAAAATTTATCTATCAATGTGCTGCTGTTCTTTGTTATCCGAGTAAGAAACTCAATGACGGAGCTCAAATTGAAAGAACTGAGTAATACTACAAGATCATTCTTCCTATTACACTCTTTCAGGGAATCAACACTGAAATCCCCACAAATGATAATTTGCTTCCCCCTGTCTGACAGATTGCACAACAAAGCATCCAAGTTTTCTAGAAATAGCTGGAAATTCCCTGAGGGGGACCTGTTACAATTGTGAAAGTGCCATCATTTAGTTTAAGTTCAGTGGCACGTGCTTCCATATGTTGCTCTACACAACATTTTTTAGTTTCTAAATTTTTAGACTGTGGAAGCTTTTGACATAAATGGCAACTCCTCCTCTCGTCGTATTATCTCTACTTACATGTGCAGCTAATTTGTACCCACTGATGCTAACCTTTTGCATTTCAGTGACAATGTGATGCTCAGACAGGCATAGTACATCTATTACATTCTCAGTTTCTATATCTTCTAAACAAAGCAGAAGCTCATCAATTTTATTCTTCAATCCCCCAATATTTTGATGAATTATACTAACATTATTTTTCACTTTACTTTTGTGAGTATCTTGAACTTTTTTGACATCTTTAGTACTTGCCTGGCTGAGTTTCCCACTGGACACTGATCTTACACTAAAAAAGAGTTTCCACCATGAGATGCAGTTCCTCCCCTCTTTAAATTTCCTGCTATCAGCCCAGCCTCAAGAAGAAAATTGAAATTCCCATCATTACTATGACTGGGAATCAAAAGCACAAATGCAGT
Organism: Schistocerca americana; assembly: GCF_021461395.2. Classification (NCBI taxonomy): domain Eukaryota; kingdom Metazoa; phylum Arthropoda; class Insecta; order Orthoptera; family Acrididae; genus Schistocerca; species Schistocerca americana. The sequence continues at coordinate 439,605,983 of NC_060126.1, forward strand.
TTGCTATTATACTGCAGGAAAGGGCTATAAGAATAATAGCTGAAAGTAGTAGTGGGGCTCATTGTAAATAGCTATTTAAAAAATTGGGCATCCTTACTGCACCAAGTGAGTACATCAACCAGTTTGCGCTGCATATTTTGGGAAAACGTTACTAAATGCTTCACAAATAGTTTATATGTAAACAAGGGACAAGATCCAATTTGGAATTGCATTTTCCCAAGAAAAACCATCATAAAACTCAAAACAATAGTTTTAATTACGGGATAAAATTGTGTGATAAAATCTCAGAGGAGATGAAAGAGGTTACTAAAATACATTTGTTTGAAAAGGCAGCTAAAGGGTTCTTCATTAGTAATGCATACCACACAATTAAAGATTACTTAGAGTAGCGGGCAGTAGTGAAAGGGGGTAAATAATAACAGTCACATTCCAATCCATGATCATGGTTTCAAATGCACTTCTTGGGTTTTCTGCTAGATAATGATGTGCAAATTCCATGATATTTCATCAGTAAAATTGTTTGACATCTTCAGGTGATGGTAGCAGCTGGTGTCACTGCTGCAAGATGCATCTGACAATAACAGTATTGAAATTTATTGGCCCAGGAGCAGGAAATATGAGTGTATGGAGATACGCTCACAGTTAAATGGAAACAACACTCACAGTACGTGCAACCAAAAGCCAAAGAGAGGTCTTCCAAATGTGTACAGTGACTGTGCTGCTGGACACTCCTGAGTTGAAAAGCTTAATTAAATCTCTGCAATGCATTGCCTACAGTCATGAATTGAAGATTCTTATTTCCCCTGTTTTAATTAAATGGCAGCCAGTGCTGAATTCCAGGCCCAGCCCAGCTGAAAACCTGCTCCACTGTTGATAAGGCTGTCTACCATCCAGATATGTATGGCGTCCTTGAAAACACAATCCCAGAATGATGAAGCTAGAATAAAACCGGTGTAACAGCATATGTAGTACCAGAAACCAACAGTCTGCCTTGTGAGCTACAATACCTGAGAATGGTGATTCAACAGAACTGTTGCAGAAATGACATCAGCTACCGCCAAGTGAAGATGTTGAACGTTGTATTGATGAGGTATTATGGGATTTTCACAGCATTATATGGCGCCACACAAGGACATCATGTGTCATTACGTAAAATGCACAGTTATGTCTGCTGATTCAGTTTTTCTGGTAGACTGAATATGTGCATAAATACACTCTGGAGTTGTTGCATCTTCACTGTCCAAGAGCAATCAGTGGGTGTCAGTGCGTCTGGCAATGAAGAATGGAACTATATTTTCTATTACAAGTTGCATGAAACAAATTGTGTGTAAATCAAGAAGCATTATACAATAGAGGCTAACTGACTGAGGCAGTGCAATTGTTAAGACACTGAAATATTTGGGTGGATGGAGTTTCTCTGATTGATTTATATTTCCCGTTGTTTTCCTAGATCACTGATGCAAACTGTGGGTTGGTTTCTTAATCAAGGCCACAACAGACCACCTGTCCTGTCTTCATAGACTACCTGTTCTATCCTCATAAAACATGTTACAAGGTGTGTCCATAAAATAAGGATCCAAATTTTTTTTCACATAGGAAATGAATGTTACAATTCAATGAAGGTTACAATTCAATGACTGTTACTTAGATAAAAATGCTGGACTTCCAGCTATTTTTTTTTTTTATATAAACAGACCATTGCAACTGATGCAAATTTGCATGTGCTGTGAGATTTTTCATACATCCTTACCACAGAACTCTTCCACCATGTTGTGCAGGCAGTGCTCAAGCTCGTTCTATAACTTGTCATTGGTCCAGAAATACATTCCACTCAGGTGTGATTTCAACTCACGAACACAGACAAAAATCAGTAGGTGCTAAGTCTAGGCTGTAGGGTGGATGGGTGATGATGTCCTATCTGAATCTGACCAAGACATCAGCTGTTGCACAGGCAGTATGGGGACAAGTGTTGTCTTGATGAAAATACCCTTACTTCATCAGCACCCCCCTCCTTTGATTTTGAATGGCACAACACAGTTGTTTTAAAGTCTGACAGTAGTGAGCAGCACTGTTGTGCCAGTGGGCATAAATTCCCACAACAATACATCTTTTCTCTCTCAGAACTTAGTAGCCATCACTTCACTGGCAGACAGTGGTTGAACTTCCGTGGCTTTGGCAAATTCGAATGCCGCTGCTGACCAGACTTTTCCATAGGCTCAGGTGCCACTTGGTATACCCAGGTGTTGTAACTAGTGACAACTGAATCCATGGGTTCCTTGCCCTGTTCTGCGTAGTGCTCAATGAATCAATGAGATGCTTCAACACTTTTCCGTTTATGGTATTTTGTGAGCACTTTGGGGATCTGCCTCACACACACATTGTAATAATGCAAATATTCATTCAACATCTTATCAGTTGTACTCTTATTGACTTCAGGGACCAATTCACACAGCTTGCCAAATGTATCATGACACTCTTCAAACACTTCTTCCTCCATTTTTGCGTTATTTTGGCTGAAACTAAAGGCTGACCAGAATGCTGTTTGTCTTGGACACCCCTTCATCCATCCTTGAACCCTCTGACCCACTATCATACATTTTTGATGTCCATACACCATGGCCCATAGTCCTCACATATCTCATGATGAATGTCAGTGGGAGTAGTGCTCTTGCCACTCAAAAAACAGATCACTGCACGCAAATCACATTTGGAGGGAGAAGTGAGGAGGACCTTCATCATGAATGGCTACCCCGGCAGCTCACGTTGGTGGGAATTTGATGGAGGCAGAGCCAAGCTACACACCAGTGTGGCTGGATCTTGCACAAAACCATTCTTCATGGCTTCAGTACTTTCAACTGCTGGTAGTGAAAATGCAGCATACAGTTCGCATGAAAGATGGGAAAAGCAAAAAGGCACTGTGAATATGGTAAGGGAAGAAAAGTTATTGACGCAAACAAGTGTGAATGAGGTCAATGTAAACGTGCCGACCAAAAACTATGCCGAAGTGTTTAGTAAAGCAATACAAAATGATTCGCACATTGTGAACTCCAATAACAGCAAACTGTATGTGTTTTCAGACAGCCATGGTTGTGGGCTTGCAAGTAAACTAAAAGAAACAACTAAAACATACTCATGTGGTATAGTGAAACTGGGAGTCCTGCTTAGCAAAATTAAAAAAATGACTGCATCCACAGAGGCAAAGAATCTGCATGATAAAGACTTCGTTGTACTTCTGGAAGGAGCAAACGACATCTACAAAAATGAAACAGTGAGTGCAACGTGCGATCTTAAACAGAGTCTGAGAAACCTTGGGGAAAGAATATCTGGCAAACCTGATAACCAAGGCAATATTAAACCACCAAAATAAATTCAAAACCAAAACGATAATTGCATCTCCATCGCCTGACTCCATAACGAAAACACTTTAAAAAAAGGTAAACGCATTAGAACCATCATCAGTACCAGCAAAGCATGTATAAAAAGACAAAATGCTAACAGAATGAACAGTGGACAGTTATTTTAACAGCAAAAGAACTACAGTTCCTCATCATCCAAATATTATTTTAGACGAAAACAAGAAAAATGAGAAGACTCAAAGTTCACAAGAAAACACAGCAATAATGGCAGAACCAACATTTAAAGTGTCAGAAACAGCATCACCATCAACAACAACGAATAGAAGGCTGTTGGGCAGAAGAAATGCTGAGCTTCCTTCTCATCTCAACGATTTTTTGTGTGTGGGCCTGAAGAAAAAGAAGGAACAACAGTAGGTAGTGTCAAGTGTCTCCTCCCTCCTGTCTCAAGACAGACTCAAGTGGATTCTCAGTCAGGTAACAACAGCACTAATAGAATGCAAAAGCAAGAGGAAGGCATCTCTTTCTTTCATCAAAATATAAGGGGCCTCTTAAACAAAACAGATCAACTTCTTATTAACATTAATGAAAAGGACAGTATAAATAATGCTCAGGTTTTGTGCTTAACTGAGCGCCATGTTACTGATAAATGTGCCTTGCTACCTATAGTAAGATATAGTTTAGTAGCATACTACTGTAGGGAAAGTAAAGACAAAGATGGAGTAGCAATTTATGTTAAGGATAGTGTAGCATACAACGCCATAGATATTAAGAAATATTGTGTGGAACAACAATTTGAGGCATGTGCAACAGAAATAATAACTAAATTCTACACAATAATAGTGTTGGCTGTCTACAGAACTCCTCCTGGTTACATAAAACCTTTTCTACTTTTAATGGAACTCCTTCTGTCAGGATTACTTTCAAAAGAAAAGGATATTGTAGTTTTAGGTGATTTCAATATAAACTTTATGACAGAAAATAAGAATAAAATTGACTTTGAGATTGTGATGACCTTACATAATCTGATGTCAGTAATAAACTTCCCAACAAGATTTACATCCGAGTCCCAAACTATGACAGAAAACATTTTTTTTAGATGTAAGTAGACATCAGAATTATACTGCCAGGCAGGTTATAAGTGGGCTTTCAGATTATGATGGACAAATTCCCATCCTTTGTGATGTTAATCTGTTCAAAAAACAATTTCCTCAAAAGAAATTCATAAGAGTAATAAATGAAGAGGCAAAATAAACTTTCAACCATAGGTTGCAGCACGTGGATTGATCTTTAGTATAGAGCCACGGTAATGTTGATACTAAATTTAACTGTTTTATAAATGAATTCTGTGCTCTTTTTGAAGAAATATTTCCCAGTAAATGGGTCAGAAACAGTGCTTCAAATTCTGTATGTAAGCCTTGGATTACAGAAGGTATAAAATAGTCATGTAAAACCGAAAGGGAAACTTATGCTGCAATAAGATTGTGTAAAGATGTAGCAAAATGGGAACTCTATAGATTATACTGTAAAATTTTAAGAAACCAACACAGAAATTAAAAGCCTTTTATTATGAGAAGAAAATAGATAATTCTAATAATAAAATAAAAACACTTTGGAGTTTTATAAAAAAGAAACAGGAAAAGATACAACAACCAAAGAAGATGTAAATATAATCAGATATGAAGGTACCCTAGAAGATAACCCCAAAAGTGTGGCTGAGATTTTTAATAAACTCTTCTTACCAGTAACTCAACAGATTGGTTGCAAGTCCAATGTTGATTAAGCTGTAACTCTTCGCCAAGCAGGATATTCAAACAACCCCCCCCCCCCCCCCTCCCCCCTCATGAATCATGGACTTTGCCGTTGGTGGGGAGGCTTGTGTGCCTCAGTGATACAGATGGCCGTACCGTAGGTGCAACCACAATGGAGGGGTATCTGTTGAGAGGCCAGACAAACATGTGGTTCCTGAAGAGGGGCAGCAGCCTTTTCAGTAGTTGCAGGGGCAACAGTCTGAATGATTAACTGATCTGACAGTGTAACATCAACCAAATTGGTTGTACTGCTACTGTGAACAGCTGAAAGCAAGGGGAAACTGCAGCCATAGTTTTTCCCGAGGGAATGCAGCTTTACTGTATGGTTAAATGATGATGGCATCCTCTTGGGTAAAATATTCCGGAGGTAAAATAGTCCCCCGTTTGGATCTCTGGGTGGGGACTACTCAAGAGGATGTCGTTATCAGGAGAAAGAAAACTGGCGTTCTACAGATCAGAGCGTGGAATGTCAGATCCCTTACTTGGGCAGGTAGCTTAGAAAATTTAAAAAGGGAAGTGAATAGGTTAAAATTAGATATAGTGGGATTTAGTGAAGCTTGGTGGCAGGAGGAACAAGACTTTTGGTCAGGTGAATACAGGGTTATAAATACAAAATCAAACAGGGGTAATGCAGGAGTATGTTTAATAATGAATAAAAAAATAGGAGTGCGGGTAAGCTTCTACAATGAGCATAGTGAACACATTATTGTGGCCAAGATAGACATGAAGCCCATGCCTACTACAGTAGTACAAGTTTATATGCCAACTAGTTCTGCAGATGATGAAGAAATTGATGAAAGGTATGATGAGATAAAGGAAATTATTCTGATAGTGAAGGGAGACAAAAATTTAATAGTCATGGGTGACTGGAATTCGAGAGTAGGAAAAGGGAGAGAAGGAAACATAATAGGTGAATATGAATTTGGGGTAACAAATGAAAGGAAGCCATCTGGTAGAATTTTGCACAGAGCATAACTTAATCATTGCTAACACTTGGTTCAAGAATCATAAAAGAAGGTTGTATACATGGAAGAATCCTGGAGATAATAGAAGGTATCAGATAGATTATATAATGGTAAGACAGATTTATGAACCAGGTTTTAAATTGTAAGACATTTCCAGGGGCAGATGTGGACTCTGACTACAATCTATTGGTTATGAACAGTAGATTAAAACTGAAGAAACTGCAAAAAGGTGGGAAATTAAGGAGATGGGACTTGGATAAAATGACTAAACCAGAGGTTGTACAGAGTTTCAGGGAGAGCATAAGGGAATAATTGACAGGAATGGGGGAAAGGAATACAGTAGAAGAAGAATGGGTAGCTCTGAGGGATGAAGTAGTAAAGGCAGCAGAGGATCAAGTAGGTAAAAAGACGAGGGTTAGTAGAAATCCTTGGGTAATAGAAGAAATATAGAATTTAATTGATGAAAGGAGAAAATATAAAAATGCAGTAAATTAAACAAGCAAAAAGGAATACAAACGTCTCAAAAATGAGATCGACAGGAAGTGCAAAATGGCTAAGCAGGGATGGCTAGAGGACAAATGTAAGGCTGTAGAGGCATATCTCACTAGGGATAAGATAGATACTGCCTACAGGAAAATTAAAGTGACCTTTAGAGAAAAGAGAACCACTTGCATGAATATCAAGAACTCAGATGGAAACCCAGTTCTAAGCAAAGAAGGGAAAGCAGAAAGGTGGAAGGAGTATATAGAGGGTCTATACAAGGGCAATGTACTTGAGGACAATATTATGGAAATGGAAGAGGATGTAGATGAAGATGAAATGGGAGATACGATACTGCGTGAAGAGTTTGACAGAGCACTGAAAGACCTGGGTCAAAACAAGGCCCCAGGAGTAGACAACAATCCATTAGAACTACTGACGGTCTTGGGAGAGCCAGTCCTGACATAACTCTACCATCTGGTGAGTAAGATGTATGAGACAGGCGAAATACCCTCAGACTTCAAGAAGAATATAACAATTCCAATCCCAAAGAAAGCAGGTGTTGACAGATGTGAAAATTACCAACTAACAGTTTAATAAGTCACAGCTGCAAAATACTAACGCGAATTCTTTACAAACAAATGGAAAAACTGGTAGAAGCCGACCTCGGGGAAGATCAGTTAGGATTCCATAGAAATGTTGGAACACGTGAGGCAATGCTGAGCTTACGACTTATCTTAGAGGAAAGATTAAGGAAAGGCAAACCTATGTGTCTAGCATTTGTAGACTAAGAGAAAGCTTTTGACAATGTTGACTGGAATACTGTCTTTCAAATTCTGAAGGTGGCAGGGGTAAAATACAGGGAGCAAAAGGCTATTTACAATTTGTACAGAAACCAGATGGCAGTTATAAGAGTCGAGGGGCATGAAAGGGAAGCAGTGGACGGGAAGGGAGTGAGACAGGGCTGTAGTCTCTCCCCAATGTTATTCAATCTGTATATTTAGCATGCATTAAAGGAAACAAAAGAAAATTTTGGAGTAGGTATTAAAGTCCATGGAGAAGAAATAAAAACTTTTAGGTTCACTGATGACATTGTAATTCTGTCAGAGACGGCAAAGGACTTGGAAGAGCAGTTGAATGGAATGGATGGTGTCTTGAAAGGAAGATATAAGATGAACATCAACAAATACAAAACGAGGACAATGGAATGTAGCCGAATTAAGTCGGGTGATATTGAGGGAATTAGATTAGGAAATGAGACACTTAAAGTAGTAAAGGAGTTTTGCTATTTGGGGAGCAAAATAACTGATGATGGTCAAAGTAGAGAGGATGTAAAATGTAGACTGGCAATGGCAAGGAAAGTGTTTCTGAAGAAGAGAAATTTGTTAACATCTAGTATAGATTTAAGTGTCAGGAAGTCATTTCTGAAAGTATTTATATGGAGTGTAGCCATGTATGGAAGTGAAACGTGGATGATAAATAGTTTGGACAAGAAGAGAATAGAAGCTTTCAAAATGTGGTGTTACAGATGAATGCAGAAGATTAGATGGGTAGATCACATAACTAACGAGGAGGTATTGAATGGAATTAGGGAGAAGAGGTGTTTGTAGTACAACTTGACATCATCATCATCAAACCTGTCTCAGGACTGAAGACCATATCAACAACAAAATATTCAAACACAATTTTAGAAATGCATCTTAACCCTGTCACTGTAGAAGAAATTCAAAAAATCATCATGTCTCTAAAAAGTAAGAATTCTGCAGGGGTTGATAATATATCTAGTAATTTATTTAAATATTCTTCTGTGTGAATAAGGGACATTGTTTGTCATATTTTCAATGCTTCCCTTCAGAATGGTGTTGTTCACAGTAGACTTAAATATGCCATTGTGAAGCCCCTGTACAAGTAGGGCGATAAAGCTGAACTAACTAACTATCAACCTATCTTTTTACTGACAGCTTTCTCCAAAATTCTAGAAAAGGTAATATATGTAAGAATTACTGATCATCTCATGAAGAATGAAGTGTTCAGCAAGAGCCAATTTGGCTTTAAGAAGGGCTGTTCAACAGAAGACGCAGTCTATGCACTTGCAAATGAAGTCCTAGAAACCCTTAATGAAAAAATGCTAGCACTTGGTGTCTTCTGTGATTTATACAAAGTGTTTGACTGTGTTGATCACCAGATTCTCTTGCAAAAAGCAAAATTAGTAGAAATATGTGATGTTGCAGGCAATTACCTACAGTCGTACCTCCAAGACAGAAAACAAAAAGTTATCTTGAATAGCTCAGGTGGAGTATGTGATGTTTCCTCACATTCCGAATGGAGTTCCATTACATGTGGAGTGCCTCAGGGCTCAATTTTTGGGCCCCTATTATTCCTGATTTTTATAAATAATCTACCATCGTGTACAAGCCTGCCGTGAAAATTTACATTATTTGCTGATGATACCACCATTTTTATGAGCAGTAGAACAGGTAGTAATCTTGAGGAACTCATTAATCACATACTCTCAGGTGTGGTTAATTGGTTCAAGGTGAATGGTCTCTCATTAAATTCCAGTAAGACCAGCTTTATTCAGTTCTGTACAAAAGCAGAAAAAGAGAGAGAGAGATAAGTGTGACACGCGGTAATCAGCCAATAGAAAGAATGGAAACAACAAAATTTCTTGGCGTGCACATTGACAAGAAAATGAACTGGTCTTCACATGTTATAGATCTCAGTAAGAGGCTTAGCTCGGCTACATATGCTTTACGGGTTGTTGCTACATGTGTCGAACCTAACACTGCAAAAGTGGCATACTATGGCTATTTTCACTCACTAGTTGAATACAGCATTCTTTTTTGGGGCAACCAGCCATTAGCAAGGAAAGTGTTCATTGCACAGAAGCTAGCATTAAGAATTATATGTGGATTGCGCCCAAGAGACTCGTGTAGAAATAGCTTTCGAAAATTTAAAATATACCCAACTACATGCCAATATATTTTTTCTCTCATGTGTTTTGTTTGTAAAAATATAAAGATATTTCAACCAAATAGTAATTATCATGAGCATAACACACGGAGGAAGAACAACATACACAGCGAGCATATAAATTTGAGCTTGGTGCAAAAGGGTGTCCACTACACTGGAACAAAACTCTTCAATGCTCTTCCTCCTGAAATAAAGACAGAGATTCATAACAAGAGTAAGTTTAGGAAAGCACTAAAAATATTTCTGCAAGAAAAAGCTTTTTACAGTCTAGATGAATTTTTAACTAAATAAATTGTAAAATTTTAATATTATATAATACAAGTTGACATAATGCCACTAAGAATGTTATTTAACTTGAGCTCTGTATCTGTGTGTGCTCTGTATCTATTTTCTGTAGTGCTTTAATGATTCTAAGACACTATGTATTTTCTTTTTTCTGTACTGCTGCTCAAAGAATTTACTGTATACATTTTATGTAATTATTTACTCAAATGTCTGTATATGGTATGAGATTATCATATTGTACTTGTAAAAAACTATTTGTTCCAGGTCTTCATGAACCCAACACAGTTGGACCTATGGAACACAAAATAAAATAAAATCAAATCAAAATCATTTTACTGACACACCTCAAATGTATTTTGTGTGTTGTACAAGGGTGTTCTGGTGAGTAATTTCTCTGAATTTTTCTGTGTGCAAACTCTTAAAACTTTTTTAATAAATCGAACATAATTCGATTCTAAATCTTTATTCTTCCCTTCTATATATTTGCACTCTCTGTCACTAGAGGACCATGAATTGTAGTATGTAACATAACTCTGTCAGTGTGTAAGAAACAGTGTGCTGTTATTGAGTTTTTAATTCAAAGAGTTTGTCCACACTTAGCACACAATCTTCTTCAGCATGACAATGCCAGTTCACATATGACCACTGTGACATCTGCAACAATCTGACACTTTGGGTTCACTGCCATCTATCATCCTCCATAGAGTCGCAACTTGGCCCAATCCAATTTTCATGTTTTTCCTAAACTAAAAGAACACCTTCAAGGACTTCACTTTGATAGTGATGAAGCAGTACAAGCAGAGGTGACGTTGTGATTCTATACTGCCAGTGTCAGTAAATTAGCCTCTTGTTGACTGTTCGTTGTAATCAGGGTGATTAGGTTGAAAAATAAATATGTAAATGTGAATATACAATACATACAGTATGTAACATGTATTACAATATGCTGTTCAGTTAGAATGTTTCATGATCAAAAGGGTGCATTCATAAAAGTTGGCCGGCCGAAGTGGCCGTGCGGTTAAAGGCGCTGCAGTCTGGAACCACAAGACCGCTATGGTCGCAGGTTCGAATCCTGCCTCGAGCATGGATGTTTGTGATGTCCTTAGGTTAGTTAGGTTTAACTAGTTCTAAGTTCTAGGGGACTAATGACCTCAGCAGTTGAGTCCCATAGTGCTCAGAGCCAGCCATAAAAGTTGTTTATGTTGTGATTCTAGCTTGGGCAACCAAGTCATCAAAATCATACCAGAGTTATCATTGGCAGTTAAGTGTTTTAAAATTCTGTCTTATTACAACTGTGTGTGAAATTGTCATGATTAACATTTACTAGGGATTGGGGGGTTTGAAAATTGCTATAAAGAAATTGTTAGTGGGGTTTTAAAATTATGTTAAAGAAATGCAGGGTGGTGATTCTTCTGGAAAACCTGGAATTCCCATGGAATTACATTTTACTTGGAAAAATCAGGGGACTCTCAGGGGATTTTGGGATTTTCATAAAATCACAGGGGATTCTGTGTTTTTTACTTAGTACTGAAAGTTAATTTTAATAGTTTTATAAATCACAAAATTTATAATACTAAATATTTCAAAGTGTCTTAATTATATGACTATTATTCCATATAAACTGTCAAAGTTTAAAAACTGTGGTTAAGCTGCTGTTTATGGATAATGTATTTCAGCTGAGAGGAAAAGAAAGTCTTGATTGTGGTAGCCTCTGCCCACCCCCCTCCCCACCCCCACCCCACCACCACCCCCAATCATCGTTAATTCATCAGGACCTTCTTATGACACCATATTCTTCTCCATACCTGGAATTCTCAGGGAATATTTTTTCAAGTTTGAGTATTAACTATTAAATGTTTGTTAATGTTGAAACTGAAATAAAGACAATGCTATTTAAAGGAATATGTTACACCCACTTCAATCTAGACCTTACACTCACTAGAACTGTTACATCATCACAGGGTACTATGGTTTTTATCCTTTAAGTGCACTATTTTACATGTATGTTTTGTACACTTAAAGCAATCTGCCAGCCTATGAAACACTTTAAAATCTTATCAAAATCTGACTGAATATTTTTGCAGCGTTTTCAGACAGTGTGTGACAAAGCAAGCAGGGATAATTTTACTTTACCTCTTGTTTTACCATCTGCCTACTTAAATTCATTTTTTCAATTTTAACTAATTACCATTAACACACATGAGTATAACCGGAATTTTCATAAAAGAGAATGACTTTTAAGGAATATAGCACCAGATCTATTTTTGTGCTTAGTTTTATGTACATAATTTAGTTTCTAATTTATTTTGACTATTCCTAGTTAATATCTTTCATTATAGGGCAAAATCAGTTATTGTTTTGTAACTTAAATTCTACTGTTGACTTATAAACAAATGTAAATTCTATAGTAATTATAAATGTTTGGAAGATGAAACGCTAGCATTCTTTAAGTATTTATTTGGCTCTATTTGAAAACATGTTGGTAGCAATTCTGTGTGAATTCTGCACTGATTCTGTAAGAGGAAGCATCAGCTTCCAATACAACTGGCTTGTCAGGATCAAAGTGTACTAAGCATAAATCATTGAGCAATATATCTTTAAGTTTTTGAAAAGCTACTTGGCACTCGACTACCCAAACAAACAGGACATACTTGCAATGCAAGTGATGCAATGGAGCTGTGATTTGTGCAGCATTCGGTATGAACCAATTATAGTTAGTTTTCCCTAAGACAGACTGCAGTTCTGTGACATTGCGAGGAACTGGCAGGTCACATATGGCTAACCAATGTGACTGAAGAGGATGTACACCTTGACTGTTTATGACATGATGAAGATACTGTAACTCAGGTTTTAAAAAATCACACTTGTACAGTCTACACTTTAGTCATGCATCACATAACACATGATACAAAACACACAGATTTGCAATCTGTTCTTCAGGTGTACGACCTGCTATGACAATATCATTCAAATAGTTTGAACAGTTTTGCACTTGTGCAGTCAGCTGTTCCAAATAGTGTTGGAAAATTGCAGGTGCAGAAGCACTGCCGAAAGGCAAATGCAAATATTTAAACAAGCCCAAATGGGTATTTACAACACACACGTTTTGAGATTTTTCATCAAGCGGTATTTGAAGATAAGCATCGCACAAATCAGTTTTAGAAAAGTAGTGACCAGCACCCAATCTGTCCATGAGCTCCTCTGGTTGTGGCAATAGATAAGTATCAATCACAATTTCTGGGTCTACTGTACACTTAAAGTCAACACAGAGGCAAATGTGACCTGAAGGTTTGGGGAGCAAAACCAGTGGACTTTCCCATTGACTAGCTTGTATGGGTATAATAGCTCCACTATCTTGCAATTATTTAAGTTCAGCAGCAACTTTGTCCCTCAATGCAATGGGAACAGTTCTGGCATGGCAAAATTTCAACTGAGCATTGTCTTTCAGAGTAATAAGAGCAACAAAATTGTTGGCCTAGCTTAAACCTTCAGAAAAGAGTTCTGAGAATTCTTTTATCAAGTTAGCTAGACTGTATTTTCCATGGAATGCAGACAGTATCAACACATTGTCTTGAATGTTAAAGCCAAACAAATCAAATGAATAAAGATAAAATATGTTCTCACAATTGTGTGACTGCAGCACCGTAAAAGTCACTGTTTGCATATGCAAGCAATACATGGCAGGTAAAGTAGATTTTCCGTCAATGGGAATGTCTTGTCCATTATAAGCTGTCAGTTGTGTGTTAGTTTTAGACAGACATGGCAAACCTAACAGTTCATATGTTTGATGATTTAGCAATGTGACAGAGGCACCCATGTCAAACTGAAATTTCCCACAAAGAAGCAAATGAACAAAATGTTTGTTGGACTGGTGTATCACTGAAGAAACTGCACGCTTGCTAGTTTTGCTAATGCCTATTGCAGACTTTGAATATACTGCATTAATGGCATGGGTCTTTAGACTAGGTTTTTGTGAGTGGGCTGAATTCTTATGTTTGTTCTGTTGCAAACATGTGGATTGTACATGCCCTTTCTGTTCACAAGCATAACACTGAGCTTGTGCCATGAATAACGCTGAGGGCGAGATTTAATTCTGTTTGCCTATTTAGCTACCTGTTTTGTGAGTTGCTGACATGGCGTGGAGAGATGTTTATGTGGCATGGTGAGTGCAAGTTGCCACTAAATGGGCCAGTCACAAACAAGGGACTCAACCCAACAATTTATCAGCCAACAGGGCACCTGAATCATACTGATCTAGTATTTGCACTACCTGCTGAAATGGTCGATTGGACTGCTTCGAAATCTGTTCTCTGAGTTTGACATCAGGTACATTGTACACAATCGCATCATGCAACATAACTAGATAACTTTTGAATGTAAAGCACCAGAAGCACATTTGAATTTGCATTTCTTCATCATACCCTGCAAATCTGTTACCCACTCACAATAAACTTGTTCTGACCGTTAATTACAATTAAATAACTGATACCTAGCTGCCACCACATTTACTTATTGGTCATAGTAGTTAGTGAATCTACAACCTGTTCATATGAAAGTTCACTCAGAGTGAGCTTCTGGGTTAGTCTGAACACTGCACTGTCTACTGTTGACAATAGATAGGGAAGTTTCACAGTACCTGGGACATTGTGAGCAATTACGTGGACTTCAAACTGTTGCAACCACTTGAGCCATTCCTCTTCATGTTCCTGAAACTGGCAAAAAGGTGGTATTGTTGTAGGCATTGCTGTAGGTGGTGCTTGTTCTGTCAGACACACAGCACTGGCCAATAGCTGCTGCACCATTTTGAGCAGTGTAGATATTTGCTGAGTCTGGAACTAAAACATCTGCATTAGCTGTGTTGCATCTAACACTGGCAGCTGTGATACCTGAGGAGGAAGTGGGATAGGTGGGGTCGGCATGGTGGAAGATACTAATGCAAGAAACAGACAAGGGAAGCAATAAAATGAGTACAAAAGCAAGGAAAATGTGTGCAACACCCACCTGAAAACATGATAAGGGGATGTTAAAGTACCGTATTTACTCGAATCTAAGCCGCACCTGAAAAATGATACTCGAAATCAAGGAAAAAAATTTTTCCCGAATCTAAGCCGCACCTGAAATTTGAGATTCGAAATTCGAGGGGAGAGAAAAGTTTTAGGTCGCACCTCCAAATCGAAACAAAGTTGGTCCATTGTAGTATGAGACACAATTTAGGTCGAATGAATGATGATACTGCTACAGTAGTTTGGTTCGAGTCGTAAGCTTAGCAGTTAAGCTTTACCAGGTGGCCATTGCTATGCATCAGGCGCTCCATCCATATTTATACGGGTACCCTTCCTTTTTCGTGTGCTTCATTTGGGTTGAATTGATTGCTTATTTTTCTTTGATCTGATAAGAGCCGTTACTTTGTTATAGGTGTTTACGTCACTCTAAGCTGAAAATGCATTATTGTACTGTGTCACGCATTGTTTGTCGCATTCTGATAATGAGTGTTTACGACCTGTCGCCACTCGCAGCATGGCTTGCTTTTGTACGCGCTACCGCCGCTTCCAATTGAAAAATAAAAAAATAAATAAACAAATAAAACCATCTCATAAGCGAAACAATGGCAAGAGACTGCAATTTGTTGTTACTTACACTGCTGCTTTCTTTGATAATGATCAACAAGAACCAAATAACAGACTGCGTGTGATAGAAGATGTTTTGAAGGAGAGTTTAGTGAAAATTTTTCTCCATTTGAATATCTTTGCAGATGCCTCTTTAGTGCATTACCTTCTACACAGAAATTAGAGTCATCTTAGATTTAAAAATCTAGTCAGTTGTCGTGCTTCACTTCTGACTGCATCTCTAATTGGCGTAAGAATAATACTAATATAAACACGGCATGATATGTACATTCTTCCGCGATTGCTGTTGTCTCACTCTAGTTTCGTAGTTTATTAGGCAGACAGGATTTAAATGAAGTAGCAGCAAACACAAAAGAATACATGGCAAAATGTTAATATTCGTATTATTCTTATGATGGAGAGAATATTGCATGTGATTCACAATTCGTAAAAGTTCCTATTAGCAACCATCTCTTGTCACAGGTAGGAAAAAATTCAGAACGTAGAGTTGGCCGTATTGACAAACATCCCAAACAGTCTTGCCAGTCGGATTTTCGTAGTACATTGAAAGGTTGCTACATTCGAAGATGAACAATATGGAATTTGTATTTACTTCATTGGATAATGTATGAAAATGCAGTGGTCGAAACTCGGGGCGGAGAAAAAAGCTCGTCTTCCACCTTTTTCTTTTTAATTTATTTACTGACGCAGAGGTTTTGGCGCCAGCATTTATCTTTGTGCCTGTAAAGCATGCCTGTGTAGTGCTACATATATTTGACGGCAAAAGTTACTTGTAGCGGCACCTACCAACATTTTACAGAACTTCTGCTTACTTTGCACTCGATTCTAAGCTGCAGGCGGATTTTTGGATTACAAAAACCGGAAAAATAGTGCGGCTTAGATTCGAGTAAATACGGTAAGTAAACACCCCTGCAAAATAAAGACAAGAGAATTAAGGCACCAGCAATACACAAAAGAAAATTACACGGCTGCCAGGCACTGGGTTCTTCGTGTAATTCATCGCCAAAGTGGGATCCTGCCCACTCTCTTAATATAGTGTGCCTAGGAAGCTGTTTTCTCGGATAGCTAGACAACAATTCAAGCAAATCATGTTAATGGAGTTTATTACAGTGAATTGAATTGGCAATACTTAACTTTGCCTTTTCACAAAGAGGTGTCCCAAGCAATTGGTGACAGACAAATAATCAGTGTCCTTCAATATACAATTTCCAGGCAAGCAATTAAAATAGATAACAAGGCATGGCTAAATTTTTTGGATCATGGCTCATCTTCTAGTGAGGCTCTTTTACTGCAGCTGAGGCTAGCTGGAGTGGTACTTATAGTTTCTTCATATAGGGACTACTATTGTCAGAAGAGAATCGAAACATTTGAGATGTGGTGCTATAGATGAATGTTGAAAATTAGGTGGACTGATAAGGTAAGGAATGAGGAGGTTCTACGCAGAATCGGAGAGGAAAGGAATATGTGGAGAACACTGATAAGGAGAAGGGACAGGATGATAGGACATCTGCTAAGACATGAGGGAATGACTTCCATGGTACTAGAGGGAGCTGTAGAGGGCAAAAACTGTAGAGGAAGACAGAGATTGGAATACGTCAAGCAAATAATTGAGGATGTAGGTTGCTAGTGCTACTACTCTGAGATGAAGAGGTTAGCACAGGAAAGGAATTTGTGGCAGACCGCATCAAACCAGTCAGTAGACTGATGACCAAAAAAAAAAAAAAAAAAAAAAAAATTGTCATGGTCTCATCTTAGTCAGCATACTATTGGCTGATGTTGCCTCACTGCCTTCTCTGCTGTTACATTCTAGGCCGACATGCCGACGCTTGATGTTATGCCGGAACAATTTCGTTCTGTGAAGATGTCAGTGAGACCCCTGATGTGTTTGGAGACCAACTGCTCATCATTACAGATGTGATGACCATGGTTCAGATACCTATCAGGAACTCATGTCCCTCTTTAAATCCTTGGGTCCATCCCAGAACCTCTCCCCTGACTGTCTGTCCCCTCAAACCCACTACACTTCACTCTCTCATCTTCTACGTGCTTCCTAAAACCCACAAACCCAGTCATTCAGGATGCCCCAATGTGGTCAGTTATTGTGTTCCCACAGAGAAAATACCTGCTCTAATGGACCAACACATCTAAATACATACTCAGTGCATGGCAGGGGGTACCTTCAACCACTACTAGTTGTTTCTTTTCCTGAACTATTTCCAGATAGTGCAAGGGAAAAACAACATCAATATGCCTCTGTATGAGTTAGATTTCTTGTATCATATCTTACCTTCATATTCCTAATGCAAAATGTAGGTTGGATGCAGTAGGATTGCTCTGCAGTCAGCTTCAAATGCCCCTACTGTAAATTTTCTCAATATTTTTCCTCCAAGGATTCTGATTTGAGTTCCTGATGCATCTCCATAACACTTGCATGTTGTGCAAACCTACCAGGTGCCACAGCTGCCAGTGTTAGATGCAACACAGCTAATGCAGATGTTTCAGTTCCAGACTCAGCAAACATATATCCTACCAGTAACAAGGCTGGCAGGCCACCTCTGATTTGCTTCAATGTCTTCCTTTAATCCAATACCTTCAGCCTGTTAGCAGTTAGAAGATGATAACAAATTTAAAACAGAATTTTAAAAAAATTATAGTAGAACAATGTTTTTATTCTGTAAATGACTATGTAGGTCAATAAATTTTTTCTGATGATATTTATAAAGGCAAAATGGAAAATACTCTATCTGTACCTAATCATTCATTACCTAATCATTCATTACATTTACATTCTTAAAGTACAGCTGTTGTGTGATGTAAATATATACTTAAGCAGTGTTGTGTATATAACAACTTGCCATTTAGGGAGGACAAAACTAAAGCCTTATGAAAAACAGACTATGCATTTAAAATAACAAGCAGGGATGTATATAGGCTATATTAATTTCATTGTATTGTTATTAACTTCATTGTATTAATTTGTTTTGTACTTTTTTACATATATATATTGTTTGTACCCATTTCTTTGAAATGGCTTACATGTACCCTTGACAACATCCATACAATATTTATTGTCAACAGATGGATAAATAAAATAAATAAATAATAAATAACCTGCCCTCCTATACATGAGGGGTGTTCAGTAACTAATGCAACATATTTTTTTCCTGAAATCATGTTGGTTTTATTCAGAAATCTAATACACCATATTTTTCCCCACACTTAGCTAAGAAACCCTATTTTTCAACATAATCTCCATTCACTGTGATGGCCTTATGCCACCATACTGGGAGGGCCTGCATAGCTGTAAGGTCACACGCTATTGGTTGATTTCATAGCCAACATCTTGCTGTATCAATAACCTCCCCATCATCCACTCACTGCTTCCCATGGAGTGCATCTTTCATTGGGCCAAATACATGGAAATCAGAACATGCATGATGTGGGCTGTATGGTGGACCAGGAAGAATAGTCCAGTGAAGTTTTGTGTGTTCCTCTCAGATGTGCAGACTTGTGTGAGGCCCTGTGTCCTCAGGGAGGAGGAGGAGAAGAAGAAGAAGTAGTTCATTTGCATTTTTGTTGCAATGAATACACTGAAGTTGTTTCTTCAATTGCCTGAAGGTAGCACAGTACACTTCAGAGTTGATCATTGCACCATGAAGGAGAACATTAAACAGGATAACCACTTCAGAGGCCAGAAGATTGTCACCATGACTTTACTGGCTCAGGATGCAGGTTTGAGCTTTTTCTTCGGAGAAGTGGTGTTGTGACACCACTTCATGGATTGGCATTTTGTTGCTGTTCAGAACAATAAACCCATGTTTCATTGCCTGGGACAACGTTCAACAAAAATTGCCGTAATCAGCCCTGTACCATGCAAGGAATTTGACACAGGTGACTCATCATTCCTCTTTATGGTCTTCATTTAGGTGCTTGAGGAACCCAATGGGCACACACCTTTGAGTACCCCAATTGGTGGACATATGTTTCAGCACTGCCAACAGATATTTCCAGTTGTGCAGCAAGATGTATGCTAGTGATTCATCAAATGAGTGTCCACACATTCCAACATTACAGGGGTCACAGTTGTGTGCAGCCAGTTGGCATGTGGGGGATTGGACAGGCTTACATGACATTATTATGATGATAACAGATGCCCTGCCCAATGACTCACCCTACTTCTGCTCACTTACAGGCCTCTATAGACTTTCTGCATGTACATATGAATATCTGCAATACATTGAATTTCCATCAAAAGAAACTCAATAACAAATTTCTGCTTGGAACACATCTCTGTTACATATGCCATTTTGAAGGCTATGTATATCATTGCCACTTACCAGAATTTCATGAAACTACAGAGGCTGTAGCAGGAGTTTTTCATTTGATTTGATTTGATTTGATTTATTGAGCACCCCTTTTATCATGTAGAATGATGTGGGATTTGTCATGTATTACATACAGAAAAAAATATGAATAACAACATATTAAATAAAAATATCAGTGAACAAATCTGAATTAAATATACAGGCAAAAACAATTATAGCTTACATTATATAAATTTGTAACAATATAGGACACAAATAAGTTACATATATTCTGTGTATAATGGACAGCTACAAGAAACAATGATTATAACACTCTATATTGACAAATTAATTAACTTTTGTGTGTACATAAAAGAGTCTACCCCACGACACATGTTTGTATATGAGTGAATTATAAGATAGGTGAAGGCATGCTATCTTTCTGAAGAATTCATGTATTCACCAACACTGTAAAAACTATTACTAATCAACATTCGTTTGAGTTCACTTTTAAAACTGCTCAGCTTCTGAATCCTTTTAATTTTTAAGGGAAGAGCACTATAGAGAAATTTTGGGTGGTATGTTGCACTCTTGTTTTACTGGGTTTTCTTATGCACTTCTCTGTGAAAGTCATTGCTCAGTCTTGTTGTATAGTCATGGAACTCACTGTTTAAAGAAGAAAATTGGGGGTGAGACTTCACAAAGCATATATTTTCGTAGATGTAAGTGGATGGAAGAGTCATGATTTTATATTACTTGAAAAATTCCCTACATGGATCTCTGGGTGCAGCTCCTTTCATGATCCTTATTGCTCATTTTTGAATAATAAAAGAGCATTTTGCCTGACTTGAATTGCCCCAAAATATGACACCATATCGCAAAAGACTATGCACAAATGCATAATATGTACACAATACTGTTTGATCACTGCAGCAATTTTTGAGCATTCTAAATACATAGCAACACTTACTTAATTTTTTATTGAGCACATCTATATGCTTGTCCCACTTTAGATGCTCATCTAACCAAATTCCTAAGAATTTTGTGTTTGGCGTTTGTAGTATATTCTGTTGGTCTAGCTTCACAGTTATATTGGGCTTCACATTATTTTACACATGTCCGTAATTCACCCATAATGTTTTTTTCTCATTCACAAATAAACTGTTGTTCCTGAATCATTTACTTGCTTCAACTGTTGTTGTTTCAATTTTCCAGCTAAGGTCAGTCTCATTCTGAGCTTTAATAGACTAGTATCATCAGCAAAAAGTACACAATCAGCTTGTGTTAAATAGTTTGGTAAGTCACTTATAAAGATCAAGAACAACAGGGGTCCCAACACCAAACCTTGGGGCACCCCATAACTAACTTCCTTACAACCAGAAAAGTATGACTTTCCATCATGAACTATTTCTACTTTCTGGCATCTGCCAGATAAGTATGACTTAAACCATGTATGAGCAGTACCATGGACTCCATAGCAACCAAGTTTGTTGAGCAGTAGTTTATGATCAATAACGTCAAAGGCCTTTGATAAATCTAAAAAGACCCCACAATTTACTTCATTATTATCAATGGAATTTAGGACAAGTTTTAGAAAGTTGTATATAGCTGTTTCAGTAGATCTATTCTTTCGAAAGCCATTCTGTTCATTGATCTATTTTCCACTTTTTTTAGGAAAGTAGAGAGTCTTCCATACATTACTCTTTCTATAATTTTTGAAAAACAAGATAACATTGATAAAGGCTTGTAGTTTTTTACATCATAATGATCCCCATTTTTGTATAATGGTTTTATAATTGATTGTTTCAACTTTCTAGAGAAAGTGCCAGTACTGAAAGATGCATTAATTGTATCTACAAGAAGAGGAGTAATATATCTGCTGTGTTTAATGATTTTGTCTGGAATGCCATCGGTGCCACAGAATGATTTATTTTTTTAGTTTTCTGACAGCATTCTCTACCTCATGTACTGTTACAGGATACAAAAACATAGTTTTGGGATTCAGTGTGATGTTATGACTGATGTCTGTACTACTTTGGGTTTGTATGATGTTTTTCAACTACACTTGTATAATGACAGTTGAATATATTGGCAATGTGTAATGGATCATTTATAGTTTTGTCCTCAGTTTTAATAACAATGTTGTTGTTTCTTACTTTGCTTCTTCCTAAGTTACTATTGATCACTTTCCAAATTGATTTCATTTTTTTGTTGCCATTATTTCTACTGATATATGAACCATTATTTAACATTTTTTCTGCAGTAATTTCTTTCTTGTGTAATTTCCTGTAAGACTTAACACATTGTTTCAAAGTGGGATTTTGCCTTGCTGATTTATTTAACATTCTGAGTTGCTCTCCAGATTTTCTTATGCCCTGTGTTATCCATGTGTTAATTTTGCCTTTTACTTTCATTTTCTTAAGGGGAAAAGCAATTTCAAAGTTATGTTCGTAATCAGCTAGAAATGACTCAAACCTCATGTCTATACTATCATGTTTATCTAGATCCCAACTTGTATTTTTTAACAAGGAATTAAAAATCCTAATGTTGTCCTCATTAATACATCTCCTGTGGATGTGTTTCTCACTTGGCTTAGAGTTTTTACGGGGTACATTATTTATATTAAGTTTTAGTGCTTTATGATCTGAGAATCCAGTGTCAATCACTTCTACAATATTGTCTAGTTTATGTAAGTTCAGAAATATTTGGTCTATTATTGTTTCAGAGTTCTTTCCATGTCTAGTGTATTCAAAGATAGTTGGTGCTAAATTATGCGAACAAAAGACATTGGTCAGTTTTGTAACATTTAAACAGTTGATTTTAAAGTTGACATTGAAATCTCCAAGTACAATAATGCTTTCTGTAGAATGTCTTAACTCACTAAAAGACTGTTGATATACTTTCCGGGATGTGAGGTCATGGTGCAAGAACTTTTCTGCTCCTTACGTTTCGTCCAGGACTGCGCTGGACTTCCTCAGAGGCGCTGCTCCGCTGAGTCTTGCCGACTGACTGGTCAGGTGTCTGAGAGCGACTTATATATTGTGAGAAAGGGGGGCGTGGTTCAGGTGACACGTGATGAGCAGTGATAATCCATAGCAAAGATAAGGTTGACTATCGATTACCACCTTGTCAAAGATAAAAATTGTTAGCAATTTTGTAGAGCCACTGTCCATATATCACTAAGTTTCATAGCCTCCTCTTTCCTATTAAAATTATCGTGATGTTTATAAATTTCAATAGCTTCTCTATATAGCCGTGGATAGTAATTTAACGTTGTAGATAAAACTTCGGTATCCGAAAACTTCACTTGTTGGTTGCCTGGTTGAAGAGCATGTTCCGCTACAGCTGATTTTTCTATTGTTCTTGCACCACGACCTCACATCCCGGAAAGTATATCAACAGCCATGTCACCCGGTCATGAAAGCCTTCATTCTACAATCACTAAAAAGACTTTCAACACTGTCCAAAAATTCCATAAATTTACGTGATGGGGAACGGTATACACACACAATAATTATTTTAAGGTCTATAAGTTTGCAAACGCAATATTCAAATACTTTTTCAATGTTTTTTATCTTACTGAACTTGATTACTTTACATTCAGTTCCTTGTCTGACATAAATGCATGTTCCTCCCCCTTTAAAAGTTTCTCTACAGAAGCTACTAATCATTTCAAATCCTGTTATTCTGGCAGTAAAAGCTTGATTTCCTTTTAGCCAGTGTTCACATACACATAAAACTGAAACATCCTTTAGTTCATCAAGCAATAGTACTTCTAATTCTGGAATCTTACTAATTATACCCTGTACATTTTGATACAAAACTACTAATTTTTTATGCTTAGCATCTGTTGCAGTGCTCACCGCACTGGCTGATTGCTACCTGCCTCCAATAAAAAATCTTTGAGATGGCCTGGTGGTGACACTCTTCTTTTGCTTAAGGGGCGGGTGGTTTTCATTGTTTCTACTGGTTTAGTTGGTGCTGTTGTTGAACCTGTCAGTGATGTAAGTTGATCTGCTTCTACTGAAGATGGTGATTGTAGTACTGGAGAAGATGCTGTAGACTGGGCTACTGGAGGCAGAAGAATAATGGGCTCACTTTCCTTAGTAGGTACTGTTGTTGAAGCTGCCAGCAGTGTAGGCTGATCTGCTTCTGTTGAAGATGGTGATTGTTGTCCTACACACAATGCTGTAGACTAGGTTACTGGAGGTGGAAGAATAATGGGCTCACTTTTCTTGCATCTGCTTAGTGAACAAAGGAAGTCTCAGATTTTTTGTCGTAATAGAATCTTTCCCCTGTTGTTTAAATGCAAGCCATGTTGGGTATAATGTTCTCTCTCCAGTGAATCTACACTCATGAAATGTGAGTTCTGCAGTGCTTCGCATATCTTCTTGAACTGTCTGTTAGCCTTAATGATTTCTTTATTTACAATAGAAGTAGTCATAAGATCGTGTCTATGGGGAATACCAAAGACAATTACAGGTGTTCTAGCAAAGCTCAAAATTTCTTTCAAATTGTTAGTGGATTTGTAAAGTTCATTCCTGTAGACGTCCTTAGCTCCACCTATTATAATTGTACACTGAGTTGTGCTGGAGCGATTTCTGACTTTTATGTTGTGATTTCAGACATGGGTGCACTCGGTTTTACAATGGCGGTTGCATTTACACAATAATTATCACGTAAGATTTCAGCAAAACCATGTCTGTGGCTGTCAGAATATATGCACACATTTGATTCAGAAATCTGCAAATGTAACACTGTATTAATTTGCACATATTCCTTTGTGTGGTTTACAGTACCGGTAGGCCTACCTGTAGTTATTTCACCCTGCGAATTTATTGCTGTGTTTACAGCTGTATGAAGCATATTTTTACACTGTTTATGATGCACTGCACTAGACGTAACATATTCTTCCCCATACATAGTTTTACCTGTACTCACACCTGCCTCAAGTGCACTGAAATGTATGTTTATTGCTGTGTGAAGCATGTTTTCACACTGTTTACAATGCACTGGATTAGGTGTAACATATTCACTACTGTTATCATTGATAATACTATCTGAGTTGCTAAGAAGGCTTCTCATTTTCTTAAGTAGATTTGTATACTGTTTGCACATTTCCACATCACCCTGTAGAGAACATAATACACTTTCATCTTGTCCATCGGCAAACATTTTGGCTGCAGTCTGTCGGCTGTTACACATTGTTACCCCGCACTCACAACTTGGATTATTAAAGTTAGTAACACCAAAACATTCTGTGTGGTACCGTTTTTGCAATGTAGAACAAATTTTTATTCCTTTACGTACTACACTCCTGGAAATTGAAATAAGAACACCGTGAATTCATTGTCCCAGGAAGGGGAAACTTTATTGACACATTGCTGGGGTCAGATACATCACATGATCACACTGACAGAACCACAGGCACATAGACACAGGCAACAGAGCATGCACAATGTCGGCAATAGTACAGTGTATATCCACCTTTCGCAGCAATGCAGGCTGCTATTCTCCCATGGAGACGATCGTAGAGATGCTGGATGTAGTCCTGTGGAACGGCTTGCCATGCCATTTCCACCTGGCGCCTCAGTTGGACCAGCGTTCGTGCTGGACGTGCAGACCGCGTGAGACGACGCTTCATCCAGTCCCAAACATGCTCAATGGGGGACAGATCCGGAGATCTTGCTGGCCAGGGTAGTTGACTTACACCTTCTAGAGCACGTTGGGTGGCACGGGATACATGCAGACGTGCATTGTCCTGTTGGAACAGCAAGTTCCCTTGCCGGTCTAGGAATGGTAGAACGATGGGTTCGATGACGGTTTGGATGTACCGTGCACTATTCAGTGTCCCCTCGACGATCACCAGTGGTGTACGGCCAGTGTAGGAGATCGCTCCCCACACCATGATGCTGGGTGTTGGCCCTGTGTGCCTCGGTCGTATGCAGTCCTGATTGTGGCGCTCACCTGCACGGCACCAAACACGCATACGACCATCATTGGCACCAAGGCAGAAGCGACTCTCGTCGCTGAAGACGACACGTCTCCATTCGTCCCTCCATTCACGCCTGTCGCGACACCACTGGAGGCGGGCTGCACGATGTTGGGGCGTGAGCGGAAGACGGCCTAACGGTGTGCGGGACCGTAGCCCAGCTTCATGGAGACGGTTGCGAATGGTCCTCGCCGATACCCCAGGAGCAACAGTGTCCCTAATTTGCTGGGAAGTGGCGGTGCGGTCCCCTATGGCACTGCGTAGGATCCTACGGTCTTGGCGTGCATCCGTGCGTCACTGCGGTCCGGTCCCAGGTGGACGGGCACGTGCACCTTCCGCCGACCACTGGCGACAACATCGATGTACTGTGGAGACCTCACGCCCCACGTGTTGAGCAATTCGGTGGTACGTCCACCCGGCGTCCTGCATGCCCACTATACGCCCTCGCTCAAAGTCCGTCAACTGCACATACGGTTCACGTCCACGCTGTCACGGCATGCTACCAGTGTTAAAGACTGCGATGGAGCTCCGTATGCCACGGCAAACTGGCTGACACTGACGGCGGCGGTGCACAAGTGCTGCACAGCTAGCGCCATTCGACGGCCAACACCGCGGTTCCTGGTGTGTCCGCTGTGCCGTGCGTGTGATCATTGCTTGTACAGCCCTCTCGCAGTGTCCGGAGCAAGTATGGTGGGTCTGACACACCGGTGTCAATGTGTTCTTTTTTCCATTTCCAGGAGTGTATTTCACTACATAATACACACTTTATAGACACTACGTAATTAATTTTTATGGAGCAATTCATTAATCTTACTATACCAGATGCCATGTTTGATGGTCCACAACAAATTATAAATTTTTTTAAACTGAAATTTCCTGAGAAAAAAACATGTAGCATTACTTACTGAAAGCCCCTCTTGAAAGACGCCAACCATTTCCTCCACCACCTCCCCACAGTTCCTATTCCTTTACCACCCAGCTTCCTGCTCATCACTGTCAATGCCCCCTCCCTCTGCACTGACATCCCCAATGCCCATAGTCTTGCTGCTACTGAACACTATATTCCTGTTGCCTAACTGACTTCAAACCTACAACCTCCTTCCTGGTCACCATGATCAGCTATGTACTCACTCGTAGTTACGTCTCCTTTGAAGGTATCACCTGCAGACTTATCCATCATAGAGCAATGCTCATCTGTGTGGCACTATCTATGTGAAATTATTCAAGGCCCATCTAGAGGGGTCCTTCCTAATGACCAAGAATCTCAAACCACTCACCTGGTTCAGATTTGCTGATGACACATTGTGATCTGGACCAGGGGTGAGAACACCATATCCAAATTCCTCCAGAACCTTAGCACCTGTTTCCACATTCACTTCACCTGGTCCTCCTCAACCCAATAAGCAACCTTCCTTGAAGTGGACCTCCACTTCAAGGATAACTGCGTCCTCACCTCTCTCCATGTCAAAACTACCAACCATAAACAATACCTCCACTTTGACAGTTGCCACCCATTCCAATACCAGGGAGTATATTCCATATAGCATAGCCACCCACAGTTGTCACATCTGTAGTGATGAGCACTCCCTCTCCAAACATACCAAGGGTCTCACTGAGGCCTTTACAGATTAAAATCGCCCACCCAACCTTGTACAGAAACAGATTTCCCATCCCTTGTCTCTCCAGTCACCCACATACCCAATGGCCAACTTCAAAGGACACCCGTCTTGTGACTCAGTGTCATACAGGGCTGGAACAACAGAACCAGATTCTGTGCCATGGTTTTGGCTACCTCTTGTTGTACCCTGAAGTGCAGAGTATCCTACCACCTTTCCTCGCCACTCCTTCAACACTACTATTCTGCTGTCCGGAAAATCTATGCAATATCCTTTTCCATCCCTACTCCAGCCCTGCTCCCAATCCCTTACTTCATGGAGAATATCACTAAGAATAGTCCTGTCCCATATATCCACCCACTACTGCCTGCTTCTCCTACCACAGGCATCTCCTATCCCCCCTAAGACAGGTCTACATGTGAAAGCACTCGCATGATCTACAAACTAAGCTGCAAACAATGTGCTGCTTTCCGCATGCACATGACAACTAACAAGCTGCGTGTCTGCATGCATGACTACTGCCAAACTGGGACCAAGAAACAGCTGGACCATCCATTTGTCGAACATGCTGCCCAAATGATGTACTTCACTTCAGTGACTGCTTCAATGCTTGCACCATCTGTATCCTTACTTCCAGCACCAGCTTTTCTGACTTTTTCAGGTGGGAACATATCCTTCATTCCCATGACTCCCTGGTCCCAACCTTCACTAGTCTCTGTCCTCCAGCTATCCAATCTTTACCCTGCTCCCACTCCAGCAGTACAAAAATCTTCTGTTCTGCTGATGAACATACAGACTTTTCCCCTTCTCTGCCTCTCTCCTGTGTCCTCACCCTTTCCTGTCTCCCCTCCCCTAAGCACAGCCATATAACTCTGCATCTAGCACCCCTATCCTGTTATCCTGCTCTCACAGGCAGCACATCTTCCCTCACTCCTATGCTGCTGTCTCTTCCTCCTCTCTGCAGCGTGCCTCATCCTTACCCCCACTATCCTTCTCAGAATGCTGCCCATGTCAGATGCAGTGGCAGCCTGCAGTCAAGCCACAGCAACTTTCAATTTAGAGGCTACTATAGAAACGCCAACGCACATCAGAAAAACTCAGCCACAATCCTTCATCAAATAATTACAAATGTGCCCTTGAAACATACAACACAAACCCACAATACAGGCTTTGGGGACCACACAGCCCAAGAAATTAGTATAAGATTAGGAAAACCATTTAGTTCAACTGAATGTCTAACTACTACATGTTGGAAGTATAATGACCAGAATATACAACATTTCCTTAACTATCAGTGTAAAGAAACTTGGGAAGACGTCTATGGATGTAAAAGTACAAATGATAAGTTCAACGAATTCCTTAATAGTTTTAGCTATTATTTTGAACTTTGCTTTCCATTCCATAAAAAGACAGTAACAAAAAAGGATCTGAAAATAAAATGGGTCACAATAGGCATACAAATATCTGTGAAGAAAAAGAGACTACTTCATGAAATATCTAGACAGCACACCACATCCCCAGAATTTGATTCCTATTTTAAGAATTACAAAAAGATTTTAACTAAAGTCATAAAAGCAGCAAAATGAATGCCAAATAGTCCCTTCATAGCAAATGCACAAAATAAAATGAAAGCCATATGGAACATTGTAAGGCATGAAACAGAAGTAAAACGGAGAGAATACCTTACTATCAAACTGAATGAAAACACTTCTGTAATATCTGATCCCCAGCAGATTGCAAATAATTTTAACTCATATTTCTCTGAGGCAGCTGAGATTCTGGTGAAGCAAAACTTTCAAAATGCTGTCACTGCAAATCAGATTAAAACTATCCCTAGTAGCAAGTCTCTCTTCCTATACCCAACAGATGAACAGGAAATGCTAAAAACAATAGGGGAGCTAAAAGCAAAATTTTCCTCTGGTACTGACAACATACCAGACCATATCATTAAAAAATGTGCACCCTTAGTAGTTAAGCCCATGGTAGACATATGCAATAGTTCACTTCCTCAGGGAATCTTCCCAGAAAGGTTAAAAACAGCTAAAGTGAAGCCGTTGTTCAAAAAGGGTGAAAAAACAGATATAACAAATTATAGGCCAGTCTCTCTACTATCTGTTTTTTTCTAAAATAACTGAACGATCTTTTATAAAAGACTCGTAGATTTCATTGAAAAAAATAAACTTTTCTCAGCTACGCAGCATGGTTTCCGAAAATGTAAATCCACTGAGACAGCTATTATTGATTTTTTAAATGGAGCTTTAAATGCATTAGATAAAAAAAGAACACATAGCAGCAATATTCCTAGATCTTTCAAAAGCATTTGGCATAATTAACCATGGTCTATTGCTTAGAAAGCTAGAAAATGTTGGTGTCAGAGGCCCAGCCTATGAGTGGGTAAAGTCATATCTACAAAACAGACACCAAATAGTTGAGGTCTTGTACAAAGAAGGAACAAATTTAACTTCCTATCAATCAGAAAAATGTGTGTTAAATATGGTAAATAGTTAAAAGTAACAAAAGGAGGCAGGTGGCAAAACAAGAGGGGAGTTAAAATTATCCCAGCTTGCTTTGTCACAAGGTGGTGTATCTGTATACTTCTGTTTTGTACAGCTCAGTAAGAGTGAAATCATGAAGTTTCTTTCTACAGCATCACACTATCACTGTTGTGCCCTATAGGTACTTTACTCATTGTAATTCCACTATAGTTTTTGGTTTATCATGCAATTTTACCAGCCTAGTTCCATTTTAGGATGCTTTCTATTTTAACTAATTATCTTTACCCTTCCTTCATTTCTACTAGCTCAGTCATCAAAAGCAAAAGTTTTGTGTTCCCACTACAGGTCCTTTTGATTTTTCCAAGGCCTTATTGATCAGCTTTTCAGTGTCTATATCGAAAAATACTTCTTCGACTCAAACTAACACTTTTCTGCCTCATACTGAGTTGCTTTGTTAACCATCTATCCTCTCAGTCTATAACAGTATCTTTTGGAATCTGCAACAGCATACATCAGTCAGTTCTCTCAAACATCTTTCCCTGTTAACAAAACAAGCATGCATTTCTCTAGTCACTTCCAAAAATCTTTATGAAATCATCTGCAGGCACCCAATTGAATCTGTAGGCCCTCTTTGTTTTCTGCATCTGAACTGAACTTGTCCTATATTCTCCTCTATTTTCCTTTCTACTCCTCTCAGCACTAATCTGATCACAGCCTGGGTAACATGGCATATACAGGGTGTTTCAAAAATGACGGGTATATTTGAAACGGCAATAAAAACTAAACGAGCAGCGATAGAAATACACCATTTGTTGCAATATGCTTGGGACAACAGTACATTTTCAGGCAGACAAACTTTCGAAATTACAGTAGTTACAATTTTCAACAACAGATGGCGCTGCAAGTGATGTGAAAGATATAGAAGACAACGCAGTCTGTGGGTGCGCCATTCTGTACGTCGTCTTTCTGCTGTAAGTGTGTGCTGTTCACAACGTGCAAGTGTGCTGTAGACAACATGGTTTATTCCTTAGAACAGAGGATTTTTCTGGTGTTGGAATTCCACCGCCTAGAACACAGTGTTGTTGCAACAAGACGAAGTTTTCAACGGAGGTTTAATGTAACCAAAGGACCGAAAAGCGATACAATAAAGGATCTGTTTGAAAAATTTCAACGGACTGGGAACGTGACGGATGAACATGCTGGAAAGGTAGGGCGACCGCGTACGGCAACCACAGAGGGCAATACACAGCTAGTGCAGCAGGTGATCCAACAGCGGCCTCGGGTTTCCGTTCGCCGTGTTGCAGCTGCGGTCCAAATGGCGCCAACATCCACGTATCGTCTCATGCGCCAGAGTTTACACCTCTATCCATACAAAATTCAAACGCGGCAACCCCTCAGCGCCGCTACCATTGCTGCGTGAGAGACATTCGCTAACGATATAGTGCACAGGATTGATGACGGCGATATGCATGTCGGTAGCATTTGTTTTACTGACGAAGCTTATTTTTACCTGGACGGCTTCGTCAATAAACAGAACTGGTGCATATGGGGAACCAAAAAGCCCCATGTTGCAGTCCCATCGTCTCTGCATCCTCAAAAAGTACTGGTCTGGGCCGCCATTTCTTCCAAAGGAATCATTGGCCCATTTTTCAGATCCGAAACGATTACTGCATCACGCTATCTGGACATTCTTCGTGAATTTGTGGCGGTACAAACTGCCTTAGACGACACTGCGAACACCTCGTGATTTATGCAAGATGGTGCCCGGCCACATCGCACGGCCGACGTCTTTAATTTCCTGAATGAATATTTCGATGATCGTGTGATTGCTTTGGGCTATCCGAAACATACAGGAGGCAGCGTGGATTGGCCTCCCTATTCGCCAGACACGAACCCCTGTGACTTCTTTCTGTGGGGACACTTGAAAGACCAGGTGTACCGCCAGAATCCAGAAACAATTGAACAGCTGAAGCAGTACATCTCATCTGCATGTGAAGCCATTCTGCCAGACACGTTGTCAAAGGTTTCGGGTAATTTCATTCAGAGACTATGCCATATTATTGCTACGCATGGTGGATATGTGGAAAATATCATACTATAGAGTTTCCCAGACCGCAGCGCCATCTGTTGTTGAAAATTGTAACTACTGTAATTTCGAAAGTTTGTCTGCCTGAAAATGTACTGTTGTCCCAAGCATATTGCAACAAACGGTGTATTTCTATCGCTGCTCGTTTAGTTTTTATTGCCATTTCAAATAAACCGGTCATTTTTGAAACACCCTGTAAAACTAATTGTACCACAATATTTACACTGATTGTTATTGCATTTCTTCGGTAAGAAAACTATTATGGTCTTCAGGAGATCTTCAGGCCAAATATCTGCCATGCATTCTATTGATCAGATTTATAATTCTAGTTATATCATAATATCCTAAGGCTTTCGAGGCCTCAGATGGTATTTCATGACAGCCCATCACTTTCCCTTCCTTAAGATCCTGGATTGCTTTCTCCATCTCCAATTTTTCTATTATTGCTCCCAGGTGATTTTCGTTACAATCTTGTTCATGCTCTTATTCTAATCCTTCATGATAGCCATAGAATGTTTTATTCGAAGGAATTCTTTAATTTTCTTGGTTTCTTTAAATAAAACACTTAGCTGTTGCCCTATCCAAGTCTATTGGTATTTAATACTGCGAATATATGTATCTGTGTTTACAAACACATCAGTTCTTGACTGTTGTGTACTTTTGACAGCTTCACCTTCAGTTTTTTATTTCCATTTTTCTCATGAATAATAAGCCTGAGGATGTTTCAAAATTCGCGTAAGTTCAAGAGCCATGCAGATGAAGCCACAGGCAGAAGATAGTCCGTTATAAATATGTGAGACAGATTTTATTAGTGAATTACTGTTATCAGTGTTGAATTGCTAACAGACCCATCATAACATTAGAGTTGGATGGTTTTTTTAGTGAGTAACATCTGGCCGCACTGTTAGTAAACACAGTGTACAGTGAAGTGCATGAGAGCAGCTCTGCGATTTTCGGCAGAGTGTGTTCAAGTATGGCATGTGTGTAATTTCTGCACCTGCACATTCTTCATGCACTTGTACTAGAAAAGGAGCATAGACATGTGGATACTGTCAGTCGTACCTAGCCAAAAGCAAGGTTGAACCACCTAAAGATGTCGGACATTTGCTCCAAGGAAATATTGTGGAATTTGCACAACGTGATCTGGCAGTAAACCCGTGAAGACTATTTACTGCAGATCCACTAGGAAAGCTTGAAGAGTCACACTTAAGTCTTGTTCCAACCTATTTGTAACAGATGTAGCAGCCCACCTCTGAATCGTTTTGATGTCTTCATTTAATCTAACATGGTATTTTTGTACACACATCATGCAGAAACTACTGCACAAAATTGGATGCCATTTCCACAGTTGTATTGTTGGATGTCTAACTTAAAATGTGATACATGTTTCATTTTGATAAACCACCTACAAGCTGAGTTTTCTATACATGTAGAGTGTTTCCTTTAACTGGGTCAGTATTGGGAAATTAGAATTCGTAAGAGATACAGGGAACCTGTCTCAGGAACTATTAGGTGCTTTTTGTAAAAACAGTTTCACCCTAATCAAATTTTTGGTGAAATGAGAGTTGTCCATGAACATGAGTAAAATTGACAAGTTTTTTTATTTTTTTATTTTTTTGTGTGGATTGGTTCAGTTTTGTGTAAGGATCGTTTTATTATATTGGAAGAAAAAAATAGGGACAGCAGAGTTTTTATAAAACTACACTAAAAAAAAAACAGGAGAAAAATGATAGACTCTGTACAAAGTAGTATAATGGAAAATTTTATCACCATAATAATAATTTTGACAATTTAATCCTGTTATCCACAGACATTCTTGAATTCATTCTTGGAGCTGTGTAACTTTTGTCACTGATGAATTTGACGAGTTCACACTGCCATTAGCATTGATAGGGTAGTTGAGTTGACACTCAAAATCTAATAACATTGATAAGTTTCTGCAAGACATCTGGTGAAAGAATCACAGTATGGGAGGCATCACTGTTTTATTTTGTGTTGATTTCCACCAGACTCTACACATTGTAACTCAAGGAACTGGAGCCGATGAAGTGAACACGAATCTCAAAAGCTCCATGCTCTGGCCCTGGGCACAGAAACTTAGTCTGATGCAGAAGATGAGCACTCAGTTGGGTGGCAATCCACAAGCACGAGAATTCTTGGACATTTTATTAAAAATCGGCAAGGGTATATTGCTCAAACTGAATTGGTGAGTGTTTCTGCCAGGGGGCCCTTTTGTTTAATTGTTCCTTTGGTGGTGGAACTTATTTGTCTCATTTATGGAGATGTATCCCAAACAACATGTCATGGGAATTCTTGGCTAAGTGAACAAGCAATACTAAGACCTGAAAGTGGTCAAGTAGCTGCTACAAACTAGAGAATTTCAGCAAAAACTGATGGGAAAAAGGTGATATATCAGTCCATAAATACATTTCTGGACTAGACCAATGCTATCACTTATGTGGTAGAGTTTCTTAACTCCCATTCTGCATCTAGACTCCCGATACATAACATTGCACAGAAAGTGGATATTCCAATTTTGTTGCTTCGAAACTTAACCTCACCAAAGCTGTCTAATGGAACTTGACTTACAATGGTGTCAATTCATAATAATGTTGTAGAAGCTGAAATTCTCACAGTCTGTCGAGCTGGTGAAATGGCTTTCATACTATGCAGACCCCACATTCCTAACAATTTCCCTTTCCATTTCAAATGTGCGCAGTTTCCTGTGAGCATTTGCTTTGCAATGACCATCAATAAGTCACAAAACAGACAGTTTGAGCTGCTGGCATTGACCTCATGGCAAACTGTTCCTCACATAGGTAGTGCTATGCAGCTTGCTTGTGGATCACTTGTTCAGATAATTTGTTTATAATGGATACTATGGGCAAAACATGAAATGTTTTATTCAAAGAAATTCTTTAATTTTCTTGGTTTCTTTAAATAAAACACTTGGCTGTTGCCCTATCCAAGTCTATTGGTATTTAATACTGCGAATATATGTATCTGTGTTTACAAACACATCAGTTCCTGACTGTTGTGTACTTCTGACAGCTTCACCTTCAGTTTTTTATTTCCATTTTTCCCATGAATAATAAGCCTGAGGATGTTTCAAAATTCGTGTAAGTTTGAGCCATGCAGATGAAGCCACAGGCAGAAGATAGTCCGTTATATATATATATATGTGATGCAGATTTTATTAGTGAATTACTGTTATCAGTGTTGAATTGCCAATATTGAATTACATATGTATATGGATATATTAATAAAATTGTATGAAGAAATGGCCATACTCCATCCAAGATCATAATAAAGAAATTTATTTTTCCCCTAACTGGTTTTCTGGTGTTGTCGTTGTTGTGGTCTTCAGTCCTGAGACTGGTTTGATGCAGCTCTCCATGCTACTCTATCCTGTGCAAGCTTCTTCATCTCCCAGTACCTACTGCAACCTACATCCTTCTGAATCTGCTTGGTGTATTCATCTCTTGGTCTCCCTCTACTATTTCTACCCTCCACGCTGCCCTCCAATACTAAATTGTGATCCCTTCTTCTAGTCAAGTTGTGCCACAACTTGTGCTTCTATTCTCTTCTTGTCTAAACTGTTTATCGTCCATGTTTCTCTTCCATACATGGCTACACTCCGTATAAATACTTTCAGAAACTACTTCCTAACACTTAAATCAATACTTGATGTTAACAAATTTCTCTTCTTCAGTAACACTTTCCATCCCATTGCCAGTCTACATTTTATATCCTCTCTACTTCGACCATCATCAGTTATGTTGCTCCCCAAATAGCAAAACTCCTTTACTACTTTAAGTGTCTTATTTCCTAATCTAATTCCCTCAGCATCACCTGACTTAATTCGACTACATTCCATTATCCTCGTTTTGCTTTCGTTGATGTTCATCTTATATCCTCCCTTCAAGACACCATCCATTCCATTAAACTGCTCTTCCAAGTCCTTTACTGTCTCTGACAGTATTACAATGTCATCGGTTTTCTGGTAGGAGATGAGAAATAACATTTATTCACTTGTGCCATATTTGTTTATTGGAATATTTCGTCACCCTTCTCACCTTCTTCCAGGTGCCGTCATGGCTCTTCGTATTGAGAATTTGGAGAATTGCATTTTCCATTAACTGTACAAATTTATTATTTATTTTCTATCAGTTTTAGTCATAGCAATCATATTCACAGGAAGAAGAAAAGATCTACATCAGATGTATATGCAATTCAAATTTCCTTTGAATAAACCAAAAATCATCTGTGTCATAAAATGCTTATAGAACCACTTGTAACAGGCCTTGATTTCAATATCTGCACAAAATTTACTTCACTATGATTAAATAGAATGATTTTAAAATAGTTAACACTAACATTGAGAAAAGTAGAATGACCATTAAGGTAGTAACATGAAGTCTGACCTCAGCTGTATCTAATGTATTGGTTTTTTCTTTCCTGTGACAGTGGTTGCTATGACCAAAACTGGTTGAAAACAAATAACAAATTTGTACAGCTCATGGCAGCCATGCAACCCTTCTAATTACTGACAGCTGTATCAAGTCACCTCATTAAACTGTTAGATTATGAGGAACATTTTGGCTTGAATCATGTCTGATAGGCAAATTTGAAAGAGAACAGATGTTGTATTCTCAGCAAATTATTGAGCAATGACCAATATTTCACAATTGAAAATAATTCACAAGTGCATCTTGTAAAACCTGTCCTGTCAGTCATCTAAAGGAATATCATCAAACAACTAAATACAGCACTGTTATGTCTTGATGTGATAGGCAAAAGTGGCACTCAGTGCTAGCTCATATAACCTGTTCTTTATTGCTGTCTGTACTAAATTCATAACACTACTCTGTAATACACCCACCTCACTATCCACACTGTCTGAATAATCATCCACTAGCTGAAATTCATTAGTTACAAAAGTGAGCATAATTGTTCATTTAAAACAGCTCACCAGAAGTAGCACAACACATCTTTAGTTCATCCCTACTTGAGCTCTGTTTTCCAAAAAAAACTTACAAAAATCAGTCATGCACACAGGAAGAAAAAAAGCTGTACATTAGATGGATATGCGATACAAATTTCCATTGGATAAATTGAAAACCATCAGAGTCATAAAATGCTTACAGAACCACATGTAACAAGCCATGATTTCAATACCAGCACTAAACTTACTTCACTGTATTAAATGGAATGATTTTAATATAGTTAACAGTAGGATTGGCAATAACAGAATGACCTTTAAGATAGTAATATGAGAACTGACCTCAGTTCTATTGCATATCCATTCAATGTATAGCTTTCTCCCTTCCTGTGATGACGATTGCTATGAGCAAACTGCTAAAACATAAATGAATAACACTTAGCAGTCGCACTTATAACCTGTTATCAGAGTATCTAGTCAAACTTGAAAACGATTCAGTCAAATAAAAAAAGACAACAAAGGTAAGCATTTCACAGACTATTTTAAGACATAAAAGAACCTTTTTAGGAAGGTGATTAAAAAAAAGCTAAAACAACCCACAACAATAAAGTAGTTATAGGGTCAGCAAACACATCAAAAGCAATATGGGATGTAGTAAAAAAAGGAAATAAACTAAAATGTTAAAAATCAGGCAGACATTGTTATAAAAGATGATCATGGTGTGTTACTCAGAAATCTTACCATAGGAAATTACATAAATAACTACTTCATAAATACTCTTGTCAACCTGAATAAAATTGCCTTGTAAATAGAACTCCATAATAGAAGACAGGAAGTAGAAATTACCTCAGCCAACATTAAAAACCAAAGTAAAATCTGATTTTCAGACTTTACTAATTTGGGTACCACAGATAAGTGTTCTAGGGCCTCTCTTGCTTGTAATTTATGTAAATGAGTCAAAATTCCAGTGAGCAGTACTCATATAACCCTGTTTGCTGATGATACAAATGTTGTAACTGATGTACATCTACATCTACGTGGTTACTCTGCTATTCACAGTAAAGTGCCTGGCAGAAGATTCAATGAACCACCTTCAAGCTGTCTCTCTACCGTTCCACTCTTGAATGACGCGGGAAAAATGAGCACTTAAGTATTTCTGTACAAATCCTGGTTTCTCGTTTTTTATTGTGATGATCATTTCTCCCTATGTAGGTGGGTGCCAACAGAATGTTTTTGCTATTGGAGGAGAAAACTGGTGATCGAATTTTCATGAGAAGATCCCGTCGCAGTGAAAAATGCCTTTGTTTTAATGATTGCCACTCTAATTCGCTTTTTGTGGCACTATCTCCCTTATTCTGTGATAATACAAAATGAGCTGCCCTTCTTTGAACTTTTTTGATGTCATCCGTCAGCCTGTGATGAAGCAAGCTGGGATATTTTTACTTCGCCTTTTGTTTTGCCATCTGCCTCCTTAAAATTATTTTTTTGTACTTTTAACTATTTACCATTAACATATGTGAATATAGTCTGCATTTTCATAAAAGAGAAAGGTTGGCCCTCAGTTTTAAAGAATATAACACCAGATCAAATTTTGTTCTTAGATTTATGTATGTACTTTATTTGCTAATTTATTTTGACTAAGCCTAGTTAGTATCTTTTGTTATAGGATGAAATCAGTACTTTGTTCATAACTTAAATTCTGTTGTTGAATATAAACAAATATAATTCTGTAATAACCATAAACATTTGGAGGAAACACTAATAGTATTCTCAAAAGATCTATGTGGCTCTATTTGAAAACATGTTAGCAAAGCCAGCTCTTAATAAATTACAAAGTAATTAACAGTTTTGTCAAAAGTATTGTTTGCATAACTTATATTTGTTAATTTCATAGTTTAAACAAATAATTCAGCCTAACTCTTGTAGTGGAATAAACTCTTAAATAGATAGAATTTTTTGATGTATTCAGTTAATTTAATGAGTTAAGTTTTAATTGTAATTTCTGTAAATTTAACTTCAAACAATGAGTAGTTTCAGCGCCAATTATTGTGAGGATATATAAAGGCCCAGTTTTTGGTCCCGAGACAATCAGTCCACAGCCAAGTTTCACACGAGGAACCTGTGTTGGTTAGAATGACAACACTGCATCAACTTAACAGTGAAATCATTGTTACACTAATAGGCAATGACAGTGTCTGTTCCATACATACCTGATTATTCCAAAAGAACTGTGAATTATATGGTTATGTTTTTACTGCTCATTGACGTTCAACAGGAAACTCTTGTTGCAGTATGTGGATGTTTGCTGCTAGCTATTAATGAGGCTTATGGGAAGTTATAAAAATAGTGCACTGGCCATATATAACTATGTATTATTCGGGGACTTTTGAAAAGTGAAAGTAGAAGACTGTGAAATGCAATGCTGCATCTGTCAGCTACATCATTTGCAGTAGACAGCACTGCACCTGCACCCCCTATTTTTTTAGCCAGTATGTCGACACTGAGGACAACAAACGATCGACAAAGAGATAAAGCAGGGCAAGCATCGTTTCAAGTCCCACCTGATGCAGATCCCACATTGCTTAGCAATACTCCAGAATAGGGCAGACAAGTGTGTTGTAAGCAGTCTCTTTAGTAGATCTGTTGCATCTTCTAAGTGTTCTGCCCGTGAATCACAGTCTTTGTTTTGCTCTACCCACAACAGTATCTATGTGATCATTACAGTTTAGGTTATTTGTAATTGTAATCCCTAAATATTTAGTTGAATTTACAGCCTTCACATTTGTGTGACTTATCATGCAATCAAAATTTAGCAGATTTTAAAATTTAGCAGATTTCTTTTAGCGCTCATGTGAATAACATCACACTTTTCTTTATTCAGGGTCAAATGCCACTTTTCACACCACACAGACATCTTATCTAAATCATTTTGCAATTTATTTTGGTCATCTGATGACTTTACAAGGCGGTAAATGACAGCATCGTCTGCAGATAATCTAAGAGCTCTACTCAGATTGTCTCCTGTGTTGTTAACATAGATCGAGAACAATAGAGTGCCTATAACACTCCCTTGGGGAATGCCGGATATTACTTCTGTTTTACTCAATGACTTTCTGCCTATTGCTACGAACTGTGACCTTTCTGACAGGAAATCTTGAATCTGGTCTCACAACTGAGGTGACATTCCATAGGCACGCTGGAAGATGCTTGTAAGGAATGGAGTCGAAAGCCTTCTGGAAATCTAAAAATATGGAATCAAGTTGACATCCCCTGTTGATTGCACTCGTTACTTCATGAGTATAAAGAGCTAGTTGTGTTTCAGAAGAACGATGTTTACTGAATCCGTGCTGACTATTTGTCAATAAATCATTTTCTTCGGGGTAATTCATGATGTTCGAACACAGTATATGTTCCATAACCCTACTGCAAATCAACATTAGTGTTATGGGCCTGTAGTTCAGCAGATTACTGCTATTTCCCTTTTTGGGTATTGGCGTGACTTGAACAATTTTCCAGTCTGTAGGTACGGAACTTTCTGTGAGCAAATGGTTATATATAATTGCAAAATATGGTGCTATTGTATCAACATAATCTGAAAGGAACCTGACTGGTATACAATCTGGACCAGAGGCTTTGTCTTTATTAAGTGGTTTAAGCTGATTTCCTACACCACAGATATCTACTTCTATGTTTCTCATCTTGGCAGTCATTCTTGATTGGAATTCAGGAATATTTACCTTGTCTTCTTTGGAGAAGGAATTTTGGAAAACCGTGTTTAATAACTCTGCTTTAGTGGCACTGTCACCAATGGTGTCATCATTGTTATTGTGCAGTGAAGGCATTGATTGTGTCTTGGCACTGGTGGGCTTTATATATGACCAGAATCTCTTTGGGTTTTCTGCCAGGCTCTGAGACAGAGTTTCATTGTGGAAATTATTAAAAGCGTCTCACACTGAACTTCTGTAAAACTTTGCCAATCTTGGGGATTTTGTGTTCTTTTAAATTTGGCATGCTTTTTTTTGTTGCTTCTGCAACAGTGATTTGACCCATTTTGTGTGCCAAGGGGGATCACTTATTAATTTATGTGGTATATATCTCCCTCTCCCAATTGTCATCGGTACTATCTTTTTGAAATCATTCCACATATTTTCTACACTTACGTGATCAGGTCAGAAGGAGTGGAGACTGTCTCTTAAAAAGGAATTATGGCATTTTTATCAGCTTTTTTAAATAGATGTACTTTGCATTTCTTTTTGATAGTTGTAGGTGTTACGCTATTCAGCCTAGCAGCAACTGCCTTGTGGTCACTAATCCCTGTATTCATTATGATACTCCCTATTTGTCCAGGATTATTTGTTGCTAAGAGATCAAGTATTCTTTCACAACCATTTACGCTTTGGGTGGGCTCATGAACTAATTGTTCAAAATAATTTTGTGAGAAAGCATTTAATACAATTTTGGACAACGTTTTATGCCTGCTGCTGGCTTTAAACATATAATTTTTCGAGCATATCGAGGGTAAATTGAAGTCACCACTGACTATAATTGTATGAGTGGGGTACCTATTTGAAATGATGCTCAAGTTTTGGGTGAACTGTTCAGCAACTATATCTTCCAAGTTGGGGAGGAGGGGCTTAAAATGATCCAATTAATAGTTTAGTCTGATTGTCAGGTATAACCTCTACCCATGTAATTTTGCAGGAACTATCTACTTCAATTTCATTATAAGGTAAACTACTTCTGACAGCAATAAATACTCCACCACCAACTTATTTAATCTATCCTTTCTGAATGCTGTTAGGTTGTTTGGAAAAATTTCAGCTGAACTTATTTATGGCTTTAGCCAGCTTTCTGTACCTATAAATATTTGAGCCTCAGTTCATTCTATTAGGGCATGGAGCTCTGGTTCTTTCCCAACACAGCTACAACAATTTACAATTACAGTACCGATCATCTGCCCCCTTTTAGCCACATGACCTTGCCTATTGCCAGCATCTGCAAACAGAGTTTTGGAATATTTACAAAATTGGTTTGAAATGAACTTGTTGACTTTGAAGTAATTGGGTAGATAAAAAAATATACTCATCAAGCAGTGACAGCAGAACTCACTCATCAAGAAGGTTTTACTTTGCAAGCTTTCAGAGCTAGTGGCTCCTTCTTGCAGGAGAAGGGTATGAAGGGGAAGGAAGAAGGATGAAGGAAAAGGACTGGAGAGTTTTAGGAAAAGGGGTAGAGTTTGGAAAAGTCACCCAGAATCCCAGGTCAGTGAACACTTACTGGACAGGATGAGAAGAAAAGACTGATTGTTAGGGTCTGCACCAGATGAGATTTGAAAACCTGGGACCTTAAAGATGGAAGACGGGGTACCCTACTCATTCGCATGGTCTCACCACTACGGAACACTATTTTTCCCAATGTCTTTCAGACTCCAAACCAGTACCTTATTCCTCATTCACTTAACTAACATAACCCATAACAACTTTGCGGCACAGCCATGGGCACCTGCATTGTACCCTTCTATACCACCCTTTTTATGGGTCATCTAGAGGAGACCCTCCTAGCCTCCCAAACCCCTAGTGCAGTTTATGTTCACTGATGATATCTTCATGATCTGGAATCAGGGTCAAAACACTATCTTCATTCCTTCACAAGCACAACACATTCTCCCCATCTGATTCATGTGGTCCTCGTCAACATGGAGTGCCATCTTTCTAGATGTTGACCTCCTCCTCTCTGATGGCTCCAACCTACCTCTGTCCACATTAAACCCATCAACCACCAATAGTAACTGCATTTCAACAGGTGTCATCCCTTTCTCACCAAAAAATCCCTTCCGTACAGCCTGGCCACCCGGGGATGACATATCTGTAGTGACAAGAACTCTGTTACTCAGTGTGCTGAGGGTCTCACCAATATCTTCAAAGACAGCCACTACCCCAAATGTAGTCCACAAACAGATCTCCCATGCTATTTCCCCTCCCCACCATCCCACACCACCCAATCTTCCCACCACCCCCAAGAACCAGCCACAAAGGAGAGTTCCCTTTGGCACCTAGTACCACCCCAGACTGGAAAAACAGAACCACTTCCTTCGCCAAGACTTTGATAACCTATCATCATGCCCTGAAATGAGGAACATCCTCACTGAGATACTCTCCACCCCTCCTAAAGTGGTGTTCCACTGCACACCCAACCTGCA
Source organism: Schistocerca americana (assembly GCF_021461395.2). Classification (NCBI taxonomy): domain Eukaryota; kingdom Metazoa; phylum Arthropoda; class Insecta; order Orthoptera; family Acrididae; genus Schistocerca; species Schistocerca americana. The sequence goes on from NC_060126.1 coordinate 439,649,111, forward strand.
CAACATCCTAGTCCACCCCTGTGCCACTCCCAATCCCTAACCATTGCCACAAGGATCACATCACTGTGGAATCCCTAGATGCAAGACCTGCCCAGCAGTAGTGTCACAGGTCCATCCTACCCCATCACGGGCTGGGCCATCTGTGAAAACAGCCATGTCATTCACCAGTTTTGCTGCAATCATTCTACAGCTTTTTATAGTGGTATGACTCTCCTTTTTCATCCCTCTTTTTCCCCACCTCCATGCCCCACAACTTCCTGATGCTGCACCTGTTGACATTCTAGTCCCTTCGCACTCCACCAGACTGCATTAATCTCTCTCTCCACCAAAACACTACAATCCCTTTCCCTTCCCCGCCCCCTCCAGATTGCTGCTTGCTTCCCATTGTATTCTGGCCTGAGGTGCTGGAGATGGCGGTCAAGTGTACATGAGGTGTGCTTGCTTGTGTGTGTCAATGATATATGTTTCTGATTTGCTGATGAAGGCTGTGGTCAAAAGCTTTATGTAAGTGTCTTTAATTGTGCCTGTCTGCAACTTAATGTGTCTTCTTTATGGTACGCAGCAATTTCTCTTTTCCTACATTGATATTCCTACTTGGAGTTTCCATTGTTTTACTTTATTCCTAAGTGACCCATATTGCTGTATATCTGTCTCTTCCTAGACATTTTGATATTTCTTCCTTTTTCCAGTCAGTTGAAGAATTTCTTCTGCTATCCAATGTTTCTTCACAATTACCTTCCTTGTACCTATGTTTGTTCAACTTCTGTGACAGCACTTTTTAGAGATGTCTGTTCTTCTTCAACTGAACTGGCTACTGTGGTATTCATTACCACAGCATCTTCTACAGCCTTTGAGTATGAGAAACACATCTCATCATTTCTCAGTAATTCAGTGTCCAATTTACACTGAAGAGGCAAAGAAACTGGTACACCTGCCTAATATGGTGTAGTGTCCCTGCAAACACACAGAAATGCTGCAAAATGACATGGCATAGACTCGACTAATGTCTGAAGTAGTGCTGAAGGGAACCACCACCATAAATCTTGCAGAGCTGCCCATAAATCTGTAAGAGTACAAGGCAGTGGAGATCTCTTCTGAATAGCATGTTGCAAGAAATCCCTGATATGGTCAATAATGTTCATGTCGGGGAGTTTGGTGGCCAGCAGAAGTGTTTAAACTCAGAAGACTGTTCCTGGAGCAACTCTGTAGCAATTCTGGACTTGTGGGGTATCGCATTGTCCTGCTGGAATTTCTCAAGACTGTTGGAATGCACAATGGACATGAATGGATGTAGGTGATCGGACAGTATGCTTACGTACATGTCACCTGCCAGGGTTGTTTCTAGACATATCAGTGGTCCATATCGCCCAACTGCACACACCCCCCATCATTACAAAGCCTCCACCAGCTTGAACAGTCTCCTGCTGACATGCAGGGTCTGTGGATTCATGAGGTTGTCTCCATACCCATATGCATCCATCTGCTTGATACAATTTGAAATGAGACTCATCTGACCAGGCAACATGTTTTCAGTCATCAATAGTCCACTGTCAGTGCTGACAGGTCTAGGCATTGTGTAAAGTTTCATGTCATGCAGTCATCAAGAATACATGAATGGACCTTCAGCTCTGAAAGCCCATATTGGTGATGTTTTGTTGAACGGTTTGCACACTGACACTTGTTGGTGGCCCAGCATTGAAATCTGCAGCAATTGTGGGTGGGGGGGTTTGCACTTGTGTCATGTTGGATGATTCTCTACAGTCATTTCTGGTCCTTTTCTTGCAGGATCTTTTTGGAACTGCAGCGATGTTGGAGATTTAATGTTTTATCAGATTCCTAGTATTCACAGTACACTTGTGAAATGGTCATTCAAGAAAATCTCCACTTCATCGCTACCTGGAGATGCTGTGCCCATCACTCATGTGCTGACTATAGCACCATGTTCAAACTCACTTAAATCTTGATAACCTGCCATTGTAGCAGCAGTAACTGATCTAACATCTGTGCCAGATACTTGTTGTGTTATACAGGCATTGCCAGCCATAGTGCCATCTTCTGCCTGTTCAAATATCTCTGTCTTTGAATATGCATGCCTATATCAGTTTCTTTGGTTCAAATGGTTCAAATGGCTCTGAGCACTATGGGACTTAACTTCTGAGGTCATCAGTCCCCTAGAACTTAGAACTACTTAAACCTAACTAACTAAGGACATCACACACATCCATGCCCGAGGCAGGATTCGAACCTGCGACCGTAGCAGTTGCGCGGTTCCGGACTGCGCGCCTAGAACCGCTAGACCACCGCGGCCGGCAGTTTCTTTGGTGCTTCAGTGTACTGCTACATTGATTCTTCCAGGTGATTTTTTTGAACTTCAGTCTACCATTCATCATTACTAAATTGTGATCCAAGTCTATGTCTGCTCCTGGATAGGCCTTAAAATCCAGTATCTGATTTTTAAATCTCTCTCTTTACATTATGTAATCCAGCTGTAATCTTCCCATTTCTCCAGGCCATTCCCAAGTGCACAAACTGCTCTTGTGATTTGTGAACAGTTTATTCACTATTACTGACGACAATTTATTGCAGAACTTGATTATTCATTCTCCTTCCTTCTACCAAGTCCATGTTCTTGTGTAATTCTGTTTTCTATTCCTTCCCCTATTACTGCATTCTAGATGCCTATGATTATTAGATTATCAACTCCCTTTGCACATGGAATTGCCCATTCAGTATCCTGTATATTTCTACTATTTATTTCTCTTCTGCTTGCAACATTATTACATATCAGTGAACTCCTTGTTGTTGGCGTCAGCTTATTGTTGATTCTGATCAAAACGGCCTATCGATGAACTGTTCACAGTAACTTACTCTCTGCCTTACTCTCCTATTCTTAATAAATCCTACTCCCATTATACTGTTTTCTGCTCCTGTTGAAATTACTCTGTATTAGTCTAATCATAAAACTTTATCTTCTTTCCATTTTTCTTCAGCGACCCTCACTATAATAGATAGAGCCTTACTTTTCCCCATTCAGTTTTTTCTAACTAATCCTACCATGTTCAAACGCCTAACATTCCACTCTCAGAATGTTACCTTTTCATTGGTTATTAAGCCTTTTTCTCATATGTCCTTTACCATTGGCAGTCTACTCTTAGAGATCTGAATGGGGGACTAATAGGGAATCTTTTACCACTGGAGATATTATCATGACAGTTTTCTGTTACAGTCCCTTTGTCATGTGGATACATTTATGTATCTTTAATAGAGTATTTTCCATTGCTTTGTGCATGATCATGCCATTGATCTTTGGTGTTCTTCCACATTTTAGGGACACTTTCCTACCACAAGGGTAAGAGGTTGCCCTAAAACTCTGTCCACTCCTATGCTCTCTTTTCATGGCCTTTGGTGGAATGAGGGTCAAGTCTTTGACTGCCAGTGCTAATGTAATTTGTTCAAAATTTAACTACGGGGCTGTTTTCTTTTTTGAGACATGCTATGTCCCTTCTTTCTTTTGTCCAGTACAGCATGGCATGATGAAGGATTCTCTCTGCCCTTCTCCTTTGTAGGTGATGTTTCCATAATGTTTTATTTCTTCAATCTTTTTGTTAATATTATGAATATGTAGTTCATTCCTAGTATCTTCATTTCTTATGTGATCTTCCCTGGTAACACCTCTCAGTTTCCTGAGAAATATCATTTTTGCCATGTGTAGTTTACTTTTATCATGTTTTTTAGGGATCCATGACTCACTTTCCCACATACTGACTGATTTGTTAATTTTATTTTCTATATTCTTGTCCATATCATAGCATATGTTGCATCCTAAAAAAATAATGTTGGGGACCAGTCATTATTTCTTTTGCCAGCCATGACTTTAATTTTCTTTGTTGATATTTGAATATTATATTCTCTTTTACTTAACTGATGCACTTTATTCATGCAAGCTCTAGTGTATTCTTAAATATGACATACTATCTCTGTGTATTACTGTCGGACCACTCTTCACCCATATGCCATCTTGGATGTTGTTGGGGCAGAACTAATGGTGTGTGAGTGTCTTTGAGTGTCTGTGGAGGAATGCAGTTCGTACACTGCTTTCTGTAGCTCATCTTCACCTTCTCGCAAAAGGGTTACAACATCTGCATACATAAGGATATTAACATATTTATTTCTGTCAATCTGCAGACCTAGATTTATGTCAGTCTGTGTTTCTTAATCAAATCATTTATATATATCAATATAATAGAGGTAAATTAATGATACGAATATAATATAATATAATATAATATAATATAATATAATATAATATAGTATAATATAATATAATATACAGTGTTACGCCGTCTGGGTTATCTGGATACTTCCCACTAACACCAACCTGTCAGAACTCCGGAGATGGGAACTTGCCCTTCAGTATATCCTCTCTTCTCATTATCCGCCAGGCCTCAACCTCCGCTAATTTCAAGTTGCCGCCACTCATACCTCACCTGTCTTTCAACAACATCTTTGCCTCTTTACCTCCTCCTCGACTGACATCTCTGCCCAAACTCTTTGCCTTTACAAATGTCTGCTTGTGTCTGTGTATATGCGGATGGATATGTGTGTGTGTGTGCGAGTGTATACCTGTCCTTTTTTCCCCCTGAAGTAAGTCTTTCCGCTCCCGGGATTGGAATAACTCCTTACCCTCTCCCTTAAAACCCACATCCTTTCGTCTTTCCCTCTCCTTCCCTCTTTCCTGATGAAGCAACTGTTTGTTGCGAAAGCTTGAATTTTGTGTGTATGTTTGTGTTTGTTTGTGTGTCTATTGACCTGCCAGCACTTTTGTTTGGTAAGTCTCAAAATCTTTGTTTTTAGATGCATTTATATATACCATAAAATAAGATTGGTGGCAAGCAAGGGTCTTGTTTAAGTCCCTTATTAGTAGTGATTTCTTCAGTTTAATTTTGACCAACTTCTATTGTCATATTTGTCCCCATGAATAAGCTTTTTATAGCTTCAGTAAGATGTATAGGATATCCATCTTTAGTCATTATGAACCATAGTTTCTTTCTGTTCACTGTTTCAAAAGCTTTTTCAAAGTCAGTAAATGTTACTTGTGTCTCTAAAATGACTTCTTGGCATTTCCCAGAATTCTTTTATGGCATATATATTATCACTGTCATTTTGTAGAATTTTTTGTACTGCTGGTGGTCTGTGCCTTTCCAACACAATATTACAATGTCATAACTTGCCATCTTCATCATGAGTTTCCTGAGACTGGTCACTTTGCTGACCAAATTCTGTATTTATGTTTGGGGGTGCCTGGTGTTTGCTATGCTATCTGTGCCTGTTTTGGCTGTTTCTTGAGGTTGTATCCATCCCAGGCATTCCCTCTTCTATCCATGCCTGCTGCAGCTGTCTTCCATGATAGCAGCCATTCCAAGGAATCTTTACTGGGTCCCTGTCTGCCAGTCATATTCCTAGCACTATTGTAACACTATAGACATTTCTTATGCTGTTCATGACTGATGCAGCTTTCTCTCATAGCTATATCGTCCTCCTGCGGCACTTACTGCAGCATCATACAGCTATTGGACTTGCATATTATGTCCACACATGCTGCAGCAAGCTCTTATAGTGGTAGCCACCACCTAGTACTCTGCATTATGTCTGTACCTAGGTTGTGCAGTATTGGAGATTTCAGGTGGTTGATGTTACTCCCTGTCTTTTCCGTGAATGCTGTGGCTGTCTTCAAAGGAGGTAGCTGTTGCCTGGTGCTCTGTATGTTAATTATGGCTGTGGTCATCTGACATTCATTACCAGAGAAGGTAATTTTTTTTCTGGTGTGCATGTAGTAGTTCCACAGTCAGATTCCACACTATAATGAGCTGGTATCCTACTTTTTGGTTGATCACCTTCTCTGCCATCTCAATTTCAACAGATTCTTAGATGACACTATTGAATCTGGAGGTTTGAATCAGATCCTGGTTTTGTCATAATCCTTGTTGTGTTACAATTCCAGGCAATGTTCTGCTATTGCTGATTTAATGTCTTGTTGTAGACTGGTATGTCTTTTGTGTTCCTTAATCTTCTATCCACTATTCTGGTGTTTTGACCAATGGCTGTGCTTGGGATTTGTAGGTTTTTGAGATGTTCCATAATGTCTGTTGTGATGGTACAAGTAGCTCATTTGACTGTTGCAGGATGGGCTGAATCTGACAGGTGGGCTTTGGGCTGGTGTGAATGTTTTATGGGGCAGCAAGCTGTCAGATGGTTGCGACAGGTGAGCTGGGTGGAAGTAAAGGCTGCTAGCAAACCACAAAGCCAGCGGTCATCAGAGTTTCTCCTGGCAAGAGTGATATGTTCCAGTGACATGATGATGGGCTAGTATGGAGGGACCTGTCACTTTCAATGCCATCACTAACATGATTTAATGACAATACATTAAAACTCATTACAAACATTCTTCAGAAAAACCAATAACAAAGTTATTGACATTACACACACACACACACACACACACACACACACACACACACACACACACACACACACACACACACAAAAGATGCAAGTGACTCTTGTGATACACCAGGTGAAAGAGGATAATGATGAACACATTATTTTCCTAATTAAACAACTATACAAAATGTTACTTTTGTGTTAGCAGTAGAACCAACACCGTGTTATGAGTGGAGGCTGAAATGCATGCGTTTCAGCTCATGCAGGCTGGCATGAGGAGGGAAGAACTATACTGACGTGAGGTCTGGAACATGACAAGGAATGAGAATTCAGAAAGCGGACGTAATTAGTTTGATACTTAACTTTAATCCATTAATGATGAACGTTGCTCATGACGGTACATGATTCACAATATTATCTGTTCAGAATACATTCTTGAAGTAATTATAATAACTGAATATGGCGCCTTGCTAGGTCGGAGCAAATGACATAGCTGAAGGCTATGCTAAACTGTTGTCTCTGCAAATGAGAGTGTATGTAGACAGTGAACTATCACTAGCAAAGTTGGCTATACAACTGGGGCGAGTGTTAGGGAATCTCTCTAGACTACACCCGCCGTGTGGCGGTGTGCGGTCTGCAATCACTGATAGTGGCGACATGTGGGTCCGACGTACACTAACGGACCACGGCCGATTTAGAGGCTACCACCTAGCAAGTGTGGTGTCTGGCAATGACACCACAGTTACTAACAATTCAGTTTATTTACATAAATAGTGCCATAACTGTGAACACATCCACAGAGGTGCAGATGATCGTGTTAGTGTTAGTTTCCTTCCTTAATATTCCAATAACTTTCCACGTGTATTGAATTGCTGGCATTTATAAAATAGGTGAAGTTAGTGTTTTGACTAGAGTGGCAAATGTGGTGATTTATGTGTTTGATATGTGCTTAAAATTGTGAAGATAATGTATAAGTGAGTTGTGAAGAGACTTCAAAATGACTACAAAGATTTTCATATGTTTTATCACAAGTATTTATATGAATTTATTGTGAAAATAATGAATGGTGATCAGGAAGATAGTATCTGCACTGAATTGATGAGTGGTCATGTGACCAAACCTTCTAATAAGTGTGCAGGGTGGAGCTCGTGGTCTGTTGTCTGTCATCTTGCATCTGGAGTGATGATAAGGTGTTTAGTCTGAAGCCAGTAATGCTGTGGGTGGTGTGTATACCACAAACATCATTTTCATGTATTGGGACTTGTACATAGTGATTTAATGCATGTTTCTGAGTATAAATGCTACATCTGCACAAAGTAATACTAACATTAGCAATAGTGGTAGACACTGTCTAGTTATTCAGTGAGTTATTTGTTAAAAAAAAGGATTTATATCAAACTTAAAATCAACCTGTTTTGAGTAATTTTATTATGCTTCAGGATTTCAACCAACAGATCCAAACTCTGCACATCTTTTATTAAATTGTTTGCTACTGTTTCACTGCTGATATAAGGCTTCGGTATTGACATTATTATGTTGTGTTGTTGGGCTAAATAGTGATATGTATGGCCACACCTTGTTGATTTTATCAAGCCACATTCAAAATTAATGGCTGTACATTGTCCACACCTGGGGGAATGGGAGAAAATGTTGTAATTAGACTGGCCCATATGGTATTGGACTGCATTTTCATTCCATTAATGTTGTGGATTGGTTTTCCCGGTTTCCAAACTGTAGTAGTGAGAAGTTAGCATGGGAGCTTGTGAGTTTCTGTATAGTATGGCGGTGGTAAAAGCAGCAGCATTAATAATGCACTTATTGCAGATGATAAGTGTAATAGCATGGGTTAGTAACAGCAGCTGCAGATGATTGCTATACAGTACATTGCCGGTACAGCAGTCCACATGGGGAAAGTAACCAAGCAGCAGAGGTGGCATCTATGTGGCATTATGTGCAGGTGACATGGCATCGGTGCCAAGCAGAGAACAGGGTCACACATGGGCAGCATCACATCAGTGTCTTCACATTGCATCACACACTGGCGAAATCACATTGACCCCAAGCAGCTGAGGCAGCAGCTTCACACAGTGTCACAAGAGGAAAATGGCAGTCCACATTGTGGGTGATATTGCATTGGCATCAGACCAAATGCAGAGCAGCAGAGGCTGCATATGTTGGTGAGGACATTTCTGCTTTGCCTTTTTGCACTTCCTTTCAATCATATTTTTAAAATGTTTGTATTTCCTTTTGCCTGCTTCATTAGCTTAATTTTCTTCTTTCATCATTTAAATTCAATATCTTTTGTGTTATCCAAGAATTTCTACTAGGGCTTGTCTTTTTACCTATTTGATCCACTACTGCCTTCACTACTTCTTCTCTTAAAGCTACCAATTCATCTTCTACGGTATTCCTTCGCCTTTTCAAGCCAACTGTTGCCCAAAGCTCCCTCTGAAACTCTCAATAATCTCTGGTTTTTTCAACTTCCAGGTCTCAGCTTCTTCATTTACTGCCTTTTTCCAATTTCTTAAGTTTTAAAGTACAGTTTATAACCACTATATTGCGGTCAGAGTCCATATCTGCCCCTGGAAATGTCATGCAGTTTAAAATCTGTTCCCTAAATCTCTGTCTAACCATTATATAATCAATCTGAAGCCTTCCATGGCATCCAGATCTTTTACACATACACAGCCTTCTTTACGATTCTTAAGCCAAGTGTTAATGATGATCAAATTATACTCTGTACAAAATTCTACCAGACAGCTTCCTCTTTCATTCATTTCCCCTAGTCCATGTTCACCTACTACGTATCCTTCTCTTCCTTTTCCTACTATCAAATTCCTGTCCCTCATAACAATTAAATTTTTATCTCCCTTAACTATCCAAATAATTTCTTTTATTGAGCAAGCAGTAAAGGAAACAAAAGAAAAATTCGGAGTAGGACTCCATGGAGAAGAAATAAAAACTTTATGGTTCGCCGATGATGTTGTAATTCTGTCAGAGACAGAAAAGGACCTGGAAGAGCAGCTGAATGGAATGGACAGTGTCTTGAAAGGAGGATATAAGATGAATATCAACAAAAGCAAAATGAGGAAAATGGAATGTAGTCAAATTAAATTGGGTGATGCTGAGGGAATTAGATTAGGAAATGAGACACTTTAAGTAGAAAATGAGTTTTGCTATTTGGGGAGCCAAATAACTGATGATGATCGAAGTAGAGAGGATATAAAATGTAGACTGGCAATGGAAAGGAAAACATTTCTGAAGAAGAGAAATTTGTTGACATTGAGTGTCAAGAAGTCGTTTCTGAAAGTATTTGTGTGGAGTGTAGCCATGTATGGAAGTGAAACATGGACGATAAATAGTTTGTACAAGAAGAGAATAGAAGCTTTCGAAATGTGGTGCTACAGAAGAATGCTGAAGATTAGATGGGAAGAGCACAAAAGTAATGAGGAGGTATTGAATAGAATTGGGGAGAAGAGAAATTTGTGGCACAACTTGACTAGAAGAAGGGATCACTTGGTAGGACATATTCTGAGGCATAAAGGGATCACCAGTTTAGTATTGAAGGGGAGCATGGAGGGTAAAAATCATAGAGGGAGACCAAGAGATGAATACACTAAATAGATTCAGAAGGATATAGGTTACAATAGGTACTGGGAGATGAAGAAGCTTGCACAGGATAGAGTAGTATCAAACCAGTGTCTAGACTGAAGACCACAACAGCAACAATATTTTTTTCTATCACTTCATCATCTACTGAGCTAATTGGCATATAAACTTGTACTACTGTGGTAGGCATTGGCTTCATGTCTGTCTTGGTGACAAAAATATATTCGCTACAATACGTTTGTTATACTGTTCAGAATAGCTTACCCGCATTTCTACTTCCTTATTCATTATTAAATGCACTCCTGCATTATGTCTGTTTGACTTTGTATTTATAACTCTGTATTCACTGGACCAGAGGTCCTGTTCCTCGTGCCACTGAATTTCACTAATTACCGCTGTATCTAACTTCATCCTATCCATTTCCCTTTTTAAATTTTCTAAACCTACCTGTCCAATTAAGGGATCTAACATTCCACATTCTGATCCCTAGAATGCTAGTTTTGTTTCTCCTGATGACCACATCCTCCTGAGCAGTCCCCACCCAAAGATTCAAATGGGCGACTACTTTACCTCTGGAATAGTTTACCCAAGAGGGTGCCATCATTGTTTAACCATACAGTAGAGCTGCATGTCCTCAGGAAAAATACGGGTGTAGTTTCCCCTTGCTTTCAGCTGTTCACAGTACCAGTACAACAAGGCCAATTTGGTTGATGTTACAAGTTCCGATCAGTTAATCATTCAGATTGTTGCCCCAGTAGCTATTGAACTATTGAGAAGGCAGCTGCCCCTCTTCAGTAACCACACATTTGTCTGGCCTCTCAAGAGATACTTGTCTGTTGTGGTTGCACCTACAGTATGGCTATCTGCATTGCTGAGGCACACAAGCCATCCCATTGACGGCAAGGTCCATGGATCATGGACAGGCCAAATCTACGCAGAGTGTTAAAAGAGAATGCTACCTAGAGTTGGTCTGCTGAGTGTGATAAGTAATTTGAAGCTATCAAGAGCAGCTTAGATAATAGTAAAACATTGTACTATCCAGACATGTCATTGCCTTTCTTTCTGCATTGCGTCTGACAGTTCGCAATATGGTGTAGCATCAGTCCTGTTCCAGGAGAAAATGGGAGATGGAACGCTAAGGAAAAGAACTTTAGCATATGCAAGCTGGGTGCTATCTAATCATGAACTAATGTATGGGATATCAGAAAAGGATTCATTGGTTGTGATATGTGGTTTTCAGAAATATAGGATTTATCTGGAAGACAGGGAGGTTGTTGTCTCTATGGACCATAAAGCTTTAAGCTGCGTTCAAGAACATAAACTGTTGAACAGCCAATTAATGAGATGGGCCATGATTCTGTAACAATTTAGGTATTGTATTGAGCATACAAAAGGGGTGGACAGCAATGTGGCAGATGCCTTGTCCCAGCTACCAATCCCTGAGAAACAGTGTGGGGAAGAAACAGAGACTAAGAAAGAGCTCCAAATAATGTCTATTAGAGGTGCAGAGGAAGAGAAGGAGATGAAAACAATATACGAAGATATGTGGAGGCTCCAAAATGGGTATCCAACAGTAAAATTCATTATAGTTAATTTTGTTTGTAAAGGATATGAAAAAATTAAACAGTATTACAAGAATTATAGGGGCATTCTATTTAGATGAAAAAGATTAGACAGGGAAGAATGGAAATTGTGTTTCCCAGATGAACAGGTAGACATTAGTTAATTAAATTCATCACAGCCATGGGCATAGAAGTGTTCAGAAACAATGCAGGAATATGTCATCTTTAATAACATGGTTAGAAGAGTAGGGAAACAGTTGGCAGTTTGTGACATGTCAAAGGGTGAAGCTTAGCACAGTGGCTATGCAGAGAGAAATGCAGAACATAATCATCAGTAGAGCAGGTGAGTTACTGGAAATGAATTTTTTTGAACCCCTGCCAGCAGGTCTTGGTGGATTGAAATATATATTAGTAGCAGTAGATGTATTCTCTAAACCTGCCAAATTGTACCCTCTAAAATCAGCCACAAGTAAGAGTGCAGTTAGTAAATTAGTAAGGGACTTCATTATGAATGTAAGAATGACCTGAAAATATCCTATTAGACAATGGAGCACAATTTACTTGAGAGTGTGGGACAAATTTGTAGAAAGAGGAGGCATTAGACGCATAAGGATATCAGTGTATCACCTGGCAAGCAGTCCTGCTAAGAGGTACAAATGGGAGCTGGGTAGGCTGTAGGTTGTGCAGGACCTACTGCATCAAAAACAGACTACTTGGGTGCGGCATGTCGCTGTATTTGAAGATCATATGAATACAGCTAAAAGTAATACAACTGGTTTCTCTGAAGATGAAGCGATGATGGGAAGAAAACCTGATAAATTGGTAGCAGAGCATACTGAGCTCCCTTCATTTAACATTTTAACCAGAAAAAGAGAGGGAGGCACTGGGTAATCAACATTTGCTATACAAGGGTTCTGAAGGAAAGAAGAGACATGATGGAAAATATAAGAAAGTTAAGTTTAAATGGGGAGGCAGAGTCTTAGAACTAAAGAAAAATCCAGTGAAGTTGATGGGTGTGGGGCGGCGGGTGGGATTTATTGCTGTTAATACTGAATGTTTTGTTTTTCCCTGCCAATGCACCATATGTGGGGCGGCGGGAGGAATTATTTTGTTTTAAAATGTTCCTATTATTTATGCTGTTGTTTTGCCGTTCTCAACACTGGCTCTCTAACTACAATTTTGGCAACCAGAAAGTGATTAGCAAAACGTGGAGCCGGTAATTAGAATTCCTAGTGCCTACTTCATCTGAGAAATACACTTACAGCTACAGCTTATACCTCTGAGGAATTAGGAGATTGTCTGGGATTCATAATCAAAAACGATCGTGAAAAAAAAACTTTCTATGTATTCTGAAAGTCACAGATGAAAAAAAAAGAATCCACACAACCTGACTAACAGAGCAGTTCAGAGTCTAATGCGCTGATGCAACTATAACTGTCTAAATTAAATGTTTAAATGAATGCTTGCCATAATTTGATGAATATGCTCATCAAACGCCATGCTAAATAATGGTAGAATATCTCTCCCGCGATGGCACGTGAAAATACGACATACACAAACTGAAGATATATCTTTAAAGTCATCCCAGAATTTACACTTCACTCAAAAACTATTTCATGATTACGCGTATCCCGAGTAACTTAATACGGCATCTGAGGCTGTTTATAGCAATGATACCAACGCGACGTGACTCCTGACACAGGTGGTGTGCTAAACAGCGTCTGGAGAGAACTGGGCCTTGCTTCCTCATGCAGCATTCTTATATATAAAGCTGCAGTGCGGATGGCTAAGGGAACGCCTGATCAAATCGGCTTTCCCAACTAGCCACTGGGCTAGTAATGCACCACTTTAAGTTATTGAATAAATCATAGTTTCTTTTACTGATGACCGATGAAGCTCTCAATTTAAATGTGCATTCAGCACACAGGTAAGTAATCATAATAAAAGTCTGATGTGGCTAAGTGAATTATTTTGGGCGAGAGAATTAATTTTATTAAACTACACGCAGTAGACGAGCTCTGAACTTGCCCTTTGGAGATACACAATCGCTATAGTTTTATAGTTACTCAATTGAAATTTTTCACATCTTTATGATTATAGCGGATCTCCATTCTACTTAAATATAAACATCCTAGCCTTATTTATTAGCCTACTTAATCTATCTTGCTTCCTCAATTTTTAAGACAAAAACCAGAAAATCATGAATTTCAACTAAAATCTTAATTTGTGAGATCCAGAAGACTGTTTGTATTAAATAATTATGAAAAAGGAATCTATATATAAATTTTTAAGTCTCTAGCTCTTTTCTGTTGCGCCAATGATTTTTACAGAAAAACGTCCTCGAAATTGGTTAAAGTTATCGAACTGATATTCAACACATATTAATTTAGTATTACTCCTGACATGCTAGAACCATTTCAGGTTATTTACTTGATTTTTAAAGTATTGCACAACATTCATTACGTCAGAGCTAGTTACAGCGGATTCGGCTGGCACACAATGGAAAGACTGATGTGAATTTATCACGGCGTGAGTAGGCTGCTTCCCTACATGGGGAAATCAAAATATTATTTGAATTGTATCATGGGCCATTTGATCTAACAGAGTGCTCACATCCCAACACCTATGGACTGGTGTACCCAATATCAAGGACACCTTTGGGTCTGCAAAATATAACTGAGCTGAGGGGGTATATTGACAAGTGTACATTTATTTATCGTCTTGTACTGTTACAAGCTATTTTTGGGGTTTCTCATTGTTAAGAGATTTATGGATGGTATATATATGTTGTGTAACATGATTTGCACAGCTGATACTGGTGGAATTTATGGCATAAGTTTCATTTAAATGAGGATTATAGGAATTTTACCACTCATGAGAAGATACACATGGATGTATTGAAAAAAAAAGTGATTTGTTATTGATATTGGGCGAACATATAAGGAAATTTAAGTATATATAATGATATGTTTGTCAGAGGTAAAGGAAGAATAATGAGGAGTTTATAATTTTAACATATATACATGGATGCATATGTGTGGAGACAAATTAGATAAAGCAGCTGTGGTGTGGAAAATAACTCATGGGGGTTAAGTCTGGTGTGTTAGGGTGAGATGAGAAGTTGGAAGTGCAGTACACTGTTTGATTGTTCTCTCCTGTCAGTATGTAAGTGTAATGTTCAGATTTTGAATCATGGAAAGCAATCTATTTGGGATTAGGTCCATGTAGTTTGGTGAGTATTTGTGCAGATGTGAAAGCCATAATCAATTGTTTATTTTTTTCAGTTAGTGTCATGAGGAACTTGTGGGCTGCAGAGTTTTATTAAAATTTAAAATGATTTATTTATTGTCAATTAATACATGGGAATATCCAGCTCTTTTAATACATATTTAAGCATTTGCGTTATTGCCATGATAAATCTCACTTGAGATATAAGCACTCATTCATTAGTACTTTTGTTTGAACGTTTTGATAAGAAATGGCTGGGCAAGTGATCAGTGGCACAGTACTACTGACTGTATACTGACAAGTGTGGACGGTGTACAATTGCTCCAAGACTGTGTTACACACAAGAATCCAGTTGCACCAACCTGATGCAAGTACGGGAACACCTGTGGTTGTGTGTATGTGTGGGAAAAGAAGTGGAAGTGTTAACATGTTGTGATCTTGAGTGTCGTGTGTACGAAGACTAACATGGGCATATGTTTCATGTAAAATCATTTTAGTTGCCAGCCCATTCAAAAACTTGATTATCAAATTAGTAATAGCATGATTAGTTAAAGATGAATCAATTACGTTTGTTAGGATGTGTATATGTTTGCCACTGATAACGCTCATGCTGACTGATTAACCACTCACAAAATTATTACCTGAGTTTTAGCATAGTAAAATATATGAAAAAATTTGTATTATTTGCCATTATATGAATGGTGAGGTATGATGCTACTTCATGTACACCTCAGCAGGTGAGTGATGTATGAAGTTGGGGTATTTGTTGCTACATGCAGCTGGTTTCTCTTGCTTTAGGACAGACTGAATTTGACAGGTTGGCTACAGGCCAGCGTGAGTGTGTGTTGGGGTGGTCACCAGTGACAGGTGAGCTGGGCAGAAGTAAAGGCAACTAGAAAGCCATGAGGCCCAGCAGTCAATAAGGTATCTCCAGGCTCGAAGAGGAGTATGTTCCAGTGATGTGGTTGTGGGATGAACTAATATAGAGGGACCTGTGACTTGAAATGTCATCACTAATATAATTTCAATGAAAATACATTAAAATGCATCACAAGCATGCTAGTGAAAAACCAATGACAGTGTGGGAAATGCAGTATTGGAATGAGGTCATTGAACATAAATCAATGTCTCGAGTCTTAATAATTAAATGTTATTGACATTATTACCATCATTACTTATAATAAATTGTAATAACTGAATCTGCCATAAAATCACACTTGCAGGTGAAAGAGGGTGAAGACTGCAATACATTGGACAGATTATTTCTCCAATTCAACAACTATAAAAATATTATAAATGATTTATTTTATTTACATTAACTGTGCCATAACTATGAACTCCTCCACAGAGACACAAATTATCTTATCAGCATGAGTTTCCTTCCTTAATGTTCCAATAACTTTCTATGCATATTGAAGTGTAGTTCTGATTTACAAAATAGGTAAAGTCAGTGTTTTGACTACAGTGCTGAGTGTGGCAATTTATGTGTCTGAGATGTGTTTACAATTGTTAAAATAATGTGTAAGTGAGATGTTAAGAGGCTGCAAAATTATTGCAAGGATTTTCATATGTTTTATTGTAAGTATTTATATGAAATTATAGTGAAAATAATGAATGATGATCAGGATGAAAGTATCTGCACTGAATTGAGGTGTGGTCATGTGACCAGATCTTTAAATAAGCTTGCAGGATAGAGCTCATGGCCTTTCACATGTTGCCTTGCATCAGGAGTGTTGGTGAGGTATTTTGTCTGGCACTAGTAATGCTATGGGTGATGTGTATGCATCTAATGCTATTTTCTCATACTGGGACTAATGGGACTTGCGTGTTGTGATATAGTGCATGCTGCAGGGTATAAATGCTACATCTGCATAAAGTAATAACAACATTTGCACTGGTGATAGATACTTTTCTCAGTTATTCAGTGAATTATTTGTTTGTGGTCACCATTTGCATATGTTGTGCTTCTCCCTTAAAAAAATTAATAATAATATCAAACTTAAAATTAATATATATCGAGCAATGTTATTATCCTTTGGAATTTCAGCTAACAGATCCCACCTCAGTACATTTTTTATTAAATTATTTGCTAATGTCTCACTGCTAATATGTCTTTGGTATTAACATTATAATGTTGTGTTGTTGGACAAAAGAACATTGGTATACAGCCACCTCTTATTGATGTTGTCCAGCCATCTTCAAAGTTAATGGCCTTAAATTGCCCACACCCTGGGAAAAGCGAGAAAACATCATAATGTGGTGGATACACTTTCCCATATATGGTGCTAACACCTTCATGAGGTATGCCCTTGTAGAGTAAGTGGATGCACCAATGTTACTCATGTGTTGGGAAGACATGGACCTCTGGCAGTACACCTAGTTCTATGAGATGACAACAGATCACTGGGTAAGTCTAAGAAATTGTATTGCAAGACCCTATGGGAAAGAAATGTGCAAGAAGATCAAGATATTGGACAAGCTACGACAGTACAAAGAGAGGATGGCAAGCTACGTCAAGTTCCTACTCAGATTCAGAATGGGAGACATGGTGCTTGTATTTGCCAAAATGAAATTTCATATGGTGGCTAACAGGATCAAGATTATGTCAGTATTGCTCTGCTAATAGTTAAGGATCTGTGACAAGTTGCATGGAGTGGAAAGCACCTCCAGGTACCTTCTACATCTGCATCTGGACTTGGAAAATACATTGGCACCAGGGAACTGGGACAGGAAGGACAGTATATTGTGGTCACTAGTGGGACGCATCAAATACAAAGCTACTGCTCAACAACTGGTGAAATGTGTGTGCATGAACAACAAAATGCAGCAAACACATGAGATAGGCAAGATGATAAATCTGAGTGGTCACACATGAGATGATGACACCTTAAAGGAACTCGGGGGGGGGGGGGGGGGGGGGGGGCGGCTCAACTTTGTCATACTTCCAAAAAACCTACCAGTTTCTGGGTTCATCAACTCCATGAAGTCAGAGGTCAGCACTCTATCATCTGCATCTATGTCTACATCTATCATCTATATCTATACTCTGCAAACCACTGTGAGGTGCATGGCAGAGTGTATGTCCCACTGTACCAGTTATTAGGATTTCCTCCTGTTCCATCCGTGTATGGAGTGTGGGAAGAATGATCACTTAAATACCCCTGTGGGTGCAGTAATTATTCTAATCTTATCTTAATCTTATCTTCACAGTCCCCATGTGAGTGAGACCTAGGGGGCTGTATTATATTCGTGGAGTAATCATTTAAAGCCAGTTCTTGAAACTTTGTTAATAGACTGTCTCAGGATAGTTTATGCCGATCTTCAAGAGTCTTCCAGTTCAGTTTCTTCAGTTTCTCTGTGACACTCTACCAAGGCTTAAACAAACCTGTGACCATTCATGTTTCCTGCTCTGTATATGGCTCTCCCATATACACTGGCTCTCTAACTACAATTTTGGCAACCAGAAAGTGATTAGCAAAACGTGGAGCCTGTAATTAGAATTCCTAGTGCCCACTTCATCTGAGAAATACACTTACAGCTACAGACCACAGAAAACGTGCGCATTTCATCCGTTATTAAACCAGGGGTGAAGTTTGTTGATGTAACAAGCTCTGTAAACAACGACTGCACCGATTTTACAGAAAGTGATGTCGTTGTTATTATAGCAGGTTCAAATGACGTTTATTGCAACGAGGCCAGTTCATTTATTAAAAAGTTGATTGTTATGTTAATGATGTTGTCCCATACAAATGTGATCTTGTCAAATATTCCGGCGAGATTTGATCTGCCTGACTGGTCGTGTGTGAACCGAGAAATCCGATCTACAAATAAAAAATTAAAACATTTCTGCTCCAAGTTAAAAAATGTGAGACTGCTGGACCTTAACAGTTATCAAAGAAGCAGCTTCTCAGTACATGGACTACATCTTAATCGTCTGGGCAAGAATACTCTAGCAACTGACATCAACAGAGCTATTGAGGAAACAAAATGCGATAATTCAAATGTGATACCTTGTACCTCAGATGTCATACACACGAAAGACGGAAGTGATAATTATATATGCCTGCAGAGCAAGCAAACCGAAATAATTCCTCACTGCAGTGTCAAGACTGTTGATTTTTTAGGATAAAAAAGTCCCTCAGTGTTCCCAATTTAGAAACTATCAATTTGTGTGATAATGTTAACCTTGGGAAGGATATATCCTCTCATGATTGTACCAATGTATCATTTTTACATTATAATGTTGAGGGCTTAGGTAACAAAATCGATGTATTTGAGGCCTTAGTTACAGATCTAGCTCCACATGTAATCATGGTTACAGAGCATCAAAAAGCTAACCATAATATTCAGTATTATAAGTTACAGGAGTATAATCTTACATCGTTTTTTTGTAGAACAGAACATAAAGGAGGGGGTGTTGCTACTTACGGAAGGAAATGTAACCTAATAAGTTCTGTAGAAAACGTATCATGGGTTAAGGATTATTGTATCGAGAAAGACTTTGAAGCAGTGATAATTAAGTTAATGATTGTATCCGTCCCACTTATTGTGCTAGGTATATATCGAGCCCCTTCTGGTAATCTCGAGGTTTTCCTGGAAGCACTGGATAGTGTATTGGGGAAGCTAAGCAAGGGTGGCAATACAGTAAATATTGTAATGTTAGGAGACTTTAATATAAACACACTAAGCAACAGCCAGGAATGCAAAGGTTTACAAGACTGCATAAGATCCTATGATATTAAAGATCTACTTGGTCATGTGCCCACTAGAATAACCGAGTCAAGCAGCAGTTCCATAGATCATGTGATGACCAATTATGAAAATGTTGTTTCGGCACAGACTGTAAACGGGCACATATCTGATCATCTAGGACAATTATTAGTGATTGGTTGTCTTAATAAACTTAAACAAAACAAAAAATTTGAGAATAGAAGATTATTTTCTGAATACAACATCACCTTGCTAAAGAATACTTTGGGTCAAGAATCTTGGGAATCAGTTTATAGAGAAAGGGGAGTTGACAGCAAATGGGAAGTATTTTTAAAAATTTTAACTAGACATATTGATATTACTATCCCGGCAAAGAAGATGAATGTAAATAAAAATAAACCTCCAATAGTCAAACATGTAAAACTTGATGAAAAAACGAAAAGACTCAAAGAAGGAATGGAGTATATGTATAAGCTACACAGAGAAACCAGTCTTGATTCATATAAAGAGGATTATAAAAAATATAAATATGAGTATCGCAAGGAAGTAAGGAGAAGGAAAGTAGAACATATTAGTAAACAGATCCGAAATTCTGACTGTGTCTCAAAGTCGTGCTGGGCAGTAGTTAATGATATGAGGAACACTGATTCAAAAACTAAAATTAATAATATAGAGTTAAGTATACATAATGATAATTTTTCTGATCCTTATATAGTTAGCAATATATTTAATGATTACTTTATAGATGCTATTGAAAATGATACTTGCATGAAACAGGAGAGGCCGTTTAAATATGATAAGGAAAAGGAAAGGGACTCTTGTATGCTACCTACAGTAACCATCAAGGACGTAACAGAGCTAATTGACAACTTAAAAAATAAAAGATCAGCTGGATGGGATGAATTCTCTCCTTTTCTACTGAAAAAATGCAAGGGTGAGTTAGCCAGACCGTTAGTCCATCTAATAAATTGTGTACTTGAAGAAGGTGTGTTTCCGAAGAAACTGAAACTTGCTTTAGTTAAACCTTTATATAAAAAAGGGGAAAGAAAACAACCACAGAACTACAGACCAGTTGCCTTAACGTCAGTGTTTGGTAAATTAATTGAAAAAATAATGCTAGAAATCTTAATTGAGCACTATAATATGAATAACTTAATAGGAGATTTCCAACACGGCTTTAGAAGTGGTCGGAGCACCATATCTGCAGCAGTACAGTTTGTACACTGTCTGATGGAGAAAATAAATGAGGGATACGAAACAGCAGGAGTGTTTTTAGATCTTTCCAAAGCGTTTGACAGAGTCCATCATGGCGCTCTTTTAAGTAAACTTGCTTATAATGGTGTCAGTGGGAAACTGTTGCTCTTAATAGAATCTTACCTTAAAGATAGACAACAATGCACAGAAGTTGTGTATGATAATGGAGAGGTAATTGCAAAAAGAAGATCAAAGATAAGGAACATAAATTGTGGTGTGCCACAAGGCTCTATCTTGGGCCCCTTCTTGTTTATTTGCTACGTGAATGATTTCCCAAAAGTATTAGACACCAGTCATCGTATTACTATGTATGCTGATGACACCTCTGGGGATTGCTGGGCACGTAGTAATGATGACCTAAATTCAGTGGTACAGAATTTTGTTGAAAAAGCCCAAACACATTTTGAAAAAGAAAACCTGAGGGTCAATATTAACAAAACTAATTTAATTTATTTTAAGACAAGTAGTTCAAATAAAAATACTTTTCTAAATGAGGACATTCAGGAAAATACCTGTTCAGAATGTAAATTTCTGGGGATATATATAGATGACAGGCTTTCATGGAATCAGCAAATAGATCATGTCTGTGGTAAAATAACATCTAGTCTGTATTTACTAAGGAGATTAGTTCAATATTTAGATATAGAAGCAATAAAAATAGCGTATTTTGGGTTGGTGTATCCCCATCTATCTTATGGAATTGTATTGTGGGGTGGGTGTAGCCAATACAATATAAAAAGGGTATTTGTATTGCAGAAAAGAGTAATAAGAACTATGGCAAAAGTAAGACCCAGAACTTCATGCAAAAACCTGTTTATTAAGTTTAATATTATGACTATCTATGCAGTATATATGTTTCAATCAATATTACTAGTGAAAAAAGACAAAAAAGTGACAAACAGGAATATGGAAATCCATGATTACAATACAAGACAAAAATCAGACTTTCATATGGTGAGCAGACGATTGAATCTAACAACAAATACCCCATTCATTAAGGGAGCAATATTTTATAATTCTCTGCCAAACAACCTGAAACAGCTTTCTAGTAGAATTTTTAAAAACGAGTTAAAAAAATGGCTTGTATTGAAGTGACCATACAGTATGGTGCTGACATGATTTGACCTCAGGAATGCTATATTAAATATAATTCAATGATATTTTACTTAGTAGCATGTAATCTATTTATATTGTGTATCAATAATCTGAATGTAATTATTATAACATTGCCCATGCATGTTAAATACATGTTTCGAGCTGTAAGATAAATTAAAAATTTGATAAGCTTATAGCTCTGAGGAATTAGGAGATTGTCTGGGATTCATAATCAAAAACGATCGTGAAAAAAAAACTTTCTATGTATTCTGAAAGTCACAGATGAAAAAAAAAGAATCCACACAACCTGACTAACAGAGCAGTTCAGAGTCTAATGCGCTGATGCAACTATAACTGTCTAAATTAAATGTTTAAATGAATGCTTGCCATAATTTGATGAATATGCTCATCAAACGCCATGCTAAATAATGGTAGAATATCTCTCCCGCGATGGCACGTGAAAATACGACATACACAAACTGAAGATATATCTTTAAAGTCATCCCAGAATTTACACTTCACTCAAAAACTATTTCATGATTACGCGTATCCCGAGTAACTTAATACGGCATCTGAGGCTGTTTATAGCAATGATACCAACGCGACGTGACTCCTGACACAGGTGGTGTGCTAAACAGCGTCTGGAGAGAACTGGGCCTTGCTTCCTCATGCAGCATTCTTATATATAAAGCTGCAGTGCGGATGGCTAAGGGAACGCCTGATCAAATCGGCTTTCCCAACTAGCCACTGTGCTAGTAATGCACCACTTTAAGTTATTGAATAAATCATAGTTTCTTTTACTGATGACCGATGAAGCTCTCAATTTAAATGTGCATTCAGCACACAGGTAAGTAATCATAATAAAAGTCTGATGTGGCTAAGTGAATTATTTTGGGCGAGAGAATTAATTTTATTAAACTACACGCAGTAGACGAGCTCTGAACTTGCCCTTTGGAGATACACAATCGCTATAGTTTTATAGTTACTCAATTGAAATTTTTCACATCTTTATGATTATAGCGGATCTCCATTCTACTTAAATATAAACATCCTAGCCTTATTTATTAGCCTACTTAATCTATCTTGCTTCCTCAATTTTTAAGACAAAAACCAGAAAATCATGAATTTCAACTAAAATCTTAATTTGTGAGATCCAGAAGACTGTTTGTATTAAATAATTATGAAAAAGGAATCTATATATAAATTTTTAAGTCTCTAGCTCTTTTCTGTTGCGCCAATGATTTTTACAGAAAAACGTCCTCGAAATTGGTTAAAGTTATCGAACTGATATTCAACACATATTAATTTAGTATTACTCCTGACATGCTAGAACCATTTCAGGTTATTTACTTGATTTTTAAAGTATTGCACAACATTCATTACGTCAGAGCTAGTTACAGCGGATTCGGCTGGCACACAATGGAAAGACTGATGTGAATTTATCACGGCGTGAGTAGGCTGCTTCCCTACATGGGGAAATCAAAATATTATTTGAATTGTATCATGGGCCATTTGATCTAACAGAGTGCTCACATCCCAACACCTATGGACTGGTGTACCCAATATCAAGGAAACCTTTGGGTCTGCAAAATATAACTGAGCTGAGGGGGTATATTGACAAGTGTACATTTATTTATCGTCTTGTACTGTTACAAGCTATTTTTGGGGTTTCTCATTGTTAAGAGATTTATGGATGGTATATATATGTTGTGTAACATGATTTGCACAGCTGATACTGGTGGAATTTATGGCATAAGTTTCATTTAAATGAGGTTTATAGGAATTTTACTACTCATGAGAAGATACACATGGATGTATTGAAAAAAAAAGTGATTTGTTATTGATATTGGGCGAACATATAAGGAAATTTAAGTATATATAATGATATGTTTGTCAGAGGTAAAGGACGAATAATGAGGAGTTTATAATTTTAACATATATACATGGATGCATATGTGTGGAGACAAATTAGATAAAGCAGCTGTGGTGTGGAAAATAACTCATGGGGGTTAAGTCTGGTGTGTTAGGGTGAGATGAGAAGTTGGAAGTGCAGTACACTGTTTGATTGTTCTCTCCTGTCAGTATGTAAGTGTAATGTTCAGATTTTGAATCATGGAAAGCAATCTATTTGGGATTAGGTCCATGTAGTTTGGTGAGTATTTGTGCAGATGTGAAAGCCATAATTAATTGTTTATTTTTTTCAGTTAGTGTCATGAGGAACTTGTGGGCTGCAGAGTTTTAATAAAATTTAAAATGATTTATTTATTGTCAATTAATACATGGGAATATCCAGCTCTTTTAATACATATTTAAGCATTTGCGTTATTGCCATGATAAATCTCACTTGAGATATAAGCACTCATTCATTAATACTTTTGTTTGAACGTTTTGATAAGAAATGGCTGGGCAAGTGATCGGTGGCACAGTACTACTGACTGTATACTGACAAGTGTGGACGGTGTACAATTGCTCCAAGACTGTGTTACACACAAGAATCCAGTTGCACCAACCTGATGCAAGTACGGGAACACCTGTGGTTGTGTGTATGTGTGGGAAAAGAAGTGGAAGTGTTAACATGTTGTGATCCTGAGTGTCGTGTGTACGAAGACTAACATGGGCATATGTTTCATGTAAAATCATTTTAGTTGCCAGCCCATTCAAAAACTTGATTATCAAATTAGTAATAGCATGATTAGTTAAAGATGAATCAATTACGTTTGTTAGGATGTGTATATGTTTGCCACTGATAACGCTCATGCTGACTGATTAACCACTCACAAAATTATTACCTGAGTTTTAGCATAGTAAAATATATGAAAAAAATTGTATTATTTGCCATTATATGAATGGTGAGGTATGATGCTACTTCATGTACACCTCAGCAGGTGAGTGATGTATGAAGTTGGGGTATTTGTTGCTACATGCAGCTGGTTTCTCTTGCTTTAGGACAGACTGAATTTGACAGGTTGGCTACAGGCCAGCGTGAGTGTGTGTTGGGGTGGTCACCAGTGACAGGTGAGCTGGGCAGAAGTAAAGGCAACTAGAAAGCCATGAGGCCCAGCAGTCAATAAGGTATCTCCAGGCTCGAAGAGGAGTATGTTCCAGTGATGTGGTTGTGGGATGAACTAATATAGAGGGACCTGTGACTTGAAATGTCATCACTAATATCATTTCAATGAAAATACATTAAAATGCATCACAAGCATGCTAGTGAAAAACCAATGACAGTGTGGGAAATGCAGTATTGGAATGAGGTCATTGAACATAAATCAATGTCTCGAGTCTTAATAATTAAATGTTATTGACATTATTACCATCATTACTTATAATAAATTGTAATAACTGAATCTGCCATAAAATCACACTTGCAGGTGAAAGAGGGTGAAGACTGCAATACATTGGACAGATTATTTCTCCAATTCAACAACTATAAAAATATTATAAATGATTTATTTTATTTACATTAACTGTGCCATAACTATGAACTCCTCCACAGAGACACAAATTATCTTATCAGCATGAGTTTCCTTCCTTAATGTTCCAATAACTTTCTATGCATATTGAAGTGTAGTTCTGATTTACAAAATAGGTAAAGTCAGTGTTTTGACTACAGTGCTGAGTGTGGCAATTTATGTGTCTGAGATGTGTTTACAATTGTTAAAATAATGTGTAAGTGAGATGTTAAGAGGCTGCAAAATTATTGCAAGGATTTTCATATGTTTTATTGTAAGTATTTATATGAAATTATAGTGAAAATAATGAATGATGATCAGGATGAAAGTATCTGCACTGAATTGAGGTGTGGTCATGTGACCAGATCTTTAAATAAGCTTGCAGGATAGAGCTCATGGCCTTTCACATGTTGCCTTGCATCAGGAGTGTTGGTGAGGTATTTTGTCTGGCACTAGTAATGCTATGGGTGATGTGTATGCATCTAATGCTATTTTCTCATACTGGGACTAATGGGACTTGCGTGTTGTGATATAGTGCATGCTGCAGGGTATAAATGCTACATCTGCATAAAGTAATAACAACATTTGCACTGGTGATAGATACTTTTCTCAGTTATTCAGTGAATTATTTGTTTGTGGTCACCATTTGCATATGTTGTGCTTCTCCCTTAAAAAAATTAATAATAATATCAAACTTAAAATTAATATATATCGAGCAATGTTATTATCCTTTGGAATTTCAGCTAACAGATCCCACCTCAGTACATTTTTTATTAAAGTATTTGCTAATGTCTCACTGCTAATATGTCTTTGGTATTAACATTATAATGTTGTGTTGTTGGACAAAAGAACATTGGTATACAGCCACCTCTTATTGATGTTGTCCAGCCATCTTCAAAGTTAATGGCCTTAAATTGCCCACACCCTGGGAAAAGCGAGAAAACATCATAATGTGGTGGATACACTTTCCCATATATGGTGCTAACACCTTCATGAGGTATGCCCTTGTAGAGTAAGTGGATGCACCAATGTTACTCATGTGTTGGGAAGACATGGACCTCTGGAGTACACCTAGTTCTATGAGATGACAACAGATCACTGGGTAAGTCTAAGAAATTGTATTGCAAGACCCTATGGGAAAGAAATGTGCAAGAAGATCGAGATATTGGACAAGCTACGACAGTACAAAGAGAGGATGGCAAGCTACGTCAAGTTCCTACTCAGATTCAGAATGGGAGACATGGTGCTTGTATTTGCCAAAATGAAATTTCATATGGTGGCTAACAGGATCAAGATTATGTCAGTATTGCTCTGCTAATAGTTAAGGATCTGTGACAAGTTGCATGGAGTGGAAAGCACCTCCAGGTACCTTCTACATCTGCATCTGGACTTGGAAAATACATTGGCACCAGGGAACTGGGACAGGAAGGACAGTATATTGTGGTCACTAGTGGGACGCATCAAATACAAAGCTACTGCTCAACAACTGGTGAAATGTGTGTGCATGAACAACAAAATGCAGCAAACACATGAGATAGGCAAGATGATAAATCTGAGTGGTCACACATGAGATGATGACACCTTAAAGGAACTCGTGGGGGGGGGGGGGGGGGCGGCTCAACTTTGTCATACTTCCAAAAAACCTACCAGTTTCTGGGTTCATCAACTCCATGAAGTCAGAGGTCAGCACTCTATCATCTGCATCTATGTCTACATCTATCATCTATATCTATACTCTGCAAACCACTGTGAGGTGCATGGCAGAGTGTATGTCCCATTGTACCAGTTATTAGGATTTCCTCCTGTTCCATCCGTGTATGGAGTGTGGGAAGAATGATCACTTAAATACCCCTGTGGGTGCAGTAATTATTCTAATCTTATCTTAATCTTATCTTCACAGTCCCCATGTGAGTGAGACCTAGGGGGCTGTATTATATTTGTGGAGTAATCATTTAAAGCCAGTTCTTGAAACTTTGTTAATAGACTGTCTCAGGATAGTTTATGCCGATCTTCAAGAGTCTTCCAGTTCAGTTTCTTCAGTTTCTCTGTGACACTCAACCAAGGCTTAAACAAACCTGTGACCATTCATGTTTCCTGCTCTGTATATGGCTCTCCCATATACACTGGCTCTCTAACTACAATTTTGGCAACCAGAAAGTGATTAGCAAAACGTGGAGCCTGTAATTAGAATTCCTAGTGCCCACTTCATCTGAGAAATACACTTACAGCTACAGCTTATAGCTCTGAGGAATTAGGAGATTGTCTGGGATTCATAATCAAAAACGATCGTGAAAAAAAAACTTTCTATGTATTCTGAAAGTCACAGATGAAAAAAAAAGAATCCACACAACCTGACTAACAGAGCAGTTCAGAGTCTAATGCGCTGATGCAACTATAACTGTCTAAATTAAATGTTTAAATGAATGCTTGCCATAATTTGATGAATATGCTCATCAAACGCCACGCTAAATAATGGTAGAATATCTCTCCCGCGATGGCACGTGAAAATACGACATACACAAACTGAAGATATATCTTTAAAGTCATCCCAGAATTTACACTTCACTCAAAAACTATTTCATGATTACGCGTATCCCGAGTAACTTAATACGGCATCTGAGGCTGTTTATAGCAATGATACCAACGCGGCGTGACTCCTGACACAGGTGGTGTGCTAAACAGCGTCTGGAGAGAACTGGGCCTTGCTTCCTCATGCAGCATTCTTATATATAAAGCTGCAGTGCGGATGGCTAAGGGAACGCCTGATCAAATCGGCTTTCCCAACTAGCCACTGTGCTAGTAATGCACCACTTTAAGTTATTGAATAAATCATAGTTTCTTTTACTGATGACCGATGAAGCTCTCAATTTAAATGTGCATTCAGCACACAGGTAAGTAATCATAATAAAAGTCTGATGTGGCTAAGTGAATTATTTTGGGCGAGAGAATTAATTTTATTAAACTACACGCAGTAGACGAGCTCTGAACTTGCCCTTTGGAGATACACAATCGCTATAGTTTTATAGTTACTCAATTGAAATTTTTCACATCTTTATGATTATAGCGGATCTCCATTCTACTTAAATATAAACATCCTAGCCTTATTTATTAGCCTACTTAATCTATCTTGCTTCCTCAATTTTTAAGACAAAAACCAGAAAATCATGAATTTCAACTAAAATCTTAATTTGTGAGATCCAGAAGACTGTTTGTATTAAATAATTATGAAAAAGGAATCTATATATAAATTTTTAAGTCTCTAGCTCTTTTCTGTTGCGCCAATGATTTTTACAGAAAAACGTCCTCGAAATTGGTTAAAGTTATCGAACTGATATTCAACACATATTAATTTAGTATTACTCCTGACATGCTAGAACCATTTCAGGTTATTTACTTGATTTTTAAAGTATTGCACAACATTCATTACGTCAGAGCTAGTTACAGCGGATTCGGCTGGCACACAGTGGAAAGACTGATGTGAATTTATCACGGCGTGAGTAGGCTGCTTCCCTACATGGGGAAATCAAAATATTATTTGAATTGTATCATGGGCCATTTGATCTAACAGAGTGCTCACATCCCAACACCTATGGACTGGTGTACCCAATATCAAGGAAACCTTTGGGTCTGCAAAATATAACTGAGCTGAGGGGGTATATTGACAAGTGTACATTTATTTATCGTCTTGTACTGTTACAAGCTATTTTTGGGGTTTCTCATTGTTAAGAGATTTATGGATGGTATATATATGTTGTGTAACATGATTTGCACAGCTGATACTGGTGGAATTTATGGCATAAGTTTCATTTAAATGAGGATTATAGGAATTTTACTACTCATTAGAAGATACACATGGATGTATTGAAAAAAAAAGTGATTTGTTATTGATATTGGGCGAACATATAAGGAAATTTAAGTATATATAATGATATGTTTGTCAGAGGTAAAGGAAGAATAATGAGGAGTTTATAATTTTAACATATATACATGGATGCATATGTGTGGAGACAAATTGGATAAAGCAGCTGTGGTGTGGAAAATAACTCATGGGGGTTAAGTCTGGTGTGTTAGGGTGAGATGAGAAGTTGGAAGTGCAGTACACTGTTTGATTGTTCTCTCCTGTCAGTATGTAAGTGTAATGTTCAGATTTTGAATCATGGAAAGCAATCTATTTGGGATTAGGTCCATGTAGTTTGGTGAGTATTTGTGCAGATGTGAAAGCCATAATTAATTGTTTATTTTTTTCAGTTAGTGTCATGAGGAACTTGTGGGCTGCAGAGTTTTATTAAAATTTAAAATGATTTATTTATTGTCAATTAATACATGGGAATATCCAGCTCTTTTAATACATATTTAAGCATTTGCGTTATTGCCATGATAAATCTCACTTGAGATATAAGCACTCATTCATTAGTACTTTTGTTTGAACGTTTTGATAAGAAATGGCTGGGCAAGTGATCGGTGGCACAGTACTACTGACTGTATACTGACAAGTGTGGACGGTGTACAATTGCTCCAAGACTGTGTTACACACAAGAATCCAGTTGCACCAACCTGATGCAAGTACGGGAACACCTGTGGTTGTGTGTATGTGTGGGAAAAGAAGTGGAAGTGTTAACATGTTGTGATCTTGAGTGTCGTGTGTACGAAGACTAACATGGGCATATGTTTCATGTAAAATCATTTTAGTTGCTAGCCCATTCAAAAACTTGATTATCAAATTAGTAATAGCATGATTAGTTAAAGATGAATCAATTACGTTTGTTAGGATGTGTATATGTTTGCCACTGATAACGCTCATGCTGACTGATTAACCACTCACAAAATTATTACCTGAGTTTTAGCATAGTAAAATATATGAAAAAATTTGTATTATTTGCCATTATATGAATGGTGAGGTATGATGCTACTTCATGTACACCTCAGCAGGTGAGTGATGTATGAAGTTGGGGTATTTGTTGCTACATGCAGCTGGTTTCTCTTGCTTTAGGACAGACTGAATTTGACAGGTTGGCTACAGGCCAGCGTGAGTGTGTGTTGGGGTGGTCACCAGTGACAGGTGAGCTCGGCAGAAGTAAAGGCAACTAGAAAGCCATGAGGCCCAGCAGTCAATAAGGTATCTCCAGGCTCGAAGAGGAGTATGTTCCAGTGATGTGGTTGTGGGATGAACTAATATAGAGGGACCTGTGACTTGAAATGTCATCACTAATTTCATTTCAATGAAAATACATTAAAATGCATCACAAGCATGCTAGTGAAAAACCAATGACAGTATGGGAAATACAGTATTGGAATGAGGTCATTGAACATAAATCAATGTCTCGAGTCTTAATAATTAAATGTTATTGACATTATTACCATCATTACTTATAATAAATTGTAATAACTGAATCTGCCATAAAATCACACTTGCAGGTGAAAGAGGGTGAAGACTGCAATACATTGGACAGATTATTTCTCCAATTCAACAACTATAAAAATATTATAAATGATTTATTTTATTTACATTAACTGTGCCATAACTATGAACTCCTCCACAGAGACACAAATTATCTTATCAGCATGAGTTTCCTTCCTTAATGTTCCAATAACTTTCTATGCATATTGAAGTGTAGTTCTGATTTACAAAATAGGTAAAGTCAGTGTTTTGACTACAGTGCTGAGTGTGGCAATTTATGTGTCTGAGATGTGTTTACAATTGTTAAAATAATGTGTAAGTGAGATGTTAAGAGGCTGCAAAATTATTGCAAGGATTTTCATATGTTTTATTGTAAGTATTTATATGAAATTATAGTGAAAATAATGAATGATGATCAGGATGAAAGTATCTGCACTGAATTGAGGTGTGGTCATGTGACCAGATCTTTAAATAAGCTTGCAGGATAGAGCTCATGGCCTTTCACATGTTGCCTTGCATCAGGAGTGTTGGTGAGGTATTTTGTCTGGCACTAGTAATGCTATGGGTGATGTGTATGCATCTAATGCTATTTTCTCATACTGGGACTAATGGGACTTGCGTGTTGTGATATAGTGCATGCTGCAGGGTATAAATGCTACATCTGCATAAAGTAATAACAACATTTGCACTGGTGATAGATACTTTTCTCAGTTATTCAGTGAATTATTTGTTTGTGGTCACCATTTGCATATGTTGTGCTTCTCCCTTAAAAAAATTAATAATAATATCAAACTTAAAATTAATATATATCGAGCAATGTTATTATCCTTTGGAATTTCAGCTAACAGATCCCACCTCAGTACATTTTTTATTAAAGTATTTGCTAATGTCTCACTGCTAATATGTCTTTGGTATTAACATTATAATGTTGTGTTGTTGGACAAAAGAACATTGGTATACAGCCACCTCTTATTGATGTTGTCCAGCCATCTTCAAAGTTAATGGCCTTAAATTGCCCACACCCTGGGAAAAGCGAGAAAACATCATAATGTGGTGGATACACTTTCCCATATATTGTGCTAACACCTTCATGAGGTATGCCCTTGTAGAGTAAGTGGATGCACCAATGTTACTCATGTGTTGGGAAGACATGGACCTCTGACAGTACACCTAGTTCTATGAGATGACAACAGATCACTGGGTAAGTCTAAGAAATTGTATTGCAAGACCCTATGGGAAAGAAATGTGCAAGAAGATCAGGATATTGGACAAGCTACGACAGTACAAAGAGAGGATGGCAAGCTACGTCAAGTTCCTACTCAGATTCAGAATGGGAGACATGGTGCTTGTATTTGCCAAAATGAAATTTCATATGGTGGCTAACAGGATCAAGATTATGTCAGTATTGCTCTGCTAATAGTTAAGGATCTGTGACAAGTTGCATGGAGTGGAAAGCACCTCCAGGTACCTTCTACATCTGCATCTGGACTTGGAAAATACATTGGCACCAGGGAACTGGGACAGGAAGGACAGTATATTGTGGTCACTAGTGGCACGCATCAAATACAAAGCTACTGCTCAACAACTGGTGAAATGTGTGTGCACGAACAACAAAATGCAGCAAACACATGAGATAGGCAAGATGATAAATCTGAGTGGTCACACATGAGATGATGACACCTTAAAGGAACTCGGGAGGGGGGGGGGGGGGGGGGCGGCTCAACTTTGTCATACTTCCAAAAAACCTACCAGTTTCTGGGTTCATCAACTCCATGAAGTCAGAGGTCAGCACTCTATCATCTGCATCTATGTCTACATCTATATCTATACTCTGCAAACCACTGTGAGGTGCATGGCAGAGTGTATGTCCCACTGTACCAGTTATTAGGATTTCCTCCTGTTCCATCCGTGCATGGAGTGTGGGAAGAATGATCACTTAAATACCCCTGTGGGTGCAGTAATTATTCTAATCTTATCTTAATCTTATCTTCACAGTCCCCATGTGAGTGAGACCTAGGGGGCTGTATTATATTCGTGGAGTAATCATTTAAAGCCAGTTCTTGAAACTTTGTTAATAGACTGTCTCAGGATAGTTTATGCCGATCTTCAAGAGTCTTCCAGTTCAGTTTCTTCAGTATCTCTGTGACACTCTACCAAGGCTTAAACAAACCTGTGACCATTCATGTTTCCTGCTCTGTATATGTTCAATATCACCTGTTAGTCCTATCTGGTACGGGTCCCACACACTTGAGCAGTGCTCTAGAACCAGTCACATGAGTGATTTGTAAGCAATCTCCTTTGTAGATTTATTGCAATTCCCCAGTATTTTACCAATAAACCAAACTCTACCACCTGTTTAATCCAAGACTGAACCTATATGATCATACCATTTCATATCCCTACAAAGTGTTGCACCCAGGTATTTGTATGAATTGGTCAATTCCAACAGTGACTCATTGATATTATAGTCAAAGGATACTATGTTTTTTTGTTTTGTGAAGTTAAAAAATTTACATTTCCATACATTTAGAGCAAGCTGCCAGTCTCTGCAACACGTTGAAATATTATTAAGATCTGACTGAGTATTTATGCAGCTTCTTCCAGATGGTACTTCATAACAGATAACTGCATCATCTGCAAAAAGCCTTTACTGTTAATATTGTTGACTCTCCATCCAAGATAACATGCTGTGTCCTCCCTACGAAAAAGCCCTCAATCCAGTCACAAATTCCACTTAATACCCCATATGATTGTACTTTTGACAATAAGTGTAGGTGTGTCAGTGAGTCAAATGCTTTTTGTAAATCAAGAAATAAAATTTCTACTTGTAACTTGATCCAAAGCTTTCAGTATGTCACATGAGAAAAGTGCTTGTTGGGTTTCACATGATCGATGTTTTCAAAATCCATGCTGGTTGGCATTGAGAAAGTTATTCTGTTCAAGATACATCATTATGTTTGAGTTCAGAATATGTTCTAAGATTCTACAGCAAATCGATGTCAAGTATACTGGACAGTAGTTTTGTGGATCACTTCTACTACCCTTCTTCTAGAATGGTGTGAACTATGCCTTTTTCCAAGAGCTACTAGGCTACAATGGGCAGCTAAATCAGCAATGCAGAAAATTGCCTGGAACTTTAACACACCAGAAATTAAGACAAAACCAGGATCCTGATTCAAATGCCCAGATTCAGGGATAGTGTGATCTATGAATCTATTGAGATCGAGTTGGCAGTGAACCTGATCAGCCAGGAAGCAAGGTACCAGCTCAGTACAGTGTGGAATCTGACTATGGGACTACTACAGGGAGAGCAGCAAAAGTCTCCTTCTCCAGTAATGAATGTCAGATGACGGGGGCCGTAATTAACTGGATCAGACCTCATGTGGAGCACCAGATGGCAGCTAACTCTTTGGGAGATAGCCACAGCAGTCACAGACAAAACAGGGAACAAAGTCAACCACCTGAAACCTCAGGCACTGGCACAACCTGGGAGCAGACGTAATAAAGAACACCAGATGGTGGCTACCACCACAAGAGCGTACTGCAGCATGTGGACATAATATGCAAGTGCAACAACTGCCTGATGCTGCAGGAAGTGCTCCTTGCAGACCAGAAGAATGATATAGACATGAGAGAAAGCTGTAGTGGCCACAAACAGCATAAGGAATGTTCAAATAACTTACGGGTTGGCTCCCGAGTGACAACGTCGAACACCGCCGATATTTCGACAGGAGCACACCCTGCCATTCTCAAGGCACAAATGCAAGGAAGAAGAAATATGCAAGAAAATTTAATACCTCGGTTCACAGAGGAGAAACGGGAAGACACCACACACAGAACAAGTGTCAACACAAAAAAAGATAACCAACATCAGAAATATCGATAGTTACTATTAATCAACAGGTGAGGTAGCACTAATTCTGTCCCTCTGTTTCTTGATGAGAGACAGAGTGGGATTCCAAGCAGCATTTAAACAAAATCCACCATCTCTGTTAATAAGGTTGCTTGATAGTCTGATTTCAACAGCTTCCTTAATAACACTATCCCAATAGCTGGACGTGCAAGCCAGAATCTCCGTGTTGTTGTATTCCATAGGATGACCGGTGTCAAGGCAATGTTCTACAATAGTGGATTTGCTTGGCTGTTGTAAGCATGTGTGATGCTTATGTTCAATACACCGGTCTTCCACAGTCCTGATTGTCTGACCAATATATGACATGCCACAACTGCAAGGAATACGATAGACCTCAGCCTTACGCAAACCGAGATCATCTTTTTTGGATGCCAACAGGGCCTTAATCTTAGAAGGTGGCCAAAAAACACATTTCACATCATATTTCAGCAAAATACGGCCAATCCTGTTGGAAATTCTTCCTGTGTAAGGCAAAAAGACCGTAGACTTAGGTGCCACATCATTGCTATCGTCACTCACCCAATGCACAGAAGGCTGATGGTGCAACACACGTTTGATCTGCCTCTCACTATAACCATTCTGACGGCAGGTGACTTTGAGACGTGACAGCTCAGCTGCCAAACTTTCAGGGTCTGAAATAATATGGCCCCTGTGAACCAAGGTCCGAAGTAATCCTTCACGCTGAGCTGGATGGTGACAACTATCAGCTCGCAGATACAAGTCAGTGTGGGTAGGCTTCCTATAAACAGAATGTCCCAACATACCATCAGTCTTCCTTTTTGACCAACACATCAAGGAAGGGAAGGCATCCATTCTTTTCCACCTCCATAGTGAACTGAATATTCGGGTGGATTCAATTCAGATGTTCCAAAAACTGGTTTAAATTCTCACTACCATGAGGCCAAACAACAGAAGTATTGTCTAAATATCTGAACAAAAAAAAAACATGCAGGTTTCAAGGTCGGTGACTCCAAAGCACGTTCCTCAAAGTCCTCCATAAACAAATTGACCACAATAGGTGACAACAGGCTTCCCATTGCAACTCCATCAGTCTGTTCGTAGTACTGACCATTGAATAAAAAGTAAGTGGAAGTCAGCACATGTCGAAACAAATTTGTTAACTCGACACCAAACTTAACCTCAATTAGCTGCAACAAATCAGA
The DNA here is from genome assembly GCF_021461395.2 of Schistocerca americana. NCBI lineage: Eukaryota > Metazoa > Arthropoda > Insecta > Orthoptera > Acrididae > Schistocerca > Schistocerca americana. The sequence goes on from NC_060126.1 coordinate 439,684,936, forward strand.
GAGAGGAACACGAGTGAAAGGAGAAACCACATCAAAACTGACTAAAATATCAGAGTCATTCAAACGCAATCCCTTCAATTGACATAAGAAATCTTCAGAGTTCTTAATGTGGTGTTCACACTAGTAGGTATGTGTGAACACACTAGTAGGTAGGTGTGAACACCACATTAAGAACTTGCCAGGACAATTAAGGTCTCACAGCATAAGGAATGTTTACAGTATCACAATAGCACTAGAATGCTCCTGTTGGGCTGGACTTGGTATGGAGTGCCATGGGGTGGCAGCTACCATGAATGGCAGCCACAGTGGTCATGGAGGGAAGAGGGAACACTTGGAGACAGGTACCATTGCAAGAAACAGACACAGTGAGCGCAGATAGCATAACAAACACCAGGACAAGCTGTGAGCAACAACTTAATTGGCTCTTTCTCATATTTTGGGTAGGAGTAGAGAAGATATCTTGAATTTTAATAGCAACAAAACATTACACTTTAATTGTCAAAAACAGATGGCAAGTCTGCACCCAAGTCTTGGTTATCCCTCTCATTTGCCAACTGGTTGATTTTTGTTAAAAATATTGCTCCTACTACAAGTGTAGCACACTGTTAGCCCCTTTATACAAGGAAGGGGTCAACATGTCAGGAGACAGAGCACAATCCAGAGAGGTCAACAGGAATTCATGCTGCTCCAGTGGCTACAAGTAGTTATGCCATGGCCAGAGAGTAAGCTTAACTAGACATAGGTGACTGTACTTCACTTTGAACCAATGCAAGCTGACCCTATACTTCAACAACAGTTATACTGAATGTTTATACAAACCTTTTGACGAACTAATACAAATAGATGCCTTAAAAAGGAGATTACTGAAAAGAGTACAGTGGGAGTTGATTTATGAACCAGACGACTCTGTAGATCAGTTCTTGAGATATGTAGATTAGCTGGATAGAGCCTTTGAGAGAAATGAAAGGTTACGTAATGACAGATTTGGCCATCAACCATCTGGGGGGTGGAATCAGAGCAGGAATCAAGGTAGGAGTGACAGTGAAAATCAGAATAATAATAATAGTGGTTACAACAGGAGTGATAATAGTTGGATCAACCATAGAAATGGGAATGAAAACAGAGGATATGACAACAGGGAGAGACCATGGGAGAATAATAACAATGGTGATGCTTTTCTTGGTACTAGTACGTTGGAGAATCTGGGTCAGTGATTTTTCCAGTGCAACAGCTGAGAAGGTTGGAACAAGTCTCTGTGTTGGTCTGTCCTCTTACATTCAGTATAATTGTTGTTGAAGCATAGGGTCAGCTTGCATTGGTTCAAAGTGATGGACAGCACCTATGTCTAGTTAAGCTTACTCTCTGGCCATGGCATAACTACTTGTAGTCGGTGGAGCAGCATGAATTCCTGTTGATGTCCCTCTGGATTGTGCTCTGTCTCCTGACATATTGACCTCTTCCTTGTACAAAGGGGCTAACAGTGTGCTGCACTTGTAGTAGGAGCAATGTTCTTAACAAAAATCATCCAGTTGGCAAATGAGAGGGATAACCAAGACTTGGGTGCAGATTTGCCATCTATTTGTGATAATTAAACTGTAAAGATCTGTTGCTATTAAAATTCCGGATATCTTTTCTACTCCCACCCAAAATATGAGAAAGGGAGAATTAGTTAGTTGCTCTGCTTGAATATAAGAGCCAAGTTTTAAAATTATTCTGGTTTTAAGTAATTCGAATGGTTGTAAAATCCTTAATTAGTATTTTACTATTTTGTCTTTTTTATTTGTTTATTTTCCTACATAATTAATTTTCTGTGAGCATTTTTATTTATTTATTTATTATCATCCCAATGATCACATTTGTGATATAGGATTTTCTTTCATATTAGCCATAACACTGCTAGTATGAGAGCATTGAAAGTTCTAAACTGAAAAACTGTTCAGAAAGGATCATGCTGTGATGGGAAAACACATGGCTAATATCATTGGTCTTTTGAGTGTCAAGAAATATTTATACACATATTGCCTAAGGAAAAGGAACTCTTTTGTTGTTGCTTCCTGGAGAGTGAGGTTACCAAATATAGTCATACCACCACACACTACTTTTAAGGTGACAGAAACTTTCTGAATTTAGATGTCTGAATCAGCAGTTCTTAATCATCCATTTTCATGCCTTGTATTTATGCCTGATATTTAAAACCTTCCAATAAGTATGTGGATTAGTATGACTGACCCTTAGTTTCATAGAAAAGGTCACAACTGTTCCCTTTTGGAAATCAGCTTATTTTTTTCTTTGGCTCAAATTCTACAGCAAATTGTTAGGTCATACTTGGCTAGTAGTAATAGTACCTTTATTCAACTGTATATCTCTTTACAAGGATACAGGATATGTCAAAGTATTTACAAGTTTAGACCAATTTAAAATAAGCTAATTTGTATACACATACATTTAAAAACTTCTAGTTAGAGACAATCATTAGATGTACAGCTAGTATACAATACTGTTTTTTACAAATAACATATTAAGTAATGTAATGTCACACTGTTCAGTCATATCTCACTATCAGTCACTGCACACACTATACACACATTGTTTGATAACACTTCACTCACTGCAGACACAAACACACACACACTGGTGATCTCTGGGCCATTTTTGTACCACAACTTCCCATTTGCTATCCTGAAAACTGAGTCATCATCTCTCTATAATGACTGAGATGTTGAGCTCAGAAAGAGGAAGATGTGTTAGTATTGTGAAATGCATAGCTTGGGGATAAGTTTTCTAGAAAAGGAGAAAAGAAGGGAAAAAAACATAGTGTGAAGATGTTATGTGGAATGTTGGATGTTTTATAATCATTATTATTATTTGTTTGCATAACATTTTTTTACCAAGCCACTACTCTGTTTATCTAAGTAATCCTCCAATGTGTGAAATGTATTGCATAACAGGTACTTTTTAGCTGCCTTTTTAAAAAAGTGTATGTCATCTCTTTTTGAATAAGTGTATTTTATCTCTTTTTAAATAAGTGTATTTTATCTCTTATGGTAATTTATTGTACAGTTTTATTCCTTGGTGTAAAATGCTGTTTTGAGTTTTATGTTTAGTTTTTTCTTGGTAAATGTAAGATGAGTCTAGCTCTTGTTCAATGGTCATGGACAGAACTGTTTGTGCAGTAATTACCAATATTGTTTTTGATGTGTACAACTGACTGGTAAATGTATTGACACAGAGCAGTTAAAATCCCCAGTGTTTTGAGCAGACCTTTACAATGAGCTCAACCACCATTTTTGGTTATGATTATTATGGCTCTTTTCTGGAGTTTGAAAATTGTGTTCATTTTTTGTGCATTAGTTCTCCAAAAAAAAATGCCATAGCTGAGAATTGAATTACATATGAATGGTATACAACTAAAAGACACTGCTTGTTACACACTGATGATATAATTCCAAGGGCATAACATGCTGATGACATTCTGTTTCCAAGTACCTTTGTGTGTTCACACCACTTCAACTGAGAATCAATATTCATTCCTAAAAATTTTGCATTTGTTACACAGTCAATACAGGTGCCATCTACACTTAATTTTACATTGTCATTTTCCCTCTTCAAACTGAAATTCATGGCATTGGTTTTCTTTATGTTCAATGTAAATTTATTGTTTATTGACCAATCATAAACTTCCTTGAGAGCTTCATTTGCTTTCTCTGCAAGGAGTTCTCTTGTTTTCTCAGCAACTATAATATTGCTGTCATCAGCAAAGAGAATTTTTTCGCCATGAGTAATACTAATGCGTGAGTCATTGATGTACGTCAGGAACAGTATTGGTCCTAATATGCTACCTTGCAGAACCGTTATATTACTGTATTTTGGTTCTGATATGTGTTTTATTAAATGTTTAGATCTATTTGAAGTATGTGTTATCTCTGCTCTTTGTACCCTATCTGCTAGGTATGATCAAAACTAGTCATTAGCTACCCCTCTTATTCCTAATGCTTCTAATTTATTTAATAGAATCTTGTGGTCAACTGTCAACTTAGAAAGATCCAAAAATATGCCTGTGACACACTTATCTTTCTCAAGAGCATTAAGTACAACCTTTGTGAATTCTACTATGGCTGACTCCGTATTTTTTCCACTTCAGAAACCAAACTGTGATTTGCTTAAAAGATTGTATTTATTCAAGTATATCATTAACCTGTCTTTCATAATTGCTTCTATTATTTTTGAGAATGGTGACAGCAGAGAAATGGGCCAGTAATTTTCTATGTCTTCTGCATTACCTTTCTTAAGCAAATGCATAACTCTTGCCTATTTTAACTGCTCTGGAAATATCCCTGATGTGAAGGAATTATTTATTATTATATTTGTTAAGGGGCCCTGTATAATCTCTGTGCATTGTTTCAGTACCTATATTGGTACTTCCTCTAAGCCTACTAACTTTTTATTTTTTAGTTTCTGAACAATTTTATGTACTTCATTGTCTGTGGTTGGAAGTAACATCATTGTATTTAGTGCAACATAATTTACCAGTGTTATATTTGTTTTGGGGAATTTTTTCTGTAACTTCTCTGCAATACTTGAAAAATGCTCATTTACATAGTTTGCTTCCTTAGCAGTATGTTATTCTGCGTTTCTTTGCCTCTGCCAATTTCCTTTTTTATAACATCCCAGACTGCTTTGCTTTTGTTCTCTACATTATATATATTATTTTGTAATTAAATGACTTTTTGCAGCAATCAGCACCTTCCTATAGATCTTTTTGTATTTATGACAGAAATTTGAGAATTCTGGATCATTGTGATTCTTTTTCATGGAACTGAGGTATCTAAGTGCTTGGGAGGACTTCTCAATACCTTCTGTTATCCATCTGTTTTTGTGAGATGTTAATACAGACATGCATACTTTTGGAAATGCCTTTTCAAAGTTCAATGTGAGTTTTAGCATTATGACATGTAATACAACTTATCAGCACTGATGATGAATGTGAATCACAGATAAGGCCTGATTTAATCTCAGTGTACTAGAAGGATGTCTTCAGCAATTCCCAATTGTTTTGGACTGTAGTGTCTAGATTTCCATGCGATGTTATTTGGTGGAGGAAGTTTGTCATTATCTAAACTAAAATTTCTGATGTATAGATCAGGACTCCACTGTCTCATAGGGCCATTACAATTTTGATTCAGATGTATGTTTGTCAGCAGCTGGATTACTTTTTAACCATCACAGTGTCACCTATCTATTCCTGGTAGCTAAATAGCACCTCTTGTTCCAGTGTAGGAATAGTTGCCTACCAAATTTAAAATTTAATAGACAAATTTGGGATGCATGTATGAATGGACCTCTGGATGACTACAGCATTGTATTCTACATGCTTTGAGTGCTGATTTTGTTTTCCAATTCTGCAGATATGCTCTAAATATCCAGCTGAGTCCACTGGGCATCCATGTAAGTGTTTTGGTGGGTGTTTTTCATGTATTTGGAAGATGTACCACAGCCACAAACCAGAGGCCAGTAACAGCAAAACCAGGATAGCAAAGCAATATGTCAGTGGCTGTGAATGATCCAGTTGCTGTACTAAAGAGCTTCACTAGCTGTGCTTTGAGGAGTAGACATAAATTGAAAACTGGAATATCTCATCTACTTAAAGAATTTGAATACTCACTTGAAGCACAAGTTTCTCTGAACTACACAGATGGAAATTGCCTCTCCATCATATCCAGCAATGTTGCAGTCTCCCTGACCTATGTGGCCTATACCTCCCTCCCTCACTCACTCCCACTCTGCATGCTGCCCTTCCCCACCTCCCTCCCTTCCCCTCTCCATTACACACCCTCCCCACCCTACTGCTCCTTCTCCTCCTTCTCCTCCCCTCACTCCTCCTCTTCCAGAAGCGTGCATGGAAAACATAACCTGACACTGTATTCTGATAGTGATGAAGCTTTCTTTCACTTTTGTGGACATCTGACAAATATATTACCACAGGTCCATTGAAAATTGTCACTTTGTGCATAAAATTTCTCTTCATAATAAAAAAATTGAGTTTAATGATAGGGTTATGAAAAGGATAGACTGCTACTCTCCATATAGGACAGATGTTGAATCACAGACAGGAACAACAAAAAAGACTGCTAAGCAAATAATCTTTCAGCCAAAAGGCCTTCTTCTTGAGTGGAGCACTGGCCTCAGCAGCCATAAATAGTGGTTATCCATGTATGATTGGTGTTGGCATGAGTATATGTGTGTATTGTCTACTCTATAAGAAGGCCTTTTGGCCCAAAGTTTACTTGTTCAGCAGTCTTTTTGTTGTGCTGTCTGAATCTCAGCATCTCTGCTGTATGGTGTGTAGCTATCTATCCTTTTTGTAATATTGTCATTATTCCATCCTGGATTTTCCATTGCCTACAATTTTCAGTTTGGTGCACAGATTCTGGCAGTTGAAATATTGGCTCAATGTTTTTTTGAAATGGCTGTCAATACAGGTATGTACACTACTGGCCATTAAAATTGCTACACCAAGAAGAAATGCAGATGATAAGTGGGTATTCATTGGACAAATATATTATACTAGCACTGGCATATGATTACATTTTCACATGGTTTGGGTGCATAGATCCTGAGAAATCAGTGCCAAGAACAACCACCTCTGGCCGAAATAACAGCCTTGATATACCTGGGAATTGAGTCAAACAGAGGTTGGATGGTGTGTACAGGTACAGCTGCCCATGCAGCTTCAACACAATACCACAGTTCATCAAGAGGGGTGACTGGTGTATTGTGATGAGCCAGTTGCTCGGCCACCATTGACCAGACATTTTCAATTGGTGAGAGATCTGGAGAATGTGCTGGCCAGGGCAGCAGTCGAGCATTTTCTGTATCCAGAAAGGCCCGTACAAGACCTGCAACATGCGGTCGTGCATTATCCTGCTGAAATATAGGGTTTCTCAGGGATCAAATGAAGGGTAGAACCATGGGTCGTAACACATCTGAAATGTAACGTCCACTGTTCAAAGTGCCATTATGCAAACAAGAGGTGACCGAGCCGTGTAACCTATGGCACCCCATACCATCACACAGGGTGATATGCCAGTATGGTGATGACGAATACACGCTCCCAATTTGCGTTCACTGCGATGACACCAAACATGGATGCGACCATCATGATGCTGTAAACAGAACCTAGATTCATCCGAAAAAATGACGTTTTGCCATTCGTGCAGCCAGGTTCGTCATTGAGTACATCATCACAGGCGCTCTTGTCTGTGATGCAGCATCAAGGGTAACCACAGCCATGGTCTCTGACCTGATAGTCCATGCTGCTACAAATGTCATCGAACTGTTCATGCAGATGGTTGTTTTCTTGCAAACGTCCCCATCTGTTGACTCAGGGATCGAGACATGGCTGTACGATCCATTACAGCCATGCGGATAAGTTGCCTGTCATCTCAACTGCTAGTGATACAAGTCCATTGGGATCCAGAACGGCGTTCCGTGTTACCCTCGTGAACCCATCAATTCCATATTCTGCTAACAGTCATTGGATCTCAACCAACGTGAGCAGCAATGTCGCGATACGATAAACCACAATTGTGATAGGCTACAATCCGACCTTTATCCAAGTCAGAAACATGATGGTACACATTTCTCCTCCTTACACAAGGCATCACAACAACGTTTCACCAGGCAATGATGGTCAACTGCTGTTTGTGTTTGAGAAATCGGTTGTAAACTTTCCTCATGCCGCCACGCTGTAGGTGTTGCCACCGGCACCAACCTTGTGTGAATGCTCTGAAAAGCTAATCATTTGCATATCACTGCATCTTCTTACCGTCAGTTAAATTTCACGTCTGTAGCACGTCATCTTCGTGGTGTAGCAATTTTAATGGCCAGTAGTGTATTTTCAAATATTTTAGAACTTCTGTTCTCAGTTAAATGAACATAAAAGGTGACACTGCAATTTCTTGCAATACAGAGTTGCATACCACATGTCTCATCAAATGCTGTCTCATATTCATGATGTCTTCACACAAGGAAGCATGTTGAACAGAGGTTCGTGGCTACCTCATCACCAAAGTTGTCTATATATTATGGGAATATTTGAAAGGAAGAATATATGAAAATAACCTTAAAATGGTAGACCAGTTGAATAAAAATGTATGCCAGATACTGAAACAATCAATATGATGGATCTCCATAAAGTACATTTGAATGTGATTGCATGAGCACAAAAATTACTCTGATGATCCAAAGCATTATGACTATCAGCTTAATAGCTTGTTTGTCCATCTTTGGAATGAATTATATCAGCGATTTTGCATTTCAGGGATTCAAAAGTTTGTTGGTAGGTCTGTGGAGGTATATGACATGTAATTCACATAAATAATGGGTCACTGATTTGCATATGTGGTGATGGTGCCTGATAGTGACCCATAGGATTTACATCAGGCAAACTTGGTCACTAAGACATCGTTGTGAGTTCAGTATAATGTTCTTCAAACCACTGTAGCATGGTTCTGGCTCTGAGGCACAGGCAGTTGTACTGCTGGAAGATGACATCGCCTCTGTGGAAGACATCAAACATGAAGGGGTGAAGTTGGTTTGTAATTGTCAGCATGGCTTTGATTACTACCACAGGTCCCATGCATGTGGAGGAGAATGCTCCCACCAGCCTGCATCCATGGTGCACTGCACGTTTCGAGCCACTGTTCACCTTGATGATTGCATTTGTGGAGATAATCGTTGACCTAATGTAGCAAAAATGTAATTCACACAAGGAGCTGACATGTTTCCATTGAGTGACAGTCGAATTCAAATGGCCACCTGCCTACTGCAATTGTAACTGATGATATCATTAGGTCAACATGTGAACACATAGGGAGAGCTCCTTGTTCAACAAAGTACAATTAATGGTATGCTCCAAAACACTCGGGCTCTTTCAGCGGAGATGCCACAGATCATCATCTATCCTACTTTACAGAATGGGGAAGCTTCTGACCGGCATATTCTGTGAAGTCATGGACGTCCATCCATTTTGTTCCTAGTGGTAGTTTCACTGTCCTTCTACCTCTTTCTGTATATGCTCATGGCAGTTGCATATGAACATTTTACCAGCTTTGCTATTTTCAAGGTACTCTTCCACAGGCTCTGTGTAATAATAATCTGACATTTGTCAAAGTCACTCATCTCAATGGATTTTCCCATTTGAAGACCATATCTTCACAAGGATGATCCCCCGTGTACATATCTGCTCTGCTTACATACTTTTGTTACTACGTCATGTGCCTGCAATGCCACGAGACACCATCCAAGTCGTGATGGACAGTGGTCAAAATGTTTTGTCTAATCAGTTTGTTTGTAGGCAACAACATTCTACACATGGAACTAGGGATACTAAAAAAGAAGTTACATAAAATTCTTATACTCAAATGTTATTACTTATTAGAAGAGTTCATGGAAGATGAACTGATAATTTGAGCAGAATCCAAGTGCAAATTAGCATTATATTGTGAAAAAAAAAAAAATTATCCATTATCAAGAATGATATTTACCTACACTGGAAAATAAGAAAAAATAGATACTGCTACATAGACTAAATATAGTTTTAAAAATTAATATTAGATTCTAGTTTGTAATTTTTGATGTGACTCCTGTACCATAATCATATGATTTGTAAGTGTATGTTGTGAGACTAATAAATTACAATTCACAACTGTGTGTGTGTGTGTGTGTGTGTGTGTGTGTGTGTGTGTGTGTGTGTGTGTATGTGTGTGTGTGTGTGTGTGTGTTGCAATCATATTCAACATAAGTTGCAATCTACCTAATGTTATTTTTTAAAAGTATTTTTGATTTTAATTAAAATGATATTTTTCTCTGACTGAATGTGCATGTTATTGGTGTGAGCCGCACAGCCATGCCACGTGGTTTGAGGGGTCCTGTCATGGGCTGCACTGGAGGTTCAAGTCCTTCCCAGGCATGGGTGTGTGTGTTGTTCTTAGAATAAGTTAGTTTAAGTAGTGTGTAAGTCTAGGGACCGATGACCTACACAGTTTGGTCCCTTAAGAATTCACACACATTTGAACATTTATTGATATGAGGCCTCTTTTATCTTAAACATATTGCATATGTTGACAAAACAACAAGAGCTCTTACTTTTGCATTGCTTGTCCAAAACGTAATAATAATTAAATCAAACAGATTGAAAGCAAAACTGTTAAATAAATGAATCTTATACTTCAGTGGGATGTGAATATGTTAAGAAGAACCCGGAAGGAGAGGATGAAATGAAATGAAACTTCAGTGGTTGAGAAGATATGTGACCTTACTTCGATGATTACAATTTTGAATCAAATTTATGAACACCTTGGCAGTATGAGCCTGCTTACCAGTATGACATTGTATCCTCCCTAGCCTGCATGCATGCACTGATTCAGTTGAGAAGGGTGTCATAACGCCACTGTAGCCTCACCTGAGGCCAGATGGGCCACAATGGTTGCAACTGGTCCTTGATATCCTGGGTATTGTCACTGGTATGGAGTTGACACATGAGCTGATCCTGTGCAAGTTCTACTGGGGACAGACCTGGGGATATAGCTGGCCATTAAAGTACCTTAATAATATGCAGACAGCTCATAGAGAAACATGCCATGCATGAATGAGCATCTTCCTGTTTAAAATTAGCACCATGATACCATCATATGCGATGTAAACAAACGAGGATGCAGGATGCCCACGACATATTATTATGCTTCCTGTGTTCTCCCTCTGCCATAACACCAGGATTAACATTGCTGTGCCTCTCCAAAACATTGGAAGAACAGGACATCTCCCCAGGCTTCTATCATACCCAGCAGTGGTGGTCATGTGGAACAGCAAAGAACCATAATTCATTGCTGAACAGAATGAGATGCCACTCATCAACATCGCGGCACTACTCCAAACACAACCATTTGTGTTGTGGTGGTAATGGAAGCTTATGCATGGGATCATAATTCCCTAATTCAGCTGCTGCTAGTCTCCTACCAATGGTGCAGGATGACAAAGACTGTTTCAGAGAGTCCATTATTTGTTCACAGATGTCTGGTGCATATGTGAATTGGTTACAATGTATGTGGTGCACAATAAAGTGAATCTCCCTTGCAGTTGTCAGACTTACCCAACTGGAATCTTGACAACAAGTATGCCAACTTTCATTTTGCCATGATGTCCAACATTGGACTATTGTCACATCTGAACGCACCAAAAATCTGGATTCTGTGTGAGTTGAGATCCACAGAGAGGCTCCTTTCAATGGCTGTCAGATGCAGATAATGATGTCTCATATGAGTACGCGGCATCTGAATGTGCTTCACTGTGATCACTGGCCATCTGACACCATTCACACCTCTTTTATATCCTACTAGGCTAACAGGAAGACCTTGCAATTATGTTGGTGCTTATGTAATATTCCTTATTCATTCACTTTAGTTGTCATTAGCCAATTCCCTCTTCCACCTCAGCAAGAAGGGCCTGCAAATCTCTCAAATAGATATCCTGATATAGTCTAAAAGCATGACCTACAGTCTTCAGTCCACAAGTTGATGTGTCAGATCCAACTGCTGAAAAATACTGCCTATTTCAATACATATAACAGTGAGCTATGGCTTTTAGTAAGGCAACCCTTTTCAAATATATAATTTAAAGTTTATTTAGGTAAAATTGATCTATATATTATATCTTCTTGTTTCCACATTGAAAGCAAGCCCTTTACATTTAATTCCACACAGCATCTGGCACATTTCATATTTAAAATATGATTTTGTTTCAACATCTTCTTGCTATGCTGGTACTGTAAGCAGGTGAAAGCAAGAAGAAACTACAGCTGTGCTTTCTCCTGAGGACCTGCAGCAGTACTGTACAGCTTAATGATATTGGCATTGTTTTGAATAAGATATTGTGGAGGGAAAAATGTGACAGATTTTGGGATGGGGAATTCATGGGAATGTAGTAATCAGCGAAAACAAACCTATCATTCTATAGTCAGAGTGTGGCATACTCAGTTCCTTAATCAGGTAGATACATTATTGAATTTGAAAATGGACACGGATAGATTGAAATTTGATATACAGAGAATTAACAAAGTGCAATGGCAGGAATAATAAATCTTCTGGTCAAGGGAGTACAAGTTTATAAACACAAAATCAGATATGTTTAATGCAGGAGTATCTCTAAAAATAAATAAGAAAACAGTAATACAGGCAAGAATACTATGAAGAGCATAACAATCACATTATGGTTACAAGATAAGACACGAACTCGACACCCTCCACAGCAGTATATATTTATATGTCAGCTAGCACTCCAAATAAAGAAGCGATTGAAAGATTGTTTGATGTGGTAAAGGAAGTTCTTCAGATGGTTAAGGAGTGGAAAAAGTAATTGGTTGACTGGAATTCAGTTAGCAAGAGAAGGAGAAGGAAATATTGTACGAGAATATAGACTGGGGAAAAGGAATGAAAGAGCAAGATCATTTAATCATCGCTAATTCTTTGTTTAAGAATAATGGAAAATGATTGTATATGTGGAACAGACCTGTAGACCCTGGAAGGTGGCCCAGGAAGAATGGTCAATATTCAGGGATATGACAGGAATGATAATTCTAAGTAAAAATGTGTAGTAAACATGGGCTCTAAATGTAAAATGCATACTGTATGGGCTTTGAGCACTTTTTCAACTTTGGTACTGTGAAACAAATCTTTTGTACTGCAAGTTCTTTGCTTTCCATATTTTGAGAAAAGGTGGTATGGATCAAAAAAAGAAAAAGAATCAAGTAAACATGGGCTCTGAAGTGCTTACCTTAAGAGCTATGCACACTTGTTCATATTCGTTACTATGAAACACATCTCTTCTACTGAACAAATGCTCATAGTTCTTAAAGTATGAGTTTTAGAGCCAATGTCCATTAGGCAGTTTTTTCATCTTTTGACACATTCTTTCTCCTCTCAAAACATGGAAAGCGAAGAGCTTTCTGTGGAACACATTTGTTTCATAGTATTGAAAATTAAGAAGTGCTCATAGTTCTTAAGGCATGTATTTTAGAACACATGTTTACTAGACATTTTTGCTTCAATTAATTGTTCCTGTCATATCCCTGAATATTATTCCTCCTTGGACAGGCTGTATAATGGTAAGACAGAGATTTTGGAACCAGATTTTAAACTGTAAGGCATTTCCAGGAACAGACATGGACTCTGACCATAATTTATGAAGAACCACAATTTGATGAGAATATTAAAGGGAGCATTAGGCAATGATCAACTGAAACAGGGGAAAGGAATACAACAGAAGTGAATGGGCAACTCTGAGAGGTGAAATAGTGGAGGTGACAAAATAGGTAAAAAGAAATGTCCTCCTAGCAATCATTGGATAACACCGGGGATGATTAAATCTAACTGATGAGATGTGAAACAATAAAAATGCAGCAAATTTAGTGGGTGATTGGGGATATAGATGTCTAAAACTGAGACTGATAGAAAGTGGAAAATGGCTAAGCAGGAATGGCTAGAGGACAGATGCAAGACTGTAGAAGCATGTGTGACTAGAGGAAAGATAAATGGTACTTTTAGGAAATGGAGATGGTGGTAGCAGACACAGTCCTAGCATCTGTTGATGATGTGATTCTCACCAACACCCTCGAGCAAGTTTATGCCAATACTTTCGGATTTCTTGACAATATGAAGAAAATTAGGCTGATGGTGAATGATGATAAAACAAAATATCTTATTGTATCACACCATTATGCTGTCCTTCCTTCCAATGTTGTTGATGGGAAGTGCATCAACAGATAATAAATGGTAATTGCATGTTTTAGTCTGATCAGTTTATTTAAGTCATGACTAATATAATAGAAGAATAAAATCCAACTGTGCATGACACTGGTATGGCTGATATTTTTATATGGTTGTGAAACCTGTGCAACAGCAGCAACAACTAAAGAAGCAATTTGCCCCTTTTAGAGGAAGGTACTTTGAAAAACCTATGGACCCATCTATAATATCATGGAAGGTAAATGGGAATGAAGACTGAAAGGAGACCTGTGCCAGCAGTTTGAAGAAAGCACACTGTCTGAATATCAGGGCAGATGAAGGTACTATAGTGATTTGGAAACATCCTTCAAGCTGATGGGTCCCTCCTATACCAAGTCCTCTGTTCTCAAGTTGCTAGAAAACACCCAAGGGATGCTCAAGGATATGATAGAAGGACTGATTATTAACAATCTTTAGACAAATGGAGCCAACAGCGGTGGAAGATGAAGCTAGAGACTGGCAATGGTGGACTTTCATCTACAGTAGATTGTGACTTACTGACTTCCTTTTCTACTGTGCTTTTGTAATGTGTTCTTTTATAATTTTTTGTAGTGTGCTGCTTTTTCTTTTATTTGTAGTGTGCTTATTTCTTTTGGTTTTTTTTTCTGCTGTAGACCTTGGAGGTCTGTTGATGCAATAAATGATGATGATGATGGTGATGATGTTAGGAAAATAAAGGAGGCCTTTGGAGATAATAGAAACAGCTGTATGAATATCAGGAGCTCAGATGACAAGCCACTACTAAGTAAAGAAGCAAAAGCTGAAAGGTGGAAAGAATGTACAGAGAAAACAAACTTGAGGACAATATTATATATAGAGAGGGGAAGTAGGTGGAGATGAGATAGGAGATATACTGTGAGAAAAATTTGGAAGTGCCTGAAAGACTAAGTTGAAATATGTCCTCTGGCATAGATGATATTCCTTCAGAATTATTGAGATCCCTGGGAGAGCCATCCATGATAAAACTATTCCACTTGGGGTGCAAGATGTATGAGACAGGAGAAATACTTTCAGACTTCAAGAAGAATGTAGTAATTCTAATTCCAAAGATGACACATGCTGACAGGTGTGAATATTGTTGAACAATCAGTTCAACAAGTCATGGCTGAAAATACATACATGAATTATTTACAGAATAATGGAGAAATTGGTAAAATCTGCCTTTAGGAAACATCAGTTTTGGTTATGGATAAAAGAAGGAGTAACAAGGCTGTACTGACCTTATATCTTAGAAGATAGGTTGAAGAAAGACAAACTTGTGATGAACTCTTCTCAGGTGATCAGCTGAGTGGTGGAGTCATCTTGTCACAGCGTTTTAATGAGTTTTGTACCCATCCTCCTCAAGTGAGGTGCCGGGATGCTGTGTTGCACATATCTATGTAGTTACTTGACCTCTGTCCTCTTTTTCAGGTGGACCAATAATGTGCCTCAGGATAAGTGTGCTGAGCAGTGTGGCCCATGATGGGGCATCACAGCATGGCTAGTGGTGGGGTGTCATAGAGCAGCTCTGGTGTGGGCATCGAGTCTTGGTCGCTGACAATTCTGTTTGTGGACGCCGCCACCTTGAGAATGGAGGATTCCTGATGTATCTTCTCAATTGCAGAATCCCACGCTGCACTAACTTCAAATCCACTATCCCAGTTGACCAGATTGTTGTGGAGACATATTTCCACTGCCTCCTTGAAGATGGAGTCCCAGAATCCGTTGGCACTGCATGTCTTCTCGGTTTCTTCAGAGTTGAAGGTATGCCCCTCATTAATGCCATGCTCTGCTACCGTAGGCTTGCTTATGTGTCTTAAGTGCATTTTTGTGATGTCTCCACAAGAATCTGGTCAAAAGGGATAGTGGATTTCAACTTAATGCTGCGAGGGACTCCACAATTGAAACGATACATCAGGAATGCTCTGTTCTGAATGTGGTGGTGTCCACAGGCAGACTGGACAGCAACCAGGACTCGACCCCCACACCAGAGCTGTGTCATGAGCCCCCACCACTGGCCGTGTCATGATTCCCCACCACCGGCCACACCGCTCGGCTCCCGTTTCCGGAGACATATGATTGGCCCAACTGCAGAAGAGGACAGTGGTCAAGTAGATATGTGCAGCACAGCACTCCAACACCTTGACTGAAGAAGATGGGTATGAATCTCATCAGAATATTGCAACAAGATGACACCACCACTCAGCCAATCACCCGAGAAGTATTAATCACTGGAATACTCTGAGAAAGCCTGCATTCGCAAGGCAAACTTGTGCTTACAGTATTTGTATATTTAGAGAAAGCTTTTTGCATTGTTGACTGGAATGCTCTTTTTGAAATCCTGAAGACAGCAGGGATAAAGTAAGGTTTTGAAAAGTTATCTGGAACTTAAAGAAAAACCAGACTCCAGTTTACTGGTTAGAGGAAAGGAAAAGGAAGTATTAGTCAGCAAGAGAGTGAGACAGGATTGTAGCCTATCCCTGATATTAATCTATCTGGACAGTGAGCAAGCAGTAAAGGTAACCAAGGAATAACTTGGAATGAGGGTTAAAGTTCAGTGAGAAGAAATAAAAATTCTGAGGTTGGCTGATGATATTGTAATTAAACAGCAAAGGACTATGAAGAGCAGTTGAACTAAATGAATAGTGTCTTGAAAATAATTGTAAGATGAACTTCAGTAAAACTACTACAAGGATAACAGATTGCAGTAAAATTAAATTTGATGATGCAGAGGGAATTAGATTTGGAAATGAAGTAGTAGACTAGTTGCTAATTTTATGACAAAACAACTGAAGATAGTCAAAGTAGAGAGGATATAAAATGCAGACTAGCTACAGCAAGAAAAAAAATTCTGAAAGAAGAATAATTTGTTGACGTGTAATATCAATTTAAGAGTTATGAAGTCCTTAGCAGGTTTTTGTCTGGAGTGTAGCCTCATATTGGAGCCACACAAGGATGATAAGCAGTCCAGACAGAAGAGAATAAAAGCTTTTGAAATAAGGTACTATAGAAGAATACTGAAGATTAGATGTGTAGACTGAATAACAACTGAAGAAGCACTGAATCAGATTGGGGAAAAATAAATTTGTGGCACAACTTAACTGAAAGAAGGTATCAGTTTATAAGAAACATTCTGAGGTATCAAGCAATTTCAATTCCATAATAGAAGGAACTGCAGAGGGTAAAAGTTGCTGCAGGAGGCCAAGGGGTGAATACAGTAAGCAGATTCAAATGGCTGTAGGTTGCAGTAGTTATTTGGAGATGAAGAGGCTTTCACAGAATAGATATCATGAACCACTACATCAAACCAGTCTTTGGACTGAATACCACAACAACAAGAACAATAGCATACCACTCACCATGCAGTATTCCGCACAGGTGACATATGGAAGCTTAAACCAAATACCAATGTCTGAGGTACATTTACATAAAAATATCATTTAAACTTCACTATAAAGTTAGTTACTGTCAACTGCTATCTGAGAATAATTGTCAAAGTTTTCCTTCATGGATGGAGATTTTCCAGAGAAGCTGGATTAATACAAATTCCTTACTTAAATAAGCTTGGATATGGTAAACGTTTTGTAGAATGTAGGTTAAGAAATTTCTCTTTCAAAACTCTATATGTAGAAAGTACTACACCTGAAAGTATTACATGTACAGAGCTAAAAATTTGTACAGCGTAATAAAATTTACAAGTTGAATATGGTGCTGATATTTCTAATCTCCAAGTTAATCAAAAGGGATGGTTAATCTAGCATCTTTTTCTACTAAAATACACATTCCACATTTTAAAAAAAATTACAAGAATATTTTAACTTGAGCTGCAGGATGCGGCTTAATTGCACATATTATTCAGTTTTTGAGGGTGGCTGCTGTTTTAGATTAACTTCAGAAATAAAAAAAATAGTTTTTCTCAGAAACTATTGGCATCAATCTCAGGATGCTTTACTTTTATTTATGTCTGATTATAATAAATTAAATTTTTATGTATGTTACATAACAAATGATTTCAGTGACACGATGTTCTGCAACCACTACCCACAAGTTCTGTGCTACACGTTGTGCAAGCTACAGGGGAGGATGGGTGAAACCCACACTCTCTTCGTTGAAGGCTAACTGGCAATCACATAGCAAGCAAAAAAAGCTTGCTTGGTTCTGTAGAGGGTGAGGATGGAGATTTCACTGTGAAGTGTTCCAACATGGGACAATTTGTCAATTTAACTGAATTGCTGGGGAAAGAATTGGATTTACAAGGAAATAATAGAGAGATAATGAAAAAATTGTCAGTGGATTATTCAAACCTCCCAGACCATTTTCACCTAACAAGTAACACAGCTTGAGATTCCTCCTGGGAATGAAAAACTGATGTACAAGAAGCCATACCAGTTTCCATATCACCTCCAACTGGTGACTGAAGAATTATGAGCCAGCTACTCATTCTTATCAATTGACAGTATTCTGTTGACTGGTTTAAACTGTGTTCAGTTAGCTAAATGTGCATCTACATTTTCCTGTGAATGAAAATAGCACAAGCAGTGTTCACATCTATAATTATGACAAAAATATATTATGCTACTATATGCCAATCTCGGTACATGAATCGTTTTGAGGTCAACATATGAAATCAGTGTGGCAGCTTTGAGCCCTTAAGGGCTACAAAGAAGAAAAAGCAGAAGGAAGAGGAGGAGGAGGAGGAGAATGAAAATGTTTCTGTAAAAGTCTGTCATATTTAGTGTTCAGACTGTGGATGAATGGTTGCAGATCATAAGAGAGATGACAAAGAATTCTGAGTTGTACCATTTTCACATCTGCGTGTTTCTGATTCTGTTCATCTATCATTGTGCCCAGAAATCTGAACTTTCCAGCACATTCAAATTTGTTTAGTGACTAATAGGTATAATTGGCTGTGTTGTATATCTCTACATGTTTAAATTACCATGTATTCTTTTTTCTGATCATTTACTTTGGGGCCAAGTTTGGATGCTTTTTCTATGAGGTCCACAAATAAATGTTTAATTGAAATGACATATATCTGTATAATAAGCCTACAACATTAATGGATTTACATGTTTCTTGAGATGATGTTTTGTAATATGTAGTGGTACAACTCAGAATTCTTTGTCATCTCCCTTATGATCTGCAACCACCCATCCACAATCTGAACACTGAATACGACAGACTTTTACAGAAACATTTTCATTCTCCTCCTCCTCCTCTTCCTTCTGCTTTTTCTTCTTCGTAGCCTTTAAGGGCTCAAAGCTGCCACACTGATCTCATATGTTGCCCTCAGAATGATTCTATCTCATGCTACTTCCTGCCAATTGTTTACACCCATCCTGTTGCATATTGTTTTAATTTCATTTACCCAGGTACTAATGGATCTCCCTCTTGGTCTCTTACCAAATGATTTCCCCACAAATATTCTTGAAACTGCTTGATCCGCTTTCATTCTCATCAGATGGTCAATGCAATGAAGTTATCTGCTATTTAATATGCTGATTATTGTTGTTTGTTGTGATAGAATGTGGATTTCTGTGTTTTGTCTTGTCTTCCAACTATGGAATTCATTATCATAGTAAGGACTAAAGATTTTTCTATAAATTTGGTCTTGAAATATTGGTTTCTGGTGTTCTTCCTCTTCTTCATGTTTTTGTCTCATGGGTTAGGACTGGTCTGATGATTGCATCCTATAACTTCATTTTAATTTTGATTGTCTATAGTTTAGGCCTTAGAAGTCTTTGTATGAGGTAATAGGCTCTATTAGAATTTTGTGCTCTCATTTTCACATCTGCTTGTTTCTGATTCTGTTCATCTATCATTGTGCCCAGAAATCTGAACTGTCCAGCACAGTCAAATTTGTTTAATGACTAATAGATATAATTGGTTGTGTTGAGCACATCTTCATATTTAAATTATCATGTATTCTTTTTTCTGATCATTTACTTTGAGGCCAAGTTTGGATACTTCTTCTATAAGGTCCACAAATAACTGTCTAATCTCTACCTCACTTTTTTCAATGAGTTCAATGAGTTGCCTATGTTAAAGCCTTGACTTTATTTCTTTGAAGGATCCCAGCAGGTACTACCTTGAGTTTCCTCACAACTCTTCCAAGGGTACATTAAAGACAAAAGGGAGCAGATCATATCCTTGCCTTTGTCTGCTTTTATTCAGAATATGGTCAGATTTTTCTCCATTTAGCAAAATCCTGCTTATATTATCATCAATGCATATTTTACAAAGATTTATGAATTTAATTGGAAATCCTAAGTGCATCACTACATTCCACAGGCTTTGCCTGTGAAAGGAGTTATATTATTTCATAAAATCAATGAATAAATAATGTATTTTCTGTTTACTTCCCATAATTTATATTTGTGGTTTTAATTACAAATATATTGTTAGTAGTGGATCTACCTGTGTGAAAGCCATTTTTATAATCCCCAATTATATTTTCTGTGAACAGTTCCAAGTGGTTTAGTAATAAACAAGACAAAATCTGATAGGCTGTGTTAACTATTGATATTCCTCTATAATTTCTGAAGTCTTCCCTTTTTTTTATATATATATTTGGACTACTGATTCTTTCCATTCTGTTGGTATGGTCTCAGTTACCAGTTTTTATCTGTCTCAGACAAAACAAACATCTGTGTGGTGCCTCTCCCCTGTAATTTAGTATCTCAGTTGGAATGCTATTACTCTCACTTGCCTTGCCACTTTTTATGTTTGATACTTCTCAGCACCTTCTCATATTCAACCCCCCCCCCCCCCCCCCCCCACCCCCCTCCCCACCCCCGCACAGCATCATGAAGTTGTTCTCTCTCTCTTAAAGTGGGTTAAAACACACTCACATTAAAACATAACAGTTACTGTTTGTAATGAATATGACATTAAATTTTGCATGGTGAACACTTACATGACTGTTAGATTGTGAAGCTTGGCAGCAGCAAGAGGTGGAACAATGCCTGTAAGTTGTCAGTGTTAAGTTTAGCTTTGGCTCCTTACTTATTGGTACACTTCATGTTTGACTGTCTTTGCGTTGACTTTATGTTGAATGTTTGCTACCATCTTCAGTGATCTAACAGCTGTAGTCCTACAATAGTGTGGCAAACTCATGTTGTGCATCAACTGAAAAATGAATAATGTAATGAGCTTGTTTGAACATGAATAACTCTATGATATGCTTTCATGTAACAGCATTACTTCCATGTGTAGTTTATACCACAGCTGTTGATTATCTTTGCACTCATGCCTAAGATTGCATCATTTTGTCGCAGGCAAACAACATTGTCCCTCCTATGTCCCTCCGCAAAGTGATAACAAGTAACAAAATTCTCTTTCCTGCTTTCTCTGCAACTTGCACTCCACTGTGGTCGATCAGTAATTTAGCAGTGACAACTTATACTGACTGCTATTGTTATCCACAGAATGGAACTTTTGCCCCTGAGGTCACTATAGCCTGAAGTTAAAGAAACATGCCTCAAACAACATTGTGATTACCAAAATCTTGAAGGCTTTTAATGCTTTAGACTTCAGAGTGTCTCAAAGTTTCATTTGTAGTGATGTAACAGCAATATACCTAATAAATACTTGGGACCTTTGACTTTCGTGGGCAAGTGCTCTACCACTGAGCAACCCAAGCACAACTCACACCCCATCCTCACAGCTTTACTTCTCCCAGTACCTCGTCTCCTACCTTCCAAACTTTACAGAAGCTCTCCTGCGAACCTTGCAGAACTAACACTCCTGAAAGAAAGGATACTGCAAAGACATGGCTTAGCCACAGCCTCGGGGAAGTTTCCAGAATGATATTTTCCCTCTGCAGTGGAGTGTGCACTGATATGAAACTTCCTGTCAGATTTAAACTGTGTGCCGGACCGAGACTCAAACTTGGGACCTTTGCCTTTCTCGGGCAAGTGCTCTACCACTGAGCTACCTAAGCACGACTCACGCCCCGTCCCCACAGTTTTAAACTGCCAGAGGTCATTTTTCACATTGAAGAAAATTGAGACATATCTTTGAAATTCAACAGCACAGGCTAGTTCTGAAGTTTACTGTCTCACATTATGCCATATAATAATTGCAACATTGCCATTTATTAAAATTTATGCATTCTAAAAATAAATAATGGATGTTGCTTTATCAATTAAATTTAGTTGATAATTGTGTTTTACCCTTTCAGAGAAAACTAAATGGATTAACTCTCTTGTCAGTTTATTCTTCAGTATCTATTTCACCATTGGAGGTGATAGAAAGTATCACCAAGATAAAAGAGAAACTGGATGTGTCATTGCAGGAGAGATGCTTAATATTTGCTGGTATCTTTGTTTCACCTTTGACTGTTTTAAGCCATGACGTATTTATTTATTCATCTGGTGCACAATATAATTGGTATGGATGTCATCACTTTGTAAAATGCTTCCTGTATTTAGTCCTAAAACTTTCATAAATGCTAGTCCTCAGGCTGACTAATGATTTGCCCCTTTATTAAGAGGAATACCATGTTTTACAGATCAGCTTATGCTGAGACAGATAGAATCTGAAATGGACTGTTGTGTAACCTGCAGTTTGTGGATGCTACATACTCACAATTTATGTCAACAATAACTATGCACCAGAATTTTTCCACTGAAGTGCCTTCATCTCCATTCATTTATATCTGCCACAGTCCAATTTCATCATGTCATGAGAAGCTTGCACAGGATAGAGTAGCATGGAGAGCTGCATCAAACCAGTCTCAGGACTGAAGACCACAACAACAACAACATGAGCCATTTTGGACACACGCCAAATGGCTCAGGTGCATCCACTAAGTACTGGCATAGACGTATATGCGTTCATGCCAACTACTGAAGTGAGACCTTTGGGACCCATCTGAGCAGCATTGTGCTCTGAGCATGTATTGCACATGCCAAGTGCCTTGATCTGCTGAAGATTTGCACTTACCAACAAGATTTGCTGCCAGCCTATAACTGTGGGTCAGTGTCAGCTCAGTTTGGCTTTTATGACATAGACCTCAAGTGTATTATATTTTTGAGTGGTTAGGAACTTGATGGTTGTCAGGTGCACTTTATTATGGACATGGTACAAACTTTGATATTCGCAACTTTAAAGATGATTGTGTTCCTTATTCGTACAAATGTTTTCTATTCACTACTGACTAGTTATCATAAGTTCCATGTAAACTTATTGCCATTTAAATGGCAGTTGCTGAGTTTCTAAGCCTGTCTGTGACAATTGGAGCCATCTTTATTGCCAATGTTTTTAGCATTGAGTAATTTGTGTGGCATTATTTTGACTATACTGTTTTTCTTAACACCTTCATTGATTCCTGTTAGAGGTTTATTTTTTTGGAAGGATCTATCTGGATTTGAAATCATAATGGTGTGTTTTGTATCTGTTAAAAAAATGCAAATGGTGTCATAATCTGTGAGTTTTAGGGTATTTTCATTTTGGCATTGACAGCTAGCTAGTGTAAGAATCAAATTTGATGATTTCTATATAAGGCATTCTGTTCTGCATTTTCCTCTAATGGCCATGTTTTGAAGTTACCGTAAGCTATGTACTAATATTTTGACAGTCTTTTTGTTGTTCCTGTCTGTGATACAGCATATATGGTGAATAACAACTATCCTTTTCATAATATTATTACATTTCATCCTGGATTCAACATTGTGAAAAGGAGGAAGAGCCAACTCTTAATTTTGATTTGTCAGTTAATATTTTACATGATTAGTAAAAATGTTTCCTGAATGTTGTTGCACACGTCTCAGCTCGGCACCACCACTCCGATCACCACAGTATTGGAAGTTTCAGTATGTTCAACCTGTGTACCAATTCAAATCACTGGAACAGTTTATGCCATTCAGCTGCTGATATTTTAGGATACTGATCTGAATAAACATCTTGTACTTGAACAAAACTACCCCTCCCCTCCTCCCCCCCCCCCCCACCCAAAAAAAGGAAATATTATCTAACACCTTGGGGCTGCTTCTGGAATTTGTAGTTAATGATTCTGGATCAGAACAGTTCAATATATTGTCCAAATATTCCTTGCTTGCTGATAAAATTTTGCATGGTTAAACAATCATATTGCCTTCCTTATTCTTCATTACTTTAGATTTGTAATTAAAACCTGTTGCAATGTAGTTGACCATGTGATACATTTCCAGATGCCATTATTTTGGTGATATTTGTAAATAGATTCATTCTGTTGTTGTACACATTATGTTTTTTCCTTACAATTTATTTTATTAGCCTGCTTTTGTGTCTGCCAGTAAAGATTTTTATCTGCATAAATTCATAACCTGGTCTTGAGTTCTCTCACATTCTTCATCAAACCACTTCTTCTTGCCTTTCTTTTCCCTCCATAGGTTATTACTTGCAACTGTGAGGGTGACTTATTCTATTCCAGCACTCATTACTGGTTGTTCCGTGATTTTCTTTCATGCTACATAAAACCTCAAATCAATTTGAAACCTCATCTTTGCACTTTAGTATTTCTTCTGTTCCTACAAAATTTTCCATATCAAATTTGGCCACATTTTCAGGTTTGATTGTCATTTTAGGAGCTTTTCAATCTGTGACTCATTGTACTTATTACTAGATGGTGGTCTGACCTTATTTCCACTCCTCAGATGGATCTTACTACTGCACAGATCGCCTTTCTATGTCTGTTACATATGAGAACATGGTCATTTTGTGTTACCATTTTCTTAATTCTTGAATTACAGGTTTCTTTATGTATATATTTTTGAGGAAAGGTCATGTTGCCAGTAATCATTCCTGTTGATGGAGCAAAATATATCAACCAAATGGCATAGTCATCACTTTCTTCATGTAAACTTTCATTTCTAATAGTAGATTTGGAAACATCCTCATACCCTACTTTTTCATTAAAATCCCCTATTTCTTTCTTGACATTGTGATTTGGTACCTTGTTCTGTAAATCTCAGCAGTTTTCATAGAAGTTATCCTTTACTTTGTCATTTATCATTGATGAACTAAAGCATTTTGGATCTCAGTCTGAGATAGCATAATCTTTCATCAACTGCTTCACAGACTATTACTACAGAAAGAGAGTCATTTTTTATGCAGAACACTGTTCTAAATTCATAAAAACCCCTTTCTCTACACCTTTAAAATTTTATTTTTATCTGTACCCATGTATATTCCTTCCCAACAGCTTAGTCTCCTGTATTGCTGCTATTGTTACACTGTAAATGTCCAGTTGTTCACTGTGCCACATGGAGGATCCCATTTTAAAAATATTTTGTACATTCGACATTCCCAATTTCATGTCAGTTTCCTAGGTACAGGTCATCATAGAATGAAATTTTCACTCTGCAGCAGAGTGTGCACTGATATGAAACTTCCTGGCAGATTAAAACTGTGTGCCAGACGAAGACTCAAACTCAGGACCTTTGCCTTTTGAGAGAAAGTGCTCTACAGACTGAGCTGCCCAGGCATGATTCACAACCCATAATCACAACTTTACTTCCACCAGTACCTTGTCTAATACCTTCCAAACTTCACGTGAGTCCTCCTGCAAGACTTGCAGGACTAGCACTTCTGGAAGGAAGAATATTACAGAGACATGGTTGAGCCATAGCCTGGCAGACGTTTCCATTCAGCAGAGCACTTGCATGTGGAAGGCAAAGATCCCAAGTTTGAGTCTTGATCTGCCACACAGTTTTAATCAGCCAAGGAGTTTCATATAAGCACACACTCTGCTGCAGAGTGAAAATTTTCGTTCTGGAAACATCCCACAGGATGTGGCTAAGCCATGTCTCCACAGTATTCTTTCTTCCAGAAGTGCTAGTCTTGTAAGTTTTGCAGGAGTCTGGAAGGTAAGAGACTAGGTACTGGCAAAAATAAAGCTGTGAGGATGGGTCATGAGTTGTGTTTGGGTAGCTCAGTCGGTAGTGTGAGTGTACAAGCTGTGGTGTGAGCTTAGAGCAGCAGTTTCCTCTGCAGAACACATGGCTGGCAGTTGCTACAAGGCCGTGGCGAGTGACTAGCGTGTATGTGGCATTGGAAAAACCTGAGTGGACGCTTGGCAGGGGCGCATATGGCCATGTTTGTGCTCTTGGAGAAATTTATATGCCACAGAAAAGTTGATAAAAACAAAACTAATAGTGACACGGAGGTGTGAGTTGGCACTCATGGACGGAAAAATTTGTAAAGCTAAATTATCTAGACGTGCCACAAAAATATATGACAGTTTAAAACTTATTGTTGTCTTAAAGATTATAAATTTATGGAAGTTTGAAAGCTAATCCCTTGGCAATGCTTTGCTGATTAATATGAACAAAGTGTCTACAGATGCAGCTACTAGAACTGCATCGAGCAATCATAACCGATTTAGCAAAACAGGTACCAGTTTTGAATGAGATGTTGGAATATGGGATTTGACTGAGAGAAACTGTGTTTTTGGTAATAAATAAATTTAAAGGGACAAAACCTAGAGGCAGCATTCTAAAGTTTAAAGAGGTAGATGAATAATTAAGTATGTATTTTTATTTGTTTATTTATGTTTAGTATAAAAAACTGAGAAAAGCAAAATCATGTCACAAGAACATTATTTGTGAAAAAACAATGGCAGATACAAAAAAATTGGACTTTAAATTGTTGATGCCCTGGAAATTTCCATGTTTTTCAATATGTCATGTTTAGTTTTCGAATATTCATAATTTTTGTCAAACATTGTTTTGAGTTATGCAGTCATTTTGAGGGTGGATAGGGTGGCCATCTTTGAGGACAGTCAGTTTTGAGCGACGCTAAGAGCCGGACATGCCTTGCATCTGGCAGTGGTAGTGGATTGCTAGCCTTGTTCGGGGACAAGTATGTATGTAGCGATGTTTGAAAGAGATGAAGTTGAGTGCAGTATAGTGGTTTAGGACAGCAGACAATAGTGTATCACGACATATGAATTTTATAGTGAAGTGTTGTAGCCATCAGTTATTAATGGCCGCCCTTATGTAAGAGGCCCTCAGATCTCATTTTAAGTGTTTAATGAATATATTGAAGATAAATAAACTAGTTGTTCAAATTATAAATCAGCGTGAGTGACTCAATATTTTAAATTTCATCTCAATACCTGCCTGCATTGTTTTGTTATATTTTATTTCAGCTTAAAAATTGAGTTTACAACAGGTGTGAGCTGGCACCTTATGATGCAAAACGTAGCCAAACATTGAGACCAGCCACATCTCTGGGCCACTCAATTAAGCTGAGTGTAACAAATATATATATATATATATATTTTTTTTTTTTTTTTTTTCATGCCATAGCATATGGGGGTTCAAGCCAAACTACTCAAACTTGAACGTGTAGTGCCCAGTACAGTTGTAGTAGAGCACTTGTCCACTGTCCACAATCGGCAGAGGTCCTGTGTTTGATGTTTAGTTTGGCACACAGTTTTAATGTGCCGGGAAGTTTCATATCAGCACACACTCAACTGTAGAGTGAAAATTTCATTCAGGAAACATACCCAAAGTTGTAGCTAAGCCATGTATCTGCAGCATCCATTTTGCCAGAAGTGCTAGTCTTGCAAATTTTGCAGGAGAACTTCTATGTAGTTTGGAAGGCAGGAGATGAGGTACTGGTGGAATTAAAGCTGTGAGGATTGGCTGTGAGTCATGCTTGGGTACTTCTGTCAGTAGAGCACATTCCAGCAAAAGGCAAAGGTCCCAAGTTCAAGTATCAGTCTGGCACGCAGTTTTAATCTGCCAGGTGGATTCAAAGGTTATCATGTTTTTGGGTTCATACTTCATCAGAGACATATATGAGTCAGTGTAGTCTCGGAATTTTTTCCATTGCTGGGTTGAGAGTCCTGCACAAAACCATAACCTGGAGGACTGGGTGTTTCCTGTAGCTATCTTTCTACCATAGACCATAGCCTTTGCATATTTTCTCAACCCACCACAAGACAGCAGTGTCATTGAAAAAAGAAAAAAAAAAAAAAAAAAAATTCAGCTCTGCAGCAAACAATATTTTGTCAAAGTTTAATTTCTTTCCATGTTGCCAACATTTAGGCTTGTGCTTCACAAGCTGATTTACAGGATATAGTGCTTTGACTTGACGTTGATTACTGCTTATTTATCTGCTATCACTTCAGGCAGTTTTGTGTGTACTCCTGCATAAAATCACTTAGTTTCATTGACATTAACATGCTGTTGAACTATTTACTACAATGCCCAGCTAGAATATCTCTCTCTTGAAACATATAATGTTTCCTTAACAGCTTATCAAGGACATTAGTCATCATTAATTTCAAATGAAATTAAATTTAGTCTTTATAGTGAGGTAAATTTGTTTTACTGCACCAGACTTAGTAAAGGAAATGTTACAGATGAGCAAAAGAATTGATTTCAAGAGACTCGTTAATTAGGTAAACTCAGGTCTCGAAATTGTGTCCCACAGGGGTGTGAGACCCTCTTATCTGTTTGTCTCACCATTATGAAAGAAAATCTGTGAGGTTGAGTTTCCAGCAGTCTCTTTCAGGCAGCTTTCTTTGGGATTGTGATCCTGGGGAAAAGAAAAACCAAATAAACAACAAGGCAGAAAACATGCTGACTAATGCTTGCCAGTCACATGTTTTGCCTGACAACTCAGCATGGTGGCATACTATAAAAGTTGCAAGACCCACTGCAGTAGCACAGTTGTTGATGCTGCGTTGTCAGACACCACCAACACCACTACTACCAACATAGTCATCACCTTTGTAAAAATGTGAACACAAAATGCACTACTACTAGTATAACCCATATGTATTTTGCTTATCAATACACTGTTGTAATACAAGAAAGCAGGGACTCAATTTTACAGACTTTTGAAGAATCTGGGTGATGGTAGCAGCACAGTAAGCACTGTGTAACTATCAACATTGGAGTAAGCATGTCTTCATTTGATATTGAGCATGAGACACATCAACACCAAATTTGGAGCGGCAGTGCTGGTTAATCTGAGGGAGTACAGCGAGTATCTGTTGCTGAGAGTCTCGACTATCAGTGCTGCTGAACCTGACTTTCTCAACAGCAGTATGGCATGCATGATATATTGGGGAAGAATGAACAATACAGACACAGTCAGTTTCGAAAATATTGGTACATAATATTTTATACTTGCTGTGTTTTTTTTAAAAAATATGTTTCTATTCACAAAGGACATGCAATTGATTTGTACGAGTTATTAATATTGATTTCTAAAAGACTGTTGGCTTCTTGTTTAATTCACAATAGTGTTTAGTTCTAAAAACTTTTACAGAAGCGAATAAGAGACAAATAGACTCGCTTCAGAGGGAGCACTTTAGAGAGTCTGTACACGTTCTTATTTTTGAAGTTTAAGACAAGTAAGAATGTGTTTATTACCCAGAAATATCTCTGTTTCAGTACAACAAAATGGCTGATTTTTGCATTAAAATATATTATTCGCAGTGTATACTGTTTGCCCACAAAATGCACTTTGGTGCCATTTCAATTTTATTAAGGCAGGTGCAGAGGCAAAACTTGGTTTTATAATGGAGTTGTCCCAAAAATGTACTCAAAATGTAACATACTGCTGTTTTCAAAAGATGATGATCTAGAATGTGGGGAAGACAACAATTCCACTATGTGACAGTATAAACTGTTTGAGTTACCTATGAAAATTTGTTATATCCAAATTATTTTTATATATATTGTTTATTTTTCCTTTCATCCCTTCAGTAATAAATGAGGGGTGCTCTAAAGAAAAGGTGCAAAACAACTCTATGGGTATAATGGTAGTCTTTATTCAAAATTCATCACCAGAGGAATGAGAGCAACTGTCCTATTGTATCATAAGCGGAATGATTCCATATTCTCAGACTTCCTGTGACTCTGACAGGACACAGCTCTCTACTGTGTCCTTCAGTTCACCATCTGAGTTGAAGCACATCCCTGTAAGACATTTTTAGTGGACCACGCACATGGAAGTTTGCAAGGCGACATGTCCAGGCTGTAGTAGAGCAGAAGGTCAAGCAGCTGGGACTTGAACTTGGTCATTACAACTTGTATGACCTTGGAGAGGTGTGGAGATACAGTACTGTGGAGAAGAATCATTTACTCCATCAGCAGCCCAGCCCATTTGCTCTTGATGGAGTTGCCAAGGAGTGTCTCACAGTACATCAGACTGTAACCCTCACCTTGCCCAATGAGGGCCATACTTTGAATTTTTCAGGAGGTGGTGGTGTTGCATGCTTCCACTGCCAATATGTCTGACACTACTATCCCAAAGCGCACTTGTTTAGTTAAATCCATCAAATCATTGTGTAATTTCGTAATTAGCAGGGGCAGATTTGCATTTTAATACCTGTCATGTGTAAAGTCGCATAGCATCTGTCATTTGTTTATTCCTTTCAAATAGTCTTTGTACGTTACTGGCAGTACAGTTAGCCTTCTTCTGCTGGACAGTGTGTCAGCAATGCGCAAGTAACAGCATTACTGCATTTACTAGGCAGTCTGATATTTTAATAACCGTTTTAATTTTTTGGCAAATTGTTTGTGCTCTCCGTAGATTAGTTCAGACGTTCTTTGCACAACAGTGTTTAGCATGGATAGGGACTGCGACTGCTGTGTTCGGATGCGGGCTGAGTTGGCATCCCTTCACTCTCAGCTTCAGGCAGTGTTGCCTTCGGTCACACAGCTTGAGGCTGTTGCCAGTAGGCATCACTGTGGAGGTCCAGAAGGGGGTTTCTTGGGGACAGCCAGCTCATCCCAAGCATCCCCCTCTCAGACTACGGCTGTGGCTGCCCAGGATACTGCCCACATTGAGGCTGACCCCGTGGTAGAGTGGGAGGTCATCTCGAGGTGTGGCAGGGGGCAAAAGACATTCCGGAGGGCTGAAAGGAAGGCCTCTCCAGTTTGTCTGACGAACCGGTTTCAGGCTCTGTCTCCAGCTGATACTAATCTTCAGCTGGACATGGCTGCTAGTTCTGTTCCAGAGGTTGCCCCTCAGTCTGCAAGATGTGGGCAGTTGCAGAGGGTGGGCTTACTGGTAGTTGGGAGTTCTAATGTCAGGTGCGTAATGGGGCCCCTTAGGGATATGGCTGCAAGGGTGGGGAAGAAAACCAATGTGCAGTCCATGTGCATATTGGGGGGAGTCATTCCAGATGTGGAGAGGTTCCTTCCAGATGCCATGAGGGGTACGGGGTGCACCCATCCGCAGGTGGTCGCTCATGTTGGCACCAATGATGTGTGTCACTATGGAGCAGAGGAAATCCTCTCTGACTTCCAGCAACTATCTGATTTGGTGAAGACTGCCAGTCTTGCTAGCGGGATGAAAGCAGAGCTCACCATCTGCAGCATCGTCGACAGGACTGACTGCAGACCTTTGGTACAGAGCCGAGTGGAGGGTCTGAATCAGAGGGTCAGATGGTTCTGCGACCGTGTGGGCTGCAGATTCCTCGACTTGCGCCATAGGGTGGTGGGATTTCGGGTTCTGCTGGATAGGTCAGGAGTCCACTACACACAGCAAGCGGCTACACAGGTAGCAGGGGTTATGTGGCGTGGGCTGGGCGGTGTTTTAGGTTACATGGCCTCGGGCAAGTACAGAAAGGGCAACAGTCTCAAAGGGTGCGGGGCAAAGTCAGGGCATGCGGGGACCAAGCAGCAATCGGTATTGTAATTGTGAACTGTCAAAGCTGCTTTGGTAGAGTACCGGAACTTCAAGCGCTTGTAGAAAGCACCGAAGCTGAAATCGTTATAGGTATGGAAAGCTGGCTGAAGCCAGAGATAAATTCTGCCGAAATTTTTACAAAGCCACAGACGGCGTTTAGAAAGGATAGATTGCATGCAACTGGCGGTGGCGTGTTTGTCGCTGTTAGTAGTAGTTTATCCTGTAGTGAAATAGAAGTGGGTAGTTCCTGTGAATTATTATGGGTGTAGGTTATATTCAACAAGCAAGCTAGGTTAATAATTGGTTCCTTTTACCGACCTCCTGACTCAGCAGCATTAGTGGCAGAACAACTGAGAGAAAATCTGGAATACATTTCACATATATTTCCTCAGCAAGTTACAGTCTTAGGTGGAGATTTCAATTTACCTGATATATAGACTGGGACACTCAGATATTTAGGACAGGTGGTAGGGAAAGAGCATCGAGTGACATTATACTGAGTGCACTATCCGAAAATTACCTCGAGCAATTAAACAGAGACCCGACTTGTGGAGATAACATCTTGGACCTACTGATAACAAACAGACCCGAACTTTTCGACTATGTAAGCGCAGAACAGGGAATCAGTGATCATAAGGCCGTTGCAGCATCCCTGAATATGGAAGTAAATAGGAATATAAAAAAAGGGAGGAAGGTTTATCTGTTTAGCAGATTTCAGACTACCTAACAGATCAAAGCGAAAATTTCTGTTCCGACACTGACAATGTTGAGTGTTTATGGAAAAAGTTCAAGACAAGCGTAAAATGCGTTTTAGACAGGTACGTGCCGAGTAAAACTGGGAGGGACGGGAAAAACCCACCGTGGTTCAACAACAAAGTTAGGAAACTATGCGAAAGCAAAGAGAGCTTAACTGCAAATTTAAACGCAGCCAAAACCTCTCAGACAAACAGAAGCTAAACGATGTCAAAGTTAGCGTAAGGAGGGCTGTGCGTGAAGCGTTCAGTGAATTCGAAAGTAAAATTCTATGCACCGATTTGACAGAAAATCCTAGAAAGTTCTGGTCTTACGTTAAATCAGTAAGTGGATCGAAACAACATATGCAGACACTGTGGGATGATGATGGCATTGAAACAGAGGATGACACGCGTAGAGCTGAAATACTAAACACCTTTTTCCAAAGCTGTTTCACAGAGGAAGACCACAGTGCAGTTCCATCTCTAAATCCTCGCACGAACGAAAAAATGGCTGACATCGAAATAAGTGTCCAAGGAATAGAAAAACAACTGAAATCACTCAACAGAGGAAAGTCTACTGGACCTGACGGGATACCAATTCGATTCTACACAGATTACGCGAAAGAACTTGCCCCCCTTTAAATTGCCATGTACCACAAGTCTCTAGAGGAACAGAAGGTTCCAAATGATTGGAAAAGAGCACAGGTAGTTGCAGTTTTCAGGAAGGATCGTCGAGCAGATGCGCAAAACTATAGGCCTATATCTCTGACATCGATCTGTTGTAGAATTTTAGAACATGTTTTTTGCTCACGTGTAATGTCATTTATGGAAACCCAGAATCGACTCTGTAGGAATCAACATATATTCCGGAAACAGCGATCATGTGAAACCCAACCCGCTTTATTTGTTCATGAGGCTCAGAAAATATTAGATACAGGCTCCCAGGTAGATGCCATTTTCCTTCGGAAGGCGTTCAGTACAGTTCCTCACTGTCACCTGATAAACAAACTAAGAGCCTACGGAATATCAGACCAAGCTGTGTGGCTGGATTGAAGAGTTTGTAGCAAACAGAACACAGCATGTTGTTCTCAATGGAGAGACGTCTACAGACAGTAAAGTAACCTCTGGCGTGCCGCAGGGGACTGTTGTGGGACCATTGCTTTTCACAATGTATATAAATGCCCTAGTGTCAGAAGTTTCATGCAGCTTTTCGCGCATGATGCTGTAGTATACAGAGAAGTTGCAGCATTAGAAAATTGCAGCGAAATGCAGGAAGATCTGTAGCGAGTAGGCACTTGGTGCAGGGAGTGGCAACTGACCCTTAACATAGACAAATGTAATGTATTGCGAATACACAGAAAGAAGGATCGTTTATTGTATGATTATATGATGGCGGAACAAACACTGGTAGCAGTTACTTCAGCAAAATATCTGGAGGTATGCGTACAGAACGATTTGAAGTGGAATGATCTATAAAATTAATTGTTGGTAGGGCGTGTGCGAGATTCATTGGGGGAGACCTTAGAAAATGTAGTCCATCAACAAAGGAGGTGGCTTACAAAACACTCATTTGACCTATACTTGAGTATTGCTCATCAGTGTGGGATCCCTACCAGGTCGGGTTGATGGAGGACATAGAGAAGATCCAAAGAAGAGAGGCGCGTTTCGTCACAGGGTTATTTGGTAAACGTGATAGCGTTACGGAGATGTTTAGCAAACTAAAGTTACAGACTCTGCAAGAGAGGCGATGTGCATTGCGGTGTAGCTTGCTGTATAGGTTTCGAGAGGGTGCGTTTCTGGATGAGGTATCGAATATATTGCTTCCGCCTACTTATACCTCCCGAGGAGGTCACGAATGTAAAATTAGAGAGATTCGAGCGCCCACGGAGGCTTTCCGGTCGTTATTCCCACAAACCATACGCGACTGGAACAGGAAAGGGAGGTAATGACAGTGGCACATAAAGTGCCCTCCGCCACACACCGTTGGGTGGCTTCTGGAGTATAAATGTAGATGTAGATGTAGCAGTGTACACAAGTTTTATCTGGTTTGATTGTTATGAGATTTCATTGGAACATTTCTTATATTATAATGAAAAGTGAGATGTTGACTTTGTGTGTATGTGTGTGTGTGTGTGTGTGTGTGTGTGTGTGTGTGTGTGAGAGAGAGAGAGAGAGAGAGAGAGACAGAATGTGATTACCTTGTATGAGACAGATGACATGTGTAAGGAGTAAAGTATTTGACACATGAGATTTAATATTACATGGTGCAGAGGTGTGTGTGTGTGTGTGTGTGTGTGTGTGTGTGTGTGTGTGTGTGTGTATGTGTGTGTGTGTGTGTGTGTGTGCGTGTGCAATTTTATATAAATATCTTTGACTTTCATACAAATAATAACATTTAAAGAATAATAATGTTTCTGTATTAACATTACATCAGAGATATGTATGCACAAACGATTTTTCTTAAATAATATCAAAGAAACAATGCATATTTTGACCTCAGAGACATTTTACACATCATTTTAACATTACACTGGTCAACTACACAGAGTTTATAAATATATACAGCGAGTATAGTCTACTGTGCATGTTCTCAACATCAAACCAGGTTAGTCACATGATTTGGGGATGGCGTTGTTTTTCTACACTTTGTGGCAATAGAGAAATCTGAATATTACCTCAGTTTTTATATATGTTTAAGCTTGGGTTTTAGTAACAGCTATGGCGCAGAATTATCATTGCTACAGATGTAAAGACAAGTATGTGAATGGAGGACAAGTTACTTTTCATAGATATGTACAATAAATGTATAATTGTGAATGTCATATTATACGAGGCATTTTAAACTTTTAAAAATATGAAGTGTTGTATTGTAGAAATAATTTCTGTGATTTTAAAGCCCCGTGATTACGAGGGATGTGCTAGATATATTTGCAATTGTGTCTGAGTACACTGCCAGTCACTGTATACATATTGGAGCTATACTAATATTCACATAAAATTTATACATGACAGTGATTAATTTCCTCCATTTTATGCAGTTTCTCAATGTCTTGTGCATATCTAAGTATCACAACGATATTTTTCAGTCGATATTTGTACTATCAAAGGTGGAAAGGCGGACAGATGAAAACTTGTAATCTGTACTACAGTTGACCTATGTAGGTCAACTGAAGAATAGTATACTAGTGCCCACAAAGATGAAAAAAGCCACATATGTGCCATTGGCATATTGTACCTCAGTTGAGCTGCAAACGTAGTATCCTGTTCTTCAGTTGACCTATATAGGTTAACTGTTATACAGGATACAAATCTTATGTATGTCTTTATGTTTCACCTTCACTGGCACTAGTATCCTATTCTTCAGTTGACATTCATAGGTCAACTGATGTATGGGATACAAATGTTGCTGTTTTAGTTTTTTGCCATTGCTAGTACTAATATGATAATTACCATTAGCATCGAAGCCAAAAAGTAAAATTTGTATCGCATACAATAATAAATTAGTAATTACTGTTGCACCTCAGAATGATATTTGACCTCAAGGTATAACGTATCCTATAAATGCAGTGGCTATAACTACTATGCAAATTTTGGGATACAAATTTTATGAATGTCACTTTCTTTTGCCTTCGCGTCATTCAACTGTTGTACAGGATGGCAATGTTACATACGTCTATTTTTTCGTCTTTGCTAGCATTAGTATTCTATTCTTCAATTGACCTATATAGGTCAACTGAGGAATGGGATACAAAGTTTACGTTTCTTGTTTTTTTCGCCCACGCTAATACTAGCATCAGCTGAAGAATAGGATGTTAGTATAGCGGAGGCAAAAAAAGAAACACCTGTAAAATTTGCATCCCGTACTGCAGTTAACCTGGAGATGATGAACTGAAGTTTGGGATACAATTCATATCTGTCAACTGAGGCATTCCATGCTAATGTTACTTGTGTCCCTTTTTTTCCTTTCTTTCTTTTTTGCGCCAATGACCTGCTATATTGACTTCATTGGTAAGTCAATGACCTCAGTCATGTGACATCATAAATGTAAACAAAGTGGGCTGGAGTCACCGTAGCATTCTTACTATTATGATTTTAATGTCAGTCTTTGCTTCTTTAGCTCTTCCTTTTTCTTTTGTCTTTTTCTGTTCCTTAGTCAGGTAAGTCTCGTTTCAAATGGTATCAATTGGATGGACGTGTATGGGTGTGGAGACAACCTCATAAATCCATGGACCCTGCATGTCAGCAGGGCACTGTTCAAGCTGATGGAGGCTCTGTAATGATGTGTGGCGTGTGCAGTTGGAGGGATGTGGGACCCTTGATACATTTAGATAAAACTCTGACAGGTGACACGTGATCCTGTCTGATCACCTGCATTCATTCATGTCCATTGTGCATTCCGACGGACTTGGGCAATTCCAGCAGGACAATACGACACGTCCATAATTGCTGAAGATTGGTTCCAGGAACACTCTTCTGAGTTTAAACACTACCGCTGGCCACCAAACTTCCCAGACGAGAATATTATTGAGCATCTCTGAAATGCCTTGCAACGTGCTGTTCAACAGAGATCAAGAATCAATAATTTTATTCGCCATTGATCATTTTACAGTGACATTGGCTTCATCATACAGGATGTAGAAGTACATACACAATAATAAAATAAACTAGTGTCAGTACATTAGAGAATACATTTTAAGCGTGGCAGTGTACCAAATTACACCAGGATGGTTTCTAAAAGTTAATGCAATAAGCTATGTTATAATCTAATATAATATTGTATTGTGTCGTGTATTGTATACACTACATAATTACACATGATTAACACAGGACACAATAATATGTTTAACAACAGACAACTTTTAAATTCTAATATCCTCCTCAGGCATCTCAAAGAATTCTTTAGTGTCATAGAATGGATGATGTGACAGCCAGCTGTTCCACTTAATTAAAAAAAAAAGTATATCGATAGACCGGACATGATTTGGAAGTTTACTGAACATTTTGAGTGGATTTATTTTGTGGGAATTTCCTGTTCTTGATAATCTGTGGCGCGGTACGTCTAAATTACCCTTAGCACTGGTGTTGTGTTCATGTATTTCCCCCCTGGCAATAAATTCTTAAATATTATTTTTAATGTAGGGTACAGACAAAAGATGTATAAATTTATAGTTGTGAGTATTCTGAGTCTGTAAAAAAGAGGACGACAGTGTTCCCTATGACCTCTTTTACATATTATGCGTAAGACTTTTTTTTTGTAATTTCAAGATGTTCCTGATGTGAGGGGAGTGCCCCCATATAATCAGACCATATGAAATATGTGACTGGAATAGCCCAAAGTATGTCACCCTAAGGTACTCCAAGCTCACTACCTCCATTAGTTTCAAGATAAGGTGTGCCACCACGACATGTTTCTTCCAAAAGAGTTTTGAGTCAGTGTGAATACCTAAGAGTTTTACTGACGTATTGCCCACTTCTTTTGACATTCCCATTTGGTGTTGTTGGGTTTTATCAGGATTGCACAGGACCTAATTGGCTGCAAACCAGTTCAGGGCCTTGTCAAGTGTTTCTTTCATTAGGCTATTCAGATTAGAAATGTCCTGCAGATCTCCACCACCTCATACTCTTACGGATTTAAGGACAGCCCCGCAGGATTCATGGTGTGATTTCCCTCCAGCACTACTTCGAACATTAGTCGAGTCCATGGCATGTTGTATTGCAGCTCTTCTGTGTGCTTGCGGGGGCCCTACACTATACTAGGCAGGTGTACCAGTTTCTTTGGCTCTTCAGTGTAGGATGCAAAGTTCCATCAGACATGCATATATTGCATCACAGTTAAGAATAACACAGGCACTGCAATATCGTATTTATCCTCTAACATTGGATAAGCAAATTTCAAGTAAAATGTATCCCCTGTATAGAAATATGCATAATGGATGTATGAGTACAGGTTGTAGACACGTTGATGACATGTGCAAGTTTGGGTCTGCCGTGAGTCGTGCTCGGACAGCCAGCTACTAAGCTGACGACTCGCGATGAGTGAGAAGTCCGGGTTCGGGTACCGGTCAAGTACAAATTTCCATTGTTGTCATTCCATTTTACAGCAGATGTTTCTCCATATTCGCAATTGCGAATCCATTTCATGTATTTCTGAAGATTTAGCACGTGTCAGTCTTTCATTTGCATTAGAATAACAACAAAATACTTAATACATGAATTAGGCCATCTTCCAGTGATCTTACGAACCATGTTCTTGAGCAATGTAGCTGAAACCGGGTGTCAGGATGGCTTGATGTGGATGAGTGATCGTCTACTGGAGATGGATATGGGTGCAGCAGAAGAAGACAGCTTGTGAATGCAAAAGTCCCCTTTTTTTGTTGTTAACATTCGCTCGTTCCTCGTATGCTATGCTCGTATGCTTTTGATCCTCCTTGAGTGTGGCAAATACACTGACAGGGCGTTTTCTGGCGTGTTCACCACTAGTGACATCCAGAATAACTGGCCCACGTGCCGGCCACACTATGGTGTCTGCTGTTGTCTCGGAGAAGACAGCAGGGCGACCCAAAGCCCCGAGCTCCATATCGGAGGTTGGAGGCTAGCAAAGGCGGCGTTGGGCTTCAGTAGTGCAAGGCTGAACACTCCGTAACGCCAGGTTCTCATTCAAAATAATCGAAAATTAGATTTTTTATTGTGTTAGTTTGAATGATATATGTGTCTAGAATATTGGGACAAAAAGGTTCTTTTAATGCATGCGTTACAAAAGTTTCTACAGCCCATTGTTCATAGCAGTGTTATGGCCGCCGTGTGACGCTCTCAGCCAGAGATGTCTGGTTTCGGTAGAAAACTTGTCGTGCCATGACGCACGTTCACGAAGTGATTTATACTGCAGTATGCATGCAAACATGGTAGCCGAACAAGCCGACGAACAAAGTGTGCAGGTTACCGAGTGCAGCATACGCAGCTCAGACAGATCGGGTTTTCTGGCCAAGAAGAATGACGGAATTGCTCTCCAGGAACAATTCGAGTTAGAGGAAGGGTTGGTATACGGTCCTGGAGTTTCAGAGTAAACGTGAGCAACGAAAACAACTTTTTTTGGTCACGTTTTGGACAAAATTGGCCAAAACATAATTTTTCGTCTGCCATATTGGATTATCCATTTTGAATTCTGAAAATCTGACTTCAGATTTGTGTTCTTAGACATTAAAAATGTATAACAACATGTAGTTTTTACACTAATTGAACTTAAATACGTGCAAAAGTTGTCCCAAAACTTTAATTAAGTTCTTCTCGATAAAATATTTTTCAGAACTGTGTGCAGCATAAAGTAAAACGGTTCAACCTATTAACTTCAACCTCTGACCCCTGAAAACTAAACACTTTTCTTGGGAGCTTATACCTATAATATATGAAATTTGTTAATGTTAACTATTTTTTGTAAGGCTACAAAAAGTGAAAAACAACACGTTATCATTGTCGTTTTTGATTTCAGACAACTCCTGAGGGGCTACATTGCACGCAGTCTGCATACTTCAAACTCGCAGGCCCTTGATCAAACGATAATCGCGGGCGCCATTTCGTTTCGTTATGTATTGAAAATCTAAAATAAAGTTCAAAGTATGAACAATCATAATTCTAAAACACATCCGTTGTATGTCTTATCAGTGACTCAAAAACATTTCGAAACGTGGCCTATTTCTTAATCACTTGAATGAGAACCTGGACCTAATGCGAGCCCAGAAACATGGTGGCAGAGTGCAGGGTTGCCATGTGGCTGGACAATCGGGCAGCAGTAGTGGGTTCATGGCCTGGTGACGGTGATAGCAGCTGTGTCCTAGGTATGTCACTTCCCACGCGGCAACGTCTGATACACGCTGACCGTCCTGACAGAGCCCCAACTGTGCCATGATGACTGGCTGGAAGCAGTGGGCGCATTGCTATTGGGATGCTGATCATTGCAAGAATTACCACTGCCACATTCCTCCATGTCATCGAACTCCTTTGCTAATACGAAAGCTTCCTAAAGGGTGTGTAGGGAAGCAGCATACTCACTCCTCATAAAATTCACATCAGTCTTTCCATTGTGTGCCAGCCTAGTCCACTGTAACTAGCTCTGACGTCATAAATATTGCGCAATACTTTAAAAATCAAATAAATAACCTGAAACGTTTCTAGTATGTCAGGAGTAATACTAAATGAATATGTGTTGAATATCAGTTCAATAACTTTAACCATTTTCGAAATTTGGACGTTTTTCTGTAAAAATCATTGGCGCAACAGAAATTTAAAAATTTATATTTAGATTCCTTTTGCATAATAATTTAGTAGAAACAGCATTCTGGACCTCACAAATTAAAATTTTAGTTGAAATTCATGATTTTCTGGTTTTTGTCTTAGAAATTAAGGAAGCATGATAGATTAAGTAGGCGAATAAATAAAGCTAGAATGTTTAAATTTAAGTAGAAGGGAGATCCGCTATAATCATAAAAATGTGAGAAGTTTCAACAGAATAACTATAAAACTATAGCTATAGCCTATCTCCAAAGAGCAAGTTCAGAGCTCGTCTACTGCGTGTAGTGTAATTCAATTAATTCTCTCGCCCAAAATATTTGACTTAGCCGCGTCAGACTTTGATTATGATTACTTACTTGTGTGCTGATTGCACAACTAAATTGAAAGCTTCATCGGCCATCAGCAAAGGAAGCAATGATTTATTCGATAACTTAAAGTGGTGCATTACTAGCCCAGCAGCTAGTCGGGAGAGCAAATTTGATGAGGCGTTTCCTTAGCCGTCCACACTGCGGCTTTATATGTAAGAACACTGCGCGAGAGGAAAAGGCTCCAGTTCTCTCCAGACGCTGATTAGTGCACCACCTGTGCCGGGAGTCGCGTCGCGTCGGTATCGTTGATATAAACAGCCTCGGATGCAGTAATAAGTTACACGGGATACACGTAACCATGAAATCGTTTTCGAGTGAAGTGTTACTTTTGGGATGGCGTTAGTGATCTATCTTTAATTTGCGTATGTCGTATTTTCACGTGCCACCGCGGGACAGACATTCTACCATTATTTAGTGTGGCGTTTGATTAACATTATCATCAAATTATGGCGAGCATTCACTTAAACATTTAGTTTGAACACTTATAGTTGCATCAGCGCATTAGACTCTGAACTGCTCTGGTAGTTGGAGTGTGTGGATTCTTTTTGGTCTGTGACTTTCAGAATATAGTGAACATTTTAGAGAGAATGGTTTTTGGTTATGAATCCCAGACAATCCCCTAATTCCTCAGAGCTATAAGCTGTAGCTATAAATGTATTTCTCAGACGAAGTGGGCACTAGGAATTCTAAATGCAGGCTTCACGTTTTGCTAATCACTTTCTGGTTGCCATTACTGTAGTTAGAGAGCCAGTGTTGAGAACGGCAAACAACAGCATTAAATAAATAATAGGAACATTCTCCAATTATTCGACCCGCCGCTCCACAGGTGGTCAGAATCTGTCGACCAAATTGCCTCATTTTTCAGCCTCTCTTTATCTTTTGCTTGTGACATCAGCATTCATAGCCGAACTATTGTTGTTGACAGTAATTTGCTATCGATTTTGGTAAGAATAATCCTATCATTGAACTGTTCATAGTAACGGACTCTCTGCCCTACTTTTCTATTTCTACCGAGTCCTACTCCCATTACATGATATTCTGCTGCTTTTGGTATTCGGCTATATTCGTCTGACCAGAAATCCTTAATACAGTTCACTTCACTGACCCTTGGTAAACCTGTACCGTGCCTTTGCATTTTTCCTCTTCAGGTTTTCTAGCGCCCTACCACATTCAGTCCTCTAGCATTCCACACTCCGATTTGTAAAAGTTTGCCCTTTCGCTGGGTATTCAAACATTTCTCGCGGTCACCTCCCCCATGTCGATCTCCTCTAGAAGCTCGAATGAGAGACAAATGTTGAATCTTTTGACAAAGGAGGAATTTATTATGCTGTTCTTCAATTACAGGCCTCACATAGTGTGGTTATACTTTTTTTCCGCAGAGGTCTCCATTGCCATCTGCTTCTTCACACAATTGATCATTGCTGAGTCTTCCACCTTTTAAGAACAGTTTCCCATCTAAGGATAAGACGGTACCCTGAACCTCTACCTTCTCCTACGCCCTTTTTGACAAGGCCACTGGCAGAACACTGGTGACTACTAATACTGGAAGAATTCAGCTGCGCCGGCCGGAGTGCCCGA
The DNA here is from genome assembly GCF_021461395.2 of Schistocerca americana. Taxonomy (NCBI): domain Eukaryota; kingdom Metazoa; phylum Arthropoda; class Insecta; order Orthoptera; family Acrididae; genus Schistocerca; species Schistocerca americana. The sequence continues at coordinate 439,727,356 of NC_060126.1, forward strand.
GTGATTCTAGGCACTACAGTCTGGAATCGCGCGACCGCTATGGTCGCAAGTTCGAATCCTTCCTCAGGCATGGATGTGTGTGATGTCCGTAGGTTGGTTAGGTTTAAGTAGTTCTAAGTTCTAGGGGACTGATGACCTCAGAAGTTAAGCCCCATAGTGCTCAGAGCCATTTGAACCATTTTCAGCTGCCACTGTTGGTGATTTTCATTCGAAATTGACGTAACGGCTGTGTTTGAACGAAGGACCCAGGAAGTATTTTATTCTGGCCAAAGACACTGCCACGAGACCACGATCTGCGTGTGGTTACTTGAAATTAAGCATTTAAATCTGTTGATAGCAGGACGTATAAGAGATAAGAAGTGAAATTAGGAACTAACGTAGTTTTAATTTAATTTCAAACAATTTATAATACATATCTTGAAGTAGTTCAATAATATGTACTAAAAAAAGGGAAAAAATGGACAACGCACCACGACCCAAATGGGTCGGAAATCGGCAGACGTGGTGTTCATGTAGAGACAAACAAATGATTACAAATTCAGAAAAAATGGGCGATTTATTCAAGAGAAACAGCTTCACAAACTGAAAACACGTTGATCACTTCTGGCACATTACTGCTAAAGTTTTTGGATGTCCTCCTGAGGGATAGTCTGCCAAATTCTGTTCAATTGGCCTTTTAAATGGTCAAAATCCCAAGCTGGAGGAGGATGCTCTCCTTAATTGTCCAAAGGTTCTCAGTTGTGCCACAACTGAGACAAGCCAGTACAAACTCTCGCCGTGTACATGCGGCCATTAACTTGCTGAAACGTGAGACTAGGATCGTCGACGTATCGCTGCGCCGTAAGTGTGCCGCGGATGGCAACCAAAGGGATCCTTGTATGAAAAGAAAAGACACCCCAGAACATCACTCCTGGTTGTCTGGCCGTATTGCGGGTGGCAGTCGGGTTGGTAGCCGACTGCTGTCTGGGGTGACTCCAGACACGTCTTTGGCCTGGAACCCCATTGATGGAGTAGTAACTGAGCCCCGATGACCAGCGAATCCGTGTCTGGAGATGCTTCAGAGAACGGAGGGATACCAAACCTACTGTAGCCAACCAGACGGTGCGGCAACCAGAAATGATGGTCTGGGGTCTGGGGCATTTCTTTCCACAGCAGGGCCCCTTTGGTTGCCATCAGTGGCACCCTCACAACATAGCGGTACACCGACGGTATGCTACGCCCCGTTTTGTTGCTCATCGCGTCGAATCATCCTGGGGTTACATTGCAGCAATATAATGCCCTCCCTCCCGATAACGGCGAGAGTTTGTACCACTTGTGTTCGTGCTTATAAAACCATCCCTTAGCAAGAAAGGTTGCCAGATCTTTCCCCAATTGGGAACCTGTGGAGCAGGGCGCTCCAACCAGCTCGGGATTTTGACGACTTGCCGCGCCAATTGGACACAATTTGGCACGATATCCCTCAAGAGCTCTTCTAACGTCTCTGTCAATCAGTGCTTGCATAAGGGCCAGAGATGGACCAACAAATTATTGACTTGCTCTTATTTTTGAATCAGTCTTCCAGTTTTCCTGAAATTTAATCATTTGTTTGTCTATACATGTACATCATACCAACCGATTTCCATCCTATTCGGATAATTCCTTCGTGATGCGTCATTCTTCCTATCTTATTGTTGAGTGTATTATGATGCAGTTTGTGTAATAACACACTGTATTATGAAATTATGGCATATCTATTTTTTTCATTTATTTATTTAGCAGGAAGTGCAGTTTGTCAGTTACTATATAACAAACTCTGCTTATAATGCCAAGTAAATAAATAAATAACAAATGACATATTTCGGTGAAGGATACCCAGGGTATTAACATAGTGGTTTTGCCACTCGGGTACTTCATCGCTTAAGATTTTACACATTTGTAATTACATCAAGAAGAAGGTTAGATCACAAGTCTAGATATTACTATGTGTGGATTGTGAATTTGTAAAATGGCTATTGTAGAATTTACAGCGTTGAAAGCGTGAAACTGTACAGGGTGGCTGGATTGAAGAGTTTTTAGCAAACAGAACACAGCATGTTGTTCTCAATGGAGAGACGTCTACAGACGTTAAAGTAACCTCTGGTGTGCCACAGGGGAGTGTTATGGGACCACCGCTTTTCAAAAATGGTTCAAATGGCTCTGAGCACTATGGGACTTAACATCTATGGTCATCAGTCCCCTAGAACTTAGAACTACTTAAACCTAACTAACCTAAGGACAGCACACAACACCCAGCCATCACGAGGCAGAGAAAATCCCTGACCCCGCCGGTAATCGAACCCGGGAACCCGGGCGGACATGCGGCTTTTTGCGGATGATGCTGTAGTATACAGAGAAGCTGCAGCATTAGAAAATTGCAGGCGAAATGCAGGAAGATCTGCAGCGGATAGGCACTTGGTGCAGGGAGTGGCAACTGACCCTTAACGTAGACAAATGTAATGTATTGCGAATACATAGAAAGAAGGATCTTTTACTGTATGATTATATGATAGCGGAACAAACACTGGTAGCAGTTACTTCTGCAAAATATCTGGAGGTATGTGTACGGAATGATTTGAAGTGGAATGATCTATAAAATTAATTGTTGGTAGGGCGTGTGCCAGGTTGAGATTCATTGGGGGAGACCTTAGAAAATGTAGTCCATCAACAAAGGAGGTGGCTTACAAAACACTTGTTCGACCTATACTTGAGTATTGCTCATCAGTGTGGGATCCGTACCAGGTCGGGTTGAGAGAGGAGATAGAGAAGATCCAAAGAAGAGCGGCTCCTTTCGTCACAGGGTTATTTGGTAAGCGTGATAGCGTTACGGAGATGTTTAGCAAACTCAAGTTGCAGACTCTGCAAGAGAGGCGCTCTGCATCACGGTGTAGCTTGCTGTCCAGGTTTCGGGAGGGTGCGTTTCTGGATGAGGTATCGAATATATTGCTTCCCCCTACTTATACCTCCCGAGGAGATCACGAATGTAAAATTAGAGAGATTCGAGCGCGCACGGAGGCTTTCAGACAGTCGTTCTTTCGCGAACCGTATGCGACTGGAACAGGAAAGGGAGGTAATGACAGTGGCACGTAAAGTGCCCCCCGTCACACACCGTTGGGTGGCTTGCGGAGTATAAATGTAGATGTAGATAAAATTGGCCAAAAAAACATTTCATGCACGCAAGTTGCATCATCCGCATTCGAGGCAGACGATGTTACATCTACTACCTATGTGAAGGTGCGTGAAAAATTTTCCAGGGGAGTTTTACTTTCTGCACCCTCTATTTACAAACATCTTAAGAGAACTTCTATCGCTTTCAGTTACTGAATATTTACATTCCGAAACAATACATTAGTCTGCTGATTTACCCAGGCCCTAGAATTTCTTAGACGCAGATACTGCGCAACAATCACGGATATAGGTCACTTATTACGTGCAGGTTTGTATGCAGCATTTTTCTAGTGTCAAGAAAGTCGGTTCTTTGTAAACGGTGTGCTCAGATGTAGTGCTGTCTATAAAAATGTTGTTTCTATGCTTATAATAACACTGTGAGTTAATGGTGCAAGAGTTAATGCTAACTTACTTGCACGAACGTCGTTCACTGAACTTAAATATTCCTTGTTAAATAGCTCTTATTACGGTCGTGGCGTCGTGCCAAATTATGTATCCAGTTCGATTATGTAACCTTGTTGTCAAAGCTGATTCAGGTGAGAATCGATCATGTAATTTCGGCTGCTGCTGTACCACCAGAAGGTAATTAAAGGCTTTCCGCTTTGGTGTGTATTCGCTTAGAATTCACTTTGAATAATGTTCTTGCAATTATCGATCAGTCTAGCTTTCTGCTCTTTGCGGTCGGCACGCGAAGATAATAGGCGTACAGCAGTGCCTGCGGCTTAGAGATGGAGTTTTTCTCATCATGGGGCAACATAGCCAGTAGTTTTAGTTGAAATTTTCATTGCTTCTCTAGGACGGATAATTGTCCGCTACGCGCCTAAGGCCGTTAGTCGTCGTAAAGGTACGGAAACAAGGACAAACAATTCGGTCTCTGTAAATCAGATGGAAAGCGAGACTTACTGTGGTAGAGATTGGGGAATGTCACGTGCGTTAGACTGGAAGGAGGCTACCAGTTCAGTTATGAAGCACAACATGGTCATTCTGTGGTTTAGCGGTGTGTGGCCTCTACCCGGTTCCTTCACTTTCGCAGCGTACAGCACTTTTGTATTCGCACTGTGCGTCGGTGACGTTATTCTGGCCGTAATCTCCATCTGCTCCAACTGGGGGAACTTTGCGGAGGTGATACTCGCAATGATGAATGCTCTCATAGTCAGCTGCGGCGTCATCAAAATGACTTGTTTCGTGATGAACCGTAGCAGGTATGGGATCCTCGTTCGGCGGTTAGACGGTCTGATCGGCGCGCAGGCGAAAATCTACGACACTGACCGGGAAATGAAGGCCTTAGTTAAGAAATCGTGCAACAAGTCCGTAAGGTTTTCCGTTGTTTCTCACGTAAACATCGTCGTGCAAGGCGTCACCTGGTTCCTCACGCCGCTCTTTATCAAAAACAGCGAAAGGAGGTTGCCGTACGTACACCTAGCCGCCATTGAATCAATGAGCGAACTAAGTTTCCAGTTACTGTACACTTTACAGTGCCTTTCCGGCATATATTCCACACTCATACTATTTGGAATGGATTGCTTCTTCACAGTCGTTATGTATCACGTGGCAGTACAGCTGAAAATTCTGATTTGGCGAATTTCGAATCTGGGCTCTGACAAATTTACTTTAAATCTAAAGGCGGAAGACAATGGCCATTCAAAAACGGTAGCTATGAAATCAAATGACAGTGTCTATGACGAGCTATGTCGCTGCATAGAGTGTCACCAGGAGATCATAAGGTATGTAACAACAGCAATGAGTTGATCATATGGTGTAAGATAAAAGAATGGGTTCGCAAAGTTTATTCATTAATACATACTCCAAAACTTAACAGAAAGCGATGTGTACTCTATCATTCGTTGAAAGGTCAGAGGGGGTACATTTCACTGTACGGTGGAAAGAAGACAGGTTGTACACAGACCGAAACGGAAAGTGTTACATTTGGTAACTGATGAAAAATTCACAAGCCAAGATCGCTACAAAAATATTTTAGTGGATAACTGGTTCCGACAGGGCTATGCTGTCATCAGCGGATCTCACGCTTTTGAATTTTTGCACTATATTATCGATCAGTGTTTGAAATCGCTCCACATTGGATATGCACTTACCGCTACCATGATCACCACACATCAGTAAGTCAAATGTGGAAGTATACTCGTACAAACATAAACTTAACTATATTGCACCGACTGCAAGTGGTCATGTTCACTACCAGCTGGCAACTGACAGAAGCGGTGTAAACACAACGACTTGCATGTACGTCCACTAGACGGTACTTTGTCACCCCTTGACAAAGTGCTACTAGACTGATACGCCATGCCTATGGGACGTGTAGATTGAAATTTCTTCACAATTCTAGCTTATTTTCAGCACAGAAGAAAACCATTGCAACAGATAAAGAAAGGTGCTAGCCTATGATGGCTACAGGGAGTGTTACTGGAATTTTACAGGTGGAGATCGCTACACAGAAAGCATGCGGGAATTGCAAGTGTAGCGCATCACGATATCTCTGAAGTCGAGAAAGGTTGAAACATTGGCATGATGCACAATGGATCATCATACCGGCAGGTCGCACCAGCAATCAGCTGTGGTGCAGAACGAGTGGTCACGTGAGTGACTCAGGACAACTATTGCAGCAAGAACTGTCAGCACGGTGCTTCCAGAATGACTACACCAGCAGAAAATTGTAGAACTTTTTGAATGGCTCTTACGAACTGGCGGATGGCAATAGCTGAAATACGAGAAGAGTTTATAAACAGAGAGTCATCGCGAACATATTACAGCAAGCGTGGTTGAAGTCTCGAGTTGTGCCGTTTACTGCTGACACCATACCACAGAATCCGACATTTGCATGGTGTAAAGACAGAGCCAGCTGGGACGTTGAGTTTCACTTCTGTTTGTGGTGGTAAGATCGACACCAACCGCGCCCGCAGTCTTCCTGGTGAATATCAAAGCACCGATTCTTGAGACCCACACCTCTCTATGGTTCCTTTATATGATGATGAAAGAGAGAGTGAATATTTGTTCCAGGACATAGCCTACTCCTCTAGAACGTGATGTATATATGTATACTGAAGTGACGAATGAAAATTTATGCCGAGACCAGGATGGAAACACAGGTTTCCTGGTCACTAGGCGGAGGCACTAACCACTACGCCACACTGGCACAATGGTTTTGCACAACTGTATGAAGTACCCCAGGACACCTCCATCCTCAACCCAAATCCCCATTCACGCTTCTGCCTGCTTGATATTCCTTCTAAACTCGAATGGCATTACAGGGGCTCCCCAACTGTATTGGAACAGCGAGAAATGAAAATTTGTACCATATGTGACAAGTAGGCTGAGGCGTGAACGGGAATTTGGATTTAGGAGGGAGACGTGTTCGGTAGTCAGCGCAGTTGTTCAATGCCATTGCGCCATGGTGACGTAGTGATTAACGCATCTGCCTAGTGAGCAGGAGAACTGGGTTCGAATCCTGGGCTTGTTACAAGTTTTCGTTCATTGCTTCAGTCTGTATAGACACATCACATGTGCTTAAGACTTAAAAAGGTCTCTGGAGCCGTATAGTTTAATTTCATCCTCTCGATCAGTACAAGGGAGAGTGCCAGCCTTAATCTCCTGATCCGACAGAAGGATCACCATCAACAGTGTTGCAATCCCTCGCTTCACGAGAGGTTTGGATTTTAATGCACTACAGTGGAGCGATATCTGGTGATAGGAACCTTTCACTACAAACTCTCCTCTCCTACTAGCTAAATACTAGTTGTGGCAATTTCTTCCAGCACCAGGATTTGAGTTGGCTACATCTGAGTGACACAGCATTGGCATGCATTAGTGACCACGGTACAGAAGTATGTTGATACGGCCGGCCGAAGTGGCCGAGCGGTTCTAGGCGCTACAGTCTGGAACCGCGTGACCGCTACGGTCGCAGGTTCGAATCCTGCCTCGGGCATGGATGTTTGTGATGTCCTTAGGTTAGTTAGGTTTAAGTAGTTCTAACTTCTAGGGGACTGATGACCTCAGAAGTTAAGTCCCATAGTGCTCAGAGCCATTTGAACCATAGGTCGATACGACTCGTGATAAATCTCATACTAAGTTGTACACGAGTGAAAAGCGAGACCATAATTATGCAGTAGTCTGACGCCAGCAGTGTGGATTGGCAGGTATAATTAGTCACTTCCGACCAAGGACAATTTTTGCAAATAGGAATGTACTATCCCTTTTTCAGAGTTGCTGGGAATTTTTCGCTGCTCTAATGACCTACTCCTATCATAAAAAGTGTCGACGGTCGGCTCAACTGACTGTTTCGATACTGTCCGTAACATCTGAAGTGAGACATCTCTCACCCACCTGTATCCAGCAAAGAAGTGATTTCTGGGGTTTCCCAAGGAAGTGTTGCAGACGTCCGGTGTTCTTGGTCTATATAAAAGATTTCGCAAACGATATGAATAGCCTTTCTAGATTGTTCTCGGATGACGCTGTCACTAGAAAAGTCACCAGAAGATGAGAGTGCTCTGAAAAATGATTTACAGAAAATCTGTGCATGACTCCCACCTACATAGTGAGAAAAGGCCATCATAATTAAAAAAATCAGAGTACACACGGAAAGATTTAGATGTTCTTATTTCACAGGTGCTGTTCAAGAGTGCAACGGTCGATAGTCGTGAAAGAGTTTCTGTGAACACAATTAAACACTTAAGTCTGAAATTTATAAGCAGATGCAGGAAAAAGATTATACTTTTTCTTCCTGTCGACGACCAGGTAATTAGAGATGGAGACAAGCTCGGATTGGGAACGGAAAGGAATAAAACTCGAACATGTATGAGGCCATGTCGCCATCTTTCGTTGTTCCAGGCTGTCCCAGAGATTTTCAGGCAGACTTCGTATCCGGCGATTTTGAGAACCAAAATAAACGATCCTCACATCAGTCACACCCATAGCCCAAAAGATAGAAAAAGTGTATCTTGGGAGATGAGACGGGTTGATTGTACTTTTATTGTAGCTTGATGGAGAACTTTCGGTAAAGATACTTGGTACCTCAGTCAGAAGATCCATTTCCCATTACAATCAAAACACTAAGAAAGCAGATGGATCATAATACAGATTATCACGAAGTGCAATACATGCTTGCATATGCAAATGGTTACACGCTGTCCAGTCACATTAATGTGACCACACGTCAAACCTTTTACAGCACGGACCGCTGCCAGACGTGCAGGAAGAGAATGAGTGAGGTTCTGGAAGGTACCTACAGGAATGTGGATACATGGTGACTCCACTACCGCGGCCAGTTGCGCTAGGTGTCTCGGCTGAGGATCCATGGTACAAACAGCCCGGTCGAGGTGGCCCCACAGATTCTCGATTGGTTTTAAACCCGGGGATTTTGGTGGCCAATGGAGAACGGTAAACTCATCCTGGTGCATTTCGATCACACAAATTTTCTGCCAGCTTTGTGACATGTTGCATTGTTCTGCTGGTAGATACCATTGTGGCAGTAGAAAGCAAACTGCATGCAGGGGTTGACACGATCCCCAAGGACAGAGGCTTGCTTCTGTGTCTTACATAATGACAAGATCACTCAGTGAATGCCACGAAAACATTCCCCAAACCACGACGAATGTAGGGTGTTGACTTTCACGTGTTTCACACAGTACACGCAATGGGCATCTGTCCAATGGAGCATAAAACGCGATTCATCCGAGAAGGTCACCTGTCGCTATTCAGCGGACGTCCAGTTACGGTATTGGCGTGTAGAAACTATCCTTCGTCGCCGATGAACAGCGGTCAGCATGGGCACATGAAACAGGTGTCTACTGCTAAGGTCCATATGCAGCAACGTTCAAAAAATGGCTCTGAGCACTATGGGACTTAACATCTGAGGTCATTAGTCCCCTAGACTTAGAACTACTTAAACCTAACCAACCTAAGGACAGCACACACATCCATGCCCGTGGCAGGATTCGAACGTGCGACCGTAGCAGCAGCGCGGTTCCGGACTGAAGCGCGTAGAACCGATCGTCCATAGCAGCTGGCACAGCAACGTTCGCTGAACGGTCATTGAGGACACACTGTTGATAGCCGCTTGGTTCATCTGGGTGGCCAGCTACTCAACAGTCGCGCGTCTATTCGCCGGTACACATCCCCGGATCAGTCATTCACTCTTGCCGTCTATGGCCATTGCTGCAGCACAGTTGCTTCAGTGCTGGTTTGGGACAGCGCTGTATTGCCGTGCACGGTGTACTTCAATCAAGGCGGCGCGCAACAGTTTACAGACTTAGCCATTTTGGAAATACTTCCAGCCTTAGCCTGAAAGCCAATGATCATGTCCTTTACGACTGCAGCTCCACTGTTTTGCGCATCCCTCCGTCACGCCTTATATAACCTCCAACGATAGTGGTGATACCTGCCGGCTATAAGTGATTACTGCGCGATGACGCAAACATAGGTGACTGGACCGTGCACAAGAGGCAGTCAAATGAAGATGAGAGAGGTGACAAAATAGCAACTAAACTGCTTTATTTCAGAACTAATCCCCATAACTATTAACATATTTATCCCACTGTGACACAAGATTCTCAGTGCTTTCATGGAAAAATATTTGCAATAGCAAATACGGAACCATGATATCATCCAGGCATGCACCTCTTCGTCTGAAGTAAATCGACAGTCACGAATATCTTTCTTAGGGCTCCAAAAATATGGAAACCATGTTGGGAGAGATAGGGACTGTATGGAGGATGTGTATGCGGTAAGGTTTCTCAGCGAAACTTCTGGAGCGTAGTCAAAAACAACTTGCCAGTAAAATGTCTGCTCACGTTCTGCCAAGGTTGTTTTGACTACGCTGCAGAAGTTTCACTGGGAAACCCCTTACACATCCTCCATACGCTCCCGATATCTCGCCATGTCATTTCCATATTTCTGTTGACCTGCAGAAAGAAGTTCGTGGCCATCGATTTGCCTAAAAGGAAGAAGTGTACTCCTGGTCAAAGTCATGGTACCCGCAAACATTTTTCCATGAAGGCAGTGACCATTCTGTCTCACTGTGGGATAAATATATTAACAGCTACAGCGATTACTGTTGAAATAAGAAACAGATTATCTACTTTTCTCCCATCTGTCTCGTTTCCAGCTGACTGCCCCTTATCATTTCGGTGCAACCACACTCTGTAGGAGCCGCCTCATCTACGTTCTGTACATAAGGAATGATTACACATCGAGTTTCTTATTCAGGAATTGCATTTAAACGTTGTTTTTTTTTTTGTGTGAGAAGATCGTGGTAAGCTTTGTGTAAGGAGGAAGCGTCTGTTAGGCTTCCCGGTGTTCCCCCATACTACAGTGCTATAACTAGTTAATGACTTTTTACATCAGGAAATTGTGGGCAGAATGTTCTTATAACTGCATGTGTAACCTGTAGAGAATTTGTATCTTAGGGGCCGTAGTGCAAGTGACGGAGAACAAGCAGAGAGATGGACAGGGGGCCATAAATTCTGAATGCAGCGACCTGGCTGTGCGAGTGATTCTGGAAAGCAGCTCTCAGTAGATTGTACTTACAGAGGGATTTCTGGCCGACACCTTCTCGTCTTCCGCTTAGTGTCGGAGAGAAGGGCCACGGTTTGCAAAACATTTTACCTGGGCCATCGAGAGTGAGGTCTATAATAAACTTCGATACAGCTGTCGGATTGGTCAGGATCCCTAAGACGTATGTGAATGTAGATTGATGGATGCACGTGGGCTTTTGTCAACACCATGCACGGTCTCAGACCCATGCGACTAGCATCCGAGAGGCCGGACATATTGTTCTCTCAACCACGTCGGATCATACAGTCACATCACGTAGCTTCAACTGGGAAAATGCACTTGTTTGCAGAGTGCTGACGTCTAGCGCAACAAGAACTGTCGAAGCGGTGACCTCTTTGTGGCTTCCTTTGATGTACAACCAGAGAGAGGAATGTGGACAGTGGCATGGCCAGTGGCAATACTGGACACAGGAGTGCCCCCACGTCGTCTATTCAGGCGACTCCCAGATCTGCTTACAGCACCATGAAGCACGCATCCAAATTTACAAGCTCCGAGGAGAACATACTTTGCCATTCTGCTTTCGTCATTGTCATACGGGCCTAGCACCTGGTGAAATGATATGGAGTGCTACATTACACAAGCACCTACGTCTTGCACAGCCAGCAACTTGAAGAGCAGCCGATCCAGTTTAACACTGTGCTCATACTTCGTGGTCTGCATGACACTATGTTCCAAAAGGTTAGTGCATGCTGTTATGTTTTCTGTGCCCTCCGGAACTACTCGGGCGAGAAAAAGCATTACGTTAGCCTGCTTGATAGCGTGTGGGTTCACATTTGGAACGATGTATGACAGCGATTCTGCCCGACTTGGATTCAACAAGTCCTTGGTAGGTTTCCGGAGATATGTGTCAAAAGACAAATCAGCGCAGTTCACACAGTTTCCGTAAATTACCGGCCGATGGATTGCGTGCGGGAAACTGGTGCCTGATAGCGTCCCAGATGTCCTACATCTGATCCAGATCAGGCGAATAGGTGACTGTGAGTTCAGTATCACGCTGCTAAAACTACTGTAGCACTTATATGGACTTAAACATAGACAGTTATTTTGCTGGAAAATGCCGTAACGGGCAATGAAGACATCAAGTGTGAAGTGATACAAGTGTTCCACAGTAATGTCCACGTAATATATGACTGCTATGATGCCTTAGATTACTACCACTGGTCCAATGGGAGATCAGGTGAATGACCCTCATATCGTAATACTGCTCCGACAACTGCTGTGGAGCATATTATGAGCAGCAGTTCATCTGAATGAAGGTATATACGGATACGACCATCGACCTGGCGTAATTCATCCGACTAGGCAACATGTATCCATTGACTCATGATCCAATCCCGATGATTCCACAATTACTTGCAATCTTAGTTGATTATGGCGTTGGGTCAGTATGGGAGCAGTTAGCAGATTGCCTGCTACGGAGGTCAATGCTCAACAGAGTGCACTGAACAGTATTCTCCAACATGTTTCTGCTTGCACCAGATTAGTACTCCAGCGTCAGACTGTCACAGATCTCCGCTTATCATTCTTTACAGCATGGGTAAGCCTCTGACCTCCACATTCTGTGATGAGGTGTGGACGTGCAACACCTTGTCACCTACTCCTGGTCTCACCATCCTTCAACCACTTTCCATAGATGCTCGGGAAAGTAGTAATTGAACAGCCAACAAGTTTCGCCGTTTCTGAGGTGCTTATTCCCTGGCGTCGGGCCACGACAATCTGCGCTTTGTCAAAGTCGCTAACGTCAGTGTATTGTGCAGCCCGTATCGTCGCTAGAGTGACTCCCTATTCCTTGCTGCCACTGAATTACTTTCCGTACCGCGACGCTTCATGCAATCAGGCTTCATTGTCTCAACGGTGTACCTCTCGATGTAGAGAGTGTTCGATAGTTCGGCTGGCTAGCACGTTCCCCAGATCTCTCACTTATTGAAAACATCTGGTCATGTGTTGCTGAGAAACTACCACGCCACCACCCGCCAGTAATTCCGATGAACGAATTCTGGTGTAGAGATGAAGCAGCATGCAATGACGTATCCGCTTATGTCATCCATCTCAGTGTAGATGCCTAGTCTTTAATTCACAATTAAGTGCCCGGCAGAGGGTTCATTGACCCAACTTCAAGCTATTTTTCTACCGTTCCATCCTTGAACAGTACACGGGAAAAACGAACACATAAATCTTTGCTGCGAGCTCTGATTTCTTCCCATGTACGTGGGTGCCAGCAAAATATTTTCGCTTCCGGAGGACAAAGATAGTGATTAAAATTTCGTCAAAAGAACTTTCCGCAGCGAGAAACGTCTTTATTTTAATGATTGTTAACCCAAATCGCATATCACATCCGTGACACTCTCTCCCCTATACAGATGCACTGCCTTTCTTTGAACTTTTCTGACGTCCTCCGTCAATCCTATCTGAGGCGGATCCTAGATTCCACACCGTGCAACAGTACTCCAGAAGAGGACGGCTAAGCTTGTGTGAGCAGTCTTCTTAGCAGACCTGTGGTATCTTCTACGTGTTCTGCCAATAAATCATCGTCTTTGGTTTGCCTTCCCTACATCATTATGTATGTGATTATTCCGCTTCAAGTTACTCGTAACTGTAAATCAAAAGTATTTAGTTGAATTCACAACCTTCAGATTTGTCTGATCATCTAACCGAAATTTAGCAGACTCCTTTTAGTTCTCAAGTGGATGGCCTCGCACTTTTCATTATTTAGATTCAGTTGGCACCTTTTGCACCGTACAGATCTCCTGTCCAAATTACGTGGAAACAATGTAAGAGGGCTGCTCAGTTTGTCTCCTAAATCGTTTATATAGACTGGGAACTGGAGAGGGCCTAGAACAGTCCCATTAGGAATGTCAGATATCATTTCCGGTTGACACGATGACTTTCACTCAGTCTGCGATTTCTGACACTAAGTCGCGAACCCAGCAGCACAACTGAGATGATACTCCATTATGAGTGGGAAGGTAGAGGATTACTAAGAGAACGAACACACTTTGTCCTGATATTAGCAATACAAAGAATGTACATACTAATCTCTCAAGAGTGCCCATGAAGGTTTGTGAACTGAAGGGTGTGGAGTCTTATGACAGTGATCACATTTACAGTAGCCTGTGATGAAAATGTCAAAGACCAGATGAACATTAATCCCATGTACAAACGGAGAAGTAAAAATTGGGATCTGCTAAGCGAAAATCTTGTGGTTTTGTACTGGTCTTTGATCAGTTTTGATGTTAACTAAACAGCAGAAGACTGCAGCAATGCAATGCAGCGACAGCAGTGCTGACAGCCGCAATGGACTCTGTCCCACTGTCCCAATCAGGACAAACGCCCACACCTAAAGCCTCTAGGACACCTGAGCTCCAACGTCTCCTACATAAATGCAGACGAGTGTGATGGCACTACTAGAGTGGCCTTGGCGACGATCAGATACGAGCCACTTGCACGGTTCAGGCAGGCTAATGCAGTGTTTAAGAAGCAACCGAACATGGTGTGGATTGAGAGTGAGCAGGTATTCGTGTGTCAGAGCTTGGCGGGGGACTCCTGGGGAACTCTGTATAATAATACTGCTTTGAAGATAAGGGTGATGATTACTGCGTCCTCCCTGAGGAAAATTGATGCAAGCCATCCAAGGCAAAGGAGGAAGTCTGCGGGGAAGTTAATGTGCACTTCATTACCAGACCGTAGCAGCCAAGACAAGACTGAGCAGTACAATAATCTGAGACGACAACTAGCTGAGCTACATGACGACGTGACAGAGGTCGTCCCTTCCTCCGAATGTGAAGCTACAGATGCCATTCTTGAGATGAAACGTAATAAGGAGACAGGCCAGATGGCATCTCTGCAGACGCCTGTCATCACAGGACGAAAGTTTCAGATAGGAATGGTTGCCCAATACCTGGTCAATGGCTCAAGAAAGGGGAAGACAGTAAACCAGTGGCTAAAGTCATATCGATCTGTCGACCTCCTGAATAACATGACAAAGCTACCAGAGATGTACCTAAGCTGCAAGCTAGAGCAGTATCGAACACTAGTGGTCATAGCCCCAACCAATATGGTTTCATTTGGCTTATGGACAGCTACCATGACAGGCATGCAGTTTGAAAGTGCCTTGGACAAGTGGTTCAGCAGTGGATCACTATGGGATTTGATCTGTCACCCAGTGTTCTAGGACACTGGACTTGACCTGGTGTGATGAATCGAGGCACATCCAGATGATATTACTCTGCTAAAGTGCGCGTCATATATCTTGGCGGCCGAGTTTAGGTTCGTTCTGCGCATCTGACGTCACAAAACACAGTCAGCCAATGAACAGAGAACGACGTTGCCAGATCTCGACAGCAGTGCAGAGCACGGACGAGTGTCTTCAGTTTTAGAAACGTTCAGTCATAAATAAAGTAATAGAACAAAAGCAATGTCTTGATAGCAGACTTTCTTTTACAGAAAGTTTGGAAAAAGCATTCTTTATACCAATTGCTTCATATTCTATTAATTAATTAAACCAAACAAACAATAAGACTCCTAATTCAGGCGATAGCAAGAAAAGGTGTTTGTTTCAGTCTCACGAACTGCTTTTTCGCAATAAAGAACAGCGGTAATTGTTTATTTCCTATTGCACTTCGATGAAGCGTGAGTAATTCATAGTCATACCAACAGTGTTTATAAGGAGTTGCGTGAGGTGTTAGAGTCCTAATGGATTTACAGTGTCCAATGAGCTGAGGTAGCGGAACGGTTAAGGTGTTGGGCTGCAAAATGAAAGGTTATGGGTTCAAACCTTGTGTGGTGCTTAGTATATTCTTTATTTAAAAACAATATTGGAGTGCCTTACTTCACGAATTTTATTCGTTTGAATGAAATTTCTAGTGCTTTGCCTCTTCATTAACTTTTTCGCTGCTGCAGACACGTGCTGGCCGCATTCGGCGCTGTGCGCGATTTTGTCATC
The DNA here is from genome assembly GCF_021461395.2 of Schistocerca americana. Taxonomy (NCBI): domain Eukaryota; kingdom Metazoa; phylum Arthropoda; class Insecta; order Orthoptera; family Acrididae; genus Schistocerca; species Schistocerca americana. The sequence goes on from NC_060126.1 coordinate 439,743,047, forward strand.
ACTGCACTTCTAACCTGTGCAGACACATGGTGATGCCACTGCTTTGACACACTTATCATTCGATTTCACAAAAACTATTTGGCCAAAAAATTTGATTTTTACACGTCTTCTTGCCTGATACCTTCCCCCCATAAATGACTTAATTTTGTTTTGATGTGCAGCATTAAATGTAGTAAACCATTGCACGAAATTTTGAAGAGTTTGCGGAGGTAAAAGTCCATAGCGTATACTTTCCGTATGGTCGATTTTAGTTGCCACAATGTTGAGAATGAAATGTGGACAAGATACCTAAATTTCATATAACATTTACTGTATAACAATGTCTCATTTAATTTAAGTACCACATAGGTGTCGTATGTAATATTGAGAAATATTCCGTCTTTCGCGACTGTAATAAAAGTATTATATACACACGGCACGTTTGGCATTATTTTAAAGCACTTCCATCGGTGAAAGGTATGGCACATACACAATGGTATTCATGTTCTATTTCTTGTTTTTGTTCCACAGTCGCAGTTTTACCAATGGTATTGAAATATATCCCTCTTCTGCAACTGTAATAAGCGACTTATTTAGACCAGACGCGTGTCTCTCTTTTGAAGCATCATAAGAGGACTGTATTTTGTGTCCTCCATTGCCAAGTCACCTTTCGTAGTTTTGTGCTGCGGTAGCTCAATATTCAACGTTTTTGTTGGCTCATCAGTGTTTTAGCAAATAAATGCTGTTTGTGTGTGCCACACACAAAATTATATTTGACATAGGTCTGAACACTTCACTGACAGACGGTATATTCAAGTCCTAATGTTTTTGTGAGTCCACAGTTTTGTTTAATGTATTTTGTCTACTTCCTTTTGATTGATTGAAGTGCTTTAAAATAAAGCCAAACGTGCCCAGTGTAAGTAAAACTTTTGTTACAGTCGCGAAAGGTGGAATATTTCTCAATATTACATACGACACTTATGTGGTACTTAAATTAAATGAAATGTATAGGTATCTTGTCCACATTTCATTCTCAACATTGTGGCAACTAAAATCGACCATACGGAAAGTATACTCTATGGACTTTTACCTCTGCAAACTCTTCAAAATTTCGTGCAAAGGTTTACTATATTTAATGCTGCATAATAACTGCGTTGAACATCGAAACAAAATTAAGTCATTTATGGGGGGAAGGTATCAGTCAAGAAGATAGGTAAAAATCTAATTTTTGAGCCAAATAGTTTTTGTGGAATCGAATGATAAAGAGTGTCAAAGCAGTCGGAACACAATGTGTCTGCACAGGCGAGCAGTGCAGTGACAAAATCGCCCACAGCGCGGAATGCAGGGAGCACGTCTTTGTAACAGCGAAAGGGTTAATGCTGCCGTGGTGGCTTTACTTCATGAACTGCGCGCTCCCCCCTAAACGTAAGCTTGCGAACTATGCTATACTATGGCGCTGCTTCTATTGGCGCGTGCGTCGTGTGCAACTGGCAACGCAGCAATCTCCAGCGTCTGGGCGGGCATGCGCGAGCCGCCAAGATAAAAGAATTGAACTATAGTACAGGGTGACTTTATAATGATTCTTAAAGCAAACAGCTGTGTTGCACCAGACGCATGACAGTAGAGGTGCTACAAAATCAAATTACAACTGTCTACAGAAAAGACATCCTATAGTCATAATTAATAACAGAATTCTACATCGACAGCATGTTTCCAGATATCTCTAAGCATTCACTAAGATGAGTCCAGGCTGTTCTCAGTGCATACCGAAAGAGTATGTCGAAAGTGTCTTATCCTGTTCAACAAAATAGCCATCATCAGAAACAATCAGTAGGCCTACCATCTGCAGTTAATGACTGTCGGGCTATAACACTCAAATCTACCAGGATATATTGCATATGTTGAGACAGTATTTGGCAGCACCCTTTCCAAAACACCAAACTGGCTGTGGCAGTGGGGCGAATACAAGATTGCCTTGTTTTTAAACCATAGCACTGCCGATGCCTCTACCCGTCATAACAGTAATACCCAACTTGCCTGTCATGTCGGGGAAATTTTTGCACTATACTAGTTGTAGGAGGACAATATTAAAGGCACGAATATTTTAGGTTGACTTACAAACAGCGTGGCTCTTGGACGAGTGGTAAAGGCGATGGACGAGTTCTTACTGGTCGGTGTGTGCGTCCAATATTCCCTGACAGGAGAGAAAAAATGGAACTACCATTCTTGAAGCCCCGTAGAGGTCTGGTGCACTTTCTTATGAGACATGAGCTCTATGCAGGGTGTCTGCATAAGACAGGCAAAAGTTGCAATGGTAGTTGTTACTGCAATGGTGCTACATCAACTGATCACGCTATATGGGACTGTTCACTTGATTCTGATGTGCAGGGGAACAGACTCCCACCTACAGAAGATACTGAAGCACTACTGAGGAACTCTACCCACTGGGAAGCACTGAACACTATAGCAACAGTCCCTCAGGTAACTCTTTTCTTTTATGTGGCTGAAACAGACAATGGCTGGCCTGGAGGGAAATGGCAAAACAGCCCATCTCCGATGAAGGCAAGGTAGTCAGCTTTGATGGGTAAATACTCTCTCGCTCTATGCCGAGAATCGAATTCGGTATTTGAATGAGAAACTCGCTGCATAATCAATCCTAATAATGGAGTTGCTGAGAACAATAAGGATCTTAAGCATTCCGTCATCGATTTTGAGACGTTAACAAGTATGCATGCTCCTGACGCCTGTTGGTCTCAGGCTGAACCAGCTTTATCCAAGCTGTACCCCTACGCTGTACATTTTAACATTTGCGAAAAGCAGTCTGAGCGATTTCTCTGATATTCATTTCCATATCAGCCCAAAGCACAAATTTTCATTGCTGTAGGAACGCTCAGTGGCTACACTGACGCCTACATCATACACTCTCGAAGCTGTTGAAGGAATGCCCCCCCACAACCTCACGTTCCATGGATTCAGCATTCAAGTCTGTAAAATGGGCACTGTGGATTTCAGAACCTTTAACACTGCTATCGATCTCATTACGAAACGAAAAGTTCATGTTCATGGTAACAATGTACATTTCAGAAATTTTACAATAATTAAGTTTCAACAGTTTTCCGTGAACTGCTGGGAGGCCACAATTTGCTTCAAATCACACTGAGGTAGACAACAGTTTGTCATTTTCCCACGGTTTTAGACGTCTTAAAAAATCTACGTATGTGGAAGGCAAACGTCGACCGTTATGCATAGAGACTTAAAAAATCTAGAAGATCAAATGTGGAACACACATATTTAACATGACTACTCGACTTAATGCCTGAAGGAACAGACAGTTTTATCTGAACCTCAAGCCAGAGAACGTACTTAACGAAAATGAGGACAACGAAGAAAATGAAGGAATAGGTCACAAATGTGTGTGTGTGGTTTATTTAATATCTGTTTTTTATATTCTGATTTTGGTTTCATATGAACTGCAAAGTATACAACAGTCAAAAAGACACTATTGAAACCTACAAACGAAAATTTTGTGAAATGACATGGATAATAATAATTCTGTACAGTAATTAAAAATTAACAACATATAGTTGGTACATTATTTTTTTTACCGGAAATACAGGATGTTTAGTCTTTATTATTTAATAAGTCAAACATGTGAGCCTTGTGGTTTATCTACAGTTTTGATTTTCTGAAACACTATTTTCTTAAAATTTTGTGCCTGTGCTTTGGGACCTTATGGTTCTCAGTGTATGATTGGCGTTACTCTTACTATGCACGGCTGCAATGAAATACTGATCATTTGCATGTCCAAGCACGTAGTACCCTTCAGGCCAGGTTTATGTTTAATGCGCCACTTTCATGGTGTTTCAGTTTAGAAACCTGTGGAGCAGTTAGTTGCGACAGTGAATTTGTTTTTAATAACAGAAAGAGGTATTGCGATTACAAGAAGTATTATGATAGCTGTAGTAGTAAATATAGATTCGTTAGTTGTCTATGTAATACAATAATGTTTGATGCTTATAATAGCAATCTAAATTATGATGAATACAGTCTGTGTTATAATTATAGTTAGCAGTCTATAATGAAATGAATAAAAAATAAAATGAATAAACTTCAGACTAGGCGTGACTAAGATTGAGACGCTGCTTATTGAGAGGACATTGCATAACTTCTACACACACAAACACCGAGTACTCCACTCCAGAACTGTGCTCGACGCAGAGTACAAATTTTTAAATGTCACTATAATTTTGAGGAAACAACACGAGAACAAGCACAATAACAAGTCCCTGAAATTACGAAAGAGTTATACAACGCTGTTGTATCTTAAAACGACGATCAGATTTCCACAATTACATCTATAATAATACTCCGTAAGCCACCGAATGGTGAGTGGCGAAGGATACTTTTGGTACCAGTGTCTGATCTTCCCTTTCCATTCGTAAATGGGCCGCGGAAAGAATGATCGTCGGGAAGCCTCTACATTAGCTCGAATTTCTCCCGTCGTGGCGATTTCGCGAGACCTATGTGGGAGGAAGTAATATGTTGTCTGTCTCTCGCGAAATTTCAATAGTAAACTTCTCCGTGATGCACAAAGCCTCCCTTGTAGCGTCTTCCACTGGAGTTTCTTGAGCATCTCTTGAACGATCTCGCGCGAATAAGAGGTATCCGTGATAAAACGTGGCGCTCTTCGTTGGATCTTGTCTATCTCTTGTATCTGTCCTATCTAGCAAGATGCCAGATCGATGAAAAATGCTCAAAAATCGGTCGAGCGATCGTCTTGTAAGCCACTTCTTTAGTGGATGAATTATAGTTCCTTAAGATTCTTCCTATGAATCGCAGTCTGGCACCTGTTTTTACTACTATTTGTTTTACATGGTCATTCCACTGAAGATACAAGTGGAGTCAGCGAAACAAATACTCAAAAAGCTGATCCATGCAATGCAGCGCAACACATTGTGGGAATTTAAAATCGGCAGTATAAGATTAATTAATATTACTGGTAATAATATTTAATATTCAAAATCAGTGTTTTACAAAATTTTAAATGAGATTAAATATCGACACTGGGGAACATGAGTTGTGAATCGGGACTAACAAAAATTTATAGACACGATTTGTTTGAGGCAGTTAAATATGAATTTGTGTGTCTCTAAATTTCTACCTGAATTCATACGAGGCTTTTATTATTCTGAACCAGGCCTTACACGTGGTAGCAGCGAACTCGACGTATCTCCATAGCTCTAGGAAGCATCATCAGCAAAACCTTGCTTCTGTTTAGCTGCTTTACAGATTGACGACAGTTTTGACGTTTAATGTGTGCCTGCCATTTTCGTTCACAATTTTATTTGTTCGCACAAGTTTTTCTTTAAATCTTTATTTACTGTTAATATCATTTCGCCTACATTTCTCATTTACGTATTTCTTTAGCCTTTCATTTCTGGCTGATATGATTTCGTCTACTTTATTTATAATGGCTTTCTTTACAATCTTTCTTCTACAGCTACATGCACACCTACGTATACACCCTGCAAACCACCGAACGGTGCATGGCGGAGGGTAACTTGTACCGCTACAAGTCATTTCCTTTCCGTTCGTACGCAAATAGAGCGAGGGAGAAACGACTGTTTAAAAGTCTCCGGAAGAGCCTTAATTTCTCGTAGCTTATCTTCATGGAGTTTACGCGAAATGTACGTTGGCGGCAGTAGAATCGCTACGCAGACGGCCTCAAATGCTGGTTCTCCAAATTTCCTTAATAGCGCCTTGAGAAAAGAGCGTTGTCTTCCCTCCAGGGATTCCCACTTGAGTCCACGAAGCATCTCCGCAATACTTGCGTGCTGATCGAAACTACCGCTGACAAATCTAACAGCACTCCTCTGAATTGCTTTGATGTCTTCCCTTACTCCGTCCAGGTGGGAATCACAAACACTGGAGCAGTAAGTACTAAGAATGAATCGCACTAGCATTCTACAGACCGTCTCCTTTATGGATGAGGAACACTTTCCCAAAATCCTCCCAATAAAACGAACATTCGCCTTCCCTAATACCAGCCTGATGTGCTCATTCCATTTCATATCCCTTTGCAACATTGCGCCTATTGTAACGTCAAAGGACTATATATCTTACTCATCCGCATTAACTTACGTTTTTCTACATTTAGAGCAAGGTGCCATTTGTAATACCAGTTAGAAATTTTGTCTGAGTCATGTCCTTCTACAGTCAGTCAACTGCGTCACTTTACCTTACACTACATCATCATCAACAAACAACTGCAGATTGTCGCCCACTCGTCCGTAAAATCATTTATCTATATAGAAGATAATAACGGTCTTTTTACACTTTCCTGGGCCACTCCTGACGATACCCATGTCTCTGATAAACGCTTGCCGTCAAGGGCGACATACTGGGTTATATTATTTAAGAAGTCTTCGAGCCACTCACTTATCTGGGAACCAATTCCCTATGCTCCATCTTCGTCTGCAGCGTGACATCACGTCCAGTAGTTTCCGGAAATCTAGATATGTGGATCTGCTTGTTGCCCTTCATCCATAGTTCGTAGTTCATCATGTGCGAAAATGGCAAACAGACTTTCACATGAGCGATGCTTTCTAAATCCGTGGTGATATGTGGACAGGAGCTTTTCTGTCTCAAGGGAATTTACTATATTCGAACTCAGAATGTGTTCAAGAATTCTGCAGCAAAACCGATGCTAACATCTTTCTTCAAATTGATGCAGGTTTTTATTATCAACATTGACTTCCAAGATTTATGGTTCTCGCTTACCTACTTTCTACTTTTCTTTGTAATTCTAGTGTTGCGAAAGTTCTGGTAACGGATAACACACTGAAAATATATATTTAACCTGATGTCAAATTGATCGCGAGGTAAACAATTTAACATAATGATTTAATTATTAAACAATAAATTATATTATGTACTTTTACTGATCTGTAATGTAGACAGTCTTTTGTAATGCAATAAATACGCTTTGTTTCTGCTTCTACATTGTAACTCCACGTCATAGGTTGTTTTCTGCTTCCAGGCTTGTCAACTACATGGGCAAGCTGATGAGTCCCGTTGCCATGACGCAGTTCATGTCGGGCGTAATGGTTGCCTGCTGGACGCTGTTCCAAGCCACATACGTAAGGACAACATACGAGACAGTATTAAACCTAAAGAATCAACGCTTGTATCCGACAGTGATTCGGGTTCCGCAACAGCGTTTGCTGCTAGCAAGTGGTAACTGTTTCCCGCAGTTACACAGGCTGCGCAAGCAGCAGTAGTGTACGATGGACACGCACTCTGGAGGACTTCGGTGCTTAAATAAGTCTCTCTGTCACTTAAGCCTACAGCGCGCCGGCACTCAATGTAGCGCGTCGTCGGTGCGCAGCTGAATTGAGCCTGAATTGGCACTGCAGCGATTCAGATGCGCATACAAAGAGCGCAGCTGAATTGAGCCTGAATTGGCACTGCAGCGATTCAGATGCGCATACAAAGAGTACTAAGAAGGTCTTGCAAACATATTTATTTATTTAATTTTCGCGAAGTAATTTCCACCGCATTGAATACACCTCTCCATCCTGCGAATCCAATCCCTAAACCAGTTCTCCCAAGTTGCTGTAGAGACTAAGGCACACTGGTCGTCCCCAGCTCTCAGGAGTTTCTCGTCATTTGAAAACTGTACTCCTTTCAGCTTCATTTACACCTGCGTGAAGAGTGCACAGCCACAAGGAGCAAGGTATGGACTGTAAGGAGGGTGCTCAAGAAGTTTCAGTCCTGTACCCCGCAAATATTCGGTGCATGCTTTGGCGCGGTGAGCTGGAGCGTTGTCGTGCTGGAGGAACCAAGTGTCCATTCTTGACTTCGGTCGCAGGTTCTTCAAAGATTGGATGACTTTGGGCAGGCACTGCTCAGTGTACCACTTAGCTGTTACTGTCTTCTGTATGTCCCAAAACATCACGCTCCACAATTCCACTCGATATGGAAAAACAGTTATCATTTTCTACTTTACTAGTCGGGATTTTCTGACAGCTACGGGTTTGTCGTCATATTTAAAGACCCAAACTTTATTTTGAGTCTTAGTCAGCACATCATAATAGTAGAGCCAAGTCTACACGAAGTTATTCACATACTGAGACTGTCCCTTAGAAAACTTTTTTAACATCTCCCGGAACCAAGTCACACGTCGCGTCATCTGCTCTACCGTTAGTCTGTGCAGCATCCACAGAAAACAATGTTTCTTTACTTGCAAATGCTCATGCAGAGTCGAGCGAACTGATGAGGAATTTAGCCATAAGGTATCCTCTATCTGCTGATAAGTCGCCCACCTGTCTTCGTCTAGCATTTTCCTCACAACATCAATGTTTTCCTCCGTAACTGATGATCGTGGCCTTCCCAGCGTAATTCTAGAGAGAATTTCCTCTTTGGAATTCTCTGTACCACCTGAATATAATTGTACGATGTGGACACATCGACAAGTGCAAGAGTGATTTCTTCTAAGCACTGGTTTATGTTTAAACAGCGCGCGAAGTTGTACCGCAAAAGTGCCCGACCACGGAGCCATACCTTGTTAGTGACCGACTGGACCCAGACTTGGCACAGCGGCTACAATGCAAGTATGTAGTATTCTCAGAACACAGCAACAATGAGCCTCCTGCGATTTATTGTTGCGTCGTATTGCAAAACTTTCCTAGTTTCCGCTCTATGTTCCCGTATCCCCGGAAGTAATGCGGGTATAAAGTCATACAAGATTTCAGTCTCATCGAAACAGGATTCTCCCAACAGTGTTGCGCAACATTGCCAGTGGGGACGTTTTCAGGTGAAGCTTGGCTAGGGTGAGCATATTTTCTTCGGACAAAAGTGGGACTTTCATACATTTTCTTGGCCAAAAAGTGGGACAACTTTTATTTCTCGTTAAATATCACTTCTAATGCTAACATTTCTTCTTCCTCTGCAAATATTGACGCCCCCACTTGAACCATTTTCTGCAAATATAGCCTTCACTGATATTTGTGTGTGTGTGTGTGTGTGTGTGTACAAAACCAAACAAAGAATGGAAAGACTGGAAAGAAGTACATTTCAAGTTTTCAGAAATTTACTTATTAAGAAATGTAACCTTTATAACACAGAATGTAGAACATACAGTAACAATCACCACAAAAAAAGTTCTTACTGAGCACAAGGAATTTATGGTTTTGTGGATTCCATACTGCAATCATATTTCTTCGAAGATGAAATTTCATTCAGCAACTCAGGTTTTCCTAATAGGTACGAATAGAAGTCAGTGCAACTGTATTTACTGAAGTTTAAACAGGTCAGTAAAATACACTTAACGCTCCTCACTGTAAATGTACTCCTCTCATCTTTCCACTGTGACAATAGTAAGCTGAAAATTCTTTCAACATTTGCATTGTGGGCAGGGAGTGAAAAGAAGTACTGCACTATATTAAGCGATTCTCTGAACTGTTCATTACACTGGCAAGATCTGAAAAACCTACACCATTTTTCATGTGCCATCAATTCATTCCATTGTTCACTGTCTGTTTCCACTTGTTGTTTTACAAATGACTGTATATGAACTATTTCATCAAATAAGAGGCTGTCATTTACTAGAATGCCCTTTTCATTTAGCCACATTAAAGTATTTTCAACTACTGACCATTCTGGTGGTTCCGTGAGCATGAGCCATAAGAATACAGAAAACTCAGCTATTCCCTGTAACCATGAGGATAAATAGTCTACTGAAGCATCATAAAACGTTGATACTGCTATGTCAAATTTCTTAACAGACTGGTCATCACAATCAGTCAGCAGTTTTTTTACACTTAGTCGTACAAAATATTCATGTTTCCTTGAATTTAGACTTGTCAAAGCTTTATTTAAGACTGCTAATACTTCATATATGGAATTATTCTGTTTCTCAATGCTCAGATTGGGTTATTGGAAAACACTCATTTGTGAATGTACAAAAAGTAAATAAAATTCATTTATAGGATCACTGAAAAAACTGTTTAAGGTTGCAGGGCACTTTGAGTTAGACTGTGACAAAAAGTAAGATTTCAATGGTTCATACATGTTGAAGATACTTTCTATGGCTGGCAACACTGAAAGCCACCTTGTTTTGGAAAAGGAAAGTAAATTTTTGTAAGTAAAACATCACAAGCACTTTGAAGTGTGTTATGAACAACATGTGCTGGACAACCTGTGCCAACAAAGTTAGAGTTTCTTAATTTTTCTTTCAGATGTGTTAAAACATTATTACCCTCTTTCTTCATTAACCCCCCAAAATTACTGTTAGTATTGTCTGCACCAAATGCAACACACTTTGAGATGATACTGAATGACTGTATAACATGAGAAAGATAATTAGAAATTGTTTTGGACTTTACGTTCTACAATTCTTCATGAACAAGCAATTTCGTCTGCAGTCCACCCTCACTTACAGAAAAATACTGAACCATCACAGGAAAAATTTTCTGATGCCCATGGTTGCTAGCATCAGTAGATATTGAAAAGTATTTTGCGCTGTTTACAGCAGCTATTAGCTGTTTCTGGGAATGCGGAGCTATAACATTGTTGATAATTGCTTCACACTTTGTTCTTCCACACGAAACATTTTCTGCAATCTTAGAATGAGGAAAAATTTTTTTGTTTAGCTGAACACTGCAGTCATTAGAATGATAGCTTTGGTGGTGTTTAACAACATGGAATGGCAGGGTTCCTTCTGCTGCAGCTACGTTTTTCTGTTCCTGTGTATTTGAAGTTACAAAATATCTCGTAATTTTTTGCGAGGAACCTGCCGATCGAAGATTCTTCCTGTGTTTCTCTGATTCCATATGATGCTTGAGATCTGCAGCATCACCATTAGACACGGATACAGCACAGTTACGTACGCTACATTTTGCTGAACAGTCATTGTCTGTAGCAGTGAAGCAAGGAAATTTACTCTGAAGCTCTTCCGAAAACTCTGATTTTCGTTTCGACATCGCCACGATGTGTTAGCACTTCACGAAACTGATACTGAGTGCTGACAGCAATGGCAAGCAAAAGCAAAGAAAATAAGTGTACGCAACAATTATAGTGCTTAAGCTGATCATTATCAGGGGGTACCAATGCACGGAATGTCAGTTTCAATTGATAGTTTATAAAATCGACACTCAGAAAATATTTTAACCATTTTGTAAATGTCTGAAAATAATCCTTGAAAATCGGGACAAATTGCTTGTTTTTTAAAAAAAAGTCGGGACAAATTTTTGAGCCTCGAAAAACTGGACAATCCCGATTAATCGGGACGTATGGTCACCCTAAGCTTGGCTCACTCTGACATGTTGTCGTAAGTGTTGTTGTCGTCAATGACCATGGTTGTATTTCAAATTTTCCAATATGTGAACGACTGAAACTACACGAAAATAACTGAAGATCTTGTGGGATATCACACGTATCAAATACAGAAACCGCGAAAAACGAGGAAGTGGCATTAATATGTCTGTCTGAAATGTCTGTCTAAAATGTTTGATGTTTTAATGGCGGAAATGGAAAAGTAATTCACATTCTGAAAAGGTAGTTTCGGGGGAAAACAAGAAATTAGAGGAAAGCGAGTGAGACTTCCTTTAAAAATGTTCACGGCTTGGATATCAAACTCTCATATTCCTCCTGCTTGCGAACGAATTAAGAGAAAGACGTAGGACTGATGTGGAAAAATATAATATAAGAGAATATAAAAGTAATATTTGTATAAACTTCAAATTACATAAATCTTTTTCTTTTTAGAAATACAGAATAAACATTAATAAAGTGCAGCTTCTATCCATTTTTTCGATTGCCAGTGAACCTTCAGATGACACAAAGTAACCTCTAAATTCACTTCTGATTTCCTGAAGTTCATTTGGTAATCTTCTCGGTACAGTTTGTAACCTCAGAAGTTGTATTCTTTAGTTCTAATCGCTGTGATCCATGTATAAAGTTCCCATCAGTATCGTCCTTGTCAAAAGTGCCTGGCAGAACGTAATTTTGTTTTTGAAGGGCACTACAAAAAGCTATGCAAATAGGCACTCGTAAGAACCACTGTTTCCACTTTACTGGGACGTAGTGATATAAGTTTCAGTAAAACTCAAAATTCCGTTGCCCATATCCCAAAACCATTTTCATTAACGCGGCGTACACGACTCATACAGTAATTCAATGATCTATCAGCATGTGATAATGATCGAATGTTACAGACAGGGTATGGCTCCACCAAATTTCTTTTCAGAGGAAACACCTCATCAGCTACAAATACGAAGTGGACGAAGTTGTCTCTGCCTGGGAATGATGTACTCTTAAGCGAACCCAACGTTCCATTACTAATTTTTTAATGAAGTATTGGGTATTTAAATACCCTATCGTCATAAATTCTTCCTTGACGCCCAACATCCAAATATGTGAAACTGTAATTGTCATTAGCCACCACAAGTACAACAAAGCTGAGGCGCCCCTTATAATTAAAACTGGTATGTCTATTGTGTTCTGGAGACACTATCTGCAGTATTTTTTTTTTTTTTTCAAGCCAGAAGTAAAAGCGAAACAAGTGGACCTGCGCAGGCTAGTTCCCGAGAAATATAAAACACTTTATTCGCAAAATTTCCATTGTTTTGAAATGTTGGATTATTACAGAAATTGGGAAAATCGATCAGCACTATTTTAATAATGAAACCCGCAGTTAGAAACAAGAAACAAACGCATGATATAAAGAATCGGAAGAGCACTGCAGAGATGATAACGAATCTTTGGCGAGGCCTATTAGACGGTAAGCGCTATATGCAGTGTACAAGAGCTGCCCCCAGCTAATCTACAAGGTAATTTCTCACTGTCCTAGGACTTCAGATGTATAACAGCAATAAAACAGTAAATCGCTTATTTTACAAACCGGCTATTTTGCGCGATTTTAACAGCGGTGTAAGCGAAAACCGGTTTGTACAACGACAACCACCTTCTGTACTTTGACGTCGTTCTCGGCTTGGCAGACCCTAAACATCGTGTATCAAAACGTTCGTCTCGACTTCCCCTACACCACTGTGTTAGGTTGTAAACAATTATTGTTTGCACCCTACCTATCTTGTTGTACAGATTCTCACTTCCGGTATCCACTGCAGAATGCCCCTGTACCCTTACGACGACATTGCTGTGCTTCGGATTCTGTTTCTATCAAGTCGTTCACCATGGGAACTTAGCCGTTTCCAGCCGGCCGGAGTGGGCGAGCGGTTGTAGGCGCTACAGTAAGGAACCGCGCGACCACTACGGTCGCAGGTTCGAATCCTGCCTCGGGCATAGATGTGTGTGATGTCCTTAGCTCAGTTAGGTTTAAGTAGTTCTAAGTTCTAGGGGACTGATGACCTCAGATGTTAAGTCCCATAGTGCTCAGAGCCATTTGAACCATTTAGCCGCTTCCGACCACCAGGAAGTGCAGTTTGGTCGACCATTCACCGCATCTCTACACACCGAGTGATACTGATGTTCCCTGTGCCGAAGAGAACAGTAACGCAACAATAACACATGTGAAACTTCCTGGCAGATTAAAACTGTGTGCCGGACCGAGACTCGAACTCGGGATCTTTGCCTTTCGCGGGCAAGTGCTCTACCATCTGAGCTACCCAAGCACGACTCACGCCCCGTTCTCACAGCTTTACTTCTGCCAGTATCTCGTCTCCTACCGTCCAAACTTTACAGAAGCTCTCCTGCGAACCTTGCAGAACCAGCACTCCTGAAAGAAAGGATACTGTGGAGACATGGCTTAGCCACAGGATGTTTCAAGAATGAGTTTTTCACTCTGCAGAGGAGTGTGCGCTGATATGAAACTTCCTGGCAGATTAAAACTGTGTGCCAAACCGAGACCGAGACTAATAACACATGTGCCTGCAATAAATTTTATACCAATGAGTAGGTAACGGCCAAAAGCGATTAGGATTTGCGGGACTGTACGTGAAGGCAGACTTTGTGAAAGTACGTGAAGGCAGACTTTGGGAAAGTGTATTTGTGTATCCCATTAAGTTCCTCAGTAACAGTCTCAAAACATCATGCTGTGGAAACAAAGAAGGCTGTGACATGTCGCTGGGATATAGTAGTGTGATTCGCAAAAGGGTACAGATTTTAATATGGTGGTATGGCCGAAGCTGATGATTTTCTCTAAGAATTATTGAGCTCGTTCGGAGAGAAAACAATGAAAAAATACTCCACCTGGTGTGCCAGATGTACGAGAATGCCAAAACATCTCGACTTCAAGAAGAACGTAGGAGTGTCAATCAAAAGGCATTTTTTGTCCTTAATTATAATTTCTTAGTGAAAAATTTGAATGTGGTGCTGTTCCGCAAAGCACCTTCTCAAATCCAGTGTAGTGCGTCGACAGGAGACACTACTGTAGTCACTTGCAAAATGGAAATGGAAATGCCGTGTGGCTAGGGCCTCCCGTCGGGTAGACCGTTCGCCTGGTGCAAGTCTTTCGAGTTGACGCCACTTCGGCGACTTGCGTGTCGATGGGGATGAAATGATGATGAAAGACACACAACACCCAGTCATCACGAGGCAGAGAAAATCCCTGGCCCCGCCGAGAATCGAACCCGGGACCCCTTGCGCGAGATGCGAGAACGCTACCGCAAGACCACGAGCTGCGGACACTTGCAAAATGGCCGACATCGATGTTTTTATTAGAAAGAGTACTGTGACAGATTGCTCGAATACAAAAGATGAAATGACCATTCACATTAATAAAAGATTGAAAAGTGTGTTAGGTGATGCAACAGTGGATATCAAGACACGGTAACGAAGCTGAAGAGCAAACATTGTTGGCCGACGAAACGTGGAATGGCAGGCCGGTGACTACAGTTACTCCACACAACATTCAGCGAGTCGATGACATCGTCCGTGGTAAGCGTCTAGTGGCTGCAGATGATTTTTGTTGCATGCCTCCCTCAGCAATGGCAGCGTGATGACGATTATTCACCAACTGGGATACTCAAAGGTTTTTGCAACCTGGGTACCAAAAATGTTATCCAACCAGAATAAAGAGACAAGAAAAACAATTGCCTCCTAAATATTGTAGGACTTCCGTTTAGAGGGACAGGAGTTCCTAGAAAAAACTGCGACAGGAGACGAAATATACGAGGCCTGTTTAAAAAATTCCCGAACTTTGTCCACAAAATTTTTCTACTGTTGCCTTTCATGGCCTCCATCAAGATACTCTCCTCCACAATTGATACACGGCTCCCAACGCCGTTTCGATTTCCGGAAGCAGTCTTGGTAGCGCCGTCTGTGAATTTGCTTTTGTCTCGTCTATCGCTGAAAATCTTTTTCCTTGAAATGGGGTTTTCAAATAGAAAGAGGCCCCAGAGGCTAGGTCTGGAGAGTACGGACGATGAGGCAGCACAGTGATTTCGTTTATTCTGCAGTAGCCATGCACCAACAGAGATGTATGTACGGGTGCGTTATCGTGATGCAAGAGCTATACATTGTCTCGCCACATTTCAGACCGTTTCCTTCTCACAGCATTTCAGGACATGATCCAGCTGAAATGTCACACTCTTCTACAATCTCTCGGACAGTCAGTAATCGATTGTCACGCACAATTTCATTGGAACGGCAGGAGGATGAGTTCAAAACCGTGCAATCGGCAGGGAAAGTTATGGCTACAGTATTCTGGGATGAAGAGGGTGTGATCATAGCTGACTTATTGGGAGCAGGGATACACAATAAATTATGTCCAGTACGTCTGAACTCTCAAACAGCTGAAGCACGTCTTCAGCGATTTCGTCCAACAAAAGGTATGGCAGAGGTTCTTCTGGTGCCTGACAATGCAAGACCACACAGCAGTCGTCACACTAATGAGGATATTGTGAAAAATGGATGGGAAGTTGTCTCATCTCCTATATAGCCCTGACATGGCACCATCAGATTTCTATCTGAGTCGCTGAAAGGATTTCAACATGGGATTCATTTTCAAGATGAGGAGGATGCGTAAATGTCCGTACGTCAATGGCTTCAGCAGAACGACCGTGCGTTTTACCACACTTTGCATACATGCAATTGATAAAAGATGGAAAAACAGTGAAGATGGACGGAGATCATAATAAAAAGCCATAAATGAATCTTCGATGTTGTGGTTTTCAACCTATGTAGTTGCATTTAAAATTCCTGTCAAATAAAAAAAAAAAAAAAGATGCGTTCCTTTTTTGACTGACTCTCGTAATAATTCCAGTTACAAAGATGGCAGATGCTGACAACTGTGAGTATTACCGAACTATCAGTTTAATATGCTGACGGACCAAGACTTAAAGACCATTGCTCACCACAAGATTGATATGTTCAAGAATGTTCAAATGTGTGTGAAATCTTATGGGACTTAACTGTAAGGTCATCAGTCCCTAAGCATACACACTACTTAACCTAAATTATCCTAAGGACAAACACACACACCCATGCCCGAGGCAGGACTCGAACCTCCGCCGGGACCAGCCGCACAGTCCATGACTGCAGCGCCTGAGATCGCTCGGCTAATCCCGCGCGGCTCAATATTGATATCCACATAGTGGAATTACGGGCACATGACACGTCAAGATAAGTATATAAGGGAGAAGGAGAAGCACGAGATTTCATTCTAGCAACGACACAGGCTGTAAATGGGGATAAAAATTGACCTAAGTGGCGTTGACAAATGACTTTCGAATGCATGCTGTTGTTTTGCTTTTTGCTTATACATTACATGCTGTCACTCTTCCACTCAGTCCTCCTGTTAATTTCCTGTTTACCCACATTCGTTAAAGCAGGTTTACCTAATGTCTGTACATCTAAATGGCATTTCATATATTTCCCATTAACTTTATCTCAAGACATGTATGACGCGAGATACATCTGTAATATTTTGCGCATTTATTGTTACCACTTCGTCTACAGATTTCATCTTTTATTTTCATTGTCACGTCTGATCTACTTTTGTATGTTTTATACCTGCCACTACGATTGTTTAAAACTGTAACCGTTTGCAAATAAAGGTTATTATAGACAACACAGTCTCATGTGATTTTTGAAATCCATGCAAAACTGCTACTGTATCGCATACCAGAGATGGGCCAACACGCTGTTAATCAGTTCAGCGTAAATTTTTGGCTCATCAATATAAGTCATTGTCGGAAAGTAATGACACGGACTAACTATAAAAGAATGTAGAAACGTGAAGCCGACGTCAGGAAATATCAGTTTGGGTTGCAAATGTAGGAACAAGCGAGGCAGCTCTGAACCTATGATTTATCGTAGACTGAAGAAAGCCAAACCTAGGTTAAGAGAGTTTGTAGACTTGAAGAAAGCTTTTGATAATGGTGACTGGAATACACACCGACATTCTGAAGACAGCAGGGATAAAATACACGGAGCAAAAGGTTATGAGCAACTTGTACAGGAACCAGACTTCACTAGTAAGAGTCCAAGGACATGAAATAAAAGCAGTAGTTAGGACAGGAGTCAGACGATGTTGGAGCCAATCCCTGGTACTATCTAATCTGTACATTCACTAAGCAGTGAAGAAAAAAGAGGAGAAATTTGGAATGGAAATTAAAGATCAGGGAAAAGAAATAAAAATTCTGATGGTTTCCAGAAATACTGTAATACTCAAAAGAGGCAAGGGACTTGAAAGAGCAGTTAAATAGTGCAAATCGTTATGTTGGAAAGGGGTTACTGGATGAACGGCAAAGAAACTAAAACAAAGGTAGAGGATTATGGTAAAATTAAATGAGGTGGCTTTGAGTAAATTAAATGAGGAAATGAGGTAGCACAGTGTCAATGAGTTTTGTTTTTTACTAGCAGAAATGCTGATGATGGCTAAAATGGAAAAGATATGCAGACTAGCAACAACAAGATAAACATTTCTGAGAAAGAGGAATTTGAAAAATGTGGAGGTGGGAGTGGAAGTAGGTCACGTGCAGATCGTCTTCGAAATGAAATACTGACACTGATACGATAAGAACAAAGGCACAACATCTTTACAGAGCTGTCAGAAGAGTCAAACCGGAAGATCTCAACTTACAGATGGTACCCACGGTTCAGTCGTTACCATATTGACGCTCTGAACTGACGACACAATAACCATGGTGTGAGTATGTTCGATACTCATCTAAGGATTAATACAGTTTAGAAGAGGAAAAAATCTAGGAACTGATAGCCATGGAACTATTTGAGTCTTTGTGTAGGAATGGATGAACATACATACTTGTGGTGGTGGATTTTTTTTTAGTCATGTGAGGTTTTATTTCATGTGTAGAGCATCTGAAAAGGTTCTAGTAGATAAACTGGAAAAATGTCATTTTCTTCACATAGGAAAACATCTGTCACCACTTTCAGACAATGGTCTGCTGCCAGTAGCTAAGAAGTTAGCGGAAATGTTATCGAAAAACAGCAATAGATACATTCCGTAAGGTAACCCCGATTAGCATTTCATGAAAGAAGTGAATATGTTGTGCCGAAGTTTCCATCATAGAGAAAATATCATCTAGGTCAGTTTATTTTGACAATCACAGAGATTGACAATAACCTGTGACTCGAGGTGACAGAGTTTTCTCGCTGCAAATTGATGTTTGGCTAAAAGCCAACTAATATCATTGCCGAAGGTATAAGTTTTCGGTGTGGGGCAGGTGTCGGCAAGAGAGGAAATTGCGAAAATGATCAGAGTAGCATAAGAAGGTCAAGAGAGCAAAATGCGGAATGTCAAGAGGGCAAATTGTAGCCTCTTTAGGCATGGGCACTTGGTGGCGGTGAAAAGCAAGGACAGATAGAGCAAAATACATAAATCAAAATTTTTGTACTTGTTTACCACGAGCCACTTTTGCTGCAAATGTCTCCTTATCAGAATACATAGTGATTAGTGCACCGGAAGTGAAAGAAGCCATTTTGCCTAAGGACTGTAGCAGAATTTGAGAGGCACATTAATTAGTGGCGTAGAGTCCCCAGTTACTTTTGGACCGTTTGCAGTTGGGTGGCTGTGCTCACTCAAGGTGGGTAGCAACTTTCTCCTTCCCTGGTTCTGCTCCCTTGGTTTGGTTCTCTTCACTTCCTGGTACTCTCGTTAAGTGTATTTCGCGTTTTATTCATAATGTTTTAGTTAATAAGATAGATCTGTTATAAACGCGACCTTCACCCAGGGCTGTCCGAAAGTGACTTGTAATTACAAGCGTGCAAACATCAGAGCTGGTACCCCTCCCCACAACACGTAAGTTTCTGCTACTTCAGCCACTTTAGATGTACTGAATTCTGTAAATGAATGAATGCTTACTAAATCTCTTTATTAGGTTATTACCATAAATAGTTCTTAATCCGGAGCGACTATTTTACGACGTTCGCGATACGTCGAGATAACGCATAGCAGGGATTTCTCTTAGACATAGCCATTCCGCGTGCTTTTTAGATCACGAACGGTCTGCTTATGTGTAGATTTTGTGGAACGGTAAAGTTACTCTCTGATTACCCGCGCAAATGACACACCCACTTACTTCCGGCAACGATAATTGTAGAGCCATTCCGCGCGTAGGGAGCCATCGCCTCCTATATATAACTTCCAAGCATCCGTCTGCCTGATGTCATTTCATATGCTCTCTCTTACGTGAATACTGTAATTTAAGACAACATTGAGTTACGAAATAAATAGTTTAATCACATCACCTTGTGGGTGGCGTGATTTCTTCTCTTTAAATTTAGGTGCATTCTTTATAGTTATTATTATTATTATTAATAGTACCAGAAAAAAATATTGTGACTTTAAAAGAGAAGAGGAAGGTGAAGTGGGAGACATTTATGCAATAATACGTAATTGAGTTGTATGTCAAACAATTTTCTTCTGAATTCCAATAAATACAATATTGTCCAAATTTTGTAAACAATTATAATTTTGAATATGCATGATACACAGCTCTGCAATTATAATTAATACTTGTTCACAGAGTCCTGATGACACTACTGTTTACAAATGCGCTGCTTGGCTTCCGACGCCCACTCTGCAAATATTTATGTACTGCTGGGGAGGCCACAGCATCATGGAGAAGGTAAGGGTTGCCTCAGTGACGTAAACAGATTGATTCATGCATTCTTGTGGATAAAAAAATGATGTGCATCTGATGGTTGAGTTGCTTTGCTGTTGCCAGTAACAAAGCTAATCTACCTTAGATATTTTATGAACAACACAAGTGAGACATTTTATTTTCGAGCAAGATATAGTTCAGCTAGCCCTGCTAAGCACACAAGACAGAAAAATAATTTGACTTTACTAATAACTACTAAAATAACAACTGTATTTTCGCTTAAACAATGTGGGAAGCATAAGAAACACGGCAGCAGCCAGCCCTAGTGTCTTACTTAGTGATAGGTACTGCATAAATAGGCTCGAATAACTACCTCGTTGAAAATTTATAGCGTTCAGTACGTTGTTATCATCGTTTCTCACCTAATGCTTTGTTACTATAGTCAGGCATTTGTTTAGATAGGAAGCCCCATTAATAGCGAGATGACCTTGAGTTGTCCTCTGCTGGGAAATTTGTGCCGTAAAATACTCCTAATTTTTGCTGTGTTCCGTAGTCTAGGTTCTCTTGTTTCAAATGAAGACAGCAGCGTGTGGCAGACATTCCCAGAAGGTATGAAGAGATGATTGTGGTGATGGGACATTTCCTACAGAACGAAAACGCACTCTTCTCTAAAAGGAACGTCTGCTCCAGTTCATCCATCATCGGGAAAAATGCGTCGCATTGAAGAGTGACTATGTGGAGCAGGACTAGCACCTTGTTCACGTTTTATGGTGGCAACAAACCGAACGTGCTATTTCGTGGCTAACTTCGGATCATTTAAATGAACGTTTACGTTCTTCTAGCCAAAGGATGCCCTCTGTAATGAGAAATTTAAATTGAAATATTAATGTTGCATTGTTCGGAAGTCTAAATGTTCGGAAGTCGGGACACATCACAGTGACCATTGCAGGAACAGTATATGGAAAGCGTCATAAGACAATTTTAATTCTTAGTAATGTATCCTGCAGATGGCATGTTTAAGTTGATTTTGTTACCTGCTTCAGTAGTAGTCAGATTCAGAATTTGTGTTAGTGAGCAGATAAGTTGGGTGATGTCGGACCGTGATCGCATGACGTATAATGCAACAAAGTGATTTCCGTTACATTACAACTACGAGTCAAATTTCGTTAAAGCAATTTAAATAGCAGAGGTTCGATTTTTCTTTATATTGTACATATGCGCACATAATGACGCACGGACAGAGCTCAGATCGACACGTTACCAAACCTAACGCTTTCCAAAGTAATTAGCACTGAAACATAACAAAAATCACTGCGTTCGTATTGGGTAGTAATATCACTCTTGAAAAAAAAAAAAAAAAACATAGACTAAGTTACGTATGATTATTATTTCGAATATGCTACGAACAAATAACATGAAGTGCTTACACTAGGCTAGATTAACAAGGAAGACAAGTCACAAGAGACGAGAGGCAAATCGTGCCTAAAATATTTTTAAAATGAACCATCGAAATTCATGAGAGATGTCAGATAATGACACTATTACACTGAAGCGCCAAATAAACTCGTATAGGCATGCACATTCAAATACAGAGGAGACTAAACAGGCAGAATACGGCGCTGCGGTCGGCAACGCCTATGTAAGGCAGTTGTTAGATCGGTTACTGCTGCTACAATGGCAAGGTTATCAAGATTTAAGTGAGTCTAAACTTGGTGTTGTAGTCGGCGCACGAGCGATGGGAGACAGCATCTCCGAGGTAGCGCTGAAGTGAGGATTGTCCCGTACGACCATTTCGCGAGTGTACCGTGAATATCAGGAATCCGGAAAAAACATCAAATCTCTGACATCGCTGAGACCAAAAAGAGATTCTGCAAGAACAGGGCCAACGACGACTGAAGAGAATCGTTCAGCGTGATAGAAGTGCAACCCTCCCGCAAACTGCTACAGACTTTAATGCTGGGCCATCAACAAGTGTCAGCGTGTGAACCATTCAACGAAATATCATCGCTATGGGCTTTCGGAGCTGAGGGCCCTTTCGTGTACCCTTGACGACTGCACGACTCAAAACCTTACGCCTTGCCTGTGTCCGTCAACACCGACATTGGACTGTTGATGACGGGAAACATGTTTTGCCTGGTCGGACGAGTCTCGTTTCAAATTGTATCGAGCGGATGGACGTGTACGTGTTTGGGGACGAACTCATGAATCCATAGAGGCTGCTTGTCGGCAGAGGACTGTTCAAGATGGGGGAGACTCTGTAATTCTGTGGATCTTGTGCAGCTGGAGTGGTATGGGACTCCTGATACGTCTAGATACGACTCTGACAGGTGACACGTAGGTAAGCACGATTTCTGATCACCTGCATCCAATCATGCCCGTTGTGCATTCCGACGGGCTCGGGTAGTTCGAACAGGACAATTCGACATCCCCCACGTACAGAATTTTTACAGAGTGCCTCCAGGAACACTCTTCTGAGTTTAAACACTTCCTCTGGCCATTAAATTCCCCAGACATGAACATTATAAAGCATACCTTCGATGCATTTCAATGTGCAGTTCAGAAGAGATCTCCACCCCTTTGCACTCTTACGGATTTATAGACAGGATTAGTGGTATCAGTTTCCTCCAGCACTACTTCAGACATTAGTCGAGTCCATGCTCATCGTGTTGAGGTACTTCTGCGTGCTCGCGGGGGCCCTGCACGATTTTAGACAGGTGTACCATTTTCTTTGGCTCTTCAGCATGTACGGCACACCGAATTTTTTGCTTTGTTTTAAACACAATAAATTAATTCATTACACCTCACAGATATACTTCGTCGTTAAAATAACAAATCGCAGGAAGTATCACGACCTAGCGTTACTCCACCCAGTGAGTGGTACCGGGCCCTTTACGGAAAGTTTCCATCTGGCCAGATAGGGATCTCGCCCTGTACGCCTCTCTTGCGAGAAAATCCCCAATGTCGAATATGCAACCTCTCAGTGCCCTCTTCCGTGCCTAATACGAGCTCAGTATAGCATGTGAAAACAATTAAGCTCAAATAAATTAACTAACAAAAATTCTTTGCTGTATAGCACTACTAGTTCACAAAAAAATCAATTTTCGTAATCAGATCATTACATTGACGGATCGGAATGAAACATAACGTCAAAATATTACACAATGAATTGAAAAAGTAAGCGTTCTTACAAGCCGTCAACTTAAGATCCATGTTTCGAAAATGAAGGAGAAAACAAAGAATTAAAAAAAAGCTCCGTGTATTGTCTTATAAATAGTATCTGATGTGTTTATGAAACAATAGGAAGAGAGTCGTCCTAGAATTCCAAAAACATCGATATGAAAAAGTAAAATTTGTAAAGGACAGTCTTGAGAAAACTTGTATCATAAACTTCTGAGATTGAGATTTGAATATGTATATACAGGGTGATTCAAAAAGAATACCACAACTTTAGGAATTTAAAACTATGCAATGACAAAAGGCAGAGCTAAGCACTATCTGTCGGCGAATTAAGGGAGCTATAAAGTTTCATTTAGTTGTACATTTGTTCGCTTGAGGCACTGTTGACTAGGCGTCAGCGTCAGTTGATGCTAAGATGGCGACCGCTCAACAGAAAGCTTTTTGTGTTATTGAGTACGGCAGAAGTGAATCGACGACAGTTGTTCAGTGTGCATTTCGAACGAAGTATGGTGTTAAACCTCCTGATAGGTGGTGTATTAAACGTTGGTATAAACAGTTTACAGAGAATGGGTGTTTGTGCAAAGGGAAAAGTTCTGGACGGCCGAGAACGAGTGATGAAAATGTAGCACGCATCCAGCAAGCATTTGTTCGCAGCCCAGGAAAATCGACTCGCAGAGCTAGCAGAGAGCTGCAAATTCCACAATCAACTGTATGGAGAGTCCTACGAAAAAGGATGGAGCGCCACCACATTGGCACTTATCTGTCCGTAACTACCTGAACGTCAACTACCCGAGGCGATGGATCGGCCGCCAGGCAGCCCGTGACATCACTGGCCTCCAAGAAGCCCTGATCTTACCCCCTGCGATTTTTTCTTATGGGGGTATGTTAAGGATATGGTGTTTCGACCACCTCTCCCAGCCACCATTGATGATTTGAAACGAGAAATAATAGCAGCTATCCAAACTGTTACGCCTGATATGCTACAGAGAGTGTGGAACGAGTTGGAGTATCGGGTTGATATTGCTCGTGTGTCTGGAGGGGGCCATATTGAACATCTCTGAACTTGTTTTTGAGTGAAAAAAAAACCTTTTTAAATACTCTTTGTAATGATGTATAACAGAAGGTTATATTACGTTTCTTTCATTAAATACACATTTTTAAAGTTGTGGTATTCTTTTTGAATCACCCTGTATATCAGCAGTTTAGGATACAAGATTTCTCTCTCTCTCTCTCTCTCTCTCTCTCTCTCTCTCTCTCTCTCTCTCTCTATATATATATATATATATATATATATATATATATATATATATATTCACTTCTCAGCAGTTTAGGATACAAGATATCTGAAGACTGTCCTTTCCAAATTTTACTTTTTCCCATTTGAAACTTTGCGTTATTTTCTGTCTGCTTCCTTGTGGCCTACTACTAATTTTTTCCGGAAGTAATCACAGTCGTGGTGAATTAATAAATTATTTCCTTCATTCGGATCCCACAGTCCGACCTTGTGTATCACGGATGGTATCTCGTAACATCAATATCACTGGGCTAAGTTAATTGTCGTTGTGTTGACGTTGAGAGTACTGTGAACTCATTCACGATTCGGTTAACCAAGCTCCAGTGTCATACAGCGATATAATTTTTCTGGCAGTGGAGAGAGTTGTACGTGGGCACACTTTTCTGTTTCAGTTTTCTATTTCAAAAAAATAGCATTCTATTTTACGTGCTGCAATCTTTTTATAAAAATTACAAAAACTACTCCAGAATAAGGAGGTTTTTCCAAATGTTCCGTGGTACAGCAATCTCGTGTACCTTGGCAAAAATCGACGTGGTTACATGCTATGGAACCAACTTCAAAATCTACATATTGAGCTACAGATGTTTCAGCACAGTTTTATGTATAAAATGCAAGTACGACATTATCCCAAAAGCAACTGTCGCAATACAAACACTATGGAGTCGAAACTGGAGTTCGTCCCTCACTGTTTATCTTAAAATTTAACGGGGATCTGGTTCTTGTGCTTTGTAGTTGGAAAGAATGAAAACGAAGCAATACATATATAACAGAAATAATAACAGTTTATAATTCATGCTTGAACAATCTTTATTCACAATGTCAACGTAAGAGTAGCAAAATGAAGAAGTAAATACATGAAAAGTGGAAACACTATCGCAAATTCACTACTATTCTGTTGTTCTTTATAAACCTTTATGAAAGTAGATACTTCAATACTTAAGGTAACAGTATTATTGTTGTTCTTAATTATATTAATACATTATTCCTACATGATTCGTTTTCACCGCAATCACGATAGGCTACAATTCGACCTTTATCAAAGTCGGAAACGTGATGGTACGCATTTCTCCTCCTTACACGAGGCATCACAACAACGTTTCACCAGGCAACGCCGGTCAACTGCTGTTTGTGTATGAGAAATCGGTTGGAAACTTTCCTCATGTCAGCAACTTGTGTGAATGCTCTGAAAAGCTAATCATTTGCATATCACAGCATCTTCTTCCTGTCGGTTAAATTTCACGTCTGTAGCACGTCATCTTCGTGGTGTAGTAATTTTAATGGCCAGTAGTGTTGTTAACATTGTTATTCTGTATGTCATGCTTTCTGTTGGCTGTTTTTTTAACGGTTAAGTACTCTAAAAGTTTTGCTTTGCCACACTGTTGACTTGAAGAAGTTGTTTTTCTGGCTTGCTGCATAATAGTGATGTAATATTCTGGTGTACACAGCTTTTGTCGCCTTTTTAGTGCAGTTTCTGTATCACCAGAGTCACTGCCTTAACGAACGAATGACCGGAAAGAAGAAGTTTTAGGGTAATAATTTTAAGGGTGGCATGTTTGTATAGGGCAGTCTTCAACATCAAAATCACTATTATGTTCCTTTTATGCCCTCCACAAGAAACGTGCGACAAAATTAGTAATTTCTGTCGAACACAGAGACACCAAGAACTTTCCTCTGGATAGCATCTCTATGAAAACGGTACGTCTCTTTAACCAGTAACATACAAGAAAGTACACACCTCGTAATTACCAATTAATTACTTATGTTTTAACTCCAATACGTAAACAAGCAAAACATGTGACATTCTTGAGTGGATTTGGTTCCATATTGCAAATCATTGCCGCATCGATACAGCAACTGGCGGTTCACTCGGACCTCTCTCGCGAGCAGCACGTTATGAAATAGACTTGGTTCTATTTGCATGACATACTACACATATTCCATCACAGTTTGCAACAGACAGTCAGAAATCTGAAGAATTGTAGTTCGTTCCAAAATGCGTGACTACGTACAAATATCCGATTGAAATTGTAGTGAGTACTATATTTAATAGCCTACCTCTACATCATTACCGTACTACACACTAATAATCAGTAAGTGAAATCTATAATCAAAAACCAATTACAAAGATCAATACGTTTTAAAATAGAAACTATTCGAAACTAAAACAAATTTCCATTTTCAAGACAAGTAAGTCTGTTAACACTTCATCTACACGTATCGTACGTACCTCGCTAAAATGGTTCAAATGGCTCTGAGCACTACGGGACTTAACTTCTGAGGTCATCAGTCCCCTAGAACTTAGAAATACTTAAACCTAACTAACCTAAGGACATCACACACATCCATGCTCGAGGCAGGATTCGAACCTGCGACCGTAGCGGTCGCGCGGTTCCAGAATGTAGCGCCTAGAACCGCTCGGCCACTCCGGCCGGCTCTCGCTAAAAGATCTCCTCTGTTTCAAGTTACAAGATGCCCCACGACCGGCGAAGTATGACTTACCTTTTCACATGTTATATAAATATTTTGAAAAATATGTATCCGAAGAATTAATGATATATTCCAAATAGTTTTAGTATATTATACAGCAATTATACAGCAATTAAACGTGTATTACGCGAATTACACATAAACGCTGCTCAAAACAAAACCTCATGTCTCACAACAAGAAAAACTATAGAAAACGGCGGAAACTGCTTATGGAGGTCTCCAGGGCGCATTACTTCCTGTGAGTCAAAAATCGCTTTCTAGGCTCAATTACCGATCAAACAACATCGTGTACGTCCAGATTCACTACTCAGACGCAGCAAACTGTCATCCGAGAAGAGCACGCGACCCCGCTCCTCTTTAGTCCTGTCCCTATGCTTTCGGCACCATCACAGACGGTGCCGCTGACGTATTGGTGCCAACGGAAGACAACGTAGTGATGGTCAGGGAAAGAAACCACCCCCAGGCAGTCGCCGTGGCAATGTGGAGCGTGAGATTGCGTGGCTCACAGTCCTGTTAAATGTGGTTGCAGTTGCAACCGATGTTTGATTTGTGTCCCTCCTTGCTTGTTGCACATCGTAGCGGTCATCTGCTGTCCTGAGGGCAGCAATGACTGTGGTTCGGAACAGTGCTCTTGCAGGTGAAACAATGCTATGAGCAATACCAAACTCCTGGGCTACATTCGTCACTTCGTCTTTCTTCCAGCTTCCCTATGATTCTTCCCCGTGTGAAGACATCTAGATGTTGTCTCTGGATCATGTTTTAACCCTTTCGTGAGCCGTGGGAAACATGCTTCCCACTACAATGAACTCGCTCCTAGTCCCGTGGGATTCACAGTTCCCAACTCTTTACGGTGTTACTACCTAGTGAACAGTATAGGGTACTACTTCCAATCGGAAGTTCCCGCCGTTTTTGCTGTACCTTCGCGCAGAGGCATTGTATAACTTTTCAGTGCTGTTTGCGTGACATTTCGTGATATTTTCCTCAAAGCTATAGTATAAGGTAAATACTTTTGATTTACCCAAATTTATGAAGGAACGCGTAAAATTGGAACGAGGAGAATTCCAGTTTGAAACAAAAGGAGCCATTTATGCAGTAAAATGGATGGATAACCGTCCGGTCACTTTCCTCTCCTCAATTCATGACCCATGAGAAACAGCCACAGCGCAAAGGAAACACAAGAATGGTACTAGTACAAAGATTTCTTGTCCTGAAGTTGTGGCAGAATACAACAAAGTAATGGGTGGTGTCGATAAGTTTGATCAATTACGAGAAAGGTATGCTATTATCAGACGTTCTGTAAAATTGTGGCACGGAATATTTTGTTTCCTGGTGGACGTTACTGCAGTGAACAGTTTTATCCTGTGGAAAATAAGTGAAAGAGAAAGTGGACAGCATGATCAGCTCACATACAGGATCCATCTAACCAGACAATTGATCGCTGGCATCTCATCCTAAAAAAGGCGTGGACAAAAACCTGTCTTTCTGGCAAAAAGGGGTAAAGTACCTGAAGATTTTCGTCATGTGGCTGTAGGGGAGCATCAACCCATTTTAGGAGAAACCTACTGGACGTGCCGTCATTGTAGTACCAAAGCTGCGGAAAAGAGCTCTCGCTGTGTTTGTACATATTGTCAAATACCACTTCGCATAGACACATGTTTCAGAAAATTTCATGGCAAGTAATTGTGAACAATCATTGTAACAAGAGAAGCAAATTTATCAAATAAATTTGACATACATTGAAAAAGTTATTTTTGTCATTTAACTCCAAGGAAGGACAGTGGGAAGAATACTTCCCACCTTGTTGTGTGACCTCACTTCCACAGTTGGAGCAAATTTTATATTCTGTATGATAAATATACCTATCTGTTAACTACTATCTGCTCTCCATTCATTAAAAAAAAACTGCTCAATAATTTTGCCCACGAAAGGGTTAATGAAGAATACTGCCACAGTATACTTTTAACTGCTCGCTGATTGACACACACACCGTAGTTTCCTGTTCCTTCAAATGCTCCTTGTGGTGGGACCAGTTTATTTGGTGCCATAATCACGCTGAACTCACGCCATGTGATGTCCAACTTCCCGTGAACGATTGGGAGATCTCTGGCAACATGTTCCTCACTTTTTCATTTCCACCGACTAGCAGCGATTTTTTATTACTTTATCTATGTTGTCCTCACGTTTTGCACAGCACTGTACACTGAGGCGACAAAAATCATGGGATGCCTCCCAGTGTCGTGTTGGATCTCCTTTTTCCTGGCGAAGTGCAGCAGCTCGACGTAGTATGGACTCAACAAGTCGTTGAAAGTTCCCAGCAGATACACTGAGTCACACCTCCTCTATGGCGTCATTATTTGCGAAAGTGTTTCCGGTGTAGGATTTTGTGCACGAACTAACCTCTACATAATGTCCCATAAATGTTCATGGCATTCATGTCCAGTGATCTGGGTAGCCAAATCATTCGCTCGAACTGTCCAGAATGCTCTCCAAAACCAGTCGCGAAGAAATGTGGCCGGAGACATGGCGCGTTGTCATCCATAAAAATACCGTCACAGTTTGGGAACATTAAGTCTGTGAACGACTGCATATGGTCCTGATGTAACCGAATATAACCATTTTCAGTCAATGATCGGTTGTTCACTTAGACCAGAGGGCCCAGTCCATTCCATGTAAACACAGCCCACACCATCATGGAACAACTCCAGCTTACTCAGGGCATTATTGACAATTTGGGTCCATAACGTCGTTGACAATTTGGGTCCATAGCGTCGTGGGTTCCGCACCACACTCGAACCCTATCTTCAGCTATTACCAACTGAAATCGGGACTCACCTGACCCAGCCACGGTTTTCCAGTCGTGTAGGGTGCAACCGATACGGTCACGTGGATAGGAGAGACGCTGCACGCGATGTGGTGCTGTTAGCAAAGGCACTTGCGTCGGTCGCCTGCCGCCATAGACCACTACGCTGAATTTCGCCGCAGTGACCTAGCGCGCACGTTCGTCGTTACGTCACACACCGAGTTCTGCAGCTAATTCCACGCAGTGTTGCTAGTCTGTTAGCAATGACAACTCTACGCAAAAGTCGATGCTCTCAGTCGTTAAGTCATAGCCGTCGGCCATTGCGTTGTCTGTGGAGAGAGGGATTGCCTGAAATTTGTTATTTTCGGCACAGTCTTGACACTGTGGATCTTGAAATATTGAAATATTTTAAAGATTTCCGAAATGAAATGTCTCATGCATCTAGTTCCAACTATCACTCTGCGTTCAAAGACTGTTAATTCCCGTCATGCTGCTGTAACCACGTCGGAAACCATTTCACATGAATCACCTGGGCACAAATAACAGTTCCGCCAATGCTCTGCCCCTTTATACCTTGCGTACGGGATACTACCGCCATCTGTATATGTGCATGACTTCCGTCACCTCATCGTAAAATGACTGTCTCCTCTTCCTTAGGACTGATCGTCTGAAGGTGACTGGTCGCAAACAGTTACGGCATTTTGAAATGCTCATTTGACGGTGTGCGAATTAAGTACAGAAAATAAAATAACATCATTTTTTTGTTTGTTTTCAGGTATGTGTTGCAATCCTGGTAAACACTTGATGCCTCGCAGACGTCGCTAGAAGTGCAACGCAGAACGCAGCAGCTCATTTCCAATTTTTCAATGAACAGCACAATTGTTTTGGATCCACTTGCGGCCTCCTACGGTACTATGGTGCACAGCATTCAAAGTGTGCAAGGACTGCAGACACATGTCTGCAATCAAACAAAAAATTCACTATGCACCGTAAACTGGGGTGACTTCGTGCCACTTCTGAAGATTTTCTTCAAAGGTGTTTTCTAGAAAAACGTTTTTGGCAAATGCTAAAGACGTATATAAGCCGAACACACGCCTCATCCTAAAAATTTTTGTATCTGTTTTCTTTAGTACACCTTACTACCAAAGATATTGTCAGAAACTGGCCACCAAGTCACCCCATATAGGAGAATGACTTTGTGCCACTGTCTTGTTCTTGGGTTTTTAGATGCTAAACAGCAAGTGGTCTAGTACCAACCATCTACAAGGTAATTCTGTGACAATAAAAGGTAAGAACTCCAAAATAATTTGACTTTGTTGGTTATTTAATATATTACTGCAATTTTATACCATGTTACAAACTTACTGGTCATATATATATATATATATATATATATATATATATACGAGGCCTGTTCAGAAAGTAAGCTCCGATTGATTGCCAAATTGAAACCACAGTGAACATCAGAAATGTTTTACTTCTAACAATTAGCTACACCTTTCAGCTACTTCTCTACGTAGTCGCCGTTCTGACTTACACTTTTGTCATAGCGTTGTACCAACTATTCAATAGCCTCATCATAGAAGGCAGCCGCCAGTGCTTTCCGCCAATTCTCCACGCTGGCCTACACCTCGTTGTCTGTGTCAAAATGTTGTCTTCAAAGACAGCGGTTCATGTGACCAGAGATGAAACTCAGGGGGAGACAATTGCGGACTGTATTGTGGGTAATCTAACATTTCCATTTGAAAACGATGCAGGAGCATCTTCATTGCCCCTGCAGAATGCGGCTGAGAATTGTCTTGAAGAAGAAACAGCACGACAGTTATGTAATGTTAGCTGCATAGCTTCAGGCGAAATTTCTCACCAGGCCCTCGTACTTGGCGGCAGACACTATTTTCTAGACATCTTTACGCACTCACTGCGAGCTCAGAAATGAGAAGAGCGACTTGATGCTAACTGGGGTTATACTAGAGACACTACCCAACACAACTGTGCAAAGCTTTATCGGATTTTCATAGTCGTTTCCATTTCGTGACCGATCGGAGCTTACTTTCTGAACGCCCCTCGTATATATATAATCGGGAATACAAAGATGGGATGCCACTCTGCAACCACTACGGTCGAGATACACTTTTACAGCGGACCGCAAAACCAGTAATGAAAATATGAAACCATCATCACACATTGTGCAGCTAACATATCCTAGTCTTCTTTACTGAATACAGATTGTTCACCGACTGGTGGATGATGTTTACCATGCAATTTTTTGATTAAGGTTTCGATGAATACCAAATTTGTTAGCTGCTGCATTAACTGAGATTTTATTGTCACGAATTTCTTTAAGCGCATTCTCAAACGAATCACCAGTGTAGCTGTCGTCGGGAACCAATGAGCTACTTTTTCTTTTTGTCCATGGCCTCTTCTGCAACAGTATTGTCTACAGTAAATTAGGATTCTGAAGACTGGTACAGCATATTATTGAAAAGTCACACACATACTTAAGCGGACATTGTATGTCCTATGCCACCAATGTTAAATTATCGAGTTTTGTGACCCATTGTCTTTGAAACTTTTTGAGACACGAACTTACAATTTTCCACAATTATTGAATGCACCTTTCTAGATGCACTGAACTAGAATTTTTACTGAAATTGTATGAAGGGAGATGTTATCTTTTTTTCTTTCGAACACTCAATTTTTTGACAGAATTTGGTAAATAAATGAACATTAAAACAAAAGAACTAAGGATAGTTTAATTATTCTAGTTCTATATGTGTTGAATCTCACACTTGGCATGCTGTGAAAATTTCATGTCTCTGTCATCAGTACTTTTTTAGAAAACTGGTCATTTATTGCAAAAATGTAGTTCAAAGATATTAAGGTTTAAAACTTTTTTTATTACAAATTCTTATACAGACTTACATTTCTGCATGTTTTATGCACTATAATTGCCCTGGCCCATAGCCTGTGTCTTCTTCGGTGTCACAACAGCCCAGTGCTTGGGCTCCTCCTCTTCTTTCTTGCTTCTTTTGTCATTTGCTGAGCAGATGACTCTGCTTCACGTACACGAAGCTCATCCAGTTTCCGCAGTCCTTTAGCTGTGTTCTGTCCAAATCTTACACCTAACTTCCCCAGAACCTTAAGTTTTTCATAGTTCCCACCATGAAAAGTTGTTACAGCATGAGACACTGCTAACTTTAGAGTCATAATGTCAACAAATACATTTTCAGGCACACGGCACCACACAACATTGCTGAAGGACTCATTAACATTCTGGGTCTTCCCATGTAAACACTTATTTAGTAACTCAGTATTTTCCAAAGCTCTGTAAATAAATTTGATTGCCTCCATTACTGCCAAAGGAAGAGAATGTTTATGTATAAATTCATGCAGGGTTCCAGGACATTCAGAAGTGACCACGCCCCCTAGTGCATCACCAGAAACATTATCGTGGTTTCCTTCACTGCTAGCACACTTATTTTCAAGTACTTCGGAAGAAAAAGCAGGTGTCACATATCTGTTACTCGCAAGTTTGAGTTTCTTGAAGTTGCTTTTACGCTAAGTCATTTTATTTACATATAGAAAGCAATAGAAGTTAGCTTACTACAAAAATAGCCGATAATCACAATACTTTCAACAAAATTAGTATCAGAAACAGAGGACTGATTTGTTTGTTCGTAATACCAACTTCTGAGACGTAGCAATGGGCACAAAACAAAGCAATTCACAGCCTTCTACACTGTGTAATTCTCAAGATATGACTGCTCAACTGTGGCAGTATATGCATAATTGCGGAATTTGACAGTCACACGTCAACAATCAAAATATTATTTAAACGACTCACAATTGTCTGATTTTAATGAATTATACACCAAAATGTTCAGGAAAGTCCAAAGTACATTACTGAGTAGAAAACAAAGATTTCAAATTTTAATAAATATCATGTACAATGTCCCCTTAGTATGTGTCACTAAGTCCGCCCTGCCTCCTTTAGTTTTTAACAACTCTCACTAATATGGCAAAACCATTATTGAGAGAACATTCATATTGTCGCATGATAGCAATGAATAGTTTAGCAAACCTATGTACTAACCAGAGTTTGTTGGTATTCTTCCTTCTAAGAGACACAGCAGAAAGTTACGGACAAACATGCTCGCACGGTAAAATACTTAGACTGCAGATGGCAGCACTATCCAGCAAAGTTTCAGGTACTGCAGCTCTTCTGATGGGGACGTTACGAAATGCTAGGACGTATTTCTTTTATCAAAAGAAAGTGCAAGTGGCACAAGTCACCTGCACGGCACAAAATCACCCTGGCTTACGCTAACTGTAATTTTTTCGAGGTTTCGTTAAAGATTTTGTGACGACCCGTGCTAAACTGTGTCCTGCTGACGCAGTCGAGTCGTCTAAATATATGGGCGTAACGATGAGAAGGATACGACGTGGAACGAAAATGTGAAAACTGTGGTAGGGAAGGCAAATGGTCGACTTCGGTTAACTGGGAGAATTTTAGGAAAAGAGACAGCATGTATAGCGCTGGTATGACCTATTCTTGAGTACTTCTCGAGTGTCTGGGATCCGTGCAAGGTCGGATTGAAGGAAGACATTGAAGCAGTTCAGAGGCGGGATATTAGATTTGTTATTGGTAGGTTCGAACAGTACGTAAGTGTTACGGAGATGCTTCGCGAACTGAAATGGGAATGCCTGGTGCAAAGGCGGCGTTCTTTCCGAGAAACACTATTGAGAAAATTTAGAGAACCGGCATTTGAAGCTGGCTGCAGAATGATTCTACAGCCGCCAACATATATCGCGACTAAGGACCACGAGGATAAGATACGAGAAATTAGGGCTCATACGAGGTGTACAGACAGTCGTTTTTCTTTCGCTCTATTTGGAACAGGAGGGGAAATGACAAATAGTGATACAGAGTACCTTCCGCCACGCACCTTACGGTGGCTTGCAGAGTATATATGTAGAAGTATGTGTAGATGTAGATGTAGAAACTATATTGCATATCGTCAGGCTGTGAGGTCTCCAGCAAAACACAGACAATGGGTATTGCTCTCTTCCACAGGCGGAGGAGCTGTCCCAGGCAGCATACAACAGTGCGTGGGTGGACAGGGCGGCAAACTTCAAGAGCAGCATGCGCGTCCTGATGTGTCGCGGCCAGAAGCCATTGCTGCTCAACGCGGGGGGCGTCTACCCTGTCAACAGGGCCTCCTTTGTCTCGGTTGGTAGTATCTGCAAGCGAGCAGGAACTGCTGAATGTCGCTCTCTGCTTTATTTTCTGTGTGAAGAAATGCATCGTCTCGATAGCGATAGTTCTACAGTGGGAGAATCCTCCACCTAAACGACATAAAAAATACGTGTGATAAGTTTCACGTGCGTGTTTTTGTAGCTTCAGGGTCACATAATTATACTTTCGGCCTACAATCGGCATTAATACCTTTTACAAGTAACCATTCTTGATCTGACAAAAGCCAAGAGATATCATTAATTATTTCCATCGCTGAAAAAAAGAATGACTACTTCTCAGGCCAAAACTTTCTGGGTATCTGCCGCTATTGTACAAATACTCTCGACGGTGAAAGTTTAATACAATTCTTACACTGAAAAAATGTGGGAATTAATTTAATCGGACTTTGATATTGACAAAGATTTGTGTCTTTCTCTATTAAGAGAATGATTGACGGAATACCACAAATGAAACTCGTCGTTGAACAACCCGGGTCCAACTTTTTCAAAATGGCCTCTGAAATTCGTGAATAATAAATGTAATTCAGAAAATTTTATTTCAAATGAGGTACATCATCTCATTTTAAGAAATGAAACAGTCGAATAGTTAATTTTGAAGTTATTATTCCGTAAGCTAACGGTACAAATAACTTACGTGTTGCTTATACCACGATCCGACAAAGAAAGATGAGTGAGTAGTGAAAAGACAATTAAAGCTAAGGAACAAGCTTAAAACAAAGAGGTAACATAGAAAATGCCACTGGGGCTCGGCTTATTAGCAATATACATTGGCATATAGAGGTAATCGAATTAGTTTTTTATTATTTTAACTTAAAATACTGTGTCTGCAGAAAGTAACATTTTGTCACGTAGCATCGTGTTATGAGTAAAGAAGCGGTGGTATAGTGGCTGAGCGTCCCCTGATGTCCAACTGAACGCTTTCTGCGTGACAATGGACAATGTCTTCTAGAGTGTACAGTCTGATTTTTCGATGTACAGATAGTGCTGAAAGGGATCGAAAAATCAGTATCCACAGAGAATTTAGAAAAAAATTACATACTATCCCTAGACATTAATTGACTGATTGATATGTTGTATTATCTATTATCTATTTTTTGCTGGCACAGTCACACAGGCATTTCACAAATCTGTTATGTGTAAAAACTGTTTTTGGCCTGCCACTGGTCTTCTTCAGACCGGCAGGGGATAAAAAGAGAAGTCAAAGAATCATTATTGAAGTTGCTATCTACAAAATGATGAGGAAGGGGTTCCCATTGCGTTCTCAATCGTTTCAAATAGCTTGTAGCGTGTGATTTTAGGTATAATTTTAATCTTTTTCATCATGACGTAGACAATGATTTGGCAAATTTTATAAAGCTTGAAAGGACCCTTTATCTTCTCTTTTAATCGTCTGGCAACTGGCTGGTCGAAACTGGATTTTACAAAAGTGACTATTTATAAGTTGTTATTGTGGTCTTCAGTCCTGAGACTGGTTTGATGCAGCTCTCCATGCTACTCTATCCTGTGCAAGCTTCTTCATCTCCCAGTGCCTACTGCAACCTACATCCTTCTGAATCTGCTTAGTGTATTCATCTCTTGGTCTCCCTCTACGATTTTTACCCTCCACGGTGCCCTCCAACGCTAAATTTGTGATCCCTTGATGCCTCAAAACGTGTCCTACCAACCGGTCCCTTCTTCTAGTCAGGTTGTGCCACAAACTTCTCTTCTCCCCAATCCTATTCAATACCTCCTCATTAGTTACGTGATCTACCCACCTTATCTTCAGCATTCTTCTGTAGCACCACATTTCGAAAGCTTTTATTCTCTTCTTGTCCAAACTAGTTATCGTCCATGTTTCACTTCCATACATGGCTACACTCCATACAAATAGTTTCAGAAACGACTTCCTGACACTTAAAACTATACTCGATGTTAACAAATTTCTCTTCTTGAGAAACGCTTTCCTTGTCATTGCCAGTCTACATTTTATATCCTCTCTACTTCGACCATCATCAGTTATTTTACTCCCTAAATAGCAAAACTCCTTTACTACTTTAAGTGTCTCATTTCCTAATCTAATTCCCTCAGCATCACCCGACTTAATTTGACTACATTCCATTATCCTCGTTTTGCTTTTGTTGATGTTCATCTTATATCCTCCTTTCAAGACACTGTCCATTCCGTTCAACTGCTCTTCCAAGTCCTTTGCTGTCTCTGACAGAATTACAATGTCATCGGCGAACCTCAAAGTTTTTATTTCTTCTCCATGAATTTCAATACCTACTCCGAATTTCTCTTTTGTTTCCTTTACTGCTTGCTCAATATACAGATTGAATAACATCGGGGAGAGGCTACAACCCTGTCTCACTCCTTTCCCAACCACTGCTTCCCTTTCATGTCCCTCGACTCTTACAACTGCCATCTGGTTTCTGTACAAATTGTAAATAGCCTTTCGCTCCCTGTATTTTACCCCTGCCACCTTTAGAATTTGAAAGAGAGTATTCCAGTCAACATTGTAAAAAGCTTTCTCTAAGTCTATAAATGCTAGAAACGTAGGTTTGCCTTTCCTTAATCTTTCTTCTAAGATAAGTCGTAAGGTCAGAATTGCCTCACGTGTTCCAGTATTTCTACGGAATCCAAACTGATCTTCCCCGAGGTCGGCTTCTACTAGTTTTTCCATTCGTCTGTAAAGAATTCGTGTTAGTATTTTGCAGCTGTGGCTTATTAAACTGATTGTTCGGTAATTCTCACATCTGTCAACACCTGCTTTCTTTGGGATTGTAATTATTATATTCTTCTTGAAGTCTGAGGGTATTTCGCCTGTTTCATACATCTTGCTCACCAGATGGTAGAGTTTTGTCAGGACTGGCTCTCCCAAGGCCGTCAGTAGTTCCAATGGAATGTTGTCTACTCCGGGGGCCTTGTTTCGACTCAGGTCTTTCAGTGCTCTGTCAAACTCTTCATGCAGTATCGTATCTCCCATTTCATCTTCATCTACATCCTCTTCCATTTCCATAATATTGTCCTCAAGTACATCGGCCTTGTATAGACCCTCTATATACTCCTTCCACCTTTCTGCTTTCCCTTCTTACTATATATAT
The DNA here is from genome assembly GCF_021461395.2 of Schistocerca americana. Lineage (NCBI taxonomy): Eukaryota > Metazoa > Arthropoda > Insecta > Orthoptera > Acrididae > Schistocerca > Schistocerca americana. The sequence continues at coordinate 439,781,147 of NC_060126.1, forward strand.
ATATATATATATATATATATATATATATATATATATATGGTGTGTTTAAAAAAGAACTCCCTAGTTTTCCTAGAATCTGTACAAGGTGGCATACACTGTTCTAGTTTGTGGCGTTTGGTTCATCAACTCTTCAGGTGTGCGTGCAGTGTAGTGCAGAGCAACTCAGTGACAATGTGTACTCCGCAACAGAAAGCTCATTGTGTTGTCTGGGTTATGAAAACTGAGTCAGTTATAACAGGGTGACGTAATTTTAGACGTCAGTATGGTGGTGAACCACCTACAGCAAAAACTATCCGTCATTGGCATAAGTTTTTCAAGGAAAGCGCTAGTGTTTTAAAAGCAAAATCACCAGGTAGACCGAGAACTTCTGATGATGTTGTTGAACAGATCCGTGTTTCCTGTGTTCAGATCCCGAAGAAGTCATTGGCCAGACGTATCTACAATTAGGAGTGCCAAAAGGTAGTCTGTATGATGTTGTGCATAAAAGACTTAAGTTGTGCACGTACAAATTGCAACTGTTACATGAAATAAAACCTACCGATAAAATCGAAAGGTATCAGTTTGCTGTTGACTTTCTACACAGAATTGATGATGATGTCAATCTTTTAAATAAGATTCTCTTTTCTGATGAGACTACATTTCATGTCAGAATTTGGGGGGCAGGGCATCCACGTGAAGTTATTCAACATCAATGTGACTCTCCCAATGTTAATGGTTGGTGCAGTTTGATGGAAGATCGTGTGATTGATCCTTTCATTTTTGTAGGGAAAAAAAAAACAATAAACGGGGGCGTTTACTGTGACATATTGACAGAATATACACTCCTGGAAATGGAAAAAAGAACACATTGACACCGGTGTGTCAGACCCACCATACTTGCTCCGGATACTGCGAGAGGGCTGCACAAGCAATGATCACACGCACGGCACAGCGGACACACCAGCAACCGCGGTGTTGGCCGTCGAATGGCGCTAGCTGCGCAGCATTTGTGCACCGCCGCCGTCAGTGTCAGCCAGTTTGCCGTGGCATACGGAGCTCCATCGCAGTCTTTAACACTGGTAGCATGCCGCGACAGCGTGGACGTGAACCGTATGTGCAGTTGACGGACTTTGAGCGAGGGCATATAGTGGGCATGCGGGAGGCCGGGTGGACGTACCGCCGAATTGCTCAACACGTGGGGCGTGAGGTCTCCACAGTACATTGATGTTGTCGCCAGTGGTCGGCGGAAGGTGCACGTGCCCGTCGACCTGGGACCGGACCGCAGCGACGCACGGATGCACGCCAAGACCGTAGTATCCTACGCAGTGCCGTAGGGGACCGCACCGCCACTTCCCAGCAAATTAGGGACACTGTTGCTCCTGGGGTATCGGCGAGGACCATTCGCAACCGTCTCCATGAAGCTGGGCTACGGTCCCGCACACCGTTAGGCCGTCTTCCGCTCACGCCCAAACATCGTGCAGCCCGCCTCCAGTGGTGTCGCGACAGGCGTGAATGGAGGGACGAATGGAGACGTGTCGTCTTCAGCGATGAGAGTCGCTTCTGCCTTGGTGCCAATGATGGTGGTATGCGTGTTTGGCGCCGTGCAGGTGAGCGCCACAATCAGGACTGCATACGACCGAGGCACACAGGGCCAACACCCGGCATCATGGTGTGGGGAGCGATCTCCTACACTGGCCGTACACCACTGGTGATCGTCGAGGGGACGCTGAATAGTGCACGGTACATCCAAACCGTCATCGAACCCATCGTTCTACCATTCCTAGACCGGCAAGGGAACTTGCTGTTCCAACAGGACAATGCACGTCCGCATGTATCCCGTGCCACCCAACGTGCTCTAGGTGGTGTAAGTCAACTACCCTGGCCAGCAAGATCTCCGGATCTGTACCCCATTGAGCATATTTGGGACTGGATGAAGCGTCGTCTCACGCGGTCTGCACGTCCAGCACGAACGCTGGTCCAACTGAGGCGCCAGGTGGAAATGGCATGGCAAGCCGTTCCACAGGACTACATCCAGCATCTCTACGATCGTCTCCATGGGAGAATAGCAGCCTGCATTGCTGCGAAAGGTGGATATACATTGTACTAGTGCCGACATTGTGCATGCTCTGTTGCCTGTGTCTATGTGCCTGTGGTTCTGTCAGTGTGATCATGTGATGTATCTGACCCCAGGAAAGTGTCAATAAGGTTTCCCCTTCCTGGGACAATGAATTCACGGTGTTCTTATTTCAATTTCCAGGAGTGTATTTTCCCCAAATGTACGATATTGATGCGCAAAAGGGGCTTGTGTTTTTCCAACAAGATGGCGCCCCACCTCATTACAGTAACCATGTGAGTGCAGCTCTTGACACTCGCTTTCTAGGAAGGTGGATAGGCAGTGCTGGCCCAATACCTTGGCCACCATGAAGCCCAGACTTAACCCCACTGGACTTTTTCTTTTGGGGCCATATATCGAATGTTATTTACAGTGAAAAGATCACAGACATCAATTATTTATGGGAAAGAATCGTCTAGATGGTTGGCACAGTTACACCTGAAATGTTGGTGAATACGTGGCGAGAAGTGGAATATCATACTATGTGATCAAAAGTATCCGGACACCGCTAAAAACAAACGTTTTTCATATTAGGTGAATTGTACTGCCACCTGCTGCGAGGTACTTCATATCAGCGACGTCAGCACTCATCCGCCCCGATAGCTGAGCGGTCAGCGTGACGGATTGCCGTCCTACGGGCCCGGATTCGAGTCCCGGCTGAGTTGGAGATTTTCTCCGCTCAGGGACTGGGTGTTGTATTGCATCCCCATCCGGTGCGCAGGTCGCCCAGTGTGGCGTCGAATGTAAGAAGACCTGCACTAAAGCTGCCGGACCTGTCCCGCAAGGGGCCTCCTGGCCAATGACGCCAAACGCTCATTTCCATTAGACATCGTGAGAGAGTAGAATGGTGCGCTCCGCAGAACTCGCGGACTTCGAACGTGGTCAGGTGATTGGGTGTCATTTATGTCATACGTCTGTACGCGAGATTTCCACTCTCCTAAAAGTCCCTACGTCAACTGTATCCGATGTGATAGTGAAGTGGAAACGTGAAGGGACACGTACAGCGAAAAAGCGTACAGGTCTGCCTCGTCTGTTGACTGACAGAGACCGTCGACAGTTGAAGAGATTCGTAATGAGCAATAGGCAGACATCTATCCAGACCATCACACACGAATTCCAGACTGCATCAGGATCCACTGCAGTTAATATGACAGTTAGGCGGGAGGTGAGAAAACCTGGATTTCATGGTCGAGCGGCTGCTCATAAGCCACACTTCACGCCGGCAAATGTTAAACGAAGCCTCGCTTGGAGTAAGGAGCGTAAACATTAGAAGAGTGAACAGTGGAAAAACGTCGTGTAGAGTGACGAATCACGGTACACAATGTGACGTTCCGATGGCAGGGTGAGGGTATGCGCGAATGCTCGGTGAACGTCATCTGCCAGCGTTGGTAGTGCCAACACTAAAATTTGGAGGCGGTGGTGTTTTGGTGTGGTCGTGTTCTTCATGGAGAGGGCTTGCACCCCTTGTTGTTTTACGTCGCACTATCACAGCACAGGCCTACACTGATGTTTTAAGGACCTTCTTGCTTCCCACCATTGAAGAGCAATTCGCAGATAGCGACTGCATCTTTCAACATGATCGAGCACCTGTCCATAAATGCACGGCCTGTGGCGGAGTGGTTACACGACAATAACATGGCTGTAATGGACTGGCCTGCGCTGAGTCCTGACCTGAATCCTATAGAACACCTTTGGGATGTTTTGGAACGGTAACTTCGTGCCAGACCTCACCGTCCGACATCGATACCTCTCCTTAGTGCAGCACTCCTCGGGGAATGGGTTGGCATTCCCCAAGAAATCTTCCAGCACCTGATGGAATGTATGCCTGCGAGATTGGAAGCTGCCAACACCATACTGAATTCCAGCATTGCCGGTAGAGGCCGCCACGAACTTGTAAGTCATTTACAGCCAGGTGACCGTATACTTTTGATCATATAGTGTATATAGCTACTTTCCTGTAGCTCAAAAGTGTCAGATCGGAAGAATATAAAACTTACAATCATACATAAAATGATTACATATTAGAAGAATTCGTGGTGCTGCCTTGGTCCAAACAAAGTCCACTGGTCGCAATGTGCCCGAATAGTTCCAGTAGTGAAGCAGGCTGAAAGCGTGTCGTAACTTTGGAGAAACTTTACTTACTTCGAGTCTGACCAGAATCACCTCAGGTTAATCTGTTTCTCACTTCGAATATTAATCATCTTGAGTTACTGTTACCTCGAACCTGTAACGAATAATGAAGTTAGCTACACTGCCTGGCAAAAAAGTGAATCCCCCAGAAGGGGAGTAGGAACCGAAATGAAACTTCAGGAGTTAAGACGGTGTGTGATTTTACTGCAGTGATTGCCAAAATCGAGTAAAATATACAAAGAAATTGTCAGGGTGAGCATACTTAGGTAATAGTATGACGTTGTATCCGATGTAGCTTCGATCTGCACACTGATGGGAACGATGTCACAAATCCGTTGTATCTTCTCCTGAGGCAAAATGGCCTACAGCTGTCCTAACTCGCCCTTGATGTTCCAGATAGTGGCACGTTTAGAGTTGACGTACGAGCTGGTCTACACATGTTCTGTCAGGGACAGGTTTTGGGATGTTGCCAGTAGCCACAGGAGTCCTCAATACCACGCACACAGCTCATAGCGACACTTGCCATGTGTGGACGAGCGGTTCGCCCTTTGAAATGGGGAACTACAGTACTGTTGAATGGGAAGGTAACTCTTGGGGATGTCCGACGTCCATGACGTACGGTCATGCCATCGGAGTTCCCGCAGTAACTACCAACCACTATCTGAGGTCACAATGGATGGCTCCCCACAACATGACGCCAGGAGTAAAAGTGCTGTGCAAATTCAAAACAATGGAAGAATCGTACCTCTCCCTAGGTCACAGCCATTTATGGTCACGGTGCGCTACCAGAGGCAGTCGTCTTTGTCATTGGCGTTGACGGAAGCCTACTCGTGGAATGGTAATTCCCTAGTCCGGCAGCTGTTAGTCTTCAACCAGTGGCGCAGAATGACACAGAATGTTGCACGGAATTCATTCGTTTTCTCGGATCTGAAAGGGCAACGATGTGCTTGCTGCACAATAAGGCGATCCTTCCTTGTGGTGGACAGACGTGGTCGCCCGGAATCTGGACGACAAGTACGAGGGTTGTCCAGAAAGTAAGTCCCGATCTGTCACTAAATGGAAACCACAGTGAAAATCAGAAACATTTTATTTGCAATAGTTAGCTACACTTTCCAGATACTTCTCTACATAGTCGCCGCTCCGACTTAGACATCTGTCGGAGCGCTATGCCAAATTTCCAACACCATCCTCATAGGAGTAGCCGCCTGTGCTTTCCGATAATTCTCTATGATGGCCTATAGTGCGTAGCCTGTGCCCATGTGTTGTCTTCGTATCCAACTTTTCATGTGAACAGAAATGATACTCAGGACGAGCCAATTAGGGCTGTGTTGTGGGTGATCCAACACTTCCCGTCGAAAAGGCTGCAGGAGCGTCTTCACTGCCCCTGCAGAGTGCTGCTGAGAATTGCCATGAAGAAGTAACTGCGTGGCAGTTGTGTTAGGTGGGCTGCATTCATTAAGGCGAAGCCTCTCAGCGGGCCCTCCTACTTGGTGGGAGACATCGTTGTTCTACGCACCTTTACTCGCTCACAGTGCGCTCGCAACTGAAAAGAGCATCTTGATGCGATCGACGTTCATACTAGAGACACTACCCAAAACATCTGTGCAAAGCTTCATTGGATTTTCACTGTGGTGTGCATTTCTCGACCGATAGGAACTTACTCTCAGGACAACCCTCGTATATGTACCCTCATGTTACCATATAGCCACCATCGGGCCACTGTCACAACCGAATGTATCAGATATCTGGATATTGAACTATTCGATCAGTTGGCTGTATGGAGACCCACAATGAGGCCACTTTCAAACTCTGCCAGGTGTTGACAACCCTGTCTCACATGCGTACCCAACATCTCCCTATCCTTCAAAGTCATTACTCGATATGTAACGCTCTTCACGTCCCTTGTATACCTTGTGAGACCTGGTAACAACACCTATGCATTCAGCTGACTGTTCAACATACCGCAGAGAATTGCAGCTCTAATCATTTGCATATCCGCTGATTGTGTGTATGCATAAAGAGTTACACTGTCATCTGGCCATGTCTTTAGGTACTTCACTTGTTTTGTGTGGCTGTGTATAATGAAGTACTACCTGAAAAATCTTGTCATGGATCATATCTTGATAAGTTTCAAATCGATGCAGAGATTGGCTACTTGCAGATATTGGCCACTTGCTTTCCATTTTGCGAAATGTACAGTTGTGCAATTTCCAAACCGCAAAAACCTTGCACCCCTTGACTGTAATATGAGTGAGTCACAACTGGAATCAGTCAACTTGTATTTATACCTTGGTTTAAGAATTTGTAGGGATATGAAATGGAACAATGACAGGTGCCAGACTTCGGTTCGCTCGGAGGATACTGCAAAATGCAGTCTACAAAGAAGACTGTTTACATTATCAGTTTTCCGTTCCATGTTGATATACTGCTGAAGTTAATAGAATTAACGGATGAACACATACAAACGAGTGAACCTCAAACAGTCACAGATTTGGTTAACCTACAGGAGAGCGTTACTTGAACTGGCAGACGCTTGAATACAGAGGTTATCTGACTACCAAAACCCAGTATTCACTGAGGAATCTAGGAATATATTACGCTGCTCTTCGTATCGCTCCAGTAGGGAGTGCGAAGGTAAGATTACACAACTACAGTACACACAGAGTCGTTTAAGCTGTCCACATGGAAATGGGATTGGAATGTAATCTATTTCATGTGGTACCATGGAAAGTACCTTCTTCAATTACATCATACTCCGCAATCCACCTGATGGTGTGTGACGGAGAGTACTTTTTGTACCAATAACTGAGCCATCCAACCCTGTTCCACTCGCGAGTAGAGCGTGGGAAGAATGATTGTCGGTAAGTTTGATGGCAGAAGCATCCCTCGCTGAAGCATCGATCGTACTTAGGCACGTAGGCCAGAAATGATATTTACCCTTTGTTTCAGGGGGAGTAAGGGTGCCCGAAGAAAGGAGCAATTCTGACCTTTCACATAGCGGAGGGAAAGAAGCCTAGTATTAGAAAACTGTTGCACTGATGTTGCTACAGAATTCCTGTCGATAAGCTAAGATGGAGTAGGATGTTTCTAATACAGAATGCGGGTGAGTGCAGTGTATCGCAGTGTGTCGGATATAATTATAAATTAAAAAATACCTGCGAAACAAAGATAATGATATACAGGTCACATTATCTTCCAGTTCTGACCTATGGATCAGACTGTCGGATCTGAACAAAGAAAGATGGGAGCTGAATATAAGCAACAGAAGTGCTCTTTCTACGAGGGATCCTGGGTAAGACGAGAGGGGACTGGACAAGGAATGAAACAATACGGAACATCTTGGGTATTAATAACCGCTTCAGCTGTATTTAGTCCTTTGTTATTGTATCACTACCGGTTTCGTGGTACTAAAAGCCACATCTTCAGGCGACTATATTACTAAAACCTTAGAGCGGCAAAGCTCGGAATCTTTTTAGCCAACATTCATTGCCTCTCAGAACAAAACACTGCTAAAAGGCAGTATGTCATAGAATAAAACAGCCATATTGCAAACAGTGGATGGATCCGCTTCTGCGATGTATACTGAATCGTGTACAGAGAACGCGGCCGCGTGCTCTGTCATGACGCACTGTGCGGAGTAAAGAGCCCAAACGGTGTGCCCACATTAAAAGAATGCGACCAGAGAGAGCCCTAGAATGGACAGAATCTGGACGTATACCAATTTTAAGACTACGAACAACATGGAGAGACCAGGTGGAGGATGATGCGAAGAGGAGCGCAGTGGGAGAAGATAGACTGCGGTGGAAAAATAGATTGCGGCAGAAAAGAGGAGCTTGCAAGAAGCTCTGTGAACGACTTGAGTAAGCAGAGAAGTTTCAGGAAGAATAAGGTACGTGCAGAGTAGTTGAGTTGCCATAGTGCTTATAAAAATTAAGTTGCAGTTATTTAAAATGAAAGTCACTGGTGCTGACTAGTTGATATTATGAATGCCGCAAAACAGGGTTGCAGCTCCCTGGTTTGTCTTTTACATCGGAAAAGTAATCAGGGAAGAAGAAAAAAAAATCGAAGAGAAACCGACAGACATGTTGAATGCGTTAGATAAGGCTACTCACAACCAAATTAAGGTCAAAGTGAGGCACAAGTTTTGAAGAGTTGTGCGAAGGAGAATAGGGGCTTGCTGAGGATAAAAAATGGGAAATGGAAAACGTTGGAGGAAGTGAAAAGAGTCTGCTATTTAGGAGGAACGAAGGGGAAGATCAGTAAAACTCGCATACAGGAGAAAACAGCCTACTGGTATCAAACAATTTATTTAAATTGAGACAAGAAAGAATTAAGACTTACCAGTAACGTACAGTGTTAAGTAAGAGCGTACAAAAACGGAGGAAGCAAGAAACTGAAATCTTTGGAACTGTCGTGGAATGTACTGATGAAAAAGTAAGTTACGTAACATGAAAATCAAAAGGGGGTAGAGGGAGAGAAACGTACATGACATTTTCGTATCGGAGCACAGTTGAGAGTCTGCGTTGCCCGCGATCCTGGTGAGCTGAATAGTTCATCGCTAAAATTATAGACAAATAAAACAGCTCTATAATTTTAGAATTGTCGCACATATCCCAGTTCACAACCTCAGGCCTAGACAGTTTCCCAGTTGTGGACTAGTTCTCGGTTAGCCGCGTCATGCAGAAATACGTGACGCGTGAGAGCTCCTCGTTACTCCGTTGTTTTGAATGGAATATGAAGGATTTGTAGCGCTCACCTTTGAAACGCTAGTAGGTGTCACTAAACTTCACGAGCCGAAAGATGGATACATATTTGTGCATTTCATTCGTTGTTCTTTCATTTAGTAGGCTTCCGGCACTTCCCCCGTATGCGAGCGAAGCTGTGCCGTTCAGAGAATTCCGACAAATTCTACTTTCCGCGGTCCATGGTGCAAACTGGACGTGCTGCCTGTGGCTACTCTTTGCTGTTATTCGTTAGCTGCAAAAAATTTGTAGAGCGCTGTGATAAGTACTATATTTTGAAAACTGCTTGAAGTGCGCGAGTGCCAGACATAACAGAATTCGCACGAAGTCGGTATTTACGTCCAGGTTTCAACCATCTCACAAATTTTGCAGCAGCTCTTTCATGAATTAGATAAATTTATAATACAGCTGGTCCCTCTGAAGAACAGTGTATATCCTTCGTAAATCTTATATAAAATCGGTTTATTAAAATACTCTTACTACATACGATATTGTGGTGCCTGTGTTATTAAGAAGTGCCTGTTCCTTCGTTCCTCTTAACAACACAGGCATTGCAGTAACGTATTTATCCGCCGATACCAGGCGGCGACTTTCAACTAAATGTCCTCCCCTGTGTAGGGTTACATAATGCGTGTACGAGTGCAGGTTATGACGCAGGGACGGCGACATATGGAATTTTGGGTCTGTCTGTGAGTCGTGCACGGATAGCCAAAGTGGTTAAGGCGACCACTCGCGTAAACCGGGAAATCTGAGTTCGCGTTCCGGCTGGGCATAAATTTTCATTGTCGCCATTCTCTTATACAGCTGATGGATATTCGTATTCACAACTGTGAATACGTTTCATGTACTCTTACTAAGTCTGATTATTTGTGTTTTTAGCAGATGATCTGTGGTTTCATAAGAAATTGATGCATGTTCATAAGGAGTTGAGCTTTCTAGTTAGCCGCGTTGTAGCTCCACAGTAACTCAGCCATTGCAATTCCTTGAAAGATATCCCAGTAGAGTATAATCGCTGTACTGACGAAACCTTCTCGGGATATCAGCCGAGTAAACTGGTCGATGCGTAGACATATTTCAGCGAGTTTCTTACATGCCATAGTTTAACAAAAACTTCGTTACAAAATGATAAATAACGGAATTCGCTACAAATAAGCATGCAGGATTAATAATAATTTTTGTGGATTCAAGGGCACAGTGGCATCTTTCATAATGAAACAATAGACAGCATAACGAAAGGCGCATTGAACTTACGGGAAATCCTAAAACATAGACATCCTTACCGATAAATGCTGAACTTAATCGATGAAAAAGCGAGAAACGACTAGCAGGCGCAATGGAATTCGACCAGGATTTCAGAAGGAGTGCATTATGGCTGGCCGCAACCTAAAATAGTATTAGCTTCTTTTGCCGATTGCGGTAGAAGCAGACGATTCACATCAACGGTTACGCGCATGCGCTTAAACCATGGCGAATGTCCACTGCATCGAAGGAATCTCCATTATATGATTTATGCAATGTTCGAGATACGAGAAACAACAATTTTTTTCTGAGCGTTGATTAACGCACAGGTTCCCCTTCCAACATCGGCTATATTGTTACTGCCAGCCTAAAACAGTGAATTACGAGTTGTGTTCCATAAGTAATGCAACAACTTTTTTCTCTTCCAATTTCAGCTGAAAAAAATGTGGAATTTTTTGTGGGACATCGTGGGATATTTGGTCTTCTGTCCCTATAGTTTCATGAAGTTCCCATAGGTGGCGGCGCTATATGTAGCTTTCAAAATGGCGTCTGTGACGAAGGTGCATTCCCAACAGATAGCTTCTTTTGGCGGAAAACAAGAGCATCGCCAATATTTACGGGTGCTTGCAGAGTATTTACATGGACCTGGCAGTGAAAAAAAGCACGGCGAGTCACTGAGCGAGGAGTCTGTCGTCATCGCGAGAAGGTCACGCAAACCTGCCCAATATTCCACGTACCGGCCAGCCGCACACAGCTGTGACTCGTGCAATGTATTACCCTCAGCAAATTGAAGAAACGACTTAAGCGTGTTTGTCGCCGCAAAAATCCAAACGAGCTTCTCCTTCTCCATGACAACGCAAGGCCTTACACAAGCCTGCGCACCAGAGAGGAGCCCACAAACCTTCACAGGACAGTTCTTCCTCATCCACGCTGCAGCTCGGATCTTGGAGCTTCCGACTTCCATGCGATTCAATGAAGGATACACTGAGTGGGAAGCAGTACGTGGATGAGGAGAGGTTATTGATGCAGCAAGGTGTTGGTTCCGACGTCGACCAGTAGAGTGGTACCATGCAGGCGTACAGACCCTCCTGGTAAGGCGGCGTAAGGCTGTCGCAACGAACGGAGATTATATGAAAAAATTGTGTTTTGTAGCCAAAAGAGTGGGAAATAATACTGCTGTACACTAAATAAAACGGACCTTCTTTCAGAAAAATTTCAATACTTACTGAACGGCCCTCGAAATATTAGATGCAAAGTTCAATAACTGAACTTGCTAGCTCGTTATCTAGGTGTATTATACACATGATGTGTGGATATTTTGTGTGATGCTGTGGTCCTTTTTTATTGGATGATAATGTGAGTACTTTGTAACGTTGTCTTGTTTATTAATATCCTAATTTTTTCAAAAATATCAATTAACGAAAAACGTAGTAGAATGATACTACGCAAATACGATGGATGAATATATGACGGTGGGAAAATGCCAAATAAAATCGAGACAAAAACATTTCCAGAAGTTGGCTGTACTTTCACCACTTCACTTGGCTGATATACCGAGAAGAGTTCGTCATTGGAACTGGCTGAGAAACACTGCAGTTATGGTCGGTGTCCTGTTTCAGCTGATGAATGCGGCCTACTCTTACTACGCGTTACTCCGTCAGCTGAACGGCCGTTGAAGTCCTGCGTGTCCACTGCCTCCCTTCGACGATTCTGCACGCTGCACAGTAGTCACCGCTGGCGGAAAGTCACGCCTGCAGCCAGCACGAGCATCTTCCAAGAGCAGCACACGTGACGCTGTACGGCTCTTTTGTTTCGAAATACCACTGTTACGTTGCCAGCGACATGTGACATTCAATGTGACTTTACCAAGCAGTACCTTCTTGACACATGAAGACAGGTTCCTAAAGCTAAATGAAGGAAACAAACTTTAATGAGCTAGTTTGCACTACTATTCTCACAAAAGTAATGACTCGGAAATTTTTACGTGAAAACTCTTAAAGCCTTTTAAATGAAACAAACGCTTTAACATTCTATGTCTTTGTTCTTCATGTCTGCATATTTATTTTGTGAGGTGGCGGCGTATTTCAGGCCTGCCCTCAGATACAATGCGCTTTTTTTTTGCGTATGCGATTAGGTACTATAAACTTAACATATTTCTATTTTACATATCAAATCGATCATGCCCAACTTATTCTCTCAAGAGATTTGCCAGTCTGTTACGTAAGGCATAATCGTTCGATTTGTTAGTAAGCATACGTCAGATGATCTTACATATAGATGGGCGGGTTACAGGCCTGCCATAAGATATATTGCGCTTTTTTGCATATGCGATTAGGTACTATAAACTTAACATATTTCTATTTTATATATCAAATTGATCATCCGCAACTTATTCTCTCAAGAGATTTGCCAGTCTGTTACGTAAGGGATAATCGTTCGATATGTTATTACGAATACGTCAGGTGATCTTATCTGGGTGCGTTTCAGGCCTGCCCTCAGATATATTGCGCTTTTTTACATATGCGATTTGGTACTATAAACTTAACATATTTCTATTTTACATATCAAATCGATCATCCGCAACTTATTCTCTCAAGAGATTTGCCAGTCTGTTACGTAAGGGATAATCGTTCGATATGTTATTAAGCATACGTCAGATGGTCTTATACATAGCTGGGCTCGTTTCAGGCCTGCCCTCAGTTATATTGCGCTTTTTTACATATGCAATTTGGTACTATAAACTTAACATATTTCTAGTTTACATATAAAATCGATCATCCGCAACTTATTCTCTCAAGAGATTTGCCAGTCTGTTACGTAAGGGATAATCGTTCGATATGTTATTAAGCATAGGTCAGATGATCTAATATATAGCTGGGCGCGTTTCAGGCCTGCCCTCAGATATATTGCGCTTTTTTGCATATGCGATTAGGTACTATAAACTTAACATATTTCTATTTTACATATAAAATCGATCATCCGCAACTTATTCTCTCAAGAGATTTGCCTGTCTGTTACGTAAGGGATAATCGTTCGATATGTTATTAAGCATACGTCAGACGACCTTATACATAGCTGTGTGCCCGCTAGTGCAGACGGACAAAGTCGTCTTGAAGCGAAGCTGCGCAATACAGAAACGCCTTCCGCCCTTTCCGAGAACTGGCTCATTGAGCAAGCACCTGTAATTGCTGGGGGTACTGAGCTACGAAATACACCACGGCCGCCGGCCCCTCTGCCTGTGCCACTTTGTGTACCAAACAGTGTTACAGAGAAGATCTGGGCGGGTTCTGGATATGATAACACTTCTTCGACGACAAGTTCCGGGCGTTTGCGTTCGGGGATTCAGCATTGTCTGTCTCGAGCGACGTCTTGCTATTATGAATATTTTGCTGCTTACGGACTCTGGTACTCTCGCAGTCACAGCGTGTGTGAGGATCATGTGTGGAAATATTACGAAGATTCTCGAGGAATTTTCTTCCCACTGTTTGGGAGCGATCCTACTGAACAGAGTGTGCACTCCTCACGGTGGTTGTTCAACAGCTTTCATTAAGAATGAGATTTTCACTCTGCAGCGAAGTGTGCGCTAATATGAAACTCCCAGGCAGATTAAAACTGTGTGCCGGACCGAGACTCAAACACAGGACCTTTGCCTTTCGCGGGCAAGTGCTCTACCAACTGAGCTACCCAAGCACGACTCACGCCCCGTCCTCACAGCTTTACTTCTGACAGTACCTCGTCTCCTACCTTCCAAACTTGCCCGCGAAAGGCAATGGTCCCAAGTTCGAGTCTCGGTCCAGCACACACTTTTAATCTGCCAGGAAGTTTCGTATCAGCGCACACTCCACTGCAGAGTGAAAATCTCATTCTGGAAACATACCCCAGGCTGTGGCTAAGCCATGTCTTCCCAGTATCCTTTCTTTCAGGTGCGCTAGTTATGCAAGGGTCGCAGGAGAGCTTCTGTTAAGTTTGGAAGGTAGGATAAGAGGAACTGGCAGAAGTAAAGCTGTGAGGACGGGGCGTAAGTCGTGCTTGGGTAGCTCAGTTGGCAGAGCAATCGGCCGCGAAAGGCAAAGGTCCCGAGTTCGAGTCTCGGTCCGGCACACAGTTGTAATCTGCCAGGAAGTTTCATAGCTTTCTTTAACGGTGACGGACAACCGGAAATGGAGGGGTCCTGGGAACAAATTGGCTGGTCATTTAAGTCCTCATTTAAGTCCTTTTCTTCATTGACTGTTTCCGTACGAGATGAGCTGTTGCAAAGCGTAAAGGTGGAGGAACTTTTCCGGCAGTACCGGCAGTGTTTTCGCTCGTGTTTGACTTCATGTTTCGGACTTCGGCCACATTCTTAGTCAGGACAGTGTTGGGTTAATTTCTGGTGCGACCGTGACTTATCATTCGCGACGGTTTTCTCGTGAAGACAGCGGAGATGTGTCCACGCAGCCAGCGTACTCCAGCCGACAGCATCTGCAATTAACTAGCTTTTTAGAATGAAACTTTCACTCTATAGCGGAGTGTGCACTGATATGAAACTTCCTAGAAGATTAAAACTGTGTGCCGGACAGAGACTCGAACTCTGGACCTTTGCCTTTCGCGGGCAAGTGCTCTACCGACTAAGCTATCCAAGCACGACTCACGCCCCTTCTTCACAGCTTTAATTCTGCCAGTACCTCGTCTCCTACCTTCCAAACTTCTCAGAAGCTCTCCTGCGAACCTTGAAGAACTAGCACTCCTGGAAGAGAGGTTATTGCATAGACATGGCTTAGCCACAGCCTGGGGGATGTTTCTAGAATGAAATTTTCACTCTACAGCGAATTGTGCGCTGATATGAAACTTCCTGGCAGATTAAAACTGATGTGCCGGTTCGTGACTCGAACTCTGGACCTTTGCCTTTCGCGGGCAAGTGCTCTATCGACTGAGCTACCCAAGCACGAATCACGAGCACTTGCCCGCGAAAGGCAAAGGTCCCGAGTTCGAGTCTCGGTCCGGCACACAGTTTTAATCTGCCAGGAAGATTCAACTAGCTTTTAAGCTCGGTGGTCGGCACCACTCTCTCCAGGTAAGGTAGGGAGGCATTTCTGTCCTTCCAGGGCATGCTACAGGCAACAAAAAGAGAGGTTTAACCTCTGACCATAACTTCAAGTAGTGTTCTGATACGCCATTCTGACAGTCCTCCTCTATGAACCAGTTAAACTTTGTTCATACTATTCCCGCCCGCGGCTTAGCCATTCGCGTCTTAGTTATCACATAACGCTGTAAGTTGTAAGCCGGCCGGAGTGGCCGAGCGTTTCTAGGCGCTACAGTCTGGCACCGCGCGACCGCTACGATCGCAGGTTCGAATCCTGCCTCGGGCATGGATGTGTGTGATGTCCTTAGGTTATTTAGGTTTAAGTAGTTATAAGTTCTAGGGGACTGATGACCTCAGAAGTTGAGTCCCATAGTGCTCAGAGCAATTTGAACCATTTTGTAAGTTGTAAATTTACGGAACGACAGTAATGTCTGATTAGTCTTTTCTTTCAAATCTTTTCCTGCCTATGTGCTCTGTTGGTATTCATGCAGTCGCTTCGCTGTTTTACATTGCGGTTAAGATAAAAAAAAACTATGTGTCCACAAATTATTCGTGGTAATTATTTGAATCAAATTTTCCGGTAAGATACTTGGGGCAGCCCCTTTATTGTAATCAAAAGCACATAATTTTTTCTAAGGAAATCACATTTGTAATTCAGTGCTATTCAGTAGTTTTCTTTCTGTTTGAAATCTGTGGATAAATTTAAAAAATCTACCAGCTCAATCCCCTTTCATTTCGTAATAAATAAGATTCCCGATAACTGAATGTCCAAATTCTCCAGCCATAAACAGACATATAAAGCTTCAGTAAATTGCAGGATACTTAGGGTTTCCAATAGTCACAATCGAGACTCCTCATACGTCCGCTTGATCCATGAGGTAATTCTGTCATTATTCTTGATCTGGGGTGGAACATCTGCAAGTCTTGACCATTTTCATGTCGTTCGACAATTCGTCGGAGTGATACTTAGACTCTACCAGCACCGACTACTGGCAGTTTCTTAATATAGTTACTGGGGTGACGAACACATTTCTCCCAACGAGAAACGAGTTTGCTGATAGCGTCAATGGAGAATGTCTGACTTTGATGACGGAGCCACTACCTCACCTCTACTTGCGCCGCTTCATTACTATGACATTGAAGGCCTCGAAGGTTTTATCTAAGTTCTGGAAGCAGATGAAAATCGGATGGACCCAAGTCGTGACTGCATGAAGGACGGTCGGTGACAGAGAACCCAAGGCGTCGGATTGTTGCCATTGTCTCAGCGCTCGTGTGTGGACTCGCATTGTCATGCTCAAAGTGACGGCGCTCCACATGTGGACGAACTCTTCGAATTCAAAATCGATTACATAACGCTGTTTCCCACGCAATGACACAGTTATGTTAGACGCTGCCACGATACTCGATGCGGTTCGGAGCCCTCTGGCCGCAGAAGACTGCAAATATGTAGACATGAAGGACAAAGTTGTTGAATGTTAGTGACGTTGTGCGTCACAGAGAGGCTTACTACCGAAATTTAGAGAGAGAACTTTACCGAAAGAGTCGGAGAACATATTACATCCTCCCACATAAATCTCGCGTAGTGATCACAACAAGAAAATTCGAGAGATTGAAGCTAATGCGGAGTTTTAACGATAGTTAGTCTTTTAACGCTCCATTCGCAACTGAAAAAAAAGGGGGGGAGGGTCAGTTAGCGGGAGCAGAAGTACCCTCCACCACACACATTGAATTGTCTTGTGGAGTATGTTTTATTTAAAAAGCGCTAACAGTTTTTGCATAAAAAAAAGTACGGACGCATTACTTTTCAGGACGCCCTGGTATATGAAATGTTTCTTTGTCCTTACATTTGGTTACAAGCCTTGTTCCATACGTGATACATCAGGTTGCTAACGACACAGAATGACGCATGGTAAAAATAAATGTTACTTTAATTTAGACTGATGTCGTAATACAAACCTCTCACGTTGTCAAGTGCAGAGTTTTCTTGAATGCTGACACATGATTGTTATTTACTGAGATAAAAATGTCAATAAACGTTCTGAAATGCAATAGTTACATAAAAAGTTAAATCACTTTACAAAATAGTAAAATTTTATAAACTACGACACAATTTAATACAGTTTTGTTTAAGTAAAATAATTCGTCATATTTGTCTAGCTTGAACATCCCAGTCCCGGCCACACTGATCTGTCCTGGCCTTTTTCGCATAGAGCAAATTTCCCTCTGTTCGTCAGTGGTAACAACGGAGGAACGTTCTCTTAATTTTTTTTCCTCTTCTCCTTCATCGTCTTCATCTTCCCCTTCTTCTTTTGCTCACATTGCCATAATGGTGTTTTCTGACTCAGTTTTTCTGTCATCGAAATTTTGGAAATATTAATTTTGAAGAAATTATTACAGTTAGTATATAATTCAGTAACGCTGAAATAAAAATAAATAAATAGTGTCCCTGCCCCAAGCGCATACTAATGAAATGGTATAACGAGTATTGAAATAATAGAAATGGTCGAGGAGCGAGTAAGACTCGCACACTCAGGCTTCCGTACAGGCTTAATTATGTAGACAGTTATGTAGTTCATTCAGGCAATCGAGAAACCCGGAGATTTTTGCCTGTTATTGACACTGAAATACGCATGATATTGTTCCGAGAGATTCCAAGAATGTCGACACTGTTTTAGTTCCAACTTTGAAATCGGGTAACAAACGACAAAAAAATATTGTCTGGTGTTATGTTATTACAAATTAACCATTTTTCCCCTTTAATTGTACTGCGAAACTTTGCTTCTTGCCAAATTTCACGATTCTAGTTTGCGAGTATCAAAGTATGTGACATAAATGACCGTATCTTTTGATTTCATTGATTTCAGATATATGTATGCGAGATAAATTTCAACTTGATATGTCAACCCTTTTCTGAAAAAAGGGATCGTAACATACGAAGGGACAGACAGATAGTCGGATAACAAATGAAAAAAGTTTTTGTGTGATATAAATAAGAAATAACAATTTTCTCAGTTTTTCCTATGGTTGTGGTGTGAACCCTTGCTTCTTACGATGTTTCATGATTCTATGCCGTTGGGAAGTAGTCTACAATTCTTGATGAGTGAGTTTCCTATCAAAATACGTGACGTAAATGGCCGTAGATTTTGATTTCATTGACTTAGAACCTTACATTTACTACACAACCATGGGATATAGATCTCAGTATGTGACAAAAATTTCAACTTGATACATCTAACTGTATGTGAGAAAAAGGGCTCCTAACAGACAGACTGACAGATAGTCTGATAACTAATGATATTCTTTTGTTGTGTGATATAATTACAGATTAACAATTTACGGATTTTTTTCATTTGGCAATGCTGTAAAACCTTGCCTCTTGCCAAATTTCATGATTCTAGACCAAAGTGAAGTACCCTCTCGATTTTGATGAGTGAGTTTGCGAGAATCAAAATATGTGGTATAAATGGCCGTATCTTTTGGCTGTATTGCCTCAGCTCACATTTATTACTCCGCCAAGGGGCCGTAGACTTCACTATGTGACACAAATTTCAACTTGGTCCGTCTGCCTGTTCCTGAGAAACAGAATTCTTAACAGACGGACAGACAGACAGACGGACAACGAAGTAATCCGATAACGGTTCCAGTTTTATCGGTTGTGTTACGGAACCCTAAAAATACATTTCCTAAGAACAACAAAATGTTGGAACTATGAATGAATAGAGAAAACTGGGGTGAGCTACTGGCTGACCACAGGTCAATGAAAACTAGTCGGACGCGGGCTCCCCCTTCGGAGGTTGGAGTCCTCCCTCGGGCATGGGGGTGTGTGTTGCCCATAGCGTATATTAGTTTAAGTTAGATTAAGTAGTGTGTAAGTTTTGGGACCGATGATCTAAGCAGTTTGGTCCCATAAGATGTAAAAAAATGAAATAAAATAAAACTAGTCGCAGAGAGCTAGCGTATCAATTACGACACATGTAATAAAAGACGATTATGAGTAACTAAAATAAATTTTAATCAAACAATGGAAACTTCAGGTAGGTATTCAACAATGCGGGAAAAGACAGATTGCTACTTACCTAAAGAAGACACGCCAATATTGCTTCATTCGAAGTTGCAATCGAGTCTTCGTATGAAGCACTAGTGTAACGACTGAATTCACGGCATCCACAGATTTATGGCTCTATACGGCATTTTAGTTTATTTGGAGAGATGCACATGGGGCCTGAAGATGGCATAATGAAATGCTGAAACTGGTACCCTTCAAAATAAAATAAAGTAACATCTTCAGTTACACGTCTGCTGGTGAGTTTTATTGACACTGACAGGCAATTATTTAGTGTGATCGCTGCTAGTCTCCGTCCAGTGGTGTGGGATGACGCACAGTGTTGCAGGGGTTTGCAGAGGGCACACGCAGATGTGAAGGGATGACAATGTGCTCTGGTGCACAGTGTGGCGATTCTCCCCTATGGCGGTCAGACATTGATGGTCGGAGGACACCTGCCCTCACATTACCGTGTAGTCCAACATCGAGACACTGTCAGAGCCTTTAAATCTGTCAGTTGCTAGTAACACCGTCTCAGACGTGTACTTGGCACCTCCATGGCCTTCGCAGTGATCTACGTCTGACGCTGTTCATGTGCTTTTCAATCCACTACCATGACTGGTAGTTGAACACGAACAGTGCTGATGCACTCTGGTGGCTGCCTTACCTGTTGCAGAAAATTGCAACTCTAGTCGTTTATGTAGCCACCAATGGTTTGTACGTGTACAAAGTTTCATTGACGTTGGACCATGTGTTATGGACGTTTCCATCTAGCAGTGTTTTTTTATATTACATCTCTGTTATGAGTAGAGAAAGTCCTGAAAACCTGTCTTCCTGTGTTCCCGTTGTTAGTAAATATTATTATTTAATACTGGCTGGCAGAATTACTCACGATAAATAATAATTATTGTTACTAACGTTAATCTGCTAATAACCTTCAATCGTGTAGTCTAGTCTGGTATCCACACATACATCTATTCAACGATAGTGAAATAGCCACTTTACTTCAGCTGAATTTATCAAAAACTTTTACTTCTGTGAAATGATCTTACCGAGTTATTTACTGTGAGCATTACCAATTATGATTAATCGCACCCATGGAACTCTCCTGCCACTTTCAGGATTGTGTGATGCAGATATGTCGATTCAGAGCCATAGACTCCAACTGCACTGATGCATAGTGTTGGTAGACATTTGACGTCTCTAGTACCCCCCCCCCCCCACTCCCCCCCCCCACTCCCGCAACTATAATCAATTAATGGAACCTGGCCATCGGAAACAGATTACCCCCAAACTGTCTCTTCTTCTGTTCTTTTATATTTGTCTTGAGTTTTCAGCTTTTTACATGTGTTTTCATTTCTTCTAGATCTTCTCTTCCTCCCTTCGTATTCCGTTCCTGTTCCACTATTTTCCCCTGAGGGTTTCCTTTTGCCGTGTATCTCTGGTGCCTGATGTTCCGGCACACCCGCCAAACAGCAATGCCCTGCGGGTTGCCCCCGCAGAAGACGCCTGCAGGCGACATTGTTCGCCTTCAATGCGCCATCCGCTGCAGTATGGAGGGCGCCACGATCGTTGGACACAGCCGGCACTATTTCGCTTCCGTGAAGCTACGGGACGCCTCCGATTTCATGGTAGCACTACGCCGGGCGGCCTATATAGGACTGCCTCCTGCAGCTCTCCAGCAGACTGTGTTCCCGACACTGCCGCTGAGTAAAGCACGAGTCACCGACACAGCACTACCCGACGAAGGAAACGCCAGTGCACCGCCGATCATGACCACAACTAATTTCGACTTTGGAGAGTAATCGATGATGACAGACAGTGTGTTTTCTCTAGCACAATAGTAAAATTATATTCACAGAGAGACAGTATTCTTATCCGACAGGATTATATCTTGTGTTCTTTTGTAGAGATTCGATTTATGTTGTTAATATTTTCTTGTCCCTTCCTCGGAGAAATAAATACTGTAGTTCAAGGGTACCTGGGAACTGCCTTCTTTGTGTGTTCACAATCCCACAGTGAGACACTTCACCTTCCTTTTTACATTCTGATCCTGTAATAAAGGGAGTCGCTACTGTAGTTTAACAGAACGAAAAATGGTTCAAATGGCTCTAAGCAATATGGGACTTAAAATGTGAGGTCATCAGTCCCCTAGACTCAGGACTACTTAAACCTAACTAACCTAAGGACATCACACGTATCCATACCCGAAGCAGGATTCTAACCTGCAACCGTAGCAGCAGCGCGATTCCGGACTGAAGCACCTAGAACCGCTCGGCCACACCGGCCGGCTAACAAAACGAATATGTAAAGTTGGTGAAATTATATTTTATGATATCCCAAGCAAGTCCCATTACTATCAGAACTTCGCCAGTATAACTTTGCTGTCTACAGAGTTTCACGTCAGAGCCAGTGTCACTGCCGAGCAGTGTGTACAAAATACCATCGGCAGGAGTGCGTATCTATGTACCTTGCTGCTGAAGTAGATACACATTGTACAATGTGTGCATTATGCAACAAATAATGTGGAAGTATTGATTAAACACGATGAAGATTGCATAAGCATTGTATTCATTATTTTAAATTGTGTTTCGTAGCACGTATCAGCCAATGAAAGCTTTTTAACGAAGAGTATATAGCTTTTCCAAATAATAAATATTTCTTCCCAACCAGCGTAATATTCTTCAGACCAATAAGCATCTTGTACTGCACACTTTCTAAAGCAGTCTGTGCTCTTTCTCGGGGTTCAATCTATCTCCATACCATATTTCATAGAAATCCGTTCAGCAGATTGATAGTGAGAACGTAAGAGACAGCGTTAGTTACTTTCGCATTTATTTGTCTGGATAAAACTTTCAATTATGATAGTTTATTTTGTGATCCGATTTGTATGAAATAAAACCTGTGTGGTGCCTCAAGCTATGCTCAAGATACCTGCGAAAACCCCATGAAAATTCGTCTAGCAGTTTTGGAGAAGCGTGTTCAAACAGACAAACTGACAGACACACCAGTTTTACAGATTTTGTATTAGTATAGCAAGTAGTTTGTAATTCTTTCCTATACTGTAAATACCAAAATATTCTTTTGCAAATTCACAATGTCGAAGTACGATATTATAGAACCAGTTAGCATATATTGAAATTAAATAAATAATTCATATTACATTCATAATACATACAGTATTTAGTTGTTACTAAAATTTCGTCATAAATACAACTGAAATTTTCTTCTTGTTTGGTAAATAAAGTAGTAACTATCATTTAATGAAAATTCGTTATTTTCCGTAAAACATTTTCGCATGCTTTGCTTACGGCAAAGAGTACAATAGTTGGCCGCGTAGTGAAATGCTTTAATTCGTATTAGAAAAGTGAACTTCATTTGAAAATAGCCGAGAGAAGACTAGCCACATTTATAAAGATATAGGCCCTGCATGACATACATTACTCCTTAATTTAAATCATTATAAGATGATAATGGTTGCAGGAGATATGATGTAGCTTCAGTCGTCTTGCTGCGCTGAGTGGCCGTCGAGCACCTGGACATTCTATCCGCGATGTGATAAACTAACGTCGTGCCAAATACTTGCGTGTCTGTCAGCCACAGGCTGATCTCCACGACGTACGTGTAACGAGCAAACACAAATAAAACTATTTGTATTAGAATAACTCATGAGGATAACTATACAGGGTGGTCGGAAACAGTCTAAAAAGCTTGTAAGGATTTTGCAGGTTAAGTTGTACTTGGAAATAATTATTAAGAAAAAAAATTAGATACATTCCGCCGTTTGCGACTTGGTTAGTATTGTAATTGGTGAGTCCGGCTGATATGCACGCAAGTTCAAGCGGCCCGCCCTATTCACTTTGTTTTCATAGCGTAGAGATAGCGCATGAGACTGTTCAGCCTTTGACTCAGGTTCGATCCTTACTACCGACCCACGAACAATTTTTGCATAGCTCTCTCGTCCGATTTTAGGAAACCAAACGAAGAACACGTCTGGTGACATAGCCTCTGGAGGGCCGCTTAAATTTGCCGACGCAATAGCCTGATTTGCTAACTTCAGTGCCACGTAACTCGAAAACGGTGCAGCATATCTACTTTCTTTTGACAATTACTTCTCAGCACGTCGTACCTTGAAACATCCTTACAACCCTTTCACTCTGCTTCCGACAATCATAAGCATATATATATCTTGTCAGCAGAGAAATGCTCTGTGACATTACACAACTTAAGAATCACAGTAAACCTCTTCTGCAATGCTTTACACGCTGTTGATTGTGACATTTCCATCTCTCGGGATGCCAATCACTTTGGTTTTGTCGGACGCTTCTCAAAAGGTCTGCCGTAACTTGTCCACGTTGGCATCTGTAACAGATGGGCGACCCGCCCCCATTTATGGAGAGCACTACCTATTTCTAGAAATAATGGATGCCGAACCAAAATAGTTGGTTTCCTTCCAAACTGTGATCGGAAGTTTTGTTGCAGCTAGGTACCACCCTCCATATCTGCAAAGCAGGCTGCCCACTGAATTTTCCTATGTGGCGTCCTCATTTTTCGTCAAATGGCTCTGAGCACTATGGGACTTAACATCTGTGGTCATCAGTCCCCTAGAACTTATAACTACTTAAACCTAAATAACCTAAGGACATCACACACATCCATGCCCGAGGCAGGATTCGAACCTGCGACCGTAGCAGTCGGGCGGCTCCGGACTGAGCGCCTAGAACCGCGAGACCACCGCGGCCGGCTTTTCGTCAAATCTACGGCACCTAAAGAAAGGATACCTCTATAAGATCAGATGTTGAAAAGCATTTATTAAGTTTAAAGCTGTAATGATAATCTATGGACACACATTAATACACCTTTCCGCCTCAAAATACGTAACTACATGCTGCGCCTCTAAGAGACATCGAAACGTCCAATACCCCAACTTCTACACAGTTTTGCCTAACCCCATCCTCAGAAGGGACGTGAAAGTGAACGTGCACGTGGCATAGGTTGGATTTTCACGTTGGGACGGATTACCTAGCACGAAATGCAGAAACGTACATGTCAGATTTTGGATCCCTAGATATAGTCACCTAGATGCAAGATCATGTTCTACGTCACCAGCAGAAATCAGGAGGCGCCATACTGGATTACGTCCATCGCAACTAAAGCCCATATTTTGTGGTTGTTATATTGTAACTTTCATCAATGTGTGGTGTTTCACATTGCGGATCCCACGACAACACGTCGTTTCTGTTGTAATTAAAGTACAGGAAATAGAATCTTCATTGTAAAAGGGTTTGATACTTTTAGTAGTATAATGTACGTGTTGGAAAGTACACAGTTTTAAGTCACTGGTAAACTGAAGGTTAATTGAAAACACGTAGATTTTGCAACAGTCTGTTATAATAAAGTGCCATTTGATGACATATCGGCGCTTAAAGCATTCGGAATATCGTAAGATCAAAGAAAAAGACTAAAAATAGTATCTGTCAAATAGAGGGGCAGATTGTTATCTCGAAGGTTGCCGGTTAGAATATGGGTTTGTCCAATAAACTTTTATTTACCTTACTGTTTTCTAAACTATTCTGGAATTGACTTATTAATTTAACGTACGTACGTTCTCTGTAACATCTTACACTGAAGAGCCAAACAAATTGGTACACCTGCCTAATATCGTGTAGGGCCGGCGGAAGCACGCAGAAGTGCCATAAAACATCGTGGCATGGACTCGATTAATGTCCACGATGAATCAGGTCAGGAAAATGCCTCAAACTGGCCTACACAAACAACCTAAACTGCTTTGTATGCGCGCCGCGCGCTATATGCTCAATGGTGTTCATGAATGGAGAATTTGTTGGCCAGCGGAAGTTTTTAAACTTAGAAGAGAGTTTCTGGAGCCACTCTGTGGCAGTTGTGGACGTATCGGGTGTCGCATTGTCCTGCTGAAATTGCAAAAATCCGTCGGAACGCACAAGGACATGAATGGATGCAGGTGATCAGGCAAGATGCTTACGTACGTGTCACTTATCTATTGTATCTAGACATATCAGGTGTCCCATATCACTCCAACTGCACACGTCCCACACCATTACAGAGCCTTCATCAGTTTGAATAGTCCCCTGCCGACATGCAGGGTCCATGGATTCATGAGGTTGTCCTCATACCCATACTCATCCATCCGCTCGATACAGTTTTAAACGACACTCATTCGACCAGCCAACATATTCCCAGCCATCAACAGTCCAATGTAGGTGTTGACGGGACCAGGTGAGGCGTACTACTTTGTGTCGTGCAGTCATCAAGGGTACACGAGTGGCCTTTGTCTCCGAAAGCCGATATCGCTGACGTTTCGGTGAATGGTTCGCACGCTAGCACTTGTTGATGGCCCAGGATTAAAACCTCCAGCAATTTGCGGAAGGGTTGTACTTGTGTCACGCTGAACGATTCTCTTCAGTTGTAGCTGGTTCCGTTCTTATAGATCTTTTACTAGATCCCTGATATTCACGGTACACTCGCGAAATGGTCGTCCGGGAAAATCCCCACTTCATCGCTACCTCTGAGATGCTGTGTCCGTGCACCGATTATAACACCACGTCCAAACTCACTTAAATCTTGATAACCTGCCATTGTAGCAGCAGTAAACGATATAACAACTGCGCCAGACGCTTGTTGTCTTATGTAGGCATTGCCGACCGCAACGCCGTATTTTCCTGTTTAGATATCTTTGTATGTGAATACGCATGCCTATATCAGTTTCTTTGGCGTTTCAGAATATGTAACGGATGTACAGGGTCTAAACGGTAATTGTTAATAACGTACCACAGTGATTTAGAGGAAGTCGAAACGAACAGCTTGATACAGGCCACTTGTAACCGATCCGGTTTATCAGGTTAATCAGTCAGAATACGAATTTTTTAAAATTTCGTTGTAACTGGTGGTTTAAACTTTGCAGTGGGGATAATGAAAGAAAAAACGCTTTTGTAAATATTATACAAAAACTAAGTACGTTTACAGTTAGAGCTAAACTTGACACTTACAACCACATTAGTCCCATAGTAAGAATTCCGGAGGAATAAAACGTTAATTGTTAATTGTATGTTGTTAAAATTCAAAAAAAATTGAGTAAAACTTTACAGAAATGACACATTTATGGTATGTACGTGGAAGAACAAGGTATTTTTAATATTCAAGGACGATATTCGCGAGGAAAGGAAGTGAGCTTCCAGCGATTCAGACCGAATAAACCGCTGGCGTTAGAGGACGTTATGATATCAAAAGCCCGGTGTAGCTTAGGGGCTTTTGTAGGCCAATTTTTCTGTTTATCAGACATTCTATGTAACTCGTTAGGTCAGGAAATTTTTTTATTGCGGCGTTGTGCACTACTTTTTCTGATAAAGACAGCCTAATAGGGGGCAATAAGTGCTTTTTTTTGGTATTATAATTCCGTACATCATTGTTCCTCTTGGGCTGTATTGTTTTTATAACAAAATTCACGATGAGCCAAAACATTATGACCACCTGCTCAATAGCTTGTTCATCCATCTGACTCTGCGTATCAGGGATCCGACAGTTTGTTGGTAGGTTTGTGGAAGTATTTGGCTTTATATATCTACTCACAGGGCATGTAGTTTGCGTAAATAATGGGCCTCTGATTTGCCTACGCGGTGATTGCGTCCGGAAATGACCCAGATGGATTCCATAGGATTTACATCGCGCGAATTTGGCCGGGGAGACATCAACGTGAGTCACTATAATGCTGCACGGTTCTGGCTCCGAGACACGGGAATTATACTGCTGAAAGGTGACATCGCCATCGGGGAAGACATGAAGCATGAAGCACGAAGGGATTCAGGTGATTCGCAGCTGTCAGCCTGTCCTCGGTTACTACCACAGGTCCCATACGCGCGCAGGAGAATGTCTCCCATAGGATAATGCAGTTCTCACTAGCTTGCGCCCGTGGCGTCCTGCACGTTTCGAGCTGTAGTTCATCTCGATGGCGGCGTTTGTGGAGACGACGTGCGACCTACTGCAGCAAAAATGTGATTCACCCGAAGGAGCCGAGACATTTCCGTTGATTGACGATCGAATCCCGATGGTCCCGTGTCCACTGTAGTCGTAACTGACGATGTACAAGGGGGGACCCAAAAGTAAGCGGAATCGTAATGCTGCATATCGTGTACCTGTAGTAGCAGTTTGCGCCGCCAGAAGGTTGTAGTAGGAGCTCTCCTGAGTCATTCTGCCACGCGGCGCCACCCAACAGTGAGAAGTGTGACTTCTTTGTCAGTTCTTTGAGTGTGCGTTAAGTGCAGACGTGACACGAGGATATGGCTAGTTCTTACAAATAACGTGTGGCAGTGAAGTTTTATTTCTTGCTCGGCAAGAACGCAGCAGAAACTGTTGCGACGATTCGGACAGCCTACAAAGACCATGCTCTTAGTAAAACGCAAGTGTTCGAATGGTTTCCTCGGTTTAAAAAGGGAGAAACGGTCAATCTTCAGCTGCTCGAAGCGAAGACAACATCGACAAAATCCGTGATCTCATCAGTGAAGATCAACGCAGGACAATTGACCGACTCGAGAACTTGTCCAGGTTTTCCTGGAGCTCAATTCAGCGCATCTTGACCATCGATTTGGGGATGCGAAGAGTGGCAGCAAAATTCGTGCCGAAGCTTGTGAGATCAAAGGGATCGTCGCGTTCAAGCCTGTCTCGAAATGAAGGACGCGTTCAAAGATGATCCACATTTTTTCAACAAAATCATTACTGGTGCTATGCGTACGATCCAGAAAGTAAACAACAGTCATCACAATGGAAGTCACCTGGCTCACCTCGACCAAAAATGCTCGACAAGTGAAATCGAATGTGGAAACGATGTTGATCTGCTTTTTTGACATCAAGGGGATCGTACACTCTGAATTTGTCCCTGAAAACCAGACAGTAAACCACCAATTCTATTTGGAGATTATGAAAAGGCTTCGCAGAAGTTTGTCACGAAAACGTACGGCTTTGTGGGATTCTGGCTTGTGGTTCCTGCATCACAACAACGCTCTCGTGCACACGGCTCTCAGCGTCCGCCAGTTTTTGGCCTCAACTACCTTGCTTGATCCACGCGTCCTATTTGCCGGATTTAGCACCCTCGAACTTCTTCCTATTCCCGAGGATGAAAAGGGACTTGAGAGGGAAGCGTTTTTCGGATGTGGAAGATGTAAAACGCAATGTCATGAAAGTGCTAGCAGGTATCAAAGAGGACGAATTTAAAAGGTGCTTTGAACACTGGAATGAACGTTTGGACAAGTTTATTAATGCTAATGGAGATTACTTCTAAGGAGATTAAGGTTGTATTCGAAAACAATAAAGAATATGCTTTCTAGAAAGAAATTCCGGTTATTTTTGGGTCCCCCCTCGTATTTGGGTCAACATATGAGCACGTAGAGATGGTCTGCAACAGAGCTCCATGTTCAACAATGTACGGTGAACGCTGTGTTCTCAAAAATATGTGCGTGCACCAGCATTGCTCTTTCGGCAGTGATTCCACACATTGCCGTCTATCCTACTTTACAGAGCAGACAAACCTCCGAAAACCCCGTTCTGTGAAGAGTCTTGGACGTCCAACGATTTACAGCCTAGCGGTAGTTTCACTGTCCTCTTCCCGTAGATGCTCGCAACAGTAGCACGTGAACATTCGACCGGCTTCGTTGTTTTCGAGATACTTCTCCACAGAGTCTGCATAATAATGATCTGCCTGTTGTCAAAATCGCCTGTCTTAAAGGAATTCCCCATTTGCAGCCCTTGTCTTCGGTAGAGTGATCCACCGTGTGTGTCTGCTCAGCCTACATACTTTCGTTACCGCGTCACGTGCCCGCACCCAACGTCGTGGTGGGCGGTGGTCATAATGTTTTGATTAATCAGTGCAAATATAGTGTGAAGCAGAAGTCAAAATGCCTAACTCCTTGAAGTATACAAGATGACTGTAGAGGAGTACTGTATATTATTCTTACGACATGTTTATGAGCAATGAAAACTTTCTTTCTTAAATAAATGATGAAACGTTCACTTACTGATTTGTGTCTACGCATATTTGCAAATGATTTAAAGTGGCTGAAGTGAGTTGCTGTA
This sequence comes from Schistocerca americana, assembly GCF_021461395.2. Classification (NCBI taxonomy): domain Eukaryota; kingdom Metazoa; phylum Arthropoda; class Insecta; order Orthoptera; family Acrididae; genus Schistocerca; species Schistocerca americana. The sequence goes on from NC_060126.1 coordinate 439,810,555, forward strand.
GTAGCTAAAAATGTGTTTTCTGCACTGAATTACCATCAATGTGGACACCTAAAATTTTTGCTGTTCCTGTCCTAGATGCTGCCTTTGTGTTAAATTTGTCATTGGTAGTACCTCTCGATGTGCAGAACTGAATATATTTTCCTTAGAAATTGCGAGTGAAATCATTTGCAGAGAACCAGTCAACTATGCTTTCAAATAAAATGGCAGTATCTGTTCCAGGTATTTATTTTAAAGAAAATACCTGTAAAAGAGAATGCCCTTTTATTTTAAAGCTGGATTACATTTGCTTAACAATACCAGAAATTTAATGAAGAAAAATCACTCAATTATTTTTTAAAGAACATTATTTTTGAATTGTTGTTTTGTTGTATGTATATCTGGGTTGATTACAACATTACTACTAATTGCATAAACAGCTATTTCTACTTGATGTATATTAGGTGGAAAGTTGTTTACATCTATGAGAACAGTAGTAGACCTATGACTGACCCTTGTGGAACCCAATAAGTGATTTCTCCCTAGTCAGAAATATCTACTGCGGGTAGATTGGTTCAATCATTTAGTACAGCTTTATGCATTCTGTTTGTTAGATATGATGTTATCCACATGTTGACTAGAGCATCAGTTCCATAAAACTTCAGTTTATCTAGGTGAATATTGTGATTCATACAGTGAAATGCCTTAGATATACCACAGAACGACGGCTTAAGATGTTCCAGCGGTAACGTGCGTATAGCACTGAGCTCTTGCGCTGAACAACGAGAGTTAATGACGTCGTCAACGTTACTGGACGTGTCAGCGACCAATACCGCTGCCTGGTTCGCCAAAGCTCACAAAGTTGGGCTGTGGGCCGTGCGGAGCGGGTTGCTCTGCCCTGGTCGATAAGTAATTTGCGTCGAGGTCAGAATAGACTGAGAGACCCTGCTGGCCAGCAGGGGACGGGGCAGTGGATCACCGGCGGTTGTTTTCCGCCGTGGCCACCTGCTCCTGCCCCTGCCGGCAGGTGAGAAAACAGCGCCATTTCTCCAAGTCGCCTGAGGGAGAGCGATGGGCGTTCTCCCGCCAAGCCTCGTCTGCGATATAGTCAGCGGGAGACGGAGTTGTTTGTTATCGAACTGTGCCAGCTGACTGATAGCTGCCCACTGCATTAAAGAAGACTCCACCTCACTAGTCTACTCCAGGGAGCTTAATGACCGCACACTTAATTGTCAACTGCAAAACATACTGAGTGGCATTTGTGGACTGTGTCCATAATCTCTTATGTCCAGACTGACTGACTCACTCACTGAATCATAGTCGTCCAGCCCAAACCACTAGGGATTGAAACCTGAAATTTGCAGAGGGTGTTGATCTCATACTGCCAGCGTCGATTAAGAAGGAGCTTTTCGAATATACACCTTTAAGGGGACATGCTCTTGAAAATGAACAAAAATTTGAAAAAAAATTTCTTGGTCTATAGAAAAGAGCATTTCATGTTGATTTAAAAAATGTATAGTTTGTGGATATTATCATTTTCCGTTCGTTCTAAAATTGAGGTTGAAGGTAATGTTGCACAGGGGCCATGCCCATATGTCTGTTTGAAGTGTGGCAGAATACGTGATGCGTTATTTTGTTCTTCCCTTTTTTCCCCTCATTAGTTATGGATTGTTAACAGAGATGTATTCTAGCAGGCACCGACTCCCAGAACCAAAGTACACACATGTCTAGAAGGCTATGGTTCGAATGTAAATAAAAGATCTGAGAATATGTGATTTCGGGATTTCAAATGCATGTGGTTTTGTAGTTATTGTGTCTTGTTTTGTTTTTGTGTGCGTGTTTCCTGTGCTACAAATGCCGACAGTAAAGACATTTAGCACCAAACGAAAGTTTCGCCGCAACCATTTCCAAACACAACCGAATAATACACATCAGATGCTTCAAAAGTCACCCGTGGAAACTGTGTCTACAGGCAGTGGTTCTAGATTTAAACTTTCGCTTTCTGACTGTAACAAGAACAAGCCTAGTAGTATTGTGAGCAGCAATAACGACGGAAATGCTATTGTGAACCTAAATATGCTGCCAAGACTTCTGAAGAGTACAATGAAATGTAAGTACTGCAGTTCCGAAGATACACTACTCGCCATTAAAATTACTACACCAAGAAGAAATGCAGATGATAAACGGGTATTCATTGGACAAATATATTATATTAGAACTGACATGTGATTACATTTTCACGCAATTTGGGTGCATAGGTCCTGAGAAATCAGTACCCAGAACAACCACCTCTGGCCGTAATAACGGCCTTGATACGCCTGGGCATTGAGTCAAACAGAGCTTGGATGGCGTGTACACGTACAGCTGCCCATGCAGCTTCAACACGATACCACAGTTCATCAAGAGTAGTGACTGGTGTATTGTGACGAGCCAGTTGCTCCGCCACCACTGACCAGACGTTTTCAATTGGTGAGAGATCTGGAGAATGTGCTGGCCGGGGCACCAGTCGAACATTTTCTGTATCCAGAAAGGCTCGAACAGGACCTGCAACATGTGGTCGTGCTTTATCCTCCTGAAATGTAGGGTTTCGCAGGGATCGAATGAAGGGTAGAGCCACGGGTCGTAACTCATCTGAAATGTAACGTCCACTGTTCAAAATGCCGTCAATGCGAACAAGAGGTGACCGTGACGTGTAACCAATGGCACCCCATACCATCACGCCGGGTGATACGCCAGTATGGCGATGACGAGTACACGCTTCCAATGTGCGTTCTCCGCGATGTCGCCAAACACGGATGCGACCATCATGATGCTGAAGACAGAACCCGAATTCATCCGAAAAAATGTTTTGCCATTCTTGCACCCAGGTTCGTCGTTGAGTACACCACCGCAGGCGCTCCGGTCTGTGACGTAGCGTCAAGGGTAACCGCAGCCATGGTCTCCGAGCTGATAGTCCATGCTGCTGCAAACGTCGTCGAACTGTTCGTGCAGATGGTTGTTGTCTTGCAAAAGTCCCCATCTGTTGAATCAGGGATCGAGACGAGGCTGCACGCTCCGTTACAGCCATGCGGGTAAGATGCCTGTCATCTAGACTGCTAGTGATACGAGACTTTTGGGATCCAGCACGGCGTTCCGTATTGCCGTCCTGAACCCACCGATTCCATATTCAGCTAACAGTCATTGGATCTCGGCCAACGCGAGCAGCAATGTCGCGATACAATAAACTGCTATCGCGATGGGCTACAATCTGACCTTTTTAAAAGTCGGAAACGTGATGGTACGCATTTCTCCTCCTTACACGAGGCATCACAAGAACGTTTCACCAGGTCAACTGCTGTTTGTGTATGAGAAATCGGTTGGAAACTTTCCTCATGTCAGCACGTTGTAGGCGTCGCCACCGGCGCCAACCTTGTGTGAACGTTCTGAAAAGCTAATCATTTGCATATCACAGCATCTCCTTCCTGTCGGTTAAATTTCGCGTCTGTAGCACGTCATCTTCGTGGTGTAGCAATTTTAATGGCCAGTAGTGTAGTATTGTCGTTTCTGAGGACATTTCAGCTAGGAAGGGTCTCTCAAGTCGGCTAGTGATTGTCTGTAACTCCTGTATGATCGATAGTGATATTATGACATCGCCAGTAACTGATAGTCGACATTACAGTGTAAATATTGAGTTTGCTTATGCAGTGCGATGTATTGCATTGGAAGGAGGAGGAGAGCTGCCCAGACTTCCTGTGCGGTGATGGATTTGCCTCCACATCCACTGGGGTTTGACAGATACAAAAAATTGATACATAATGCCTTATGTCGTGTAAGTGAACATTCAATGAAAAGAGCAGAAGAAGAAGCAGTAGCCTTGTCTGAGAATGCAGACATTGTAGCAGCATTTGATGGATCTTGGCTCCGAGAGGTCATACGTCTCTGAATGAGGCTGTAACTGCCACATTTACTGAAACTGGTAAGATACTAGATTATGAATGTCTAACAAAGCACTGTCAGGGTTGTTCAAGTAATTTATTGGCACCAATGTTTGTGTAAAGAACTTCTATGGCCCGAGTGGAAACTTGGAAACGAGAAGAGTTCTAAACATTGTTAGAAGATCAGAGGTCAGTCGTGGTTTGAGGTATGTAGGCTACCTTGGGGATGGGGACTGTAAAGGACACACTACTGTTGTTAATAACAGACCATGTGGGGACACTCTGAATGTTTTGGGCATGTACAAAAAAGAATGGGAGATCGGCTGGGAAAATTATGTAAAGACTTCAGTGGAAAAAAACTGCCAGACAGAAAACACATATGTGGTCCAGATCGTCTTACAAAAAGTGAAACTGATTCTTTGACCCAATATTATGGACTAGCAATAAGGAGAAATATAGGAGATTTGGAGAATATGAGACGAGCTGTTTGGGCAACATGGTTTCACAGAGTGTCAACAGATGAAACCCCGCAGCATGGTTTGTGTCAAAAAGGGGAAGATTCGTGGTGCAGGTACTGGTTGAGCAATGCTACAGGCATATAATATACCCACAAGCATTCCTTACCACTTGCTGTAATGGAGGCAAATAGGCCTGTATACAGGGTGTTACAAAAAGGTACGGCCAAACTTTCAGGAAACATTCCTCACACACAAATAAAGAAAAGATGTTATGTGGGCATGTGTCCGGAAACGCTTAATTTCCATGTTAGAGCTCATTTTAGTTTGTTCTTCCACCCACGCCCAATGGAGCACGTTATCATGATTTCATACGGGATTCTCTACCGGCGCTGCTAGAACATGTGCCTTTACAAGTGCGACACAACTTGTGGTTCATGCACGATGGAGCTCCTGCACATTTCAGTCGAAGTGTTCGTACGCTTCTCAACAACAGATTCGGTGACCGATGGATTGGTAGAGGCAGACCAATTCCATGGCCTCCACGCTCTCCTGACCTCAACCCTCTTGACTTACATTTATGGGGGCATTTGAAAGCTCTTGTCTACGTAACCCCGGTACCAAATGTAGAGACTCTTCGTGCTCGTATTGTGGACGACTGTGATACAATACGCCATTCTTCAGGGCTGCATCAGCGCATCAGGGATTCCATGCGACGGAGGGTGGATGCTTGTATCCTCGCTAACAGAGGACATTTTGAACATTTCCTGTAACAAAGTGTTTGAAGTCACGCTGGTACGTTCTGTTGCTGTGTGTTTCCATTCCATAATTAACGTGATTTGAAGAGAAGTAACAAAATGAGCTCTAACATGGAAAGTAAGCGTTTCCGGACACACGTCCACATAACATATTTTCTTTCTTTGTGTCTGAGGAATGTTTCCTGAATGTTTGGCCGTACCTTTTTGTAACACCCTGTATAAGGATTTGGCAAACAAAAATTTACTTAGGAAAAGTATGCATGGTCTCTCTCAGAATGCAAATGAAAACTTCAACAGCTATATATGGGGCAGAATACCCAAAACTGTATTTGTTGGGCTGACAGTGCCGAAGATTGATGTAAAGGATGCAATAATAACGTTCAATGTTGGTGCAATTTCAAGGATCAATGTTATGAAGAAATTGAACATCCCAATGGGAAGGCATATGGCTTCAGCTCTGTTATTGATAAGCGGCGGGTAGTCGAAGCAGAGACAGCTGCAGAAGCCGCTACCAAGGAGTCAAGGATAAAAGAAAGAATGAAGAGGAAAAGTATAGAGGATAAGGAAACAGGAGGACAGCTGGAGTATACAGCTGGAATGTTCTAAACAAGTATAGTGATAAGTTAATAAATCTGTAAATCTTCTTTTGTGATTTACCGAAAACTTGAATTTGTATCATTAATTTACGCTTTTCTCCTAAATGACTGAAGTTAAACTCACAAAAATTGGTACAGATATTTAGAATGTGCTCATCTACCTACATTACCTACATTGCCCACTATGTCCCGAAAAATGTATAACATGATGATGATGTCGATGATATTTGAGCTACATTTTTAAATATTTTTGTTGTAGTAAAATAAATTACTTGTCTTTTTCACAGATCAGCATCAGGGAAGGAAATTAGAGGCATAAAACACTTACATTGATGTTGTCTGTACTCTGAGTCTTTTTCCAAGCTGCGCAACCAGTGGTTCCAAAGAAAATGGCACCGCAGTGAAATAGTGTTCCGTTTTTTATATTATTGTAATTTTTGTTGTCAGTAACTAAATATAATAAACATCTAAATGATTTTTTGGGAAATGCTTTGAATAATGACCCTAATTGTGTATAAGGATTTTGAGCTAACTCTTGTTTATAGATCAGTTGCACTATGAGGGTGAAGATAATGAATTCTAAAAATTCTGCCCGTTCAGGGGCATGTCCCCTTAATGGAGTGAAGTAGGAGGTGATAAGTTATTTGAAAACACGTTGCTATTAATGCAATTTTGAAGCAAGAGCTGCGAAAATTGGTATTTAGTTTCTGAGTCAGAAAGAAAGAAATATGTATTTCACCATTTTTAGAAATTTAACCACTGTGTGGGTAAAATAGAGAGTTAAAGATTTTTTAAAAGGAAACTTTATTAAAACTTCTTTCAGTGTTTTTGGATATTCAGACCCTAAAGAGATGTTTTATGAAATATTTCCCTATGAAAGTATTTTTTAAACTAAATCTGTGAAAATTTGAGTTTGGTTCTTGGTTAGAAAGAAAAATTACGTATTTCACTGTTTTCGGAAACCAAAACCCTATGGGGGTGGAATCGGGAATGAAAGATTTTCTGGAAATATTTCATAATAAAATCATTTATGAAGGTAAATTAATGAAAATTTGTATTTGGTTTCTCTGTTAGAAATTTAAAAAAAAGTACGCATTTCACTGCTTTTGGACAGACAACGTCTAATGGGGTCAAACAGGGACTGGAATGTGCACACATCAAAAAAGCTTTACATCACCCCGGTTCCCAGAACTCCTGAAGATAGACGTTGACTACTGACTGTGGACACTGTATCACAGGCACAGTCCCTTTGACTCTTCAGACATGTCACAGAATCTCCCCCCCTCCCCCTCCCCTCAAAAACAAAAGATGTAAACAACCATGTATGAGCAGCGCCTATTAGACGGAGGGGTTCCGACAGCCGATCAGTTCCAGTCATTCCACCAGAAATCTGTAGTTCAGGCATGCCTAGACAGTCGATACCGCGGTTCGATCGCGTCCGCACTGTTACTTTGTGCCAGGAAGGACTTTCAACAAGGGATGTGTCCAGGTGTCTTGGAGTGAACCAAAGGGATGTTGTTCGGATCCGGAGAAGACACAGAGAGACAGGGACTGTCGATGACATGCCTCGCTTGGGCCGACCAAGGGCTACTACTGCAGTGGATGACCGTTATCTACGGATTATGGCTAGGAGAAGCCCTGACAGCAACGCCACCATTTTGAATAATGCTTTTCGTGAAGACACAGGCTGCATGATGAGCAAATTCACTCCCAATGACAACGGCGAGGTCCATCTTTGCAACCACGACAACATGCAGTGCAGTACAGATTGGCCCAAAACCATGCCGAATGGACCGCTCAGGATTGGCATCACGTTCTGTTCATCGGTGAGTGTCGCATATGCCTTCAACCAGACAGTCATCGGAGAGGTGTTTAGAGGCAACCCGGTCAGGCTGAATGGCTTAGACTCAATGTTCAGCGAGTGCAGGAAGGTGGAGGTTCCCTGCTGTTTTGGGGTGGCATTACGTGGGGCCGACGTACGCCACTGGTGGCCATAGAAGGCGCCGTAACAGCTGTACGATACGCAAATGCCATCCCCTGACCGATAGTGCAACCATATCGGCACCGTATTGGCGAGGCATGCGTCTTAATGGACGACAATTCGCGCCCCCATCGTGCACATCTTGTGAATGACTTCGCTCGATTAGAGTGGCCAGCATGTTCTCCAGACATGAACCCTATCGACATGCCTGGGATAGATTGAAAAGGGCAGTTTACGGACGACGTGACACACCAACCACTCGGAGGGATCTACGCCAAATCACCGTAATGACAATTTTAAAAATTGAGCTAATTGTTCGACCTTGGAGGCACAATATGTGCTACAACTGTTCCATGAGCACTGCGACAGGAGTAGGAAATGTCGTGAGATTACACTTGACTGTGGAAATGATCATCCACATCAGTATGGCAATTTCTTATGGTGTGATGAAGTGGTATTTAATGAGGGAAGTTTTGTGAAACGTCGTAGTTACAATATTAGTCAAAACTGGATCTAAATGTAACGGTTGAATAAATGCAACTAAGACCAAGGGTAACGATCAGGTGTGGAATGACATGAAGCAGTCATTGGCCCATACATGCTACGCAACACCATGTATGTTGGATGACACATGGAGTTGCTTTGAACGTATATGTGCCATGTGATTCACGAATGGGAAAAAGGAAGCGAATTGCTGCTGGTCCAACGTGAAGCACTACCCCATTACGCAACTCCAGTGAGAGAATGGCTTGATAACAATTTCTCGAGCAGCTGGAATGTCTCTTGGGAACCGACAGAGTGGCTTGTATGCATCCCTGATCTTCCTTTGGGATTGGGCTAAGGGACAAGCGTAGTAGTTAAAACCAGTCTTGAACAAAACATCTATGGAATGTTTGCAAACGTTCCAGTTGAGATGCTAAGAAAAGCTGTTGGTCCATTTCCTAATAAACCCAAGATTTGTGGGAAAAATGAAGGTGCACGCGTTGGAATACAACTTTATTACGAAATGGAACACCCTAAGAAGGTATTGAATGGAAATAAAACTACGATAAATTGTATGTCAACAGCTGAAACAACAAAATTGAAAATTGAAGATTATGTACCAATCAAATCACATGTCAAGTCTAAAATGGTAAATGCCGAACTTAAGAAGATTTTCGACGTATACACTGGTCCATTGAAACTTTTGTAAAATCGACATCCAAATGCTCATCACTTGATTAATCCAAAACCTAGGAAATTTCTTGGGCTTAGGAATGTTACTTCCTTGAAACCTCACAAATAAAAGGGTAGAGATGATTCACAAAGAACTTGAGGTTGAAAGAAAAAAGGTTTTTCACCGTGCTTATTAAATATTGAAAAATAAATTAATGGATTATCAGATTTATGTACATATATGTATTTTCATAATTTTTCTTGAGATGCGTCAACTTTTTATGATGATGTAAAATGAATTCCCAGAGGATCATAATCATTTGTACATTATATGCCTAAGGAGATGAAGACCTTCAGCTGTTGTAGCACTGTTTTATCCTCATTTTCTGTGCAGCATCATCTTTCTCTGTTTTCCAGTCTATAACCGTTATATGTTCCATCCTTACTATCTCTCTTCCTTATGACGTTTCTGCTGCAAATAATACGTTGTAAAGTTATGTGATTACTTAGTTACATGATCTTATCTTTGAGAGCAAGAGTAATATTAGATTGACATAAAATTTGCGTTTAACAAAATATAATTGCAAAATATACTTTTTGCAGTTACTTAAACGGCATTAGAATAAAAGATTTTAATCGGAGGCGAGGACGTATGGCATTTGCATGGAAATATATCTATGGCTGCGCATTCGATCCACAGGGTGATATCAATGTATTTCTGCGAGCTGCACCGTCGTGACGTCTTTGTGATTTAATTACAGAAATTGCCGGATTCCAAGATTTCTCCAAGCTGATGCCGCTATCTCTGTTAATTAAATTCGTCGCCAAGCGAATTTCAATTTCTTCCTACACTACTGAGTCCCAGAAGGATGTAGTCGCGGCTAAAATTTCGACGTTATCGTACACTATAGAGTGTCCAGTGTCAATACAGTGCTCGGCTACCGCAGATGTATTAGGTTGTAAGAGCCGCGTGTACTCCGGTGCTCTGCGAATCTCTCCTGGATAGTACGTGTCGTCTGTCCGATGTATGAACGGCCCCACTCACAGGGGATCTTGTTAACCCTAGGCTTACGAAGCACCAAATCATCTTTAACGGAGCCCAGGAGTGCTGCTGTCTTTGGTGGAGGGCGAAAAATCACTTTCACTTCATGGTTACTGAGGATCCGTCATATTTTTGACGTAAGGCAGAAAAGCCATCGATTTAAAACTTTCCTTGTCTTCTTCTGATTTTTTTATACCCACAGCGTGTCTCATTTGTAGCGCCTTATGTATCTGCTGTTGTGAGTGCCCGTTGGCTTCAAAATCTCTTCTCAGGTGTAAAAGCTCGTCCTCCAGACTGCTCTCGTCAGCAATGTCATGTGCTCTGTGTACTAGAGTTCTGAGTACAATCATCGTCTGTGAAGGATTGTGGAAGGATGGTGGCAGCTTTTGCGCGTAAATATAAATCCGTATGGGTCGGTTTTCGATAAACCGCGTGTCCCAAGGTGCCATCATCTTTACGCCGTACCATCACATCCAAAAATGGAAGGCATCCATCTTTTTCGATTTCCATCGTGAACTGAATTTGTTCGTGGATGGAGTTCAGATGATCTAAAAATCCTTTTAACTTGTCTTCATCGTGGGGCCACACTACATACATGTCGTCAACATACCCCCAAAACACTGTGGGCTTCAAGCTTGCAGATTCCAGCGTCTTCTCCTCGAAGTTCTCCATAAAAAGTTGGCCACCAAAGGCAACACCATCAGGCTGTTCATAAAATTCGTTATTGAATAAAAATATGTCGAGGTCAAAACATTTTCAAATAAAGCTGAAATCTCTTTATCGAAACTTTTTCCAGTGAGAGACAGTGATTGCGAAAGATGAACAACGACGCTACATCGAAACTGACAAACATATCAGAATTGCTCAGATTGAGTGATTTCAGTTTGCCAATGAAGTCCACAGAGTTACGTATATGATGAGCGCATTTTCCCACCAGAGGCCTTACTAACGATGCTAAGTGTATGGCACAGTCATAGGTTGGAGAGCCAATGTTACTCACTATTGGACGCCTCGACTTCATCCTTCTGGGACTCAGTAGTGAAGGAAGAAATTGAAATTCGCTTTGCGACGAATTTAATTAACAGAGATAGCGGCTTCAGCTTGGACAAATCTTGTAATCCGGCGATTTCTGTAATAAAATCACAAAGACGTCACGACAGTTCAGCTCGCATTGATACATCGATATCACCCTGTGGATCGACTACGCAGCCACAGATCTATTTCCGTGCATATGCCATACGTCTTTGCCGCCGATTAACGCCTCTAGTGCCTTGTGTACATGTGGCCGCATGCGCAGCGGTGCGGTCCACTGCTTTAAAAGGACGGAGCAAGTACTGGAGCGTCAGTCACCTCGGCTCACTCTGAAGATGGCTGGACAGTATTCAGCAGAAATATAAGAAGAAGAAGTCACGCTTGATGTATTATCTATCAGTATTTGCGCTGTGAAAATATGAAGATGCACGATATTAGAATACGTTAACTTGTTTTGTCATTTTGAAGATCGACAGGTCTTGATACATTTCTGACTTGAAGTCAGCGCATGAATTATGATAGAAGAGCCAAAATCGGACTATTAACTAAAGCTTTGAGATAAAGTTTGTCGTATGATAATAACTTTGGTTTATTGTCCTAATGACACAGGGTTGCCCATAATTATGTATATGCTGTTTGACTGACTGTGGTATTAACTTTGATTTATTGTCCTAATGATACAGGGTGGCCTATAATCATGTATATGATCTTTAACTGATTGTAGTATTTGTAATTCTGTACAAAAAGTTTCGATATGGCAACACTGTTTAGCCCCAGAGTGCGGATGATGGTTACTGGACTTAGAGCCATTATTGTGTGCCAGAAGACATAGCGAAATGGTGGTTTCTGGCCCAGTGTGTGTACTATGTGCGTTTTTATTCTGCAACAAACAACTGCGCAGTGGTGAGATGCAGGATGGCAGTCGATTTTGGAGGAAATAACCCATTTGTGTTTAGAATAAATTTGACGCTACTGGTAATATTTTGCACGCAAAGGTAAGGGATAGGCCGTGGAGTGCGCATACAGCTTCTGCCAGTCATCATGTGTTGGAAGCAGTTAACCCATGGGAAGCTAATATCTCAACAGCTTGAGTCTAGTGTGTTGAACATTTCACGCAGTATACTGCAGAGAATAAAGAAGGACCTGAAATTAAAGCCATACCAGTGCAAGAGTAGCTGAACAAAACATCACCAAAACACTGTTTCGGTCGACATGAGTCTGTGGAGTGGCCAGCTCACTCTCCTCATTTGACACCACACGACGTTTTCTTGAGGAGCGTTTTAAAGGATAAAGTGTATCAAGATAACGTACATAATTTGGCTGAACTCTGGGAAGCTATCACAGAAGAGATCCGCAGGAACTTGTGACAACACTGCTTTTCGTCTCCAAACAGGTATCGATTTGGGTGGTGGGCTGGTGAACCATACCACAGTGGACAGAGATCAAAATTTTTGTAAGGGAAAGTATGAATGTAATATATTCATTTGCAATTTTATATTCATAATGTGTTGCTAGTTTATTTACTGCGGTCTTTGAAACATCATATTCCAAATTATGAGAGACCCTATATTAAGTAGTAAATGACATGTAAGTAAACTGTTTTTTAGATCATATTGACTGGCGAAACACTTACAATGATAAAAAACATGTTCTGAATGATAGTTGAGTGAAATATGTGTACTGAAATTGGCTGTAATTGAACTGTGAATACACAGTTCACAGAATGACCTATTGTATGAAGTTAATGGGTTTAAGAATACATTGAAATGATGTACTGAAGTAGAGTCTTGGTGTGCAGCTGAAGAGATACTGAAGTACATAAATTTTTGATGATGCTGAAACTGAGGGAATGTTGATGATTACGTTAAGAGTAAAGTCAAGGTTAGGGAAATTTTATTTGTTCTTTATTACAGTGTCATGTTTTACAATACCAATACAGATATTCCTATATATTCAATTTTTCTACCCCTTATGTCTGTCCAAAGTTATCATCATTTTATTATAATTGTCGATGTTATTTTAAGTTTTTTCTTTCAATTATCAGAACCAGAGTAACCACATATTAAGCTATATATATATATATATATATATATATATATATATATATATATATATTTGTGTGTGTGTGTGTGTGTGTGTGTGTGTGTCTGCGTGTGTGTGTGTGTGTCTATAGCTTAATATGTGGTTACTCTGGTTCTGATAATTGAAAGAAGAAACTTAAAATAACATTCAATAATTATAACAATATGATGGTAAGTTAGGACAATTACAATGACATAAGTGCTAAGAAAATTGAATATGAAGGATTATGTGTAGTAGCAGAATGTCGCTGACCATCTGGTGACATTAAAATGTTAAAGAAAGCGTGACCGTTGTAGAATTTCATAATTAATGATATCTGAAAATGGATTAGATAGCGTTCTGAGAAGGAAATTTATGAAATGTTAAGCTGAGAGAAGATTTAGCTTAATATGATAATGAAAGCACTAATTTTGCTATCTAAAAGAGTAATAATACAATATTCTTTTTGCTAATATGTCTTACTTTGGGAAAACGTTCAAGTTAGTATGTTTCTCCAAGAAATTAAGTAAATGCCAAATGCTTAAACCTGGTTTTCATTCAAGTATGTATAACTGGTAACATTGCCAGAAAGGATTCGTGACTTTTTTCTTTTCTTGTAGCTGACATTACACTCACACAAAGGACATTCTGTTACACCAAGATGTGAGAAGGGTTCATACTCATGAAAAAGGACATTCTAAGCAAAGAGAGAACAAGGACTGATACAGTGCTAGTAATAATACGCTGTAATACCTAGGACATGGAAAAGACTAAGTGAAGTGCAGGAAGGTTAGGTAATTATATTTTTTATAAAGTGAAAACTATGTACATGTTTCTATCTGATGTCAAAAACACTGTTAAACGATATGAAAAAGCAGTGAGGCACTGTATGCAAATTCAAAGAGAATTTTACATGTAGAACTTCAACACCAAATATATTTATGCCGACTACTGTTTAATTTGTTGTCAATTTTTTTCTATGTCATTTTAAAATGTCTGTTTGTTTTATGTAATTGTACTTAAAATAACCTTTAATCACAACAGAGTCTAAATGTCAGATACATTTCATTTGCACACCTCTTTTTTCGTGAAGCATCGAAGTGGCTGATACGCTATAATTTAAATTCAGTATTATAATCATACTAATTGCTTACCATGATTATTCAAAAAGATAAAATTGATAGAAAAATGGCTTTCTATTAATCATGGAAAGCAATGACAATGGCTATAATATCAAATTCAAATATTCTTCACTTTACACTGTAGTGCATCAGCTACTTCAATATATAGAACGTATGGCCCCTTAACATAAGAAAAATGGAATACGTTAAAATCATACACACATTCACAACCATGTGTAGCCTTGTGTAAAGAGCAGTGATAAGCAGCAAAGGATAACACAAAAATCACATAAGTAACACTCTCATTCCATCACTCAAATACACAGGGAGGAAAAAGGCAGCATTCATTTCAACAACCCGCCATTACAAAATTATTCAGAATCCACGAAAAGAGGGCATGGGTGACATGTGGTCACAAAAATATGTTAAAAATTAGTGATATGTGGGACTTGTGAAAGCAAGAAAAGGTGTGTTCAGGGCCTAATCAGTTACTGTTGGCTGCATAGTAAACACATACACTTTGTATGATTAAAAACAATCATTTTAACAAAATTGACTGCAATACAAGCTACACTGACAGCTGAAGGCCTTATTAAGGAAGAATTCAAAATTATTTGTCAGCTGAAGGCTACAAGCAATACTTCACAACAATTAGCAGCTGAAAGCCTGAATTACAAGTGAGAAAGACAACTACACGTTGAAAATAGGAAAATAATTTCTAAAACACTCATTCAAAAAAATGGACTGTAACACAAGCTACACTGATGGCTGAAGGCCTTATTAAGGAAGAATTCAAAATTATTTGTCAGCTGAAGACCACAAGCAATACTTCAGAAAAGTTAACGGCTGAAGGCCTGAATCACAAATCAGGAAGACAATTACACTTTAAAAATACCAAAATAATTTTTAAAGATCTTTTTTAAATAAACTGACTGTAACACAAGCTACACTGACGGCTGAAGGCCTTATTAAGAAAGAATTCAAAATTATTTGTCAGCTGAAGACCACAAGCAATACTTCAGAAAAGTTAACGGCTGAAGGCCTGAATCACAAATCAGGAAGACAATTACACTTTAAAAATACCAAAATAATTTTTAAAGATCTTTTTTAAATAAACTGACTGTAACACAAGCTACACTGACGGCTGAAGGCCTTATTAAGAAAGAATTCAAAATTATATGTCGGCTGAAGGCCACAAGCAATAGGAATAATTTAAACAAAATATTATTTTTAAACAATTGACACAATCAGACCAAATAAAAAAGGGAGTGATCCACAGACAGTGCTCCAAGGATCGACCTGATAAAAATTCCTAAAGCTGTATAAGCGGTGAGACAGGTAGCCAAGAGTTATGCTCACCTAATAGGATGGCAACTCAAACAGATAACCAGTACAACGATGGAATAATTCAGGCGAGGACGAAGTGACAGACAGCACTGCGCCTTCAGAATCCGGTGTTTAAAACATCGAAAGGCAGAAGGAACCACTACAACCAAGGTAGACAAAAGAAACCACACTCCACACCGCAATCAAGGAGGCTGTCGAACTACGAGTCATGCCCGACAGCATCGGCAAGACGAGGAAAAGTACACTGCCGCAAAAGTACGCTGATCTCCAGGACAGGTAACTGGGACGTTAGCGGCCACTAGGCAGTAAAATACCGCTGGTTGCACTTCAGCGAATAATAACACAAAATTCAAAACTAATAACAGGCAGTAGAAGACATCTGATAGATTCTGCCAACTCGACACACTCCACTTGCTGCTGTTCGTCTGTAGGCGACCTTTGAGCAGCAACGCACGAACAAATGGCGTGATCACCAAAATGGAGGTTTCACTACCGGATTAATGTTCACTCAACTGAACCTGCTGGGTCAGGATGACAACGAGGTTGTGGCCCTCGCACCTACAGCCCCTCGATCCGGCAATGCCTGCATGCCGCCAGCGGTCACGGCATGTCCTCACGCAGCCGGACTTCTCTGCTGCTCCGTCCCAACCAAACTACCGACACACCCGACCCGGAAAACACTTCACGTCCTTCTAAAGATAGTACTGGTACTAGATATCGATAAACGTTGTTGCTGCCAATCACGGACAGACAACGCTAGGAAACGTAGTGGCGCCAATAAACAGAAGAAGAAAACGAGACGACACTATCCCTATTATACGATGCCAACCAACCAATGGCAGCAACATGAGCCACACAAGGATCAGTTAGAAAATGGAAAATGGAAAGAAACGTACTGAAAGGTGAGTAATAGTGAAAGGCAGTAAGCTAACAAAGGAAGAACAAGTGCTATGGCTTAAGAACGTTGGTTATGTAGAAACAAAGACAATTCGTGTATCTTCCAAAGCCACACTCTTTTTGAATTCAAGAAGGAAGGCCATGGAGGAACAAGAAACAAGTGTGGAGAGTGCGTAGGATTAATACTCGTTTGTTTGAGGAAATGCTCAGTCACATAGTACCAACACGTAGCGATGTAGGGATGTAGCGAACAGAGATCTGATGTGCTGTCAAATAATATAAGATAAATGTCCAAATGTACAAATCTGACAAGAAACCACATGTTCAATTTGATTAGCAATCAGCTCGCGAAAACCAAATCACATTGCATTATAAGCCCACGTGGTAGCAGTTCAGAAGGAACTGTGCACACCTTACTAACTCAATTACTGCAGTCACAAATCGATGAAAAGAAATTTAGAGTAAGGAGGGGAAGCACTTTCCCTAACATAGTACAGCTGAAAGAAATATTTTAAATACTTTTACAGATTAAGAATTGACATTCGATCACCTAAGCCCATTACTGAACTACACTGCTGAAGTGGGCATGTCCATACACTTGCGAGGCCAGTCAAAACGTAAATCTCCCTTGGATACTGACCAACTGTTCTGCTATGTACCCTCACCAGGTTAGGTTGGCAAAAGTCATACTCTGTAATACAGACTTTGGTAGAGCATTTGCCCACAAAATGCTAAGGTCATGAGTTCGAGTTTCGCTCCAGTACATAGTTTTAACCAGCCAAGAGCTTCATATAAGCACACACTCCACTGCAGTGTGAAAACTTCATTCTGGCAGACTTTGACGGCGGGAATTTTTAAATGGATTCACTCACACAAAGAGTCATTCATGATATCTATTGGCAGAAAGACGCGATGTGAAAACAAATACATCTTGTTTTTCCTCCACGACCTTTTTATCATCTCAAATATGTAACAGCTGCTCTTAAATCTCTCTTGTGCTCACACCTGGAGCTCTCATTTGTATGAAACAGCTCCGACCGATTCTGAAGATGACAGAATCTGCACGTACTAGTGCTGCTCCGTCACTACCAATACTGCTACCAACAGCATATTTTTCCATAACATGAAAGGGAAGCAGTATCTGAGACGACAGTGAGACTGGGTTGTAAACTCCCCAGTGAATTTGACAGTGAGCAAGCAGTAAGAGAAACCAAGGGGAAAAATTTTAAGTGGCTTTAATATTCAGTACAAAGCAATAAAAATTTTGAGGTTTGCCAAAAACTGAAATTCTTTCAAAGACGACAAAGTGCTTGGAAAATCAGTTGTACAGAATGGATAGTGTCTTGAAAAGACGCCGTAAGATGTATTTGAAGAAAACTAAGACAGGAGTAGTTGAATTTAGACGAATTACATCAGGCTGTGCTGAGGAAATTGGATACGGAAATGTAACACTAGAACTAATTGATGAGTTTTGCCATTTGTGCAACAAAATGGCTGATGATGGCCAAGGTAGAGAAAATATAAAATGCAGACTGGCCATATCAGGAAAAGCATTCCTGAAAAATGGAACACTGCTAATGTATAAAATAAATTTAATTTTAAGGGTGTCTTTTCTGAAAGTATGTGACGGGAGTGAAGCCTGCCGTGGAAGTGGTCGATGACTCTCAGACAAGAGGAGAATGGAAACCTTTGAAATGTGGTGTTACAGGAGAATGCTAAGGATTAAGGATTAGGTGGCTAGACTGGATAATTGATTCTATTTTTAGCCCACCAATGAGTCGTCCTCCAACGTTTAAACTTCAGAGAGATGGCTTCGGAACCTCCCATCCTCAACAGCATTTTTAAGACTACTCAGTAAGCTCATTTCCTGCACGTTCATGGAAGAATCCCTCATCCAACCAGGACTTGGCGTCAGCTGGGCGTAGTATGCTTTTACCCAGTGTCGGTAAGGCATGGCCTGGCTTTCTTTACATTTGAGAGAGAGATAAGAACCTGTTAAAATGTTTCCTTCACCTAAAGTCACTTCACTGGCCTGTGCATAATGTCAAATGGAGAGTGTTCTGGGTCCAGTTGTAAATGTAGCCATATATTTTCTATGGGCGAGTCTCCACAGTCAATCATTGTAACGTTTTAGATGGAGTCGTGCATTGTCTATTGCATTTCCGCCGTTCATGGAGAAAGTTTGTGGCGACTACAAGGAGGTCACTGGACAGAACAACATGGGTCAGCAGCTCAACAGGACTGGATGGCCAGAACTGTTATCTCGCCCCCCGCCCCGCCCTCCTTCTCGTCAGTGGGGCATCACAAGCCCACCTGTGCCTGTAGGGAGTGCCACAACACTAGCCTCGTCCTGTCAACCTCAGTGTAGCTAACGTCACCCATTCACAGCCCTACTGTCGGTCGACCTCTTGCTGAGGTGCGTGGGCATGCTGTGACTTCATGATGGACCCAAACTGACTGCACTGATGGAGTGTGGGATGGAGGCAGGGGTCAAGGCAAGCAGGTAGAAGCCTGCCAGGAAACCAATGTGCCTGGATTACGGATCTGTTTGCTGTAAAATCGCCCACACGAAGACGAATGGGTCAGGGCAGACCCACTCAGCAGGGGAGAGGGGGAGGCGGCAGGGTCAGCCTATGTATGGGGGCTTTAAAGGCCTTAAAATTCCTCATACATACACTGACCAATCGTTTGACCCCAACATCCCCTTTGCAAAGTGTGCTTGCCGTAACATGTCTGCCTTTGTTTGGGCGATTTTTTAGTGGTTGGGCTCTGGACCAAGTGTGTCAACTTGCTGGAAGATCTCTACCTGCTTGCCCCAGCCGCTATCTGCCAACTCACAATCTGTCAGTGCAGGTAGGGTAGGATCTGCTGCCGGCGCTGGTGGCCGAGCGGTTCTAGGCGCTTCAGTCTGGAACTGCGTGGCCGCTACGGTCGCAGGTTCGAATCCTGCCTCGGGCATGGATGCTTGTGATGCCCTTAGGTTAGTTAGGTTTGAGCAGTTCTAAGTTCTAGGGGACTGATGATCTCAGATGTTAAGTCCCATTGTGCTCAGAGCTATTTGAACCATTTTTAGGATCAGATATGCAAGTGGGGTGTTCCCACAAACAATCTGATGGGATGGGAGCGAGGGGATGTCGACCAACAAGTTGGGGTATGAATGGACAGCTTCAGTGTTGACCTCAGCTCGCAAAAAAATCTAACATTACATTTCAGTAGTATCATTACTGTAATTAGTATCATTATTAAATACGTTGATGGAAAC
This sequence comes from Schistocerca americana, assembly GCF_021461395.2. Taxonomy (NCBI): domain Eukaryota; kingdom Metazoa; phylum Arthropoda; class Insecta; order Orthoptera; family Acrididae; genus Schistocerca; species Schistocerca americana. The sequence continues at coordinate 439,830,152 of NC_060126.1, forward strand.
ATGACTCTAATGGTGAATAGCTGAATCACCATAATAAAAATCAGATGTGTCATGCTGGAAATGGACTGACGCCTATCAAATGTTTGAGCTCTACGGACCAGAATGTTTAGCGCAAGGCTGACTGCGCTCAATCACACAGAGGTGTTTGAGAAGCTCTAAAATTGGATTTTTAATCAATTCTAATTCCCATCACTATGCATAGTTTTGGTGTCTGCGATGCCCCTGGCAGCGTCAACCACACTGGCGTTACCGCAGCCTCCATCGGCGGTCGCAGCCACAAAAGACGCACGAGCTTTCGGTGCATTGCCCGCTGGGCATACGAAGTGCTGGCAGCTGCAAGAACCACTTGACCCCTGGCACGCCTCGCTACGCCAGCTAGCGCCTCGTATTTCTCAGCGACGCCATCAATCATCCCCTCCCGCGCCCCGTCTTTCTTACGCCGCTGACAGACAATAGACAGCGACGACCGCCCGTGCCCCTGCTTAAGCATGCAGCCACAGCCGGCGTCGGCTCGCCGGTACGCGCTCCTCATTAAGGACGGGAGCGTTTTTGCCGTGCCGAGTCGGCTGGCGCGTTCTTCCTCACCCGAGGGCGCCCGGCTCGCCTCAGCTGGCCCGGGAGTTTTCTCAGCTCTCAACTAGCTGACCGGCCTAATGTTTTCCTGATGACCACCCGTACCGCAACGTTCGGACTCTTGAAGTGCTGACCGATTTCAGGACTCAGTCGGACAGCGGTGATCTCGGCTTCTCCTCGCAAATGGCTGTCTCAACGCTTCACGTGCCTAAGTGATTTTTCCAGTACAACAGTTAAATGTGTGGCTACATGTACTCTCTTTAGGAATAGGAATGAATAAAACTGCTCAGTTCATTATGGTTTTCTACGATCAACGATGTCTTATTGGGTGATAAATGTATAAAGTGTTAGACAATGTAAAACGGTGCAAGGTGTTGGAAATTATGAGAGAAAAAGGAATAAGCTATAAGGAAATACGACTAATATACAATATGTACGAGAATCAAAAGGAAACACAAATAGTGGAAAGCAAAGAACCAAGTGTTCGGATTGAAAAGGGCGTGAGGCAGGGATACCTACTGTTCAATCTCTACATTGAAGTACCAATGACGAAAGGTTGAAGAATGGTATGGAAATTCAGGGTGAAAGAATATCAATGAGAAGATTCTCTGATGACATTGCTACCGTCAGTGAAAGTAAGGAAGAGGTACAGAATCTGTTGAATGGAATAAACTATCTAATGGGTGTAGATTATGGACTGAGACTAAATCGAAGAAAAATGAAAGTAATGAGAAGCAGCAGAAATGAAAATACCGAGAAACTCAACGTCAGGACTGGAGATCACGATGTAGATGCAGCTGAGGAAGTAGGCAGCAAAGTAACCCACAACGGACGGAGCAAAGAGGACATAAAAATCAGACTAGTATTGGCGAAACGGGAATTCCAGGCCAAGAGAAGTCTACTAGCACCAAACGTAGGCTTTATTTTGGGAAAGAAATTTCTGATAATGTTCGTGTGGAGCGCAGCACTGTATAATAGTGAAACATGGGCTGTGGGAAAACCGGAACAGAATTGAACCTTTTGAGACGTGCTGCAACAGGGGGATGTTGAAAGTTGTGTGCAATGACAAGCTAAAAAATGAAGATGTTCTCCACAGGAACAGCGAAGAAAGGAATATATGCAAATCACTGACAAGAAGAAGGGACTGGATTTAAGAACATCTGATAACACATCAGGGGATAACTTCAGTGGTATTAGAGGGCACTGTAAAGCATAAAATCTGTAGAGGAGGACATAGACTGAAATACATACAGTAAATAATTGAGGAGGTAGGTTGCAAGTGCTACTGTGAGATGAAAAGATTGAAATTTTTTTAAATCAGGCTTATCAGTTTCGATCGCACTCTCAGAATTTCGACATACGTGGAAGGTACTAAGTCTTAGAACAGATAAAGGTGAGAAAGGGAAAATGACGTTAATACACAAAGTACCATCCACCATGTACTGTAAGGTGCCTTGTGGAGAACAGATGTCATAGATGACAATCATTCCCGAAATGTTTGTGGCAACCAACCAAGAACAGGCATTTCAGACGAAAACCGAGCTAGGAAACTGACCCTGAACCTTACTCCATCTTGATACAGAAAACTGTTAACTGTTATAAAAAAACGGAGTGAGTGATTACAGTTATTTATATCAACAAATGGACAGTTACAGCTGCAAAATCAAGAAAACACCAAGAAAATCCAGAAGAATGTCACTAGGAAGTAGAAACTGCGTACACCCTGTTCAGGATATTGTAATCGAACTGTGGTCTGAGTTTAGATCGCTAGGACTCAGGAGCTTCTGAGGACTGAGACTTGTGACAACCAACCCGTGTGACAATCTGACCTGGTCTCCCCTAGACGATAGTGTGCAACATCTTCTCTCGACTTTATTCTGTGGGCTGGCTGTGACAACCAGGCATTTCACGCGGGCGTCGCAGGTGGACATATATACCTCACACACAAGTCACGAGTGTTCTCTCCAGTGAGCTTCTGTCCTTTATATACGTGTTGCTGAGGTAGAAGATATCTACTGCTCCTGAGTCCGAATTAATAGTGCGCTTGGCTATTGGCAATGACTGTTCAAACATTTTAGAGAACTCAATACAATTTTACTGATATCCTGAACTATCCTTGTGGAATGTATACCTCTCCTATTCAGTCACTTTGAAGCAATCACTCTCGTTTGAAGACAATCATAATACTGAAATTGGTATTATTAACAGCACGCAACTGTAGTATGTCATGATGATTTCTACAATGGCAGGAGCTTACGGATTAGTCACCTCTTGGAGAGGACTACCAAGGTGGAGATGACCCTGACAAAAGATTGAATAAGCAACGAAATGATAACATTCTACGAGGCTGATTGTGAAATGTCAGAAGTCTGATTTTGAGATGGAGATTACAAAATCTTAGAAGTGGAATTCAAAGTTTCAGTCTAGGTATAGTCGAGATAATGAATTGAAAAGGAAAGAAGCTAACGATTTCCGGCCAGACGAATTGAGGGTAATATCAACATTACAGAAAATATTACAGTAGGAGAAGGATTTGCCACGAATGCGAAGATAGAACAGACAGTGAGTTAATGTGTACAGTTTAAGTGACAGGATTATTCTCATCAAAGTTGACAGCAAACCAATGCGGACAATAACGGTTTCGGTACACAAACCGAAGTCACAAACAGAAGTTGAACAGATAGAGAAAGTGTATTGCGACGTACGGGCTGTACATCTAACGCCTGTACGCCTGACATACCGGCAACCCTTCCTACAGCAGTGGTGCATGAGCGGCCTAGTTTGAAGGTGTCACACAGCAGACGACAGAGCTTCAATCATGCACGCTGCCTATTGCAGTAGACGGTAATGCAGGCACCACCAGAGGTCACTGGTCACGCAGACCTGTTTGCGTCCACGGGCCACGTGATCGCAAATAGTTCCTCTAGTATCTCTACGTGGCATGGGTATTAAGGGCGGCGTAAAGCCTCTCTGAGGCATCTTCCATCGGGTTCAGGGCTATATGCCAACTGCATAGGCATTTCTTCAAATCGAAACCTTCTCTACGTACGTCCGCACCGGCGACCACAGAGCAAGGCAGCTGCCTTCAACACCACCAGGACTTGTCCTCCGCAATGGAGACGACCACGGAACTTGCAATCGCCCGTCGACCTTCATTACGTTATTTTGTTCTACTTTCCGAGTGAATATTATACCTTGACTGTTTCATCAATACGATCTTCAGCCTAAATTCGGACTTGAGAAAGTTCAGTGATAGTCACTAACTTTCTCTAACTATTCTAATGATAACCATTTCTCTAAGGGAGAAATATTTTAGTTTGTGTACTTTTCAGAAAAACTGTCTTACGTTATTTACCTGGCCGTTGTTCTCATTGTGCCTCGACCGGCGCCAAACTTAGTACATTGAACGGATAACTCGTTATGAAAAGGGGTATGAAAACCTAAGACTCGTGGGGGAATGGGGCATGGTAGTAATGGAGAGAACAGTTACGAGAGAAATGGTCTCCGCATCAAGAATGCGATTGGGGTAACAATAATCGAGCTTTGCAATAAATTTGAGCTAATAATGGCAAATAAATGTCCATTAATCGCGAGAGGAGAAGGTATAATTGCAAACGTCCCGCAGACATGACTAGATTCCAGCTGAATTACGTCATGATCAGACAGAGATTCCAAATTCAGATAGTGAAATTTGGAAATTTTAAACTATTCAAAATATATCATTATTGAAGAACTACTACAGTATTTTTAAAGTTACATCTATGAACACTGGTTACAAATAAAAAAATACTTCCTTCGGTGTTTTTGGAAACTGAACCACTAAGGGGGTGAAACCGGGCCAGACTTATTCACCGACTCATCATTGTCCAGCCCAATGCGTTAGGGACAGAAACTTGAAGATTCAAGAGGGTGCGGATCTTATACTGTAGGCGTCGTTTAAGAAGGAAAATTCCATTCCTAAGGGAGTGAAGTAAGCGATAAAAGGCTGTTTGAAACTGCGTCGCCACTATGAGAATTTTGAAGCTAAAACTACGAGGAATCTCACTCAGAAAATAAAAATGCGAGTTTCAGCATTTTTGGAAATTCAGTTACTAAAGGGGTAAAACAATGGGAGAATTTTTTTTCGAAATAAATAATAACTAAAGAACTATTAAAGGATGTTTAAGCTTACATCTATGAACATTGATATTTGTCCTCCCAGTTAGTAGTTAAAAAAAAACGTGTTTCAGTGTTTCTGGAAATTCAACCCCTAAGGGAGCACAATAGGGGACGAAAACTTTTAAAAAATATTTCGTTACAGTAAAAACATTTTAAAGCTACGTTTATGAAAATTGGTATTTCCTTTCTTGGTCAGATATTAAGAAATGCGACATCTCGGCCGCTCTCACTATTCATCGGATTTACTTATGACGATAATACATTGACGCGCCAAACTGGTATAGGCATGCGTATTCAAATACAGAGATATGTAAATAGGCAGAATACGGCGCTGCGGTCGGCAAAGCGTGTATAAGACAACAAGTTTCTGGCGCAGTTGTTAGATCAGCTACTTCTACTACAATGGCAGATTATCTAGATTTACGTGAGTTTGAACGTGGTGTTACAATCGGTGCACGAACGATGAGACACAGCATTTCCGAGGTAGCGATGAAGTGGCGATTTTCCTGTACGACCATTTCACGATAGTAGGCCTACCTGAATACCAGGGATCTGGTAAAACATCAAATCTCTCACACCGCTGATGTCGGATAAAGATCCTGCAAGAACGGGACCAATGATGGAAGTGCAACCCTTCCACAAATTGCTGCAGATTTCAATGCTGGGCCATCAACAAGTGTCAGCGCGCGAACCATTCAACGAAACATTATGAATATGGGCTTTGGGAGCCGCAGGCCTACTCGTGTACTCTTGATGACTGCACGACATAAAGCTTTTCGCCTCGCCTCGGCCCGTCAACACCGGCATTAGACTGTTGATGACAGGAAACATGTTGCCTGATCGGACAAGCCTCGTTTCAAACTGTATCGAGCGGATGGACTTGTACAGGTGTGGAGACAACCTCATGAATCCATATACCCTGTCAGAAGGGGACTATTCAAGCTGGTGGTGGATGTGTAGTGCTGCGGGGTGCGTGCATTTGGAGTGATATGGGACCCCTGATACGTCTAGATAGGACGCTGACAAGTGACACGTACGTAAGCCTCCTGTCTGACCACTTGCATACATTCATATCCATTGTGCATTCCGACGGACTTGGCAATTCCAGCAGGACACTGCGACACCGCACACGCCCATAATTGCTTCAGAGTGGCTCCAGGAACGCGATTCTGAGTTTAAGTACTTCCGATGACCACCAAACTCCTCACACATGAACATTTCTGAGCGTTTCTGGGGTGCCTTGCAACGTGCTGTTCAGAAGACGTCTTCACCATCTCGTACACTTACCGACTTATACACAGCTCTGCAGGATTCATCGTGTCATTTCCCTCCGGCACTACTTCAGACATTAGTCGAGTCCATGCCCCGTCGTGCTGCGGCACTTTGCGTGCTCGCGGGGGCACTACACGATATTAGACAGGTGTACCAGTTCCTTTAGCTCTTCAGTTTAAAAGTCACATAATATCTGTTGTAATAATAAAAATTAGTAAACAGGGCAGTAAGAATGGAAGTTAAATAAAAGTTCATGCAAATTAACGTGTCTTTTCATCGTTTTACTCTTTCCAATATAATATGTGTGAAATAATACGTCTGAAACAGTAAAGGAAACAAAAGAAAAGTTCGGTGTAGGTATTAAAATCAATGGAGAAGAAATAAAAACTTTGAGGTTCGCCGATGACATTGTAATTCTGTCAGAGACAGCAAAGGACTTGGAAGAGCAGTTGAACGGAATGGACAGTGTCTTGAAAGGAGGGTATAAGAAAAACATCAAGAAAAGCAAAACGAGGATAATGGAATGTATCCGAATTAAGTCGGGTGATGCTGAGGGAATTAGATTAGAAAATAAGACACTTAAAGTAGTAAAGGAGTTTTGCTATTTGGGGAGCAACATAACTGATGATGGTCGAAGTAGAGAGGATATAAAATGTAGACTGGCATCGGGATGGAAAGCGTTTCTGAAGAAGAGAAATTTGCTAACATTGAGGTTAGATTTAAATGTCAGGAAGTCGTTTCTGAAAGAATTTGTATGGAGTGTAGCCATGTATGGAAGTGAAACATGGACGCTAAACAGTTTAGACAAGAAGAGAATAGAAGCTTTAGTAATGTGGTGCTACAGAAGAATGCTGAAGATTAGATGGGTAGATTACATAACTAATTAGGAGGTATTGAATAGAATTGGGGAGAAGAGGAGTTTGTGGCACAACTTGACTAGAAGAAGGGATCGGTTGGCAGGACATGTTCTGAGGCGTCAAGGGATCACCAGTTTAGTACTGGAGGGCAGCGTGGAGGGTAAAAATCGTAGAGGGAGACCAAGAGATGAATACACTAAGCAGATTCAGAAGGATGTAGGCTGCAGTAAGTATTGGGAGATGAAGAAGCTTGCACAGGATAGAGCAGCATGGGAAGATGCATCAAATCAGTCTCAGGACTGAAGAACAGAACAACAACAACAATACGACTGACCTTGGAAAAGTATTAAGCTTACCACCAGTGACACCACATTGGCACATCACAAACGCGTAAAAATTCTATTTTATCAAAAGTACCTAAGTAGTACTCCTTATTATAAGAACATTATGTTGTCCTAATGTGCTATTAAAAATGTACAAAGTTTCAAGAAAATCCCTGACCTGGATGTCATGGGCTTCCCTTGTTAGCAAGATATCATTGTAGACGTAAGATTGAGAAGAGAAGTTGTAATAGGATACAATGGGGGAATGATGGAGGAAGAGGATCATCTGTCAGCTTTTCAAAGGAACCACACCCCTCCCCCCCCCCCCCCCCCCCCATAGGTCTTAAGTGATTTAGGAAAATCACGGAAAATGTAAATGTAAATAGAGGGTCAGATGGAGATTTGAATCGATATCCGCCCGATTAGCCAAACCTGAAAGGGATGGCTTCTAGTGTGAGAGCAGTTCCAGACGGGCGCGGATCGTTTTCAGTCAGAGTAGACTCTCACGCGGTACTTCGCTATCGCCACGCTCCAAACTGGATCGTGACGGAACGACTGAAATCGATGACGATAAGAATGGCGGCGCTATTTGCTTGCGGTATGTGTGTGTGTGTGTGTGTGTGTGTGTGTGTGTGTGTGTGTGTGTGTGTATGTGTGTATGTGTGTGTGTGTTGTCCTTCCGTATACGCTACGTTGTGCACCTCAGTCAGCGTATCCTCTCGTACCAAGGTTCTAAAGTTCCTTGCACGGGCCTCCCTCGTTGCATTTGTCCCTTGTGGCATCTGTCAAAATACCGACTGTTCTCTAAGACTTTGCCCGGCTGCCCTACCCTAAGTTGTTTGAACTTTGGCAACTTCTACTTTAAGGGGGGTAGCACGTCAAACGCGCTGAGTTGGAGCGGGAGGCACCACTGAACATTTTAATTTCCAGTGTCTATACTTTTACAAATAAATTCATCAAACTTTGTCAGCATCACCAGGAAGGATTCAGGATTCACACCCATTGCAGTGGAAGTTCGAAAACATAGAAAATAATTTTTTTACGTGCGAAATTTCATCATTTTTTCATTTGCTAATGGCTGCATTTGTTGCTATAGGTACACTTTTCTTCATAATTTAAAGAGAATTACTTCGATGAATTTTGCACAGCATACATACCATACTCACAGGTGTATGAAACTCTAGAATTTATTTAATTTATGAAAAAACGAATGAACTGTTACATTTTAAACTTCATGTTTAGAAAAAAACACAAATTTTATAGTTAATTACCTCAATTTTTACCAAATTTTTTAATAGATTTGGAAAATTCTAGAGTTTCATACACCTTTAAGTATGGTTTGTATGCTGTGCAAAATTCATCGAAGAATCTCTCTTACTTATGAAGAAAAGTGTACCTACAGCAACAAATGCTGCCATTAGTAAGTGAAAAAAAATGTAGAAATTTGACATGTAAAAAAAATTATTTCCTATGTTTTAGAACTTCCACTGCTAAGAGTGTGAATTCTGAATCCTTCCCGGTCATGATGACAAAGTTTTATGAATTTATTTGTAAAAGTATAGACAGTGGAAATTAAAATGTTCAGTGGTGCCTCTCCTGCTCGAAGTCGGCCTGTTTGACGACCTACCCCCCTTAAGAAATGTAAAATGTTGCCACAACGAAACGAAGACCCATAGTATCCTATGACTTGAGCATTAGTGATCCACACTTGGTATCACTTAACTATACCCAAAAAAAGAATAGAAAGAAGTGACGCATCACGAGGGAATTATCCGAGTGAGACGAAAATCGATAGATGTGATGTACATGTACAGACAAAAAATGGTTAGAATTTATGAAAAAATGGAAGATTTATTCAAGAGGAGGGCTTCTCAGATTGAACAAGTCAATAAAGCATTGGTCTACATCTGGCCCTTATGCAAGCCGTTATTCCTCTTGGCGTTGATTGAAAGCTTCTGGATGTCCTACAAAGTGATATCATGCCAAATTTTTCCAGTTAGCGCTTTAGAGCATTGTGGGCCCTGCCCATAATGCTCCAAACGTTCTCAGTTGAAAAGATATCCGCCGACCTTTCTGGCCAAGGAAGGGTTTGGAAAGCGCGAAGACAAGAAGTAGGAACCCTCGCCATGTGTGGCCGGTCATTATCTTGCTGAAATGGAAGCCCATGATGGCTTAACATGAAGGGCAACAAAACAGGGAGTGTTAACAATATCTTCCGTCGGTTTTTGGTAGAACAACATTACGATAAATGAAAGGCAGCAGTTTGCTTTTGTTCTACAATATTACTTTTATTGTGTTAATCGGTTTTCGGCTTATAAGACCATCTTCAAACATTTGCTGAGTACTGTCACCAAAGAAGTTACAAAGTTTTCAAACAACATTGGAAGAGAAGTAACACGTCTATACTGAAGCAGAAACATACAGTAAGTATCATATTTGACAGAGTGGTGGTAATGCAATGAAAAAGTAGAAAATTTAACAGCAAATAAATAAAAATGGGGTAGACAGGAAAAACTTTAACAAAAAATAAGAACACTATAAAGGCACATTTGCATGCCGAGCGTGAGTTTCCTCGGAAACGCGAGATATTAATTAAATAAATAATCAGTGACAAATAAATAAAGCCTATGGCACACAACTGCAGCGCTGTGTCGCTGATAAAACAAAAGCACAATTACGTTACTCGTATGTTTGATTAAGAAAGAGAGCTCTGGTTGAAGTGGTGCGAGAAGCACGTATTTTAGTTTATTGTCTGGCACACCGCCATATTTCATGTTATAGAAAATTACTGCGAGTTGCAATCTTACTAGGCACTCGATTCTGTAAAGAATTTATATTTATAAAAGTAAGTAGGATTATGAACTGTAGGCTTATTCATTGAATATATCTGATTTAACTAACTGTGTAACTTTTTTATGTTTAGTAGACAATCACCTCTGTACGACGTTTTGGCATGGCTGGCAAATTATTGTAATATTGAGATTTAGATTATGAGTCCGCACCTACCGCAGCAGTCTTTGGAAACGATTTAATTACGAAGTCCGATTATTTCAGTTTTATTTCACGGTCAACTACGAGTAACATTGCCTTTACGAAAAAGCCATTGTCAAGCGTCTGATACCGAATAATTAAAACCTGACGACTCATAGGAGAGACAATCATACAGATAAAATAATTAATAATTTTATTTAATTTATTTTATTAATTTTATATTGGCGACTGCGTGTCGGACTTGTTATTTTGTCATTTGTTACATTGTTCTCTTTGTTTCATGTGAAAAATCAACTTTCTGGACCTGGACTTGACTATATGAGAAATAACAAAAATCAGAAGATATTTGCCAATTATAAAATTTTGCGGGAAGACGCAAAGAAGCTTCCAGCAAAATAAGGTAAGACGCAGCATCTTTGCATTAGCAGGCTTGACCAGACGTATAATTCAGTGTATTAGCTTTTCAGTAAAATTCTGTAGTGTTTCTTTTCCGCATAACAGTTTCAGTGATAAATTTCATTCTCAGTACTTTTCCCTAAACAATAACGTATGCAACAATACCAATACACGAGTGTACAATATGGCCGACTTCTGTACGATATCATGTAACATGGCCAGCAGCCATTACCAATAATCTCAAATTCAGTTTATATTTTTAAATTAACAGATAGCCATTGTTGCTACGACCGATTCATGCTCAACTGCATTTTATTTTAAAATCAGTGTCAAATATTTTCTTGAAACATATATCACGTGTGGCATGGTAATAACTAGAAAACAATACGCAAAAATGGAACAGCAAAGACGTACTATTCAGACGCAATCCGACTCGGACGAGAGACAAATGTTAGAAAATGACTTTACGACAGCAACCGGTAGTGACGATTCATCGAACATTGACGCAAGTGTTGACGAAAATTTTGACAATAGGCTTTCCACCACAAAAATTTCAAAGTCTCAATCAGAGCCCATGTTAATGCATGACGTCACGTCTAATGACGCGGCGGGGGCAGAGACCTTGCAAACGGTAAACATTGCCGACATGTTACAAATGCTAATGAAACAAAACGCCGAAAACATGGCAACCTTAAAGACACAAAATGAACAGTTAAAGACACAAAATGACGGAATAAAATCTGATCTCATAGCACTCAAGACAGGTAATGACACTTTATGTAAGCGTGTGGAACTTATAGACGCCACACTGACCAAACAGATGACTGAACTCAGTGCTAAATTTTCCCAGCTTAATACGAGACAAGAAAAGACTACATCTGACGTAGCACTTTTACAGACACAAGTAAAAAACCTTAATGTCACGTGTGAAGTTCTTACTGAACAAATTCAAACATATCCTTCAGTACATGACAACCTTGAAAAACGAATTACTGACGTCCAGAATAAATTTGACAATGTTGAACAACACCTGACTGACATCTTACAATCTGATGCCACAGCTCATTTTCAAAATATTAATAAAGAATTTCATGATTGGGTAGTCAACAAAGACAAACATTTTGATAGATGCTTACGTGAAAATTTACCAACAATTGTGCACGACTCCGTAGCGCAATACATTACTAATAACAAACAGCTGATCAGTGACGCAGTACAATCCGTCACTGCACCCATGAGACAATTCACCGATCGACCACAGTCTGAATGTAACGAAAATATCAGTCAAAATGCACAGTTCAGGAACCAATATACATTCGAGTATGACACACACATACCGCACACGACAAACACACAAGAACAAAACACACCACGACTACAACACATACCACGATGTGCAAACACAAACACAAGCTATTATCATGGTAAACCACAGCAACATTATCGTAATTACTCGCCAGCTGGACATAGCAGTAATTACAGTGGGACAAATCCATATCATAATGCAAAGGAAGACGAAAGCTTAATGAAACACAGGCAATTTCAGATTTTTATCCCAGAAAAACGAACCATTCATCCGGTGATTTTTCTCAAATCTTTTAGTAACGCATTTCCACGCACTTGGAGTGACCGGAAAAAGATTTCATATATTGTCGGTTACATCCAAGGCGATGCAGCTGTCTGGGCATACAGTCAAGCTGACGTATGTACCACGTACAGTGAGTTTGAGCGTGCTTTTCTGAACAAATTCTGGTCGCAATCCGTTCAGGAGCGACTCAGAAGACAAATTTTAGAACCTGAAACTTTCAACAGTAAAAATGGTAACTTACGCAGATATTTTGAAAAATACTTGAACATGGGACACTTTTTAGACGAACCAGTCGCAACGCGAGATATACTCCGTGCGTTGAAGGCCAAATTGCCTTTCAACATTAAAGAAAAACTCCTACATATCCCGGATGACGATTCAGATTATTTTTTAACAGCTTTAGATTCGGTTGACATATTACTTGAAGATCAGCACTTCGCGCGGCAAAACAGCAGCCACAATGTTTACACTAGTGGTATGCAAAACATGCAGGCTTGCCAACACAATTCTGGCGCGCCCACAGTTGGATACGCGGTACAACAAAAACAGCAAACTCACATGCCGTCTCAGTACGGAAATCAAAATCAACACGCGTATTCCAATACAAACAATAGTTACAACAGTAATAACATTTCATGCGGCAATCCATACAAAAGGCACCGCGGTAATAACTACAACGGTAACAACAGATACAAAGGTAATAACAAAAACACAAACAGAAATAGAAATAATAATAACTACGAGCCAAGACAGCATCAAGGTTGGACTCGTAACGATCAGTACTTTCATTCAAACTCTGCTTCACCACAGCAGCCACCAGGACAAAATTGGAGCATACCTTACGACCGACAGGTAAGTTATAATGCGCAACAGCAACAACAACCGCAAAAGTTTGGAGATCATAATAGGCAATATCCGAATGTGAATATAATAGAAATGACACCTAATTCACAACCTCAATCTGTGTCAGTACCTAGTACAAATGCTAATCCAACAAACTAGAAACAGTCACTACTTTGCCCCAGGTCGTGGCTGAAGAATCCTTGGGGGGCGGCTTCAATGTTAATCAGTTATTTGACACCACACTTGAACAACAGAATAATGATATGCCGAGTAATTCTAAACAAAAACTACCTGTTTTATTTATAAGATACAACCACAATAACAATGTATCAGATGAACTTTTACAAGACAGTACACAATGTCGTTTAAACACAAATGAAATTGTTTTAGCATCCACTACTGGTGTAGTAGGTGGGATTCCAACTACTATTGTCCTAGATACAGGTGCAGCTGTGAGCGTTTTATCTTTTAATTTCTATAAAAAGATGTGTAAATTGGAACCTGTGCCTGAGTTTCCTGCCCAAAACTGTAAAATAACTACTGCACTAGGTAATAAGTCATGTAGGGTTACGAGGCAAGTTTTTGTAAACGTTAAAATAGGTAATGGAACCGTACAATGGCCATTCCTGGTTGTACAAAACCTTGTGACTAATTGCATATTAGGAATAGATATTATGAGCGAGAAGGACTGCATTATAGACTTCTCCAAAGGTAAATGTATTTTAAATGATAAAAGCAGGGTAATTATTATTGATTTGGACAGGAGAACTCTAAAGCATGACAAACACTGTACAGGGTACAAGGTTCAGTTAGTACTTGACAAAGACATTCAAGACATGCAAACACACTCATCTGACGCAGAGCTAATGGACTTGAAAACATTGCTTGATCATAAGATAAGTGAAGCTACAGCTCTCAGTGTACATGAACGTATAAAACTACAGGAAGTGTTATCCAAATATTTACAAGTTTTTACCAAACGATTAGGTGTTATCAACACGTATGTGTACAAGATTGAAGTTAAGCCTCACAAGATCTTCTACCATAAGACATATAACGTACCGTTATCTCAACGACCTGCTGTGTGGCAAGAATTAAAACAAATGTTAGACTGGAAGGTCATTGAACCATCCACCTCACCTTACTGTAGTCCTCTACTTGTTGTCAAAAAATCAAATGGAAGCATTAGGTTAGTGTTAGACGCACGAGCTATTAATGAAATAATTTTACTGGTTCACACAAAACCTGAAAATTTAGAAGAGCAATTACAGAAATTTCTAGATGCAAAATATTTTTCCACAATAGATCTCGCTAATTCGTTTTGGCAGGTGGGTATCACTCCTGATTCTCGGAAATATACTGCATTTATGTTCGGGGGGCGAACCTATCAGTTTTGTGTTCTACCCTTCGGACTGAATGTCAGCTCTGGGGTATTCATTACAGCCCTGGATACCGTGCTTGGCGACGATTTAGTTGAGACAGTCACACACTATGTAGATGATATACTGATAGCTACACAATCCTGGAATGAACACGTTGACACACTTCAAAGAATTTTAGAAAAATTTGCAGAAGCTGGAGTCACAGCCAATCTTAGAAAATCAAAGTTTGGTTGCAGTGAGATAAAGTATTTAGGACATATCATTAATTCACAGGGCATACGTCCAGATCCCAGTAAATTAGATGCTATCAGAAACTTTCCTAGCCCTCGAACTAAAAAGCAGTTAAAATCATTCCTTGGGCTATGTTCATTTTTCAGACGTTTTTTGCCACAACCACTTTTGAATAGTAAACATCTGCTAAAGCTACTCAGAAAGAATCAAGTTTGGATCTGGTCGGAACAGTGCCAGAATGACTTTAATACAATTAAACATGCTTTAGTGAATGCTAACATATTGAGCCATCCAGATTTCAATTTAGATTTTTGTATGACTTGTGACGCTTCACGTACTGGCTTGGGCTGTTGCTTATTTCAAGTTGTAAAGAATAAAGAGGAGGAACAGATAAGAATTATTGGGTTTGCGAGTCGCACTCTAACTGAATGTGAGCGTACATACTCCACTACTGAGTTAGAAACACTTTCCATAGTATGGGCATTCAAGAAATTCAATTATTATTTATTTGGAAAACATACAGTAATTTACACCGATCACCAGGCCCTGACATTTTTGTTAACTTGTAAACTTGTACATCCTAGACTATCACGATGGGCAGTTACACTTCAGAACTACTCTTTTGAAATTAAGTACGTAAGAGGTAAGGACAACACCATTGCAGACACTTTGTCTAGACTTCCACAAGGTATGAATGATACCAACAGTGACTTAGAAAATATAAATGACTACAGGATTCTCTTAATGCAAGACAAGCAGTATCATCAATATTATATGGATATGTGCAGAAACATGGCTGAATTACAAAAATCTGATCCTCACTGGTATAAAATAATAACATTACTGGTAGAAAAACACAATCATCCTTCGACTAAGTATTACAAGTTACACAATGATGTGTTATTTTATCGACGACATCCAAATGCTACTAACTGGTGTGTATGCATTCCCAAAGAGTCTGAACGTAATTTAATTTGGCACACACACTTAGTTTGGGGTCATTATGGGACAAAAAAGTGTTTAGCGAAGCTCAGTACATACTGTTATTTTAGCAATATGAGAAGAAAAATTTACAGGGAACTGAAAACATGTGTCATATGTCAAAAATCAAAACCTCAGAATTTATCCACAAAAACAGATTTACATTCTATTTTACCTAGTAAACCTCTGGAAATTCTATGTACTGACATCAGTGGACCGCATCCAGCAAGCTCTGGAGGCGTCAAATATATCTTAGCTTTTTACGATATATTTTCTAAACATGTTAAACTTTATGCTTTAAAATCCGCCACTGCAAGTGCTATAATACGAAGATTCTCAAGTGATTACCTGACGCACGTGGGGAAACCTAAAGCAATTCTATCAGATAATGCAGCATACTACTCTGGGTACAAATGGAGAAATTTCTTGAAGGACAATAACATTAAAAGTATATTTATTTCGAGGTTTAGTCCACAATGTAACGCGACTGAGAGACTTTTCCGAGAATTAAATCGTTTCATGAGGACCTATATTTCATCAAAACAAACTAATTGGGTGTCCTACCTAAGTCTTTTCGAAGACGTACACAATAACTTAAATATTTACGATACAAATTACACACCTAACGAGATCATGTTCAATTGCAAACAGAACGATCAGTGGATAGAACCATTACCTAAGTTGTCAGACAAGGAAATCACACCTGAACAGAAAATAAAAGAAGTATTGACTACATTGACACATCACGCACAAATACGAAACAAACATCACAGAAACATAATAAAAAGAAAACAAAAATTCGAGGTAGGAATGCTTGTACTACTTCGTACTCATCATAAATCTGTTGCACTCAAACGACGCAACGCTAAGTGGCGTCTGCTATATGAAGGACCTTATATAATTGTTAACATACCGCACCCTGGTGCGTATCTGTTACAACATCGTAGAACTAACAAAATTATTGGGCTATACGCACACCGAGATCTTAGAGCATTTCATGCTGAATAATGTCAAAGTCATACCCATCAAAATATTGCTAAGCAACTCGAAAAACTCTGTTGCTACAACACAGATAATAAGTAGTATAGAAATTTTCATTTCAGCGTTCCAGAGTCGCAGTTGAAGACAGAAGAACTTTTCTTTCAACGCCGCGGATCCACCGAGAAGACTGAATATTAAAGTAAAATTTATGATTACGTAGCAGTGAATGACATATTAATTTTTCACGGAACAATTGTTATTGTAGGTACCACTGACTTGGTATGACACCTGACGAACTGACAGACGTCATCTGTGAAGCGATCTTTTACTTTGAGAAATAGATTAGACGCACATCTCTCAACACGAAAAGCATCTATCAGTAGTCAAGGCCACACAGACACTCTACACACACGCACAAAACGCGAGGAATCGAACATTTTCTCTCTCTTACTATTTTGAATATTTATTGAGTAGTGAAAACGCCTGGTCTTGCCTACTGATGTAATGAATGTTGTGTCTAACCTATCTTAATTTCAGATGACATCACAAAAAACATCGATAATATCCCAGCAAAACCGCTAAAGAGGATGTAAATATCTGCAATTCATGTAATCAAATGTGACACAATGTAATAACCTATAGCGATGTAATGATGATGTAAACATGTTTATGTGCAACTGTATTATGTTTATACTAAGAAAATATGTGACGTGTGTATGTATAATTACTTATTTTTTTAAACTGATGTATCATGTAAAAATTTGAACAAAACGAGTGCCAAAAAGACATTGCATAGTGAACCTCTGTTCACGGACATTAACGAACATAACTAACTCTGCAACTACGCAGAAACCTATGTGAAGGAAACGGTTAATGCCATTCATATGCATCGTACCTATGTAAACGCGATGAACGATTTCCTTGATTAATAACTACGAACATTTAGGTGAGCTATATTCAGCAAAAAACTGAAATTGTGAAGTGCATAATTCGTGCATCGTCTAGTGACATTACTACAGTACCCAACTTCAAGATGTTAACTGGATTAAATGGACACAAAGTGCCTGTCCAGAAAACAACACGACAGGTGGAAGAATTTTGGTTGGAACTTCAGGGAATGAAATGTTCTCGAAATGTGACGGACACTCTTACCTGGACTGTCCAAGGATCGACGCCAGCGATGTGCCGTCCGAGGTTCTGCAACCAAGCTTCCACGGAATGTAAAAAACGAACTGCACGTGGACCAATTACTCGACGGGTCACGTCTGATCTGTAATGAGCAATGCTTTTACTCACAACGAACTGCATCACAACGACTATAATGGAAATAGGAAATGGACACGCTTATGTATTAATCACGTTGTTATACAACGATGTTACTCTGATCAAAAAACTTTACCACGACGATACTAACCTGTAAAAAATTATTGTGCAGCAGATGAATATGAACTGTGATAACGACACGATGTGTATAGGTCAACGCACCTGAAACATACGGACATTTTTCTTTGAAGTATTTCAAAACAATACTATGTAACTAAGAACATTCAACAATCTAAGTTGTATTGTGTTATAACGAATATTGTAAATTTAAAACTAAGTTACCTGTCATAGAATGTAGTCTTCATATGTAATCTTGGTTGAATATTTTCTTTGTGCAACGACTGAGAAACGCGCGCACACGAACAATATGAACTGCAATACTGTGCCGCGTGATCTAACTGTACGACATAACGGCAGTCACACAGACGCTTCTGCGCATGCGCGCACTCTATCTGCCAACATAAGAACTTTTACGGCGCACCCGCGTCATTCAAAGTTGTATATAATGTGTATAATGTGTGTAATGTAGGTCATGTAAATAGTTGTAGATAACTTAGATTTTCTTGTGCCTTTAGGTGAATTGCTCGCCTGCAGGTGTGTCCTTTCGCCTCGCAATTCAGGGGGCAATATAAAGGCACATTTGCATGCCGAGCGTGAGTTTCCTCGGAAACGCGAGATATTAATTAAATAAATAATCAGTGACAAATAAATAAAGCCTATGGCACACAACTGCAGCGCTGTGTCGCTGATAAAACAAAAGCACAATTACGTTACTCGTATGTTTGATTAAGAAAGAGAGCTCTGGTTGAAGTGGTGCGAGAAGCACGTATTTTAGTTTATTGTCTGGCACACCGCCATATTTCATGTTATAGAAAATTACTGCGAGTTGCAATCTTACTAGGCACTCGATTCTGTAAAGAATTTATATTTATAAAAGTAAGTAGGATTATGAACTGTAGGCTTATTCATTGAATATATCTGATTTAACTAACTGTGTAACTTTTTTATGTTTAGTAGACAATCACCTCTGTACGACGTTTTGGCATGGCTGGCAAATTATTGTAATATTGAGATTTAGATTATGAGTCCGCACCTACCGCAGCAGTCTTTGGAAACGATTTAATTACGAAGTCCGATTATTTCAGTTTTATTTCACGGTCAACTACGAGTAACATTGCCTTTACGAAAAAGCCATTGTCAAGCGTCTGATACCGAATAATTAAAACCTGACGACTCATAGGAGAGACAATCATACAGATAAAATAATTAATATTTTTATTTAATTTATTTTATTAATTTTATAACACCATGCCTACATAACAGTTTCTATTAATAAACAGAACTAATAAAGTAAAATAAAATGAGTTAACACAATAAAAGTAACATTGTGGAACAAAAGCAAACTGGTGCTTTTCATTTGTTAAAACAGGGAGTAGAATATCGTCGGTGTACCGTTGTGCTACAAGGGTGCGGCGGATGAAAACCAAAGAGATATCCTTCTATGAACTGGAATGGTGCACCAGACCATCTCTCTTTGTTGTCGGGCAGTATGGTGGGCGACAGTCAGACAGTCAGGTTGATATTCCACTGCTGTCCAGGGCGTCTCCAGAGGCGTCCTCGCTGCTATTCGGGGCTCATCACTGTAAACATTTCTCCTCCAGTCAATGAGATTCCAGCCGGGCCTACCTGGGTCAGCAAGGGCGCCGGATCTCTCCGCAGTTGAGGACGTTCGTACATTATCGGTAGCCCTCTCCAACCGCCTCGGTGTTTTGACGAAATGACGCGCTAAGTGGACAGAATCTGGCACGATATCCCTCAGGAGGGCGTCCAACAACTCTGTCAATCAATGCCAAGCGAAAAAACTGCCTGCACAAGGGCCAGATCCACACCAACATTTATTGACTTCCTCGATTTGTGAAGCTCTTCCTCTGAAGTGAATTATACATTTTTTCCTGAAATTTCAACCAGTTTTTTGCCTGTAGATGTACATAACAGATACCGGTTTCCATCCCATTCGGAAAATTCCTTCATGGTGCGTCTTTTTTTTTTGTCTTAGACTGTAATACAATTACCTGGATCAAACAGTACGTAGATATATGAAGTGGTATGATCGCCTAAACTCAGTCGTTGATAACCTAGGTGTCAGGTTACGGAAGATTGAGATGATGTCTCTGAAATGCAACTAATCTACAAAGAAGACTGGTTATAAAACAATTCTGCTACCGATTCGAGAATTTTGTTGAGAGTGCGGGGTCCATATCAAATAAGGGTATGAGGAGATATTGAATGTATTTGGCGAAGGGCAGCACTAACGATTATAGGTCTGTTTGTCCCATGGGATAGGGTCACACAGATGTTGAATGAACTGAAATAATTAAAGCTCGAAAAAAGACACACAAAATACCTTGAGCAAGTTTGCTTATAGTTTCAAGAACTAGTTTCAAGTGATGAATCATATACCACAGTTTTCTACGAATGGCCCCGGTAGCGATCATAAGCAGAATATTAGATTAATTATGGCACGCGCAGAGGCGATTAAGTAAACACACTGCTTGCACTCCTTACGTTAACGGAACGGGAAGAATCCTCTAGTAAGTGGCACATAGAGAAGTACCCTTTCTCATGCATTTCAAAGAGGCTGTCAAAGTATGGATACAGATGTAAGTGAACAGCAAACTGCCATGGTAAAGTCGGGATAAACGAATGTTTTACTCCAGCCAGCGAAAACCAGTTGGTTACATGTGATCTTTCAGACGATTTATGAGGGCTGCAGACTGCTATTATTATGGGATAAACGAATGTTTTACTCCATCCAGGGAAAATCAGTTGGTTAAATGCGATCTTTCACACGATTTATGAGGGCTGCAGACTGCTACTACGCACACTTTTTGTTAGATCCCTGGAAAATGATACAGCAGAGGGATGTACTAGTTTTATAATTAAAGTGCAGCTGCTCAGAGAGGTCCAGTGTGGGCTGTAATTATCGAATGACAGCGCAACTTGGTAAATATTCCAATGTGTTAACGTGGAACCGATTTACGCTGGAAAAAAAAAATCCGACTGATGCCACCAGGTGCAAATTCGGCGCTATGAACGCACGAAGGATGTATTGAAATGTTTCCGTATGTAATGTATTAGGAACGGGGTGAGGGCACGAAAATGTCAAAATAGTTATTTTATTACGAACCACTGCTTTCACAGTTTGTTCAATATGAACACCGGAGAGGTCGACGATTTGCTATAGAACCCCAGATTTCCACCTGGTGGCCAAAATGTGAACTTATTTTTTTCCTGCACAAATGGGTTCCGCATTAGCTTATTAGCTTATCTAGGAAGTTCTGTTGCCTTACGTTAATTACAGCCCAAGATGAACCATCCACACAATATTTTTCTCGCCTAAGACGTGCTCTCACGTCCCTGGAGCATAGCGCGCTCTGGTGCGGCTAACAATAACCAGAGTGCGGTGCAGGGGGCGTGTGTAGGCTGCTGCCGGTCGCGGCGGCATCCATCAGCGGACCTCGGCGGGACGGCGCGAGCGGCCTTCGCCGGCGCCTCCCAGAATAGCCAGCCGGGCACTGGCGGCTGCCCTCGGCACCGCTTGACCCTCGTTGGAGCCTCGTTAAGGGCCGCACGTCGGTCTGGACCCCGCCGTGGCAGTACTTCAGCGCCACTTGACGCAGGTCACTGTCCGACCAGTTGTTCAACACTGGGAAAGTGAAGCCACGACCGATGGATCTTCCCCACACCATAAGGTGACGTCATGTGAAAGCAACAGGACGTTGTCCTCAACTAACAAGGAGGGGCCAGACCTTGATACGCACAGATTTAGATGTAATTCACCGTAATATTCGTGAGCCACTCGAAAGCAACAGGCGGTTTTCCAGAGAGCACTCTTCAATATGGGCCCCTTTCTTAGCTTGCGTTTATCATCAGTCTTTAACCCAGCAGAGTGTCTACGGCACTGGAATAAAGCGCAGATCACTCCCGTTTCCGGGAATCACATTTATCATAACAACCAGAAATAAGTTTTTGTCTATAAGCTAAGTAACAAAAATTATCAATCAAATGTTGTTTAGCTACCAATGGAACATTAAACAGAATTATTGCCTTACAAATAAGTATAGTTGTTCTCTACCGAAGCTACGGTTCGGTAGTTTTGGTACATTACATAATGACGCAGTAAATGGTAGGGTTACCGGTAGCATAGATTTCATTGTTAGGGAAAGAAACGTAAAGGAATGTGTAAGAGAGAAAATGGGAGCCGTCATCTTATTTTTGTCTTTTTGCTGGCTTGGTTATTTGTTTCACGCATAATCAGAATCGCCCATTGTTCCGTGTTAGCTGATTGTGTTTTTCATATCCTTACACAATATAAATTGTGTTTAACAAGTAAAATAATTAGTTGATCGCGTAATTTCTGCACTTTTAAGTAACCGAAGCAATTACTTTTGATGATAGTACAGTTATACAATATATGTAATGTTATTGTGTGCTCTGTAGAACGTTCTTCATTATGATGAAGCTCAAGAGATGACTGTTACTACTGATACATGAGAAAGTTGTGCAGGAATAACTGAAACATGTTTGATATCACTTCGACGAAGTATTAAATCGACGTTTGATATATTTTTGATCTGCGTTTTTTTATTTTATCTTTTCGTTCAGAAAATTACGTTTCCTAGCGCTGTGTGATAAATCTGTACTGTTTCCTCCATGTTTACCACAACATCCCTCTGTCTTGCAATTACAAATCAATAATTTTCGAATGAAACCTGAATTAAACAATGACATGATAATTAAATCGACACCCTAACTACAAACAGGCGTTGATGTACGTCATTGGGGACATGCTGAAAATGTATGCCCCGACCGGGACACGAACATGGCAGACGCTCTATCCATCTGAGCCACCGAGAGCACAGAGAATAGTGCGCCTGCAGGGACTTATCCCTTGCACGCTCCCCGTGAGCCCCACATTCCCAACATGTCCACACCGCTACATTCGTAGTGCGCCTAATAGATGTTTGCCATCACACTCATTACTCGTGGCAGATTAGTCTACCAAGTCGCATACGAGTTGGGGCATAGTGTGTGCGTTCGCACAAGAAGGTCAATGACCGGGTAGTCATATTTTAACTATGTAGGAAGGTAGTGTCTGTTCCCGAAAGAACAGATACCATTGATGACCGTGCAGCTTCTCTAGAATGAAATGATAATTAAATCGACACCCTAGCCGCAAACAGGCGTCGATATACATCATATACAACAGGCGCACTATCCTCTGTGCTCTCGGTGGCTCAGATGGATAGAGCGTCTGCTATCTAAGCAGGAGATCTGGTCAGGGCACACATTTTCAACATGTCCCTAATTATGTATATCAACTCCTATTTGCAGCTAGGGTGTTGATTTAATTATCATTTCATTCTAGAGAAGCTGCACGGTCATCAATGGTATCTGTTCTTTCGGAAACAGATACTACCTACATATAAATAATGACAATTTCAATTTTGGTATAAACACTGTTTACTTTTAAGTAACAGACAGGAGGATAACTACGTAGAACAAAAATGTTGCATAGGTTTCCAGCCCTTTATATATCCTCACTCGGTTTCTACACGGGTCATTGCTTCCAAGTTTTAGGCGAATCCGGTAAGACACTGACGGTATACGTAAAGAATGCGACCGTTATGAGGTAACGCCAGATAGTGATGGAACACACCTGGCGTACAGGTGATTACGAACGTAACTAAACAAAGCTACAGGGAAACCTACCGTAGTGAAATCAAATGGCTGTAAGCACTATGGGACTTAACAACTGAGGTCAGCAGTCCCCTAGAACTTACAACTACTTAAACCTAACTAACCTAAGGACATCACACATAGGCATGCCCGAGGAAGGATTCGAACCTGCGACCGTAGCGTTCGAGTGATTACCTACCGTACTCCACGCTTGCTTGTGATAGTCTACAGTAGTCTACTTAACTCATAACTTTTCGTTACGAAGATATGAACAGCAGCACCTCTTTTTGTTTAATAGCACCCTATATTTACTATTCAGCTTCCTCTTCGCAAGACCTGTTCAAAAACTTATCGCAGTGTACCACTCATGTAAACATGACGTTATTAAAATCGTAACACAAAACTGGCTCTGACACTCCTGCACTAGCACACGGAGTAGGTACCCGGTACCTTGATTAACTTAACTCGTCCTCTTCTTGGAATTGACCGTAAACAAATCGAAACACAAGGAAAATGCATGCCGGTCATTCAGTCACCTGTCTTCAGTTGATGGTTCATATGAGTACAATGTACATCAACAAGTAGATGGTATGAATGGTACTCAACTATGGAGAATGTAAGTTAGCAGATCAGTAACTGCCATAATGATTTCTTATTTACAGCACAGATAGAGTTGCAAAAATACTGCCGTCTACCCTACACTGCCACAAGTAACTTTAGAAAATGTTCAAATGTGTTTGAATTCCTAAGGGACCAAATTGCTGAGATCATAGGTTCCTAGACTTAAACACTATTTAACCTACTTATGCTGAGAACAACATACATAGTCATGCCCGAGGGAGGACTCGAACCTCCTGCGGGTGTGCCGCGCAATCCGTGACATAGCGCCTCAAACCCCGCGGCCACTCCGCGCGGCTAACTTTGACTACGGCAATTTCCTTAGTAGCCTTATTCTGTTAAGATCGTATTCACATTACCTGTACGTTAGGTGTGCTGCATACACATCGGGTGTTACATCATATCGATCGCTTTGCTAAGCGATCAGTCTCAAACTGCGGTTGGCGTTCACTAACTAATGCGACACATTTTTTTCTCTCTGCCAGTTTCTGTTGAAAGAAATGCGGAATTTGTTGTGGGACACTGTGGAATATTCCCGCTTCAGCCCGTATAGTTTCATTAAATCCTGATAGGCGACGGCGCTATACATAGCCTTGAAAATTGGGTCTGTAACGGAGCTGCGTTCCAAGCAGAGAGCTTTCACTGAGTCTCTTTTGGGAAAAATTGGAACATCACAGTTGTTAATAGGTGCTTGCAGAATGTCTACGGAGACCTGGCAGTGAACAAAAGCAAATAGAGTCGCTGGGAGAAACATAGGTCATCATCGCAACAAGATAGTGCAGACCTCCCATCTGCCACTTGCCTGCCGGTCGCAAGCAGCTGTGATTATCCTTAGGAGACTGAAGTAATGACTTCAGCGTGTACGTCGCCATAAAATGCAAATGAATTTGTCCTTCTTCGTGACGCGCAAGGCTTCACATAAATCTGCGTACAAGAGAGGAGCTCACAAACTTCTCTAGACTGTTCTTCTTCATCCCCCGTGCAGCCCGCATCTCCCACATTCCGACTTCCATCTGTTTGACCCAATGAAAGACGCACTCGGCGGGAAGGAGGAAGTGGGCGACGGGGAAGTTATTGATTTAGCAAGATGTTCCCTACGACGTCGACCACTGGAGTGGTACCATGTGGGCCTTCCCGATAAGGTGGCGTACAGACGTCGCATTGAAAGGAGATTTTATTGAAAAAAGGCTTTTATAGCCAAAACATGGCGGAATAATATGGTGTATTGGGACCCTGATTTCAGAAAAAGATATGTTGCATTACTTACTGAACACCCCTCGTAGTTTCCCTGAGAAATCTGATGCTGTGAACCGTCTAGAAACTGAGTGAGGATATATAAAAAGCTGCGTGATCTATATCACATTTTTGTTCTACATTGTTATCCTCCCGTCTGTTATTTGAAAGTAAACAATATTTACAGCAAAATTGAAATTTTCAGTGTTTAATTCGGGCTTTATTCGAAAACTGCTGATTTGTAACGTGAAACAGAAGGATGTTGTACTAAATATAAAAACAGCAATACAAATCTATCACATAGCGCTAGGAAACGAAATTCCTCAAAGGAAGCTAACATTAGCTAACATTAAAAAAAAAGCTCCAAACAGAAATCCATCAGACATCGCTTCAGTACTTCGTCGAACTTCTGTAAAATACGTTTGTGTTATTCATAAACGATTTTCTAATTTATCAACAAACAAAGGAAAATGCTGCCTTTGACCATGATGAAGTACCTTCTGTTTAGTACAATAATTTTATAGAATTTTTTGTGTTTGTGCATGTAAATTGCAATTACATCGTAAGCAATTGCTTTTGTTATGTAAAAATACAGAATTTACGCAATCAGCTAATTTTTATTACTTATAAAATGCAATTTATATTCTGTAAGGGTATAAAATACAGAATGGACTAACGCTGTATGATGTGCGGCTCTAATTATTTGCAAAACAAACAAACAGACAGATAGACAAACAAGTAGGAGTCGTCGGCTCCCAGTTTATCTCCTAGACATTCATTTATGTTTATTTCCCTACCGATGCTACCAATACTACCGGTAATCCTGACATTTATTACGTCTTTTAGGACTGTGCCAAAAGTGCCGAGCCTTCTTCTAAGTACTATGGTACATCTCAACGATATGTTGTGTAAAAGTAAGGTCAATTCTTCATTTAATCCTGTATCATCGCTATTTTTACTTTACTTGTAGGCTAAAGGAAGGCGTAAACGTTACGCATGTAGAAGTACTCTACAGACAGAGTCGTCTTGACAGAAGCCAACGTTTCCACCGGATGTTATTTCATCTTGCTATGACGCTTCAGGAAACGGTAGGTTTCAACTCGAGGTAACTCGCACAAACGAAGTCGCTTAAGTTAACTGCTTTCGTTTCTGTTGCAATGGTTCCACACGTGAGCACACAACAGCTTCAACAGAAGACTGGCATTCCTAAAACCAGCGTACATCGCAGCCTAACATATCAGGGTTCCATCCTCGTCATGAATACTTACACCAGGAATGGCATGTGAATGATTTCCAGAATCGTGTGCATGTAGGTGAGGAGGAAAGCATTTGCTAAATAGAGCGGTGGTCATACGTTGTAATTGGTGCTTCGCATCGAAATTAAATTACGTGCTCGAAGTTAAATGAAAGGCCTGGTTAAATCCGCAGGACAGAACAGGTAGTTGGAATTGTGGAAAGGGGCCAATAATGAGAGGCTGTCAGTTACACTCGAACACATATGACTTTATTTAGTTTTCCAAACATTACAGCGCAAATTTCCGAGCTTAACCATCGACTGAATATGTCACACAGGGCACAACCTCTTTAATTTTTCAAGCGGCTTAAGGCCGACGTTCATCTAATGATTTTTCTGACGTTTCGCCAGCACGAGTGGCTGGCATTGTCAAAGCTTCACCCTCCATTGCCGGTGGTGAACTGGAGCCGAGCTCGCGGCCGCAGACTATATGTACTTGGCGCGCCAAGGTCCGAGGGCTTCTCCGCGGTCATTTCCGGTGCGGTTCTCCTCTTGCTACCTGCGACGGTCGTTCGCTGCAGTACGGGAAGCCAGGATCCGTTTACCTTAAGGCTTTCCTCTTTCTTGTTGAACTGTTCGCGTGTTTTTGTATTTCTACAGCTTCTCTGAACAAGCGCGTGTGATAGTGCTTCTCTACAGCTAGAACTCCCGTGTCGGCGAATTTTATTACGTGGTCGGTCTCATTCAGTGCGTGCTCTGCCACGGCCGATTTCTCCACCTGCCCCAACCTGCAATGTCGCTTATGCTCTTTGATCCTGGTGTCAATTGATCGTCCAGTCATTCCGACATAAACTTTTCCGCATGTGCATGGTATGCGGTATATTCCCGACATTGCAAGTGGGTCTCTTTTCTCCTTCGCCGATCTAAGACACTCTTTAATCTTCCTTGTCGGTTTGAAAATCATCTTTACGTCATGTTTGCGCAATATACGGCCGATTCTGTCAGTCACTCTGGGAATGTATGGCAGAAAGGCCGTGCCCGACAGTTCTTTATCTGGTTCCTTACTTCGCCGAGTGTTTGGCTCTGTTACACTTCTAATGTAATTTGTGGAGTACCCATTGCTCCTCAGAACAGTTTCCAGGTGTTGCATTTCTCTTTTGAGGTGTTGCGGCTCACATATTCGTCCTGCTCTCGTTACGAGCGTACTAATCATGCCTCTTTTCTGGCTCGGGTGGTGGTTTGACAGTTTGTGCAGGTATCGGTCTGTGTGTGTCGGTTTTCGATACACGCTGTGTCCCAGGTTTTCGCCGTCCCTTGTGACCAGCACATCTAGAAATGGCAGTTTCTTGTCCTTTTCTACTTCAATGGTAAATGTTATGTTGGCATGGAGGCTGTTCAAGTGTCTTAGGAAGTCACCGAGCTGATCTTCACGGCGAAAACCTGGGACACAGCGTGTATCGAAAACCAACACACATGTTCTTGTCAGCTTATCTCACCTAACCTTACGTTAGAGTTACTTCCTCAGACTGACCCTTGGAACACTTCTGAGCACCATTGTTCAGTTGATTTTAGATTGTGATTTTGTCTCAAGTACTGTGGGAGGCCTTCAGCGGCCTATTAATTTAGTTTGTTTTAATTTTAAAATAAGGCCGTCTTAAGTTAAAACTTTGAAGATTCTTGCTTAAACTATATATATATTTTTTAAAAACGGATTTTGCCCCTTGGAAATCCTTATTGTTATCCAGGCCTTAAGCCTTGAGTTCTATGTCCAGTATATGAGCTTCAGCCGAGTATTTACGTAAAAGTTTTGGTAACTAAGGCCTTCAGCCGTGTTTATTCCTTAAGGCAATTTTAATAACTTGTGTTCGGGCCTTCGGCCATATCGTTTTTGAATCCTCTTAAGGGCATGTGTGATTAAGTTTTTTACGAAAATAAAGTTTGTATGTTTCGTGCAACTAACAGTAACTGAGCTTGCCCCTTTCCACAAGCATAACCTGATCCGCTCTGTCCTGCGAATCCAGATTTCAGCCATGCTGCCTATGTAGCCGTGCACGAACTGACCTCTCGGTTATGTCCCATAAATGTTAAATGCGATTTACGTCTGGCGATCTGGATGGCTGAATAATTCTCTCGAATAGTCCTGAATGTTCTTCAAATAAATTCC
This sequence comes from Schistocerca americana, assembly GCF_021461395.2. Lineage (NCBI taxonomy): Eukaryota > Metazoa > Arthropoda > Insecta > Orthoptera > Acrididae > Schistocerca > Schistocerca americana. The sequence goes on from NC_060126.1 coordinate 439,859,039, forward strand.
GAATGATTTTAATTAGGTGACATGTCGCATTGCCATCCATAAAAATTCCATCGTTGTTGGGGAACATGGAGCCCATGAATGCCTGCAAATGGTCTTGGTTGATTCAGTTGGACCAGAGCACCACGTCCACTTCATGTGAACACAGCAGACACAGTTATGGAGCTACCACCAGCTTGCACATTGCTTTATTGACAACTTGGGTACATGTTTCTGTGGAGTCTGCGCCCCACTTGAATCATCAGCTCTTATCAACCATGCCACTATTTCCCAGTCATCTTGGGTCCAACCAATGTGATCAAGAGGCCAGGAGAGGAACTGAAAGCAATATCACCCTGTTAGCAAAGGCACTTGCGTTGGTCGTCTACTGCCATAGCCCATTAACGCCAGATTTCGCCACACTGTTCTAACGGACATGTTCGTCATACGTCTCACTTTGATTTCTGCCGTTATTTCACAAAGTATGGCTTGTCTGTTAGCACTGACAACTCTATGGAAACGCCGCTGTTCTCGGTCGTTAAGTAAAGTCAGTCGGCCGCTGTGTTCTTTGCGGTGGGCGGTAATGCCTGAAATTTGATATTCTTGGTACACTCTTGACACTGTGGACCTCGCAATAGTGAATTCCCTAACGATTCCCGAAATAGAAGGCCCAATGCGTCTAGCTCCATCTACCATTTCGCGTTCAAATTATGTTAGTTTCAGGCGTGAGGTTATAACCACGTCGGAAACGTTTTCAGATGAATCACCTGAGTACAAATGACAGCTCCCCCTTTTTTTATTGTTATTTTCACACCTGATACAGGTAGGCCAGCGGCGGCATACTACGCTGCTCTTCGGCCACAGATAAGACTAACGATACAAAAGGAGACAATCGCAGAACAGACATGGTGGATATACAAACGTAGATATACAAAATTAAAACACACAGAGCCGTTCACGGGCGCAGTGTCCAAAATAAAAACGTTCAGAAACGTGGACACGCACAGAGACGACAGAGATGTCACACGCGAACGTTGGAGCACAAACGATGAAACACTGGAACGCGAACACGACAGCACACACGAACACTAGGCGACGATATCCGGCACGCGAAAGTTCACTATACGTGTACGAGTCCGGGGACCTGCCAAAAAGGGGAAAAGGTGGGGGAGGAGGGAGAGGGGATTGTGTAGATGGCAGTGGCAGGAGAGATGGGAGGTGGGTTAGAGGAGGCCTGGGGGAGAGGAGGGAGGGAGGAAGGGAGGAGAGAGAGAAGGGAGAGAGGGTGCCCTTGGGAAAAAACACAGGGGGTGGATGGGGAGGGTCAAAGTTGGTAGGAGAGGTAGATGGAGAGGAGGAGTGCATCATCAGGGAGGGGGAGTTGGTGGAAGCCCCCTTGGGCGAGGGTGTGGAGAGTGGAGAGATGGAGAGCAGGTGGGATGTGGGAATGCAGGTGCGGCAGTGGACGGTGGTGGGAGAGGATGGGAGAGACAAACGGGTGAGGGGGATCATGTTTGCGGGAGATGTAGAGGATCCGTATCCGTTGATGAAAAGGATGAGGTGCGGGAAAGGAATAAGGTCATATAGGATCCGCATGGGGGAGAGGAGACGGATGCGATAGGTGAGGCGGACCGCATGGTGTTCAGGGATTTGAAGGGATTTATAAAAGGTAGGAGGGGCGGAGATCCAGTTGGAAGGACAGCTCCCCCCAATGCATTCCTTTTTATACCTTGTGCACGCGATACTACCGCCATCTGTAGGTGAGTATATCGCTGTCCCATGCCTTTTGTCACATGAGTTACGTCACTGATGCAAGAGTAGCTCCAAACTGACTTGCAGAACTCGCCGAACATGTTGATTTAATGCCACTAGAGGTCACTTGTGCGCGCATGTCATCGTCAATCCAAATATAATATGCAATTTTAATAAAAATATAGTACCTTGGTTCAAACCCTGTTATTCTCCAATATCCCCCACGTACATTGCTAGACACGAATAGAAATTCATTGTATGATTCCTTTATTCCATTACCTGCTCGTTCACAATAAAATAAAAAATTCTTTGCAGCAGGTAACATCAACCAAATCTTGAACAATGAAGATCTGTAGAGTGTTGTAACTCCTCTTGGCCTGTACGTATGTCAGTGAAGCTCAAGAGGCACAACGTGTTACATTCCATACCTGTTTCTCCCAGAAGTATCTGACATGTTCAACGGAATTTCAACTCAGAATCTCTCTGTAAGTGGGTGTCAGACCACAGGAGACAGGTTAAATAATATCTTAACAGTAGGCCCAGGTTCCACTCACATATAATAAGCATAATAGCTTTTTGGAAGTCTGGGAGACAATCGTTGTGCATTATAATACTGACAAGACGTGATTAGTTCAAGCAGCTATGCGTCTTTTACAAGTCAGTGAGTCGTTCGAATATACTCGTATACAATGTGGGAAACAAAAGCAAAGAAAACCTGGGATGCCATTAAAAATGAAGCAGGGAGAGAGGAACGAAATACTGGCAAGAGAGGAGGATAAAGTAATGAATGATACACGTTACATAGTAAACAATGCGAATGAGCATTTTTCAAGTATCGTAGAGAAGCTCCCAAAGACAAAAAAGAATACCTGTAAATAATGATGCTCTGAGTACGATGAAGTTACTGCCAATCACAGAGAATGACGCTAGTGAAACCATAAAAACCTAAAAGAATAAAATGTCAAACAACTTACAAATAAAAGTGTATGTGCTAAAACAATGCATACGGAGTGTACTAGCTCCCTTAACAAACATAATAAACCAATGGAAAAATCCTCCTACCGGAGTACAAAAAAGGCGAATATGCTCCTATTTAAAAGACTCACTGAAAAGTGGAGGTACCAGCTGCCTCGTTCTACCTTTAAAAGTTTTCGAAAAATTTTTGGCTTGAGACCATAATTACGCTGTTTTTAACATACAGCTTATATCTCACTCCCACAGACTTCCATAACTGCAATTCCATCCGCTGGTCCGTCGCTGCAAGTTGCTCATACCAATCCACTCACGCATGCCCATTGTCACTCACCCTTATTCAGCCCTAGCAACTGTCAATATCTTTTTGTGTCTCTCTATCACTATCACCTGTATCCAGCCATAGTCTCCTTCGTTCTGTCCTGTTACTACAGTCGCCTCTCACTGTCTCACTGTCTCCCTCTTGCTCTCTCTTACTCCTACTATCTCATTCGTTCATTCTCACAGCTACTGTATTTTCTCACTGTCACTGTCTCTCACTCCCTCGTTTTTATTGTCATAGACTGCAGCCCGTTATTGCTGGCTCCCTCCCCCCTCCAGTTCCATTTTATTCTTCTCTTCATTCCTCTCCCACTCTCACTGTCTTCTTCACTCTTTTCCTATCGCTGTTCTGCTACTTTATCTCTCTCTCTCTCTCTCTCTCTCTCTCTCTCTCTCTCTCTCTCTCACTCACACTGTCCCTGACTGTTTCGCTCTCTCTGTATCACAACCACTGTCTACTATCTTACAGCACTTATTAATTCTCTGTCTCTTTCCCACTGCTTCTGTCTCCTTAACTCTCCCCATAAAAAGGAGCGTATATTCTCGCATCCCAAAATTTTTGGGAACGTCTTCAGAGGTGCCGAGAAAGGTAGAATGAGGCAGCTGGTACCCTACTTTTAAGTCAGAATTTTTTAAACAGGATCATATTCACCTAACCGCTGGTTCGCTACGTTTCCCTGCTGCAGTAGGGTATGTAACTCATATGAAAAGAACTTCACGGGTCAGTAAAATTTTTATAGTTTACTTTTGTGATACTGAAACAACACAAAATAAATTTTACATTTCAGACTGGATTTTACGTACACGAAAAATTAGCATGTGGTTTAGTACTACAACACGGGGTTCCCAGAACCATGATGATGATAATGGAGACACTTAACTGCACATTTATTGCACTTTATAAACTGCGTTTTCGACTCCTACTGGATTTTACGTACGTATTTTCCCTGTACAAATGGGGAACTCTGTAGGTTAGAAAATGATAAAGACATCAATAAAATGTTCAAGGTTATTTGATATCGGGCTCTTTGGAATATATCGTTTTCTGCCATTTGCTGCGCGTAGAAATTAGAATACGCGGCTCGGTTTCGGTACAGATAAACCATGTTTTTGGGTGTTTCTCGATAACGGGTAAAGATTTTGAAAACAGGTTGATGACACTTCTTATACCTAAAGAATTTACCGTTAAAATTTGAGTAGTTTGCTGCGGTTTGTTATTTAGATATACCTTGCCGATGGCGATAAAGTAGTGAAAAACGTTTTTTCAGATTTTCTCAGAAACCGTTCATGAACCAAATGTTGCCTCCATAATACCCTTAATGTGCACCGTAAACTGCATCTAATTTAAAAAGAAAGAACTGATTTTCTAAATTTGCCTAAGCTAGAGGTAGTGTGTAATATTCAAACTATGACCCCGCACTGTAGGATACTTACAGTACCATGATCCTTTTGTTGGGTTTACAAATGTTACGTAGCCAACGGCTACTTAAAATACTGGACCCTGCCATTCTACCGCCAACAGAAACCGATGCATGAGTCGCGAAAAAGTCCCGTTTCTATGTTTGGCGTTTTGGAGTATTTTGGTACCGATGAATCAGTCACATCAGGAAAATTTCCACAGAATTTAGAACACGTAAGACTTGTAACTTTTCTAAAGGAAGGTAATACCTCTTCTTCAGTTAGGTGACGCAGAAGACAGAGAAAAATACTGGCCTGTGTCCCTTCTGCCATCTTTCTCAAATACTGACAGTTATGAAAGACAGGTTAACGAAGTACTTTAGTAAATACAACTTGTTAAGCGAATCCACTGTTTGGTTTCCAAAGTTGTAGCAGTACGGAATCAGCCATAGCAGAATTCATAAACGTTGCACTTGATGCTATTCATAAAGATGAGTTGTCACAGGCATATTTTTAAATCTTTCTTTCTGATACTGTTGACCATAACAAGCTAGAAGCTAGAAGCACGAGGAATAGCCGATTAGCTAATGACTGGTGCTGATCACACATTGTAGGTAGTGTACAAAGAGAAGAGAACACATACGTTAAAAACGTCCAAACTTTTAGTAAAACACTTACGAAAAACAAATATATTAGATTGCTCATGGTTTGTTTATCGATTGTCATTTTTTATTTGTAGTTCGCTATTGCAACCTGAGTTTACATAGTGTCATTTTATCATTTGGAGATAGTGAGAGGAGCTGTGGAGGCTAGAAAATGGAGCGCCAAGTGGGAAAATCGGAAGATTTCCGATATATTCGTCTGTTTGTGGTCAACAGAGAGATGACAGTATCGGAGACCGCCAGAAGCATTTGAGCCGTGTTTAACACCCCACCCGTTGCTTGTCCGATTTTTGCGTGTGTTCGCCCCTGACAAACAACTTACAGAGAAATTGGGAGTGAAACTGTCCGCAAAAATTGATAACGCTGGATTTAAATGTGGCCCTGTCACCCCTAATTAATCTGCGGTGGTAGTGTTGACGACAAATCAGACCTATTTTTATTTCCAAACATGAACGATCACGAACACTTAGGGTGTTGAGTGACATCAAACACGTTCACAAAAATAAAATAAAGCAAAAGGGTGAATTCAGGATCAACTACTGAAAGTGAAGGCTCTACTGAATAACAATAATTTTATTATAACCTTCAGATCAATGCTGAATAAAACACAATGAACAATTTAAAATTATCCTCCTAACTGGCATTGGCAGTAAGTGTGTTAAAATCGGTCCAAAACGCGATCTCTTATGACATATATACGAAGAACCACTACACTCCTAAGTACCGTGAAGCCTCTGTGGAAACAGCAATTGCAATTGATCCAACTACTTAACGTTACTCGTAACTCCGGCCGAAGCGGGAGCGATCTTACCGTAATATTCCTGTTGTAGCGGCGGTCTGTGACGGCGAAGGCGCGGCCGTGCGGTTGGCGTGTGGCGTCTCGGAATGTACACTCCTACAGTATTCGGACAACAGACTGCTGTTCGTAAGCTTCTCTAATTGCGACAATGTTTCCGTCAGCAATGAGCTGGCGCGGCTAACGTCCTCTCAGAACGAAAGACCAAGACAAGAGACGACTTGGCGAACGTCCTCTCAGTACGAGGGCCCAGAACGGAAGACCTCTACTGAGAGTCCAGCAAGATCACTCTTCACCTTTGTTTTCTCACCTCAACTTTTACCAAGTGAATCACATCACTAGAAGCTCTCAAAATACCCAGTTTGCCAGTGCCAACCAATGTACGGCCTGGGAATAGAACTCTCTTCCACAATTCTTTTGTTTATACAAATTTCATAACTAAACTGCCCTCGCCGGCTGGGAAGAACCACATCTGTGGGCAATAACACGTTTACTGGAATTTTTCTCCCAAGAGACCACTCGAGATTTTCCCGGCAAGATTCCCCGTCGTAGCGAACACAGATTCTGGCATTGAACGTTTGTTATTCGGAACTCCTGGCCTGCCCCACTTGAGTTACTCGAAGGCGTAAAATTAGTGGGACATAGGTGAGAGCATGCACAGGAAAGCCCGTCCAGCTATCCACTGCTCTGTTTTGGTTAACACTTGAACACCTGCAGCCGCACGTCCTTCAGAGGTTGGCGACCGCTGTGGCCTCTCTAAACGGATTACAGAAATCCCCCAGTTCACCATTCATACCGTTAGGCTGTGGCCTTCGGTGGCTAGGCTGGGAGGACGCTGAGCTCTGTGTCACGTACTGCCTTTCCGCAAAATCTTATAATTACAAAATCGCGGAATTCTCGCATGCCGATGCGTTTCTACATAGATTTACTACACCATAATTTAGAGTAGTACAAAAAAACCTAAAGTGTCACGTGTAAATGGGCTCATGTAAGGTGCAAGGCCGTTGCCACCTTACACGTATATAGGGATAATAATGCCATTGGACAGAGAACGGAAAGAAAATCGTTTTCTCATTTTAAGGAGGGTCGTTTTGACATTAGTGACTCTCCAGGAACATCTTCGGGTTTTGATAAAGGTCGTTTGAACGCATTAAACCACAATAATGCACGTCAGTGAACTTGAGAACTGGCATATGTGATGAACAGTGATCATTCCAGCAATACGTGACATTTGCATGTGGCAGGTTCAAGAATCGGGTGTATGGGTATCGTAAACTTTAAGCAAAAAACAAAACATTATCGGGCGACCATATATGCATCTCTGATTGCTCGTCATCAGCTGGCTCGTGAACAGCACCGACTTTTCCTATGCTGTATGGTGAGAAATGGTGTCTTTATGCTAAGGTAAGGAAAAGGAAGGAGTGGTTGAGCCCAAACAAAGCAGCAACTCGGCGTACAAAGACTTGCGGGCATCCACAAAAGATAATGTTATGCATGTGGTGGAACAGCTATGGTGTGGTGCCCTACGAATTTCTTGCCCGAGGTCTAACCATCACAACTGACATTTATTGTCAACAACGGACACGTCTAGCAGATGTACTCGAAGAACGAGGACCAGGAAGACTGAGTGAAATGGTGCCACTCCACGATAACTCCCGCCTGTATTCTACTAGGCTGACAAGAAACACTACACAGGAGTTGGGTTGTGAAGTCATTTCGCATCCACGCTATTCACCTGATTTTGCGTCCTCAGAGTTCCATATTTTCCGCTGTCTATCGAACAACCTTCCAGGAACATCTTTTCCGGAAGAAAAGGCGCTCCGAACGTGACTTAACGAGTTCTTCGCTTCAGAACCACGTAATTTATACAGTCGCGGAATCGAAAACTTGTTTCAGCATTGGCAAACTGTTGTGAGTAGTGAAGAAGACTATATTATTAATGCTTAAAGTCTTTGTTATGTTTATATGTTGTGTTTATTAAACTTATGGGAAAACACTACGAACATATTCACCAATACAATATTGAAATAGAAATTCCTCAGGGTAACATATTAGGTCAAATACTGTTCCTGATATACGTCCATGACTTTCCAAACAGTGTTGGTCATGGAGAATATATTCTAGTTGCTAATAACAACAATTTATAGTCACTAAGAAAGGAAGAGAAAGCGAAGGAAACCCTTACGGAAGTTTGCAGTTGATCAGGGTGCAATGAAGTGACATTGGTCATAAAGAAAACAAATGCCATGAATTTCAATTTAAAAATGGAAAATGACATCGTTAAACTAAATGTAGGTGGCACCTTTATAGACTGCGCAAGGAAAATAAAAATTGAGGAATGAATGTTGATTCTCAATTGAAGTGGTGCGAACCCAAGAAATTTGTTTGAAAACATGATGTCGTTAGGATGTTATGTCCTTAGAGCCCTGTTATAGGCGTGTAAGCAGCCAGTATCTTTTAGTTCCATACTGTTAGTATGTACACTCAGTTCTTAGGTATGGAATTCTTTTGTGGGCAACGAATGCACGGAATATGAACACAGTTTTCAAACTACGGAAAAGGACCATAAGACTAGTAACCAAAACAGTAGTCGAGGTCATTGGAAAGATCTGTTCAAAACACAGGAAATTTTAAGTACGCCATACGAATACATTTGCCTAGCAGCTATACATATAAGGAAGGCATTGATAATTATTATTGCACGAACGTCTCTGTCCATGATGATGGAACAAGTTATGGGGGGACATTACATGTACTAAGAAAGAACGAACATAAAACTCAAAACGGAATTTTATTTCAGGGAGAAAACTGTACAATAAACTGCCCGATCAAAGAGATATCCAAAACAAACTAATCTGAAAAGGCAATAACAGTTGTTCAACAATACGTGGTATACACTGAAGGATTTTTTAAAAAGTTTTATGGGACTTATCTGCTACGGTCATCAGTCCCTAAGCTTACACACTACTTAAGCTAAATTATCGTAAGGACAAACACACGCAACCATGCCCGAGGGAAGACTCGAACCTCCGCCGGGACCAGCCGCACAGTTTTTGACTGCACCGCCCAAGACCGCTCGGCTAATGCCGCGCGGCACTGAAGGATTGCTTAGATAACACAGAGTAGGAGTTTGGGAATAAGAAGTCGCACAAATAAACAATAGTAATAATAATAATAATAATAATAATAATAATGGTAATAAAACTTCTGTCATTTCACACAACACTTTCACACTATATTTTTGGTCATTTTTTCCTTTTCTAGAATATCTTAATTACAAAACCATGCACTGTGTGTTGAAACCACCTAATCGTCTTCCTGACCGCAACATTCCAATCATTATAGAGGCATGCTGACTCAGTTTTTAATGACTAGGAAATTGGAAGTTGCGGTACACAATATGGAAACCAAATATCGTCCCTATAGTCTTGACGTCAGCTGATAGTGTATGTAATATTACATTATGTGTGTAGTGTCTGTAGTGAAAAGGAATGAGAAATGAACATTGTAGCAGTAGCCTTTCACATTCTTAAAATATACTTTGCGAAACTGTTTTACAACAGGGTTAAACAGATTGACGTAGCTCTGTTTGAAACAGAATGGCCTTGTATTCGGTTGGATGGAAGCTACAACTTTCATCCGACCCTCCTGATTTAGGTTTTCCGTGGTTTCCATAAGTTCCTTCAGGCAAATTCTGTGATGGTTCCTACTTAATGGGCAAAGCGAACTACCTGTCCCACTGTTGTAAAGTTAGACTTGTTGGTAAATGCCTGTGTTTGAATTACACTTTCTTTTTTTTTCTTATATTATAATATCTGTAAAAGTGATGTGCCTGATTATAACTGAAGTGGTCAGAATTTTGCGTTGGTCAGAGTTAGAGGACTGGCGTTACGTGGAACAGTAATTGATACAATATGTGAGTAAAGGAAGAAACTTAAGGTTTTAATGCCCCCTTGTACGTTGATATTATTACTGTAGAGTTTGCTGATGACACAAGTGTATTAATCTGAGGTCGAAACACAGACCAGAAGACAGAGCCGAGATGGTAGCCGAACAGATCTGCAAGTGGTTCATGGCTAATGATTTAAGTCTTAACCTCTAAATGACTTATATCATTTAATTTCGTAGAAACAATAAGTGTTTTTAATACTAGAAGAAGAAATCAGTAGTCGTAAACAGTCTGAGGCACAGCGTGTAAAATTATTTGAGTTCCGTCTGGATAACAAGTTAAAATAAGGTTAAGACATGGGTTAAGCAAAAGAAGAAGCTCAGTTCAGTTTTTTATGCCTTCGAAAGCGTCTCTAAATGTGTTGACCTAAAGGTAGCGTTGTGGGAGTTTTTCTGCTTATTTTAACTCACTGTTGTCTTATGGAATTACCATCTGAGGTAATGCATCTAAAGTAAATAAAGTGTTCGTTCGGTGAAAGTGGGCAGTAAGAACAATGTATAAAATAGATGACTGTTCGTCTTGTAGAATTCTTTTTAAGTGACTTGGAATTCTTACACTCACTAACACATTTACTCTTTAAGTGAAGTAAAAAAGTTGGTGTGGATATAAAATGTCGATATTTACTTCATTGAATAGAAAATTAGTTTTTGGAGTTTTTTCCTATTTGATGCATGTTTTTGATTTTGGATGAGTAAGTATTTTCTATTTATTTTGAAATAATTTATTTGGCAAGTAATTTCTACATGCTCCATGAGGACCTGTATTGCTACAAGATATCTCAGAAACTGTTTACTCTAGAAGGAGGTGATATGTGTTGTTTTATAGTAAACATCCTGTTGCATTTGCTGGCTACATTGGTTGTTGCTATATCACTTTCTGTTTGTGATATAACGCGTGGTATAATCCGCGTCTTGTGAGGCGCATTACACCTTTCGTTGTGTCTACTTGGATTTGTTGCTCATTCAGTCAATAGGACTCCAGCAAAAAGAATATTTAAAAACAAGGGAAGACGTAAGGAAAACAGATTTTACAGACCATATGCTGTTGGAAATTTACATACAGACCAACACTGAACAAAGTTCTTCACAACCAAGTGCTTCCAAGAAGATACTTGTGGACAATAATGAAGTATACTAGTGTCAGTGATAGTTCAAGTGTACTAGAAACAATGTTTAATACACTCCTGGAAATGGAAAAAAGAACACATTGACACCGGTGTGTCAGACCCACCATACTTGCTCCGGACACTGCGAGAGGGCTGTACAAGCAATGATCACACGCACGGCACAGCGGACACACCAGGAACTGCGGTGTTGGCCGTCGAATGGCGCTAGCTGCGCAGCATTTGTGCACCGTCGCCGTCAGTGTCAGCCAGTTTGCCGTGGCATACGGAGCTCCATCGCAGTCTTTAACACTGGTAGCATGCCGCGACAGCGTGGACGTGAACCGTATGTGCAGTTGCCGGACTTTGAGCGAGGGCGTATAGTGGGCATGCGGGAGGCCGGGTGGACGTACCGCCGAATTGCTCAACACGTGGGGCGTGAGGTCTCCACAGTACATCGATGTTGTCGCCAGTGGTCGGCGGAAGGTGCACGTGCCCGTCGACCTGGGACCGGACCGCAGCGATGCACGGATGCACGCCAAGACCGTAGGATCCTACGCAGTGCCGTAGGGGACCGCACCGCCACTTCCCAGCAAATTAGGGACACTGTTGCTCCTGGGGTATCGGCGAGGACCATTCGCAACCGTCTCCATGAAGCTGGGCTACGGTCCCGCACACCGTTAGGCCGTCTTCCGCTCACGCCCCAACATCGTGCAGCCCGCCTCCAGTGGTGTCGCGACAGGCGTGAATGGAGGGACGAATGGAGACGTGTCGTCTTCAGCGATGAGAGTCGCTTCTGCCTTGGTGCCAATGATGGTCGTATGCGTGTTTGGCGCCGTGCAGGTGAGCGCCACAATCAGGACTGCATACGACTGAGGCACACAGGGCCAACACCCGGCATCATGGTGTGGGGAGCGATCTCCTACACTGGCCGTACACCACTGGTGATCGTCGAGGGGACACTGAATAGTGCACGGTACATCCAAACCGTCATCGAACCCATCGTTCTACCATTCCTAGACCGGCAAGGGAACTTGTTGTTCCAACAGGACAATGCACGTCCGCATGTATCCCGTGCCACCCAACGTGCTCTAGAAGGTGTAAGTCAACTACCCTGGCCAGCAAGATCTCCGGATCTGTCCCCCATTGAGCATGTTTGGGACTGGATGAAGCGTCGTCTCACGCGGTCTGCACGTCCAGCACGAACGCTGGTCCAACTGAGGCGCCAGGTGGAAATGGCATGTCAAGCCGTTCCACAGGACTACATCCAGCATCTCTACGATCGTCTCCATGGGAGAATAGCAGCCTGCATTGCTGCGAAAGGTGGATATACACTGTACTAGTGCCGACATTGTGCATGCTCTGTTGCCTGTGTCTATGTGCCTGTGGTTCTGTCAGTGTGATCATGTGATGTATCTGACCCCAGGAATGTGTCAATAAAGTTTCCCCTTCCCGGGACAATGAATTCACGGTGCTCTTATTTCAAGTTCCAGGAGTGTAGAAACTGCATGCTGCAATTTGTGCGGTGAACAGATGATAATTTCTGAAAATGTTTTAAAGTGAAACAGTTTAGTTCTTAGTTTGGAAGTCCTGAGTGTGAGTTATGAGAGTACGAAAGAAAGTAACGCTCCTGAGATGAACGTCACATATTTCTAAGGGATAAGTTCATCGGTAGGGGCCCTGCAGCTGGAATAATTTCGTGTTCTGTACTGAATCTGTCACACCTCCTACTAATGTTTCAAGATACACGGATAGTTCAGGGGAAACCGTAAAAGTAACTGCAAAAGAATCAACTAAATCTGCAACAGTAGAATAAAATAACTGTAACAGCGACGTTTGCATCGCATTTGACATATCATGGTAGAAAAGAGGCCATCATTCTAAAAATTCTTGTGCAACTGCCGTAAGTGTTGACAATGGGAAGGTGCTTGATGTCGAAGTATTGTTAAAACATTGCCATGGGTGCACAAAAATTAGTTCCAATAACAATGAAAAGAAACAGCTGCAGGAACACAACTGTCATAAAACACATGAGGGCTCCAATGGAGGAATAGAAAGTGTCTCATCTGTGAAAATCTTTCAGCGCTCTCAAGAACCACGTGGGTTTCGCTATGCTAAATTCGCTCGTGATAGAAATTCCAGTTCATTCAAGTCAATAATTGAGAGCAGGCTCTGTGATGACCTAACACAGCAAAAGTTATAATGTGTTTGTCATGTGCAGAAAGCCGACTGCGTGAAATAAAAAGACTTGAAGATGGAAAGTCTATTAGAGGTCGTTTGACTAACCAAACAAATCAGCAAAATGAATACTGTGGCCAAGTCATTAGAAATAATACAAAAAATTTAGAGATGAGAAAAATAGTATGGAAAATGTTTTTCCACAAGACGGCAATTGACGAGAAGCCACTGCCCAACATGTGTTCAGTTGACTGGTGTAAACACCGCAAAAGTGAGGAAGCAGGAACCGAATAACCCCATAGAAACACCATCTCCGAAGCTGTTGGAGCAGCAGTAAAGCCACTATATACATATCTGGCACATACAGTTCTTCTGAAAGAACTCTCAAAACGGAAATGAGTCTCCCAACAATGTAGTATTGACGAGGGTTACCACAAACGCGTTTGTGGGCTTGAAAACAATGAAGATTGGGTTCGATGATGTTGTCATCACCTTCAGTGATGGAAATGCAAGGAGAATAAAGGTTCTTATTTGAAAATAAGTTCTTGGCATTATGAAGAAGCAGACCTACAATAACTCGATAGACAGCGAGTCTCCAAGGCAGAAATTATGATCAAAAATACAACGGAAGCAGCAAGATCCCTCAGACGGAGAAAGATACTGTATTGGGTTGATCCTCAAAATGATAAACAGTGCAAAGGTGGAGAGCTTTAGGCTGTTTCTGTATCCAGTAGTGAATTTTCCTTTACTTCAACTTTCAAGTGCGATTTCTTTTTTGCAAATGTTTCCCATTATCTCAGAAACTACTTAAGCAAAAGCTCTGAAATGTTTACTCTTATTAACAACGGCATAATTTTTAAATACCTCCATTAAAAATTTATATCTTTATTCCTAACAAAATTAGATACTTGATAGTAGATCAGTGAATGCATAAGATAGGACTCTATACCCTGGGAAAGGTTTCTTTTATTATCTCGGATAGTTCCTGACAAAACTGAAGTAGAAGCAACTAACGAACGACAGAAAATGTGAAAATGACGATAGAAATTGTAATGTGTTTAACGTAAGTTGGTGGAAAGATACGACTGCCAAACCAACACTGGAAGCAGGCACATACTATAAATATTTGGACGGATATATAAAGGACGATCTGTAATGAAAAGACCGTACAAAGCTAACTGCAGGAAAGCCAGAGACTAGACTGGGAAATGGAAGAAGGAGTTAGACTGTAAAATGATACACTTCCAAACATGGTTGTTACTCGCCAACTGTATACTAGTTTCAGCATTCATAGGATTATACAGCCAACCGGCTGCATATAACTGTTAGGTACGCTGACCTAGGTTCGACACCTACTAAGGATGTCTTCATGAGAATGAAATTTCGATAAATCGTAAAATGAAATTAATAAAAATCATGCTTCGACCAATACTTGCAAGTTGCTCGTTGCCTGAGACACGTACCAGATGTAATATGCAGGAAACATAGAAGGTCCAAGGAAGAACAGCAAGTTTCCCATCAGGTTCGTTCGTTTGTTGCAGAGATGCCCATTCAAGTCCAGTGGCAGATGCTACAAAAGAGGCACTATGTATCACAGCATGGTTTACCGCTCCTTTCACGACTGTAGAACGGGAAAGGGGTTGACTGACGATGATACCAAGTATCACTTCTGAACAGCATGTTGCAAGGCATCCCAGATATGCTCAGTAATGTTAATGTCTGGGGAATTTGGTGGCCAGCAGAAGTGTTTAAACTGAGAAGAGTGTTCCTGGAGTCACTCTACAGAAATTCTGGAATTGTGGGGTGTCGCGTTGTCCTAATGGAATTGCACAAGTCCGTCGGAATGCACAATGGACGTGAATGGATGCATGTGAAAAAAATGTTCAAATGTGTGTGAAATCTTATGGGACTTAACTACTAAGGTCATCAGCCCCTAAGCTTACACACTACTTAACCTAAATTATCCTAAGGGCAAACACACACACCCTTGCCCGAGGAAGGACTCGAACCTCCGCCGGTACCAGACGCACAGTCCAGGACTGCAGCGCCCTAGACCGCTCGGCTAATCACGCGCGGCAATGGATGCAGATGATCAGACAGGATGATTACGTACGTGTCACCTGTCAGAGTCGTATCTAGACGTATCAGGGGTCCCGTATCACTCGAACTGCACACGCCCAGTACCATTACAGCGCCTCCACCAGCTTGAAAAGTCCTCTGCTGACATGCAGGGTCCATGGATTAAAGAGGTGGTTTGCATACCCGTACACATCCATCCGCTCGGTGCAATTTGAAACGAGACTTGTCCGACCGGGAAACATGACTACAACCATCAACAGTCCAATGTCATGCTGACATGCACAGGCGAGGCGTAAAGCTTTCTGGGGTTTAGTCATCAAGGGTATACGAGTGGACCTTCGGCTCCAAAAGCCCATATCGATGGTGTTTCGTTGAATGGTTCGCACTCTGCCACTTATTGATGATCCAGTATTGATATATGCGACAACTTATGGAAAGGTTGCCCTTCTGTCATGTTGAACGATTTTATTCAGTCGTCGTTGGTCCCGTTCTTGCATGATCTTTTTCAGGCCGCAGCGATGTCGGAGATATGATGTTTTACCAAATTCCTGATATTCATGGTACACGCCTGAAATGGTCGTATGGGTAAATTCCCACATCATCGCTATCTCGGAAGAAGCTGCGTCCCATTGCTCGTGCACTGACTGTAACACCACGTTCAGACGCACTTAAATCTTGATAACCTACCATTGTAGCAGCAGTAACCCATCCAATAACTGCACCAGACACTTGTTGTCTTATATAAGAGTTGACGACCGCAGCGCCGTATTTTACCTATTTACAATCTCCGTAAGTCAATAAGCGTGCCTATACCAGTTTCTTTGGCACTTCAGGGTAGTGTGAGCAGCGGTAGTGATGTGTCAGCGGAACTCGGTTCCAAGGCCGATCCGCGGCAAGTGGAGGCTCACTGCAGAAGGTCGTGGGAGGCGTGGGTCGTCGGTCCCTGCGGCACTGCGACAAAAACAGACCAGCCGCGGTGCCCGGCCGTGACTCAGCTGCCGGAAACGAGGCGTTGGCGGTAGCGCGGGGACCGGGTGACGTCACCAGGGTCAGGCAATTGCTGCAGTGTCCGGCCGGCCTCAAGCGGTACAAGAGCACTGTGGGCCCAGCAGAGGCGAGTGATGTGCCCCAGCGGGCGCCGGTGGACACCGACGCATGCCACTCGCCGCCGGGAACGATAACAGCCGTTATTTGTAGCGGCCGTCTGCCTGTCCGAGATACTATCAAATAGGTTTAGAAATACGTTAACTAGAATTATAAAGGTACCGGGCCCAAATATCGTCATCTTCGTAGGTTAGGAGCTGTGTAAGTCCTGAAAGTCTATGGAAAGGGCAACAAATTTGGTATATACACTCCTGGAAATGGAAAAAAGAACACATTGACACCGGTGTGTTAGCCCCACCATACTTGCTCCGGACACTGCGAGAGGGCTGTACAAGCAATGATCACACGCACGGCACAGCGGACACACCAGGAACCGCGGTGTTGGCCGTCGAATGGCGCTAGCAGCGCAGCATTTGTGCACCGCCGCCGTCAGTGTCAGCCAGTTTGCCGTGGCATACGGAGCTCCATCGCAGTCTTTAACACTGGTAGCATGCCGCGACAGCGTGGACGTGAACCGTATGTGCAGTTGACGGACTTTGAGTGAGGGCGTATAGTGGGCATGCGGGAGGCCGGGTGGACGTACCGCCGAATTGCTCAACACGTGGGGCGTGAGGTCTCCACAGTACATCGATGTTGTCGCCAATGGTCGGCGGAAGGTGCACGTGCCCGTCGACCTGGGACCGGACCGCAGCGACGCACGGATGCACGCCAAGACCGTAGGATCCTACGCAGTGCCGTAGGGGACCGCACCGCCACTTCCCAGCAAATTAGGGACACTGTTGCTCCTGGGGTATCGGCGAGGACCATTCGCAACTGTCTCCATTAAGCTGGGCTACGGTCCCGCACACCGTTAGGCCGTCTTCCGCTCACGCCCCAACATCGTGCATCCCGCCTCCAGTGATGTCGCGACAGGCGTGAATGGACGGACGAATGGAGACGTGTCGTCTTCAGCGATGAGAGTCGCTTCTGCCTTGGTGCCAATGATGGTCGTATGCGTGTTTGGCGCCGTGCAGGTGAGCGCCACAATCAGGACTGCATACGACCGAGGCACACAGGGCCAACACCCGGCATCATGGTGTGGGGAGCGATCTCCTACACTGGCCGTACACCACTGGTGATCGTCGAGGGGACACTGAATAGTGCACGGTACATCCAAACCGTCATCGAACCCATCGTTCTACCATTCCTTGACCGGCAAGGGAACTTGCTGTTCCAACAGGACAATGCACGTCCGCATGTATCCCGTGCCACCCAACGTGCTCTAGAAGGTGTAAGTCAACTACCCTGGCCAGCAAGATCTCCGGATCTATCCCCCATTGAGCATGTTTGGGACTGGATGAAGCGTCGTCTCACGCGGTCTGCACGTCCAGCACGAACGCTGGTCCAACTGAGGCGCCAGGTGGAAATGGCATGTCAAGCCGTTCCACAGGACTACATCCAGCATCTCTACGATCGTCTCCATGGGAGAATAGCAGCCTGCATTGCTGCGAAAGGTGGATATACACTGTACTAGTGCCGACATTGTGCATGCTCTGTTGCCTGTGTCTATGTGCCTGTGGTTCTGTCAGTGTGATCATGTGATGTATCTGACCCCAGGAATGTGTCAATAAAGTTTCCCCTTCCTGGGACAATGAATTCACGGTGTTCTTATTTCAATTTCCAGGAGTGTATTTCCCCGACATTTTTCACCACTTGTAAGAAAATTATAGGAAAAGTTGTATAACATATTATAACCAGAATTAGACATAAACGTTAACACAAAAAAAAAGAAATTGAAAAAAAATTGTTCGTAATTTCGTCTCTCATAAAAGTTCTCAAAAAGACAACAAAATGGTTCAAATGGCTCTGAGCACTATGGGACTTAACAGCTATGGTCATCAGTCCCCTAGAACTTAGAACTGCTTAAACCTAACTATCCTAAGGACATCACACAACTCCCAGTCATCACGAGGCAGAGAAAATCCCTGCCCCCGCGGGGAATCGAACCCGGGAACCCGGGCGCGGGAAGCGAGAACGCTACCGCACGACCACGAGCTGCGAACTCTCAAAAAGACAACTAATTTAAATTTTTTTCCATTACAACAATGCTTAATATGCCAAGTATTATAAATCAACTGAAGCCCATGAATGAACATTGTTTTCAAGTTATTTTCTGCCTTCTAAACATGTGTCACATATGAAAATTTCTCGGATACTCACTCGGGTGGCGTCGTCCATAAAGTCGGCACCCATCAGAGATCAATCAGACTCCAGGAACGCCTGAAGATGAGAAGAAGTCGGCTTGCCGAAATACCGCGCATGATGGACGACGCCATCCGGCTGAATACTTGAGAAATTTTCAGGATTTCCGTACCCTGGGAAAACCTCAGATCACAAATGTGTCAGCCGTCCGCTGTTGGCCGAGCGGTTCTAGGCGCTTCAGTCTGGAACCGCGAGACCGCTACGGTCGCAGGTTCCAATCCTGCCTCGGGCATGGAGGTGTGTGATGTACTTAGCTTCGTAAGTTTTAAGTAGCTCTAAGTTCTAGGGGACTGATGACCTCAGATGTTAAGTCCCATAGTGCTCAGAGCCATTTGAACCATTTGAACAAATGTGTCACATGTGAATTTGCGGTTCTAGGTAGATGAAGAGCATGTTTCGTGATAACAAACCAAGCATTTTGCGTAACGAATCTGTTTCTCTTGCCTTTTTCGAGAGGAAAAAGTAAAATATTCTCCATTAATAGCAAATAAACTGCAGTTCTAATAAAAGTTCCAAATTTCGTATCCAGGGCGAATGTAGGAACTGCAAGGGGGACCTAAGTACGAACATCCCCAGACTAATTATAATCTCTGCTATAGCAACAAAGACCAAACCGTTGACAATAGCGTTTACTAGCAAGAACCACAACACACGACTTAAAAAAAAGGCCAATACTTGAACAAAAATCAGCATTTAGACTGGCAATAGCAAGCTGTTACGTTGACTGCTGCACTAGTCCACCTCAGTACGAAAATATTAATTCTCTCGTACACCAAAGTCAAACGTACTGCACACAGCAGACTCTCTTAACTAAACTATGGGCTGTGGTCACGCTTGCATGCTCAGTTAAACATTCTTTACCAACTGTGGAAACCGGAAATTCCTAGGGGGACGAATTCAGGAGCAGGGACGATGTGCCTCATTCTTATTCTTCACCATCACCCGCAAAGTAGTTCCCTTGGGAGCGAATACACAGATCCCATCGTTATCACAGTCGATATCCGCCCGTTTTTCAGTCGCTTATACAATCCGAAAATCTGTGGTGGCCCTAACCATTGTCTCCAAAAACTTGCTTCTATATCTAGTGCGTTTCTGCAATAGTTTACCCAAATGTAAAACAAAGCTTTATACAGGTACGCTTGTCTTCTAAGACAGCGTTCGTAAAACCAAAAACTCACGGAAACATGACAGTGGAATCGTGCTCAGCAACTAACAGAACTGAGAGTTCGGAGCCACTTCTCACACTGATAGACGGATGTTGTTTGACTATGAGCGAAAGCAAAGAACAATGGCTTCGATAAAAGTTGTTCCTGCCATGAGTTACACTGACTGAAGGGTGTATGGAGAGATACCCTCAGGGGTCTCAGTGTACTTGGAGTCATTTGCGTACAAGATTCGAATTTCGATGACTTTTGCACTCCATTTCGTATCCAAATGTTGGAATCGCAGAAAAAAAATCACAAAAATGTAACACCATCTATTGATTGCTTCCGAATACACAGAAATAAATGTCGTCATTCAATAGTTGTTTCAGTATGGCAACAGTGGTTTCATTAAGCATTGCTCCTGACAGCTCTGAAAGGTGAATTTTAATACGATTTTTGCTTGCAAAAGGATCCACAGCTACTCAAATTCGTTAGGAGCTTTAGCTCGTTTATGGGTCTAAAATAACGAGTGAAATAGAGATTAGGCAATGGTGTCAACGCTTCAGAATTTGCCATGCAAATGAGGAGGATCAACAGCTCCATTCAACAAGGGGACCAAAAACTTCGAACGGATTGACAATTAGCCTTTGGTGCTCTGGCTCATGAATTTCCTTGTATTTGTCGCACTTATTATAAAAGTTTTGCTCGGATCTGTTTATCTTGCAGCGCCTTGGAGCTATGAGGGTTCGTCTCAGCAAGTCCTGCTACATTGGTTTCCGCGTTTTTTCACGTTATTATGAAAATAATTATGGGAAAGAACATACTTAGGATCAGTAACTAGTTACATCAAAATTATTTCTTTTACCACGACAATGCATCTTTGAGAGTATCTTCCCCAACGCATTCTTTCCATAACATTATGGTGATCGTATTCATCAAGGAATTTCGTATGAGAGCTCGCTCCGGCTTGAACTGGTAATGAATACTTATCTGCTATACATTCGACCATACCGCAGAAGTGCTCGTTCTCAACAAAGTAAAATCCTCTCTATACCTCTACATAACACAGCCCTCTTCTCAAAATCTACAACGAGAACCATACTATGGACGTCAGAGAAATTAAATTCCTTTCAAATTTAAAAAGACAGCTAGTTTTCCAGCTTCTGTTATGGCATAGTTATATCTTTCGTATACTTGTCGATAGTTCGTACTTGTCAACTTCCATCCCCATCACCCCCCCCCCCCCTCCTCTCGCTGTTTCTTTACAGAGTCCCATTATTCTCTCGCAACTGCGGTTGTTATTTGCCGTTACCTGCATGGTTAATGCACGACCTAATTTGTTGGCTAGTAACAATTAACAGTGCTCCGTCATGCACCGTCCTTTAAAGCACCTACATTTGTTACTGCACTGCTCAGTAAAATTAAGGCGTCACTTTCCCAAACGCCGTAATTACCTCCCATTGTGATACAGAAGTTTCGAATTTGGCTGAATGGTGCCTTCTTTCTCTGTACTGTTACAAAAATGTGGCACCCTGCGACGCAGATCTCGAGTTCGGCAACGCCTCAAGCAGTAATATGTCAACACGCGTAAAACAGGTCGGAGTTCAGATGTTCACGTTAGGTGTAAAATGTGTTAATGATATCACATTGGACCAAATTGCACCACAATTCCGCCCAACGCCACCGTGGACGCGTCACACGAAGGGACGGTCGTCATCGCCCCCTCTTATCCAAATTTTATTTTGTCGCTTCTACGATGGAGGTCAGAATCACGTCGTCACATGGATTTCTTGTGGGTCGCCGAGAAAAACATTTCAGACACATCGTCCCGTAGAATCACCACAAAAAGCCCCGGGGGTGCAATAAATGGTGGCAATGAAACGAACCCTCCCTTGAGGCGTCGATTCCCACACATTTCCCAGTCGAAAACGACAGTCTGCAGTGCTATGAGCAACAGGACTACTTATATTGACAATCTTCGATACTTCAGACAGCTCCCGGGAACTATAGAGTTCCTCCAAGAACGTTGCTGACCAACAACCCCACTGAACGTGACAGCATCCCTTTGGAATGCAGTGCGATTGCAATATTTACTCTGATGTACACAATGGAACCATTAGGCACTATTCAGAGCTTTTCGACCAAATCTGACCGTGATCCAAAGCAGAAAAGGCTGCTTATGCTTTTCCAGCCCTCCTACGGCGTGATCATTAACGGATGCAATACTGTCAGATGCATGAAAAAACCGGTAAAGGATTGCTCTAAGACACTTCTTTCAGTTCGGAAACACCCTTGGCGCCACCCACCAGGCTTTGATGAGTACCCTTTGAAGACAGGCAACCCCTTCGATACCACTTCGATTCTGGATAGCCTACTAGCAGGCGCAACAGGTTACCCTGTCTGCAGCCCCTTAGGACTCCCGTCACGAGTTCTGTCTGTAAAGGTACATTTTTAAAGTGCTCAACAAAGGAGGTTGAGTGACACGGAGAATGTTGCCGAACTGGGTGGTTATAGAGGGACCATTCACCGTTTTATTTACGTATCTGTCAATGTTGCATCCCTCCGAGATCACACCAGAGGAGGGCGTGAAGCAGGATGGCTGGAAAAACATAAACACCCTCTGGTGCTTTGCATCACGTTCAGATTTCCTGGAATGATTTTGAATGTTCTCTAGTGGTTCTGTCCTGTACGCCAGAGTAAAAATTGCAGTCGCGCTGTACTCCAAAGGGGTTCGATGACGTTCAGTGAGTTTTCCGGTAGAAAATGTCCTTAGGTAAAGGGTTAAACGTCTGGGAGATATCAGCAGTGCGAAATTGCCAAGAACGTCGTGCTGTTGTTCATCGCAAGGCCAGCTGTCGTTTTCGACCACAAAATATGCGGGACTCAAGGCTCCAACGCAGGGGGGTGTAAGAGGTCCATGACTAAGGAATTTACTGCTAGCGCACTCGAGCAGATGTAACTTCCATGGATTGCTCACGCGCTGCCTGCGATATATAAGCTACAATAGAATCCCTCTCAGACAGCAGTGTCGGCAGCAGTAGCAGTAGTAGTAGCTCGCAGTCGGGCGGTGGGGGTCAGGTCGCTCTTAGAGAGCAGTTCTCTAGCTGCATAGCTAGCAGAGAGCACTTGTGTCCTGTATGGAATTACCAAGGCCGTCGTGGAGAACGATGGCACTGCCTGAGCGATGTAGTATAAGGTAAACGCAAAATATTATCATTTATTTCCGCGCGCATATGTAATTTGCAACAACTCATTTTGTACTATTGTTATATCAAAGTGACATGTAAATAATTTTCAATAATTTTTCAATAATAATCTTTCGTATGAAGATAACTTTTGACAGTCATTCATCTGAATTTAAAGTTTTTGCTAATTTCTCCTATCCATAGTCACGGCAATTATCGTAAAGAAAAATCAGTTTTTTTATACATAACAAAATCTAGTGACCAGCATTGCACTGGGCTGTGCCAGAAAAATTTCTTATAGGAGCAGATATATATGCGTGTTATCCGGCGACATAATTGAGGTAAGAATCTTCACTTTAATCAGAACGACTTTTCAGGGCCATGACGCAGCATTGCTGACGTCTAGATTTTCCAGTATAGATTAACAGTCAGTTTATTATTGAAAGGTTATATATGGGCCACATTTTTCTTGCGACGTTACGGAATTAATCTGTTGGGAGGTTACAGGGGTGATTTCATTAACTCGCTTTCTGCAACTAATTAGGACTTCTTGTGCCGATTCAGAGCGGCGGTGTGTCTGAAATGTTTTCCCTGACCGCTCGAAAGAAAACTTCGTGACATCAACGCTTGGCGTTGCAGTTCTAACGTCCTTTGCAGAGACAACGAAAGAGGAGGTGAAATGTAGGTACCAGGGGACGCGGGTGACTACCTTTCCATCGAGTAACACGTCCCCGACGGCGTCGGGCAGAACTGGTTGTGAAATTTGGTCCCACTGTGGCAAGATTAACCCTTCTTACACCACACATGAACTTCCGAGCTCTGACCTTTTTTCGCATTTGTCGATGTCTTGCTGTTTGAACATTCGCAGCCTCCAGGGTGACGTCACAAGGCGCCATGTTTTTGCACCATTAGAGATGAAGGCTGTAGACACCTTTGAGCCAAATTATGAAACTTACGTGTCGCAATGAGGGACAATTACGGCGTTTCGGAAAAAAGTGGTACTTCAGTTGTGTTGCGCAGTGTGTTTCCTGCCTGTCGTGACAAGCAGACCTTGAAACTATAACTACGAGGGGAGTACAAAAAGTAAGCTACAGATTATCACGGTAGGCCAGGTAACATTTACTGATTGCTACACTATGTTTCAGAGTGTCACAGGTACATGACACTGTTTTTCAAGATAATCACCGAGTGTCTGTAAACAACAGTCGGGACGTCCTACCAATGGTTCAGATCCTCGACAGTAGAAATTCGTTCCTTGGTCACTGAGCTATACTAACCTGCTGTGTGAACTCACTCATCATCGGGAAAGCGGATCAGTTCAGTTCCTCGATTGCCTGGACATGTCGTTTGCAGTCAATACCGATTGCCTTCCTTCCCGATCAGCGTCAAACGCGTCTTTGCGGTCTTAGTCAAATCGCTGGCGCAGTTTCGCTACATCTGGACACGACACTGCATTTGGACCACCTACCGCCAAAATTTCACGGTGATTGTCTGTGCAATTTAGATGTTTTTCCCACAAGAATGGTTCTGTCCCACGTACTTCAGTTTTGGAGTAGGTTTCCAGCTCGTGCTCGAAATCAGTCTCTCACCGTGATGCCCTTTTTATAATACTCTCTTTAGTTAGCGCGCCACTCTTGCTCCGCAATAGTCTTAGTGTGGGACTGCATTTGCAACTCACTTTTTAAAGTCTCCTCGTACTTCATTGTCTATAGAGAACGGTGTTATTAATTATTTTTAGGTGTGGTCCCAGTACTCGCGTTATTTTGAGTAGTGGCTGTTCTTCCTGTCACCTCTGTATTTGATGTAAATTCCTGGTATGACTTCGAATAGTGCTCATTGTCCCTCTGACGCGTAAACTCCTCTTCCTCTTTTACATTAAATATTTTAGAAATTTTGATATTCGAACTTTTTTCAACAATCTCTTTGTAAGTCCCACGGTTTTCTCCTTCCGTCTACTTACTCCACCAATACTCTCCTCCAATATTCTTACAGATACCTTCCCTTACTGTCTGTATGTCATACGGGACCACCTCCTTCCTTTTCAGTTTATATTCTGTAGGTTAGACTTCCTTAAATTCCGGTCCGACATGCCCCTGGGATTTTTGCTTGTACCTCACTGTGTCGCTTATATTCTCGTATTCGTTCAATACAATCTTTTTGCTTCCTCGTCTGTTCCTCTTTTTCTGTTCCATTACTCTTCCTTAAAACTACATTGCTGTACAAAATTAAAGCAACAAACCGCTATTTCCCCTTCCTGTGTCTAATTCACGAAATAATCTTGCAAACTGTCCATACGATCGTGTTCTGCACGGAAGACGACATTTCGGTTAATGGACAACCATGCCAGCGATGACGTCAGGGCACCTATCAAAAGAGGTAGTGTTTGCCGGGTAGCTCCACATCGACAATCGCTGTGTACACGATCACAGACGATGCAGTATGGCACAGAGAAGACGCCTACCAGACTCTTTCCGTGGATTCCTACAGGAAGAATGGAAGCAAGGCAGTCGCTACCTGATTTGGTTCAAATGCTCTGAGCACTACGGGACTTAACTTCTGAGGTCATCAGTCCCCCAGAACTTAGAACTACTTAAACCTAACTAACCTAAGGACATCACACACATCCATGCCCGAGGCAGGATTGGAACCTGCGGTCGCGCGGTTCCAGACTGTAGCGCCTAGTACCGCTCGGCCACCCCGGCCGGCCAAACTGATGTGGCCCGATGGCTTAAAGAGAAACATTCTGTTGTTTCTCGGATGTGGCGACAGTTTATAGAGGCCAAAACTGTATCCCAAAGACCGGGGCAGGGCCGACCATGTGTGGCATCCGAAAGAGAAAACATTATTTGGTTGCAAGGGTACAACGATATTATCTTAGTACTGCATGGCAACTGGTATCTGACCTCGCAGCATCCAGTGGTCGCGTTCTGTCAAGGTAAAGGCTGTACAGAACGCTTCAGCAGAGTAGCTTTTATGTCGGGGACTTCGTGTATGTGTACCTCTGATGCATTTTCAGAAAAGGGAACGTCTAGAGAGGAGTCATCAACATGCCACCTGGACGGCCGAACAGTGGTTCAATGTTCTTCCCATAGATGAGTCCCGATTTGGTCTGGAGAGTGATTCTCGACAGATTCGCCTCAGGAGGGAACATGGAAAACAATTTCGGGACCCAATCATTATGGAAAGAAACCGACACTGATGAGGATCTCTAAAAGTGTTTACATTGTTTATGCTGACCACTCGAACAGCTCTTCATGAAATTGTATGGGTGAATCGGTAAGGCTTAAATGCTATCAGGTATCGTGACGAGATCTTGGGACCTCATGTGTGGTTGTTGCAAGGTGCTGGTGGCCTAGAATTTTTATTGATGGGCGAGAATGCTCGACCTCATAGAGCACGGGTAATGTTTTCCTGGGAACGTGAGCTATTGCACGCATGGCGTGGTCTGCTTGCTCTTACGATTTTTATCTCACAGAGTATGTATGGGTGGCACTGCGGAGACAGGTTGCATCACGTCGGCATCCTCCAATCATTCCCCAAGACTTGCGAGCAGCTCTGCAGGAAGAATGGGCGATATTGTCTCAGCATGACACTGATGATGTTATTCACAACATGCTCCGTCGTTGTCAGCCCTGTACTGGTGCGAGAGGTGTTCACACCCCATAGTGAGTACATCAACCAGTTGTCGGAATGTGTGTGCAAATCCGTTGAGTTGGAAAATACGAAGAACATTTTTGTCTACAGTTACACATGCAGTAGTTGTTTACGTTCTGTATTCTTTACATTGTTTCTACTTTACTATCAAATGTTTATGCTGTTTTATGGCAAAATAAACGCACTCTTGCAAAAATTCCGTTTGTTGCTTTCATTTTCGACACCAATGTATTTGTGATTCCGTCCTTTTCCTCAGTGTACTTCTTCCCAATTTCAGTTCACAATATAACTTGCAGCAGTTTATTTACTCCTACCATATGATGGCTCTAGGCACTATGGGACTTAACATCGGAGGTCATCAGTCCCCTAGACTTAGAACTACTTAAACCTAAGAACATCACACACATCCATGCCCGAGGCAGGATTCGAACCTGCGACCGTGGCAGCCACGTGGTTCCGGACTGAAGCGCCTAGAACCGCTCGGCCACTGAGGCCGGCCTACCATATGATTCTTTTTTTTTCTTAAGGGTAAACCACCTTTATCATGAAAGAAAAACAGAATAGTATGAGAAAGTATAGCTTGCATCTCCAAACACAAAAACAGGAAAATAAGACACCTGAAAACAGCTCGGGAAGTCATACACACCATGCACATGTTCACACACTTTGTACATTCCGTGACAACTCTTTATTTGTAGTCACCTTCGTGTCGATCAGCTGGTGTTCTGTGTATCTCAAAAATTTTTGGAACTTCGTCCTCTATCTTGCATAACTTTTCTTGTGATGGGGCCATATCACCCCTCTGAACTGCTGAGAATATTCTCTTAACGTCATACCCTGTCTCTCTTATTTCACGTCTCTTGTTCATCTTATCCTTTACGAGATTTGTGAATTCCTCAAATGTTGCACATCCTACAAATGCCTTCACTGCACGTTTTCAAGCATCCCCAGAGATTACTTTCTTACCAAGAAGAGAAGTGTATATTATAATTTAAGAGCATAGCACCGTTAAAGCGTAATCCGCATTGGGAAAAAAATTTATGGTGTTGAGTTGATCGGTAAGACGTAGTAGTTTGTTTAACGTTTAATTTTCCACAAAAATAAACAGGAAAAGAACAACAAATCAATCAATAACTTATTTTCCTTTATTTACAACTTGTTCCCAACGTGTAACAAGCTGTTCAATGCCTCGACAGTAGAAGTCACCTGGTTTTCACTCGAAGAAATCGTCCAACCAAACCCTCAATTCCAAGTCACCATTGAGCGAAACCCCACACACTGCGTTCGAGCAGGATCGGAAGGTAGAAATCGAAAGGCGCCAAGTCGGGAGAACACGAAGGACGTGGCTTCCTTTACGACGTGAGGGCGCTGTCGTGTTGTAGAAGAACGCCATGTCACGGATCAGGACTGGATAGCGCTGTTGAGTAGTTGCATTTGTTGGACGTGAAGTTCCACATTCACTATTTGGTTCGGCTGAAGCAGCACATTTGTCCAAGTCCAAAACTGCCATCTTTGAATCATGTAAACCAATTCTGACCCACCCTAAGAGGCACCATTTCTACGCCACACACCTCACAAATCTCTCGGGGAGCTTTCGTGGCTTTGGTACCTCAATTAAACGCAGAAAGTAGAAAGAGTCAAAAATACTCTTTTGTGTCGACTTCACCCTCCGTTTTAATGACCTGAAAAGAAAAAAATATACGTCAGCATATAAAAACTAAAGACGCAGTTTTGTAGAGCACATAACTCTATCGAATAGAATAAAACGCATTACCAATACATTTTACTTTCCATGCAAAATTTTCGCTTCAAGAACGTCAGGACTTATTGAACAATCCAGTTTTCATTCGTAGAGTGAAAGCTGTAACTTCACGAAACTGTTGTCTGGTATGATTTAAGGCACGTATGTAAAACTACATTGTTACGTGCCGAGTAAAACTTTGAGGGACGGGAAAAACCCACCGTGGTACAACAACAAAGTTAGGAAACTACTGCGAAAGCAAAGAGAGCTCCACTCCAAGTTTAAACGCAGCTAAAACCTCTCAGACAAACTGAAGCTAAACGATGTCAAAGTTAGCGTAAGGAGGGCTATGCGTGAAGCATTCATTGAATTCGAAAGTAAAATTCTATGTACCGACTTGACAGAAAATCCTAGGAAGTTCTGGTCTTACGTTAAATCAGTAAGTGGCTCGAAACAGCATATCCAGACACTACGGGATGATGATGGCATTGAAACAGAGGATGACACGCGTAAAGCTGAAATACTAAACACCATTTTCCAAAGCTGTTTCACAGAGGAAGACCGCACTGCAGTTCCTTCTCTAAATCCTCGCACAAACGAAAAAATGGCTGACATCGAAATAAGTGTCCAAGGAATAGAAAAGCAACTGGAATCACTCAATAGAGGAAAGTCCACTGGACCTGACGGGATACCAATTCGATTCTACACAGAGTACGCGAAAGAACTTGCCCCCCTTCTAACAGCCGTGTACCGCAAGTCTCTAGAGGAACGGAGGGTTCCAAATGATTGGAAAAGAGCACAGATAGTCCCAGTCTTCAAGAAGGGTCGTCGAGCAGATGCGCAAAACTATAGACCTATATCTCTTACGTCGATCTCTTGTAGAATTTTAGAACATGTTTTTTGCTCGCGTATCATGTCATTTCTGGAAACCCAGAATCTACTATGTAGGAATCAACATGGATTCCGGAAACAGCGATCGTGTGAGACCCAACTCGCCTTATTTGTTCATGAGACCCAGAAAATATTAGATACAGGCTCCCAGGTAGATGCTATTTTTCTTGACTTCCGGAAGGCGTTCGATACAGTTCCGCACTGTCGCCTGATAAACAAAGTAAGAGCCTACGGAATATCAGACCAGCTGTGTGGCTGGATTGAAGAGTTTTTAGCAAACAGAACACAGCATGTTGTTATCAATGGAGAGACGTCTACAGACGTTAAAGTAACCTCTGGCGTCCCACAGGGGAGTGTTATGGGACCATTGCTTTTCACAATATATATAAATGACTTAGTAGGTAGTGTCGGAAGTTCCATGCGGCTTTTCGCGGATGATGCTGTAGTATACAGAGAAGTTGCTGCATTAGAAAATTGTAGCGAAATACAGGAAGATCTGCAGCGGATAGGCACTTGGTGCAGGGAGTGGCAACTGACCCTTAACATAGACAAATGTAATGTATTGCGAATACATAGAAAGAAGGATCCTTTATTGTATGATTATATGATAGCGGAACAAACACTGGTAGCAGTTACTTCTGTAAAATATCTGGGAGTATGCGTACGGAACGATTTGAAGTGGAATGATCATATAAAACTAATTGTTGGTAAGGCGGGTACCAGGTTGAGATTCATTGGGAGAGTGCTTAGAAAATGTAGTCCATCAACAAAGGAGGTGGCTTACAAAACACTCGTTCAACCTATACTTCAGTATTGCTCATCAGTGTGGGATCCGTACCAGGTCGGGTTGACGGAGGAGATAGAGAAGATCCAAAGAAGAGCGGCGCGTTTCGTCACTGGGTTATTTGGTAACCGTGATAGCGTTACGGAGATGTTTAATAAACTCAAGTGGCAGACTCTGCAAGAGAGGCGCTCTGCATCGCGGTGTAGCTTGCTCGCCAGGTTTCGAGAGGGTGCGCTTCTGGATGAGGTATCGAATATATTGCTTCCCCCTACTTATACTTCCCGAGGAGATCACGAATGTAAAATTAGAGAGATTAGAGCGCGCACGGAGGCTTTCAGACAGTCGTTCCTCCCGCGAACCATACGCGACTGGAACAGGAAAGGGAGGTAATGACAGTGGCACGTAAAGTGCCCTCCGCCACACACCGTTGGGTGGCTTGCGGAGTATCAATGTAGATGTAGATGTAGATGTTACTACGACATATGTAGAAACTGAGAGAACTTACGTGGTTGGCAGTTTTATGTAGATACCATATACATTACAAAAATTGGAAGTTTATTTAGAATGAGACAAAAGTGGCAGGTAAGTTATTAACGATATGTGAAAAAATAAACCTAAGTTTACTGGGCTCTTACACAGAAACTGTTGCCTTAGAGAAATATCTATGTAGGCGAGGTGATTGTTTGTGTAGCTGTGAATGTCCTAAGAGGGAGAGATTTTAACTTAACTGCGGTTCTGCTCAAATAAGAGCTGCAGAATTAGCACTTCACCCACAAACATTAAGTTTATAGTTACATATGTAAACACGAACTGATATAAGGAAGATCATCATGATTCAAAAATTAAAACTTCATATGAGGCGGACAATGTCTCCAATAAGATACGACGAAGTTGTGGCCCTTTAATATGTAATAGTCACTTACATAATTTATCATTAATTCATTGTGTTTTCTCAGACAAATAGAAATACGAGTACATCGTAGTTAGGCCTCTCTACAAGAAATGCAACTCCTCAAATGTCGATACCTATCACCCAGTGTCTCTCCTAACATCATTTTCTAAAACGTTCAGAAAGTAATGTAGTCCACGGTTGCATCCACCTGTATAGTAAAGGGATATTTGTCCAACCATTTGGATTTCAAAAGGGCTTCTTAACTGAGTGAGCTACAAATTTTCTGAGCACGTAATAGCATTTGTTAAATGATAAAAATATCAGCAGTTGGGTTGTTCTGTGACGTATCGAAGGCATATGTTTTTCTCATAACAATATAGTATTAGAGAAGGTAAGTTTTATGGAATATGTAATTCAGTACATGCCTGCTTAGTTCTCATTTCAGAAACAGAATGCAGAAGTTTACTCTATGCTGTCAGAGAACAACAAAGAGGGACACCACATCATCTGCATGCGCAGAAATTACCTTAAGAGTCCCACAGGGTTGAATTATTGGCCCACCAGTGTTCTTTAATGAGCTGCCATTTTATTTGAATGATGAGGCAGAATGAGTCCTGTCTACTAAAGAAGTGATTTTTTTGTGAACATTACAGATTAGTTTGCCACAAATGAGCTAGCTCATCCAGTACTGCACAGTCAAAAATGACGCAACTTCTATTAAGCTCGTATACTACAAAGAAATAACAAACAGGAGAGAGCGTCCCAAGTCATTGAGTGCGTATACAGATGAAAACTTTTAGTGGAGAAACGATATAGTAGATCTTTTCAAATGTTCGAGTTAACCCACTTTTGAAATAGAAGTAAGTTAATATATTTAGCTTATATTCACTTACTGAAGTCCTATGGGATGATATTATTGGGATGACTCCTCACTTAAGCAAAAAGTAATCACTGCATGAAAGAAAGTAATTAGAATCATGTGTAGCGTTACGTAACAGACCTGCACAAAAGGAGACATCCGATTTTTTGCGCTCTCGTGAAGATAAATTATTTAGATTGTAGTAACAGTTAATTTAGTACAAATTACTCACTAAATATTTGCATAAGTGCATTTTTAAGCTTGCTAGTAAATGTATCATTTTCCTTTACGTATTAGTCCATAAAACGCGAAAAGATTGTGAGGTCGGTTTGTAATCGTATATTTATTTACGTTTTGCCACAACTTAGAGAATCCCACTAAACTGTTCTGTTTTTCTTTCCAACAGTTTAATATGAGGTTTCTATTCACTACTAAGTTGATATTTCCAGCAAGTATGGCAAATCTTAATTTTTTTGATTTAGAGTTGTTCGAACTAGTCGATTGTTTACGTGCAGTTACATACGATAAAGTTATATTCCATTGTGATTACGATAATTTAACAGATACTGCAGTTGAGTGAGTGCTAAGTTCTTATTGTAAGCGGAAATAAATAACATTTTAGGTTATACCATACACCTAAAGTGTTGACCTGTAGGCCTAATTTTTCCAGCACGCAAGTAACGAAAATTCGTGTAGTGTAAAGCGTATTAAGCCACTGGCTTCTATTTTCGTGCGAGTTATCTGTTTTTCAGAGCGTGATAAGTGTGGACATTGCCATAGGATAGTCAAAGAGGGAGTGGTATGTGTAGACTGTGGAATGGAATTTCACTGGGATGATTATAGGGGGAACTGAATGGGGAACGTAACGAGGCTCCCCCATGGAAATATAGGCATTGCAAAAAAAAAAAAAAAAAAAAAAAAAAAAAAAAAAAAAAAAAAAAAAAACAAGAGAACCGCTGAGCAGGAGGAAAGGAGTTGTGCCTTTCAGACTGAATTAGATTACGCTAAATTTTAGCTACATAGGTTGAAGGAGTAAAAAGATCTCGGGAACTCGGTAAAGGTAACGAGCAATGGGCGAAAGGAGAGCAACCCTTTCAACTTCATCGGCATTTGAGCTAACAGTAAAGAATAAATTTGATTTGTTACATGAAGTAGGAGGGGAAGCGCCTCATCCAGCTGTAGGTCAAATTAGGGTGCAGCAAAGAAGCTCACTGTATGTGAGTGGGAAGAAAAGACTCTTGCTGCCAGGTGGTAGTCATGGGAGGGTTGTAGGCCAGGAGGTACAGGCCAAATTAAGGACAGTGTACCAGCCCAAAAATATTGTGAGTCCAAGTGTTAACCTCAGCCAGCTGACAGAGGATATGGGGAACACGTGCGAAGGTTTTGTCGAAGAATATCACGATATTATAGTTGATGGAGCGGGGAGCAGCCTGGCTACGAACAGTAATTACAGCATTAGGGGTGACCTGCATGAAATAGGAGTAGCAACTACACACACAAACGTTTTATGTAGGTACTGCAGCGCCTTGACCTGCAGTGGGAAAACAGGGAAAACACTACTGTGTGCCGCGTGGACCCTGAGTTCAGCTGGCTGCAGCAGACTGAACCGAAATCTTATGTCAGTGTAGTGTCAGTTAGAACATTTGCGAGTGGGAATATGTTAGACGTAACATACACTTGAATAGGAAAAGGGAAGGTAGGTTGACAGAGCTCCCTGCAGGTAATATACATAGGGCAAATGTCACACACAGCAAGATCTCTGTGGTTACTGCTGAAAGAGGGGCACCTTTCTTAGGTTACAATCGGATTAAGACACCATGTTCTGAAAGCAGCGAAAATAACAGAAGAGACCCACAAAATGCTTAATAATGCACAGAAAAGTAAGATTACCTTATTTCATCAAAATATTACAGGACTGAGTAGTAAGGTAGGACATTTAGAGAGTTCTGAAAAGACAGACGTCCTGTGCCTGTCTGAGCACCATATAACCACACGATTAGATAAGTTACAAGCAAAAGAGTACACTATAGCACCTTACTCATGCAAAAATAACATGGCAAAAGGTGGAGTTGTATATACGTTAATACACAAAACAAGGTCAAAAACATTGAGACAAGTAGATTTTGTAGTGATCAACACGTAGAAGTTTGTGCTTGTGAGTTACAGCTGAAAAATATTTCACTTTTAATTGTGACTGTATTTAGATTCCCATGGGGAAATTTTACCCTGTTTATGAGGAATCTGGATTCCTTACTGTGTTATCTGTTAGATAGCACCAAGTAGTGAATAGTCTGTGGCGACTTCAATGTACATTTTATAAAGGATAGTGGTAATAAAAATGATCTGCAAGCCTTACTTTGATCATACAATTCGGTCTCAGTAATTAACTTCCCGACATGAGTGAATAAAGGCAGTAGGACCCTAACTGAATGTTTCCTTTGATGAAGCTGAAAGCAAGAAAATAACTGTTTACAAAGTAACAAATGCCTTCTCTGATCACACCTGACAGTTAGGATAAATGACATAGCCCGTTACAGTATGGATGCTCCTCAGTGGAGATCAGTTGGAATAATTAATGACTCCAGGACAAATGTTTACAGGAGATGACATGCGATGTAATTTATAATAAAATTTATAATGAAATAATGTAATTTATAGCTAAACAAGAGACAGGACAACCAGCCACGCAGCAAGATAAGGTCACTAATGAAGGGAATGGACGGACTATAAATTATGAGTCACGGGTGTCAAATGCATTTGATAATCATTACTTAAGTACAGAAGAAAACATAGGGACAAAAAGTTAAAGAGCAAAATTGCAATACCGTGTTCAAAATGTAACTTTCATAAAATTCCATCATATGAACGAATCATCAACTTCTTCTGAAACTAAGAAAATTATATATATTCTCTCAAAAATAAAAGCTCATCTGCTTTCGATGGTGTTTCCAATAGGACACAAAACATTTGTTTCCGTGTAATAAGCCCAACCTTAACTGGAATATCTAATGCATCACTAACTCAAGACCCTCTTTAAGAAAGGTAATAAGACAGACAAGAAGAGCCATATCACGGATTGCGCGGCCCCTCCCGCCAGAGGTTCGAGTCCACCCTCGGGTGTGGGGGGTGTGTGTTGTTCAATTCACACACACACACACACACACACACACACACACACACACACTACTACCGATCTGTTTCACTGCTGACATCAGTCTACAAAAGTTATTAGAAGATAATGTATTCTAGAGTGAGAACTATAGTATTCTTAAAATCACAGTTGGGCTTCAGAAGTGTTGCACTACTGAGAATGACGTTGACTCACGAGATTTTTCAATCATAAAATAATAAAACAGCACCAGTTGGTATTTTCTGTGACCTCTTTAAGGCATTTGACTGTTTGAATCAGAGTACTGTCCTAGATAAATTGTCGTTTTATGAGCTCGATAGTTTAGCCAACCTACGGATAATGTCACATCTAACCAAAAGGATGCAGAAAGTTGTGCTTAGTAATTGAAGCGATATAGCCCAGGGACATATTTCTGGCTGTGGAGTACAAATCTACATCTGCGTCTACATGGATACTCTGCAAATCTCATTTATGTGCCTGGCAGAGGGTTCATCGAACCACCTTCACAATTCTCTGTTATGGTGTGGGGTTCCTTAAGGTTCAGTGTTCCTGATGTATGTAAAAGTTCTTCTGTCTAGTATACACCAAGCAGAATTAGCTCTTTTTGCAGATGTCACTAGTATACGTACAGGAACAGAAGAAATGGAACACAAAAGTCTTAAAGGTATCATTGACTGATTTTCGGCGAATGGTCTCACACTCAATTTTAAAAAGGCACACCATTTCATTTCTGCTTATCTAGAGGTACTACACCAATAATAATAAGTCAAACACATGGTGAGGAAATAATAAATAAGGTGGAAATTTCAAAATTCTTAGGGGTCCATACTGACGAAAATTTAAATTGGAGGGAACAAATTTTGGAACTCGTAAAACAACTTAGTTCAACCAAATTTACGCGTAGAATCATTGTAAATCTTGGCAAGAGACAAATCAGTAAGTCGAGATATTTTCATTCAATAATGTCATATGGAACGATGTTCTGGGTCAACTCATCTTTAAGAAATAAAGTCTCCATTACACTAATACGTGCAGTAAGAAAACTATGTGATGCTCACCGACAATCATGCTATAGACATCCGTTTAATGTGCTGAGTATTCTGTCTGCTGCTTCAAAATATATTTATTGCCTCATGAAATTTGTTGCAAATAATCCACTACAGTCCAAAAGGAGCGAAAGGTGCATAATTACAATACTGGAAGGAAGAATGACGTTCATTACTCCACATTATCGTTGTCTGTAGCAGAAAAAGGGATGCACAATGCTGCAATAAAAATTTTTATCACTTTCATACTCACTGGTGTAAAATCCCTGATAGACAGCAAAGTAAAGTTTAAAAACAAATAGAATGTTTCTCCTTAAGCAACTACCTCTACTCCATGAAGGGTTTCTAATATTATAATGTATAAAAGGCGGTGGGTGGGAATTACTAACACACCTATTTATATTTTATCCTGTTTGTAAAAAGAAAAGAAGAAAAGACTTAGAAATGATCAGTATGTAAACGTATCTACAAATTAATTTGCGATGTGAATATAAAATGATTGGTTCCACATCATTACGATCTATCGTGTAAAATGATCCATAGCATATGTAAGTAACTAACTAATTAACTGCAGTAGATGTTGACATAACGAATGTTTCTGTTTCAAAATTATTATCTTTTCTGAAGAGTGTTATTTACGTCACATCATACTCAAAACAAGTGATGCCTTTTTTGCCATCTTAATTCTTATCTTTCTTAGTGGGGCTGAGTCTTTACAACATTTTGCATACTTTTTATATCACTATCATTTTTTTTTACTTTTTCGTGTATTGACTACATTGTATTATATTATTCCACCAACTGCTTCTCTATTTCTTAAAGCTGAGTAACCTCAGTGAGGTTGCATCTTTGTATGGCTGAATTAGAATATAGGTTACTTTACGACGAAAGTCATTCATTTGTAAGCAGATACTTTGCATTGCCATAATTTTTATCAGAAGCTGTGTTTGTTATATTTGCCTTTCTCAATAGTCTCCATGTTTTAAATTATTATATCAGCCCTTATTATTATCTATGTTTTTCGATTTCTAAACCTTAACTGACCTTTCGCCATACAACAAGTATACGCTTTTTTTAAAGTACTCTCTTGAAATGCGAAAGAAATAAAATCCAAAAAATGAGTAGCGCTGTGTGCTGTGAAACTGGTGGTGGCCTCTGTAGTCAACAATGAAAAGGCTTGTTGAAAAACTGCTTCTGAGCGTCAAAATATTCCTGGCAATCGACTCGTCCTTTATAACAATCTAAATATACCCTTTCTCACAAATCTCAATCAATTTCATTTCTAGCTACGCCCACCCTGGAGCAACAGTACACACGAAAAGGCTTTGAGTGCCAATGAAAAGCGTACGAGAGCTTTGCAAACTGCCACACACACTCAGTTGGTACACTCAACCATCGCAGTAAAGAAAAACAACTTTATCACTTTAACCCTGATAAATGACTCATCTTACTCTTTATGTGAATAGTGTCCCGCGTGTGTAGTGTCATTCAGACGCTCTTAAACTCAAATTTCCTTACGAGTTTGCATCTCAATTCTCACCCGAGGAGATGCAGTAAATAATTCGGAATTCTTATCAAGAACGGCTACTGAGTAATTTAGAAGCAGATATTCTCGATGTAGCTACACAATTTGTCACTTAATAAACCTTCCGATCCCGACTGCATGCCGAAGTTCCTTTCGAAGTATGCTAATGAATCAGCTCCATTTCTGGCAATCATATACAACTTCTCAGTGGAAAAAAGCTCCGTACCTAAGGACTCGAACGCTTCACAGGTCACGCTGATACACAAGTAAGGAAATAGTAATAATCCTCTGAGCCGCATCATTGAGAAAGATCTGTTGTAGGATTTTTAACATATACGTCATTGCAACAGCATGAAAAAATTCTGTTGGCAGGTAACCACCACGGACTAAGAAAGCATCGTTCTTCTGAATCGCAGCTGGTTCTTAAATCACACGAAGTGATGAGTGGTATCGAAGGGGCATTTCAGGCTGATTTCTGCATTTAGATGAGGGTATTTGACACTGATCGTCAGAAGCAGCTTCCAATCTAATTGTGTGGTTATGGAGAACCGACTCAGTTGTATGGCTTTATTCGAGATGACCAATCACATAGTGACTGACAAGAAGTTGTCTGATGAAAACGAAGTAATATCTGGGTTTCCCGAAGGAAGTGTTATAGGCCCTGTGGTGTTCTTAAAATTCGGATATATAAGCGATTTAGAGGACAACGTGAGCAACTCTCTTAGACTATTTGCAGATGATGCTGTCGTGTACTGTCTGATAAAGTCATCAAGATATGAATACGATTTGATAAATTATTTACAATGATCTCTGCATAGTGCGAAAAATGGCACTTTGCCCTAAACAATAAAAACATGAGGCCCTCCAAATGAATTGTAAACTAATTCCTTTAAATTTCGGTTACACAATAAGCGACACAAGTTCAACTAAATATCAGGTGATTAGAATTACAACAAATTAAACTGGAACCATCACATAGAAAACGTAGTGAGGAAGGAGAAGCAAAGATGGAGTTTTATTGACAGACAATCTTAGAAAATGCAGCAAGTGTAGTAAAGTGACTGCCTACACTGCGCTTGTCCGTACTCTTCAGGGGTACTGCTGCCGGTAGTAGATGGGATTGACGGAAAACATCGAAAGAATTCAAATAAGGACAGCCGGATTACTGTTATCCCGAAAGAGAGATTAGAGTGTCGCGGACATGATACGCAAACTGGGTGGCTGTTATTAAAACAAAGACATTTTTCGTTGTGACGACATCTTTTTGAGAAATTTGAATAAAAATTTCTACTCCGAATTCCAGGGCAGTTTACTAACTCTAAATTACAAAGGGAGAATTCTCCATCACAATAAACGAAATCAGACCTCGTACGTTAAGATTTAGGTGTGCCTTTTGAGAGTAGAACGGTCGACCCATAGTCGGAAAATGGCTCTGCGCATTTTATCTATGTGACATGTTTCAGTGATTAACACTTTAAGATCACACGTTACTTTAAGCGAAAGCCACGCCATTTAAAATGTGAAATGCTGGTAAAATAATAACTGCTGTAAACGCCGTAATGTTGAATGCAAGCGTGCAAACACGCATTAATTGTGTTGTGCAGGTGGCGGATGTCATTTTGTTCGCTGGAGATCCATGCCTGTTCCACTTTATCAATGTGGGGGCGGTAAAAGCGGTTCATGGACGACGCTGAAGATTTCTTCAGATGGTATCAAATATATGCTCGATTGGAGACAGATATGGTGATTGAGCAGGCCAACGCGACATTTCGGCACTCAGTAGACCATGTTGGTTTACGACAGCTGTACGTGGGCAAGCGTTATCCTGCTGAAGAACACCCTCTGGAATGCTGTACATAAATGGCAGAACAACACGTCGAATCACCTGACTGACATACAGTTTTGCTGTCAGGATGCATCGGATAACCGCGAGAGTGCTCCTAGTGTAATACGAAATTGCACCTCAGACCAGGTGTAGGTCCATTGTGTTTAGCACGTAGACAGACAGGCTGCAGGCCGTTAAGTCGCCTCCTTATAATCAACACACAGATATCACTGGCATCGAGGCAGATCCAGCTTTCATCAGAAAATACAACAGACCTCCACCCTGCTCTCCAATGTGCTCTCTTTTGACACCACTAAGTCGCAACTGACGGTGGTTTGGGTTGAGTGGATTTCATGCTACAGGGGCGTCTGGCTCTAAGCTGTCCTTCAATTGACCGATCTGTAACCGTTCGTTGTGTCACTGTGGTACCAACTGCTGGTCGAATTGCTGCTGCAGATGCAGCACGATGCGCCAGATCCACACACCGAAGCAAAAGTGCTTTGCCAGTTCTGGCTCACTAGCTCACCCTCTAGCTCAATACCACAATTTCTGACTAACGTCACCGAGTTTTTAGATTCTGATTATTTTACCTCATTCCACTGATTTCTGAGCTCTAGCTCAGTACCCCAGTTTCTGACTAACTCCACTGATTTTAGCTATTTACCTCATTCTTTCGTTCACCAACCTTTATGTGTTCTTTTTTTCATATAAAAAGTGAACGTAAGGAAAAAAGTGCACGTCAAATTAATCCTTTTTTACTTCTTTCTATAAAAGATGCATGTAAGAAAATAAATAAAATCAATTGGTTTACGAAGGTAAATTATTCGAATTCACATCATGAACTCTATATCATGAAATTCACTATTTTTAATTTTAAGTTTCTTCATTCCTTTATATTTCAGTTTCATTTGTCCTTCTCCAATTATTTCAAAATACCAACCATTAATTGATTTGGAAGATCTGACTGGCAAAATAACTTTAAAATCATTATTAAGATCCATACAAATTTTATGTCCATGTCTAGTATTTAAATATTCACATCCAGTAACATTATATAAAATATTTGTCTCTAGCTCACATATTTTTAATTTCTTTCGAGACACTGACATTGTTGAGCTTCTTGATTAGAGTCTCCATTTATATAGAAAACACTTCATTAGATTTTTATAATAACGTCCATATGGTAATTATGTACTCGATTTTCCAGGACACGTCTTTTGTTGTCATGTGGGCTCAGCGCCTTCTTATTTATTTCAACTGTGTAGATTTCGTATCTTTCACTTCGTATCATATTAATCCTTCTGTACTGTCTTCTGTCGTTGGACAGGCTATCTTGATAATCTTCTAAGCTGATTCTATTACTCCTTTTGATTTCTTCTCCACCTTGTCACCGACCTTGTAGGCGTATATCTTCGCCCTTAGGCCACAGAACTCTCCCATAATTCTTCCATTGCACTCATCCTTCATTTTTCCACAACTTTCTTGTTTACTTGAGGAACGCCGTAGATGTTGTCCTTTGAATAGTCGCTCGTATCAAAGCACTCGAGCACCGATTTCATGTCCTCGTAGAAGTCTTCCGTCTGAATATTGTATATGTAGCTGTCCGTGTCTTGGTAGCACAGCTAAATCCTTTCCCCATGTATTGGCTTCATTGTCCTGTAGTGAAAATCATACATCACTTCTTTAGACGGAGTATGCTCATTCTAACATAGATAGGCTTATTAAATGTGATTTTTGTTTAATTCATATGGATAGCAGCAAGATTTTCATTAAATATAGTTCTACCTTTATAGTTTGCCTCTTTCTCGAAGTCGTTCGTAGCCTTGGTCCTCATCTGTATGTTGAAGTCTGTATAATTCTTCAGCCAGTCACATTACTTAAATTTTAAAACTCTGTGTTTTTTTGTAAGCTTCATTCCAAGAGAGAGGCACTGTTTGAGGTTTCTATAGTGAACTACATACTTCTGTTTGTCGTTCAGCGTAGTCAACAACTTGCTCTCATTAGTGCCAGGTACAATCTTATTTTCAGGTGCAAGCGGCAAATCTCTATGTAAATCATGCAGTTCCTTCGGAATCTCGCTTATTTTTGCAGAATCAAAATTATTTAGTTCATCCCATTCAAATCCACCATATGGTAAATATTGACTCATAGCATAACCATATAAATTGCTCGCATCTAAATAAGCTAAGTGGTTTGATGTCTTAGTCACATCATAATCACTCAAATATTTGTGGTTTGCCTTTACATATCTCTTCCAACATTGTGATATTCCTCCTCGTATACCCTTCTCAACCATTAAAATCATATCATAATTATGAAGTAAATCAAGCAGTTGTTTAGACATTTTCAACATTGCATCCCAAGATAAACGTGGTGCTGTAAAATACCTGTTCGTTATCCTACACAGAGAAGACAAAGGACGTAGATTAGATCTGTGGGAAGAGTTACAAATTTTCAAACATCTTGAGCTCAAGGACGATAATATACTGAACGACCAGTTGACCCTTGTATGTAGACAATTTTTCGAAGGCTTTAAACCTGTACTGTTTAGGGTATAACATTAATGCTGCTAACCTTAGTGGTTTCATTTCCTCAGGAAGCTATGATGCACCTTCAGTGCTTTAAGCTCACTACCCCTTATGTAATGATGGTTTTGTCACGATGTATGATTGCTACTACATCGGCTCTTATGTAATTTTGCCTGGCTCTAAAGTTTTGTTTTTCCTGTGAATGTGTATCAACAGGATCGTGTACCAGTGTTCGTAATTCTTTCTTGACAAGAGCCATTATTGTCAATTTTAAAGTTCTGACATCTATACAGTTTGTGAACTTCACTAATATAGTAATGTAATTTTTTATATTTTCGCTGTATATGCCATTGGGCGAGAGTTTCTCGGCGTAAGCGCCACCTACCTTTTTTGATGTATAACTACATTATTTGTACCATTGCTCCCATACTGTTACAACAGGAGTGTTAATTTCCTTCCTTTTTTTATTGTTACTCTACCTAAGGACGTTATTAATACTAATAAAAGGCACATGATTCTCGACACGAGCGCCACCTGCCCTGTTTTCAGAGTAACTACGCTCGTCGATTACACTCAGTCGGTTGTGAGATCTGCGAGATCCAGGAGCTATTTTGTATTAACGTGACAAACCCTAATTCTAGGGCTATACTTTATTTTTGACACATGGATCTATTCTGACAATTGTAAAAACGGCGATGGTACATTAGTCCTTAATAATGTAAAACTGTAAGTACCAGTCGTCGTTATCATACTTCTGTAATGCAAGAGTTGTCTAATTTGTCTTAAAATTTATCCTTGGCATATAAGTTTCAGACTTTTCTAATGTAAGCTATGATGTTTATTGCCCTTAGGTTACCTTCTGAAGAAGAAAAATTTATATTTGTCGAAACCTAGATAAAGGATTTCTGTGTCCATTGTAACTGGTCGGCTGCTTATAATTTTATGAAGCACAATACATAGTTAAACTATACAATATTATTGGTTAAGTGGATATTTTTAGATACTGTCAAATTGCGCACTCTTGATTTTTGTTGTTCAACAAATATGTTTTTTAACACTGCAAATTAAACTCTAGGCAACGGACAGTATTATATACAATAATTAGAATACACAACCTTACGTTACTACAGTATACGTTGTTATGATGTCATAATATGCGATTTATTGAAATAGGTTAAGAACTATCTAACTGAGCACTAGTAACTTATACTGAGAAACAACATAATTTGAATTGTAAATTTTGAACATGTTAAGTATAAAAGTGTTATTTACAATATAAAACATGTTCGTTTGTCACTATAAGTTCCTAGTGCTCAGTTACATCGTTCTCATCCAATCTCACTGTCTCACGAAGTATGCCGTCATAAACATATATCCTGTAATAATGTAATATTATGTATTCTTACTATTGTATGTAACAATGTCCATTGCCTAGAGTTTACTTTAAAATTTGTTGCACAACATAAATGAAGAGTACTCAGTTTGACAGTATATCAAACTGGAAATCCGTTTAACCTATGATATTCTGTAGTTCAGTTATTTATTGCATTAAGAAACAAGTTTGATGGACAACACTCTATGCAAGTGATGTGTCTTCGACTATAATGTTTTGTTACCTAAGAACCAGTGTCACTTGCAGACGATAGTCAGTTTTCCCTTATGATGACCTGTAAGCCCAAAACCACCTGTAGTTCGAAATAAACTAACATCAGAAGAACAAAAAGAGTGTACTTGCTATTCAACCTGAAAAAAGTAAACTAATACAATACATTAATACTGTTATGTCTAATAACTGAGTATAAATTAGAGTGAGAACTGTGTTTGTACAGAGAACGAATCATACTCTCAGGGGAAATTTGTGAAGTTCAACTAGCCAGTTCATGGTACTGGCATACAAGAAATGTTTTACAATAATTCAGTTGTTTAAAGAGGGCGTTATTTTAATATCTATGGATTTTCCAAATTTGTTCATTTAATAAATTGTTCATGAAAGCTATTAGGTTGTGACTGGTTAAAGGTGAACGACGGGGAATTGCTTGGTTTAAATCTGATGTTGGATTGTCTCTGATGCTTCTCGGCCAATCAGAGGACAGTGTTGTCTCGCGCATTTTGTAGGTTAAAGAATGGCTATGTGACGTCTAAGGGGAAGTTCGAAGGTGAGTTTCACCATGTTCTGCCGCATGTATTACCACCTCGGAACAGAGGTGGTAATTTTGCGGAAATATGAGTTATACGCGACCGTGGAGTGCGGCAAAGTGAACGAGAACGAGTGAGAAAGAGGAAGACGAGGGATTTTGATTTAACTGTGATTTTAGAATCAAACTGTATCCGTGTGGCGTGTTATAAAAGTCGTAACAGCGAAATGAACATTCGTAGCGGTCAAATCGTGTAATATTTGAACGAGGATTCTGTCACGCACAATCCGTTTAGTGATCGATTTTGGAATTAGGTTTGATTTGATACTATAAGCTGGTTATTATGAGCAATTGCGAATGCGTGTGAGTGTCGAAACTGTAACTTAAGATTAGTACGGGATCGGCA
Organism: Schistocerca americana; assembly: GCF_021461395.2. Taxonomy (NCBI): domain Eukaryota; kingdom Metazoa; phylum Arthropoda; class Insecta; order Orthoptera; family Acrididae; genus Schistocerca; species Schistocerca americana. The sequence goes on from NC_060126.1 coordinate 439,903,315, forward strand.
GTGTTTCGTATCAAACAATGGACAATATATCGATGGCCTCACTCAGAAAATATGTATCCTTTAACAGCTCAGTTAACATGATACCAAAAGAAGTTGCTGCACCCTTCAGACTAATGTAATGCTACTGGTTCCTACTGCGAGTGTTTCAGTAAAGGGACGTTGATTTTTTTTTTTGTAACAGGACTGACTTATAGAGTGGACTGCAGAAGAAGAAACTAACTGCAACGTGAGTGTAAATTTCTGCAGAAGGAAGATTGAAACCGCGCTTTTGCAGGTGGTAACTGAAACATTATGACTTTCTCTGGCACGTTGTCCAACTACATACTGACACACATTCTGTAACATCGCTGACAAAAGGGGGTGTAGACGGGGGGGGGGGGGGAGGGGGGCGGTGATTCTGGCTGTTTCAGCTGTGAACGCGAGCACCGTCAAGCGACTGTCGCGGGGAGCCCTCCATTAATACAGAGATCACGTATTGTTGCGGTGTCGACCCCAGCTAATGCATCTGTACCACGGTGATGAATATTCACGTGCCGCGGATCAGCCTGCTGTCGGAATTCCGTCCGGAATCCGATGCACTGCACAGGCGGCCGGCCACGCACTGTTTGTGGTGCTGTTGTGGTGGCGGAGGCTGTCTCTCTCTGCGTTTACGAGTGCGTGTTTCCTGGATGCCTGACGCGGGTTTATCGACATGTCTGTACTTGTACATTCCGGCACGAACGTCACAGCCATTTTGCTGCCAACATGTAGGGAATACTCGAGTCCTTGTCACGTCGATACCCGACATACCTCCGGCCTTGAGCGGTTTTATCTGCATATGTGCACCGCACATCGCTGCACGACGGTGACAAGCATTCCGCTGCCCATATGCAGGGGGTGTGAGTTGGCTTCCATTTCCGCTAACAAACGAATTCCGAAGCAGTTTAATAATGCACGTTGTAATTGTCCCAGATCGGTATAGTGGAATTTTTGAAAATAGTTCAAATGGCTCTGAGCACTATGGGACTTAATATCTTAGGTCATCAGTCCCCTGGAACTTAGAACTACTTAAACCTAACTAACCTAAGGACATCACACACATCCATGCCCGAGGCAGGATTCGAACCTGCGACCGTAGTAGTCATGCAGTTCCGGACTACAGCGCCTAGAACCGCACGGCCACCGCGGCCGGCTTTTGAAAATGCAAATTGCGTATCGTGATCACTCTAGGCTGTGTGGTCAGTGAAAATTATCGGACTTCTCCTTCGAATGACAATACGTTCAGATTGCATGATGAGAGTAAAAGATACTGGAAATTAGTAACAAACTCACTCCAATGGTGGACCGGTGCCACGTCGCAGTGTTGCGTCTCTCCCACAACAAAAGCTGAAAATCTAAGTAGTAGCACAATGATTATTAACATAAATATGTCGACCGGTATTGTAATAAAGTTTTGAGACACATTTCGAAATAAAATTTGGTTAATATATTACACTACTGGCCATTAAAATTGCTACAGCAAGAAGAAATGCAGATGATAAACGGGTATTCATTGGACAAATATATTATACAAGAACTGACATGTGATTACATTTCCACGCACTTTGGGTGCATAGATCCTGAGAAATCAGTACCGACAGCAACCACCTCTGGCCGTAATCACGGCCTTGATACGCCTGGGCATTGAGTCAAACAGAGATTGGATGGCATGTACAGGTACAGCTGCCCATACAGCTTCAACACGGTACCACAGTGCAATAGGAGTAGTGCCTGGCGTTTTGTGACGAGCCAGTTGCTCGGCCAACATTGACCAGACGTTTTCAATTGGTGAGAAATCTGGAGAATGTGCTGGCCAGGGCAGCAGTCGAACATTTTCTTTATCCAGAAAGACCCTTACAGGACCTGCCACATGCGGTCGTGCATTATCCGGCTGAAATGTAGGGTTTCGCAGGAATCGAATGAAGGGTAGAGCCACGGGTCGTAACACATCTGAAATTAACGTCCACTGTTCAAAGTGCCGTCAATGCGAACAAGAGGTGACTGAGCCGTGTAACCAATGGCACCCCATACAATCACGCCGGGTGATACGCCAGTATGGCGATGACGAATACACGCTTCCAGTGTGCGTTCACCGCGATGTCGCCAATGACGGATGCGACCATCATGATGGTGTAAACAGAACCTGGATTCATCCGAAAATATGACATTTTGCCATTCGTGCACCTAGGTTCGTCGTTGAGTACACAATCGCAGGCGCTCCTGACTGCGAAGCAACATAAAGGGTAACCGCAGCCATGGCCTCCGAGCTGATAGTCCATGCTGCTGCAAACGTCGTCGAACTGTTCGTGCAGATGGTTGTTGTCTTGCAAACGTCCCCATCTGTTGACTCAGGGATCGAGACGTGTCTGCACGATCCGATACAGCCATGTGGATAAGATGCCTGTCGTCTCGACTGCTAGTGATACAAGGCCGTTTGTCTCCAGCACGGCGTTGCGTATTCCAGTTGGTGAGAAATCTGGAGAATGTGGTGGCCAGGGCAGCAGTCGAACATTTTCTATATCCAGAAAGACCCTTACGGGACCTGCCACATGCGGTCGTGCATTATCCTGCTGAAATGTAGGGTTTCGTAGGAATCGAATGAAGGGTAGAGCCACGGGTCGTAACACATCTGAAATTAACGTCCACTGTTCAAAGTGCCGTCAATGCGAATATGAAGTGACCGAGACGTGTTACCAATGGCACCCCATACAATCACGCCGGGTGATACGCCAGTATGGCGATGTCGAATACACGCTTCCAGTGTGCGTTCACCGCGATGTCGCCAATGACGGTTGCGACCATCATGACGGTGTAAACAGAACCTGGATTCATCCGAAAATATGACGTTTTGCCATTCGTACACCCAGGTTCGTCTTTGAGTACACAATCGCAGGCACTCCTGACTGCGAAGCAGCGTAAAGGGTAACCGCAGCCATGGCCTCCGAGCTGATAGTCCATGCTGCTGTAAACGTCGTCGAACTGTTCGTGCAGACGGTTGTTGTCTTGCAAACGTCCCCATCTGTTGACTCAGGGATCGATCCGATACAGCCATGTGGACAAGATGCCTGTCATCTCGACTGCTAGTGATACAAGGCCGTTTGGCTCCAGCACTGCGTTCCGTATTACCCTCCTGAAACCACTGATTCCATATTCTGCTAGCAGTCATTGGATCTCGACCAAGTCGAGCAGCAGTGTCGCGATACGATAAACGGCTATCGCGATAGGCTTCAATCCGACCTTTATCAAAGTCGGAAACGTGATGGTATGCATTTCTCCTCCTTACACTAGGCATTACAACAGCGTTTCACCAGGCAACGCCGGTCAACTGCTGTTTGTGCATGAGAAATCGGTTGGAAACTTTCCTCATGTCAGCACGCTGTGGGTGTCGCCTCCGGCGCCAATCTTGTGTGAATGCTCTGAAAAGCTAATCATTTGCATATCACAGCATCTTCTTCCTGTCGGTTAAATTTCGCGTCTGTAGCACGTTACCTTCTTGGTGTAGCAATTTTAATGGCCAGTAGTGTAGTAATTATTCAGAGCTACAGACAACGAGGCTGGTATGACAACTGCAGTATGGTAAAGGACATGACAGACATGCGTCTCCTACCTGTCCTCGTAGAAAATGTTGAAGGCCATGCCCTCGTTTACTTGTACACTTAATAAATTATTGCCGTCGGACTATTTCGTCCTCAATCGACATAGCAATTATATCTTCCTTTGCACAAGCACATACAAAATTTTACACAATAGATACAATTTATAGAAAAGGAGTCTTCCAGGGGGTACTCATAGAGCTTATACTTATCAAACAACCCCCACCCCCCCGCCAAAAAAAAAATATCAATCTGCATCACGAAATTTGGTGGTAGTGATTCTGCAATGTGTCACGGTTGGCACAATCGCTCGATACGATCACTGAGGCAGAAATACTGAAGAGGGCCACCAGACTTCGCCCCGTGGTGTTTGGTGCGAAGAGAGAGAACAAGAGCAGTAAGTGAGTTCTGGGCAATCGGAGGGGTACTCTGACGAATGCGGCAGCTACGCAGATCTTTACTCTAGGCAGTCAATTGACTGCATAGTGTGGAGCACACGCTCCTACTTGGAGAGACTTCATGATAGACACACGTAGCGGCGTGAATGCTAAGAATAGTCGATTTTGCGAGCGAGCCTAAGAGCCACCGTGACGGGTAATTTCTGTGGGAATGCTGCGTAACTTACCACTGTGCGTGAACTGTGCTGTGACGTGTGAGAATCACTTGTCTGTTCATTTTTTAAAATATTTATGTTACAGGGAACGGTCTGCATGTGAATCTCAAATACATTCATTTGTGAAAGGGGCATGGCTATAAAACGGACTACTTGTTCATGTGCTGTGGAAAAAATGGTGCTGACCGTATGACTTCAGCAGTCATGCGAGAATAGTGTTCACATGTCAAATATTTAACACCGAGCGAGGTGGCGCAGTGGTTAGCACAATGGACTCGCATTCGGGAGGACGACGGTTCAATCCCGCGTCCAGCCATCCTGACTTAAGTTTTCCGTGATTTCCCTAAATCGCTCCAGGCAAATGCCGGGATGGTTCCTTTGAAAGGGCACAGCCGACTACCTTCCCCCTCCTTCCCTAATCCATTGAGACCGATGACCTCGTCGTTTGCTCTCTTCCCCCAAACAACCCAACCCAAATATTTAACAGGACTGTTCGCCGACCCACCACAATTTAGGTCATTTCAGCTTAATTCATTTCAATTTACATAATCGTAAAAGTATTACCTTGTAAGACTTTTCTAAAGAAAGTAAAGTTTTTGGTTTTCTGTAAGTTTTACGTTCTTGTGAAATAAGAATTTAAAATGCAGTACTGTCATTAAACGAACGGATTAGTATTTTAATTTAAGTAAAAAGTGTTTTTATGTGAAAATCGTCCCAATCCTTCTCAAAGTAGTTTAGTTTTTATTTAGCATATTTTAGCTGGCGTGGTTTCTTCATACTGTGCTGTTGCTGCCTGATTACCGTGTAATTTTTCAGGTGAGATTCGTCTCATATTTTGTTGTTTCTTTCGTTTCTCATCTCAAGTTTCCACTGCGCTAATTCTAAGCAGTTTATTTGTAGTTCAGATTTTTAATGGGCCAATGAACGGTGTGAGCTTCATAGTGTTGCTACGTAATTTCAGTGTTTCACTTTTTTTGAGCAGTGCACAGTTTGATTATGGTAGTGGTTTCGAGTAACAGATTTGATATAACTTCAGCCCGAAACCGCGCTGCTACTACGATCGCAGGTTCTAATCCTGACTCGGGCGTGGATGTGTGTGATTTGCTTACGTTAGTTAGGTTTAAGTAGTTGTAAGTTTAGACGGATGACCTCAGTTGTTAAGTTCCATAGTGCTTAGATCAATTTTAACCCTTTGATATAATTTCCTGCTGTAAAAGTAAACTACCTGAAAGTTTGTTGCGTGTTTTATCTTTCCCCAGTCAATCCCTGCCAGCAGGGATTAGTATCAGCACTGCACTCTTTAATTTGTTAACATCGAGTACAGATTGAAGTGTCAGGAAGTCTTTTCTGAAAGTATTTGTATGAAGTGTAGCGATGTATGGAAGTGAAACATGGACGATAAATAGTTTATACAAGAGAACAGAAGCTTTCGAAATGTGGTGCTACGGAAGACTGCTGAACATTATATGGGTAGATCACATAACTAATGGGGAGGTATTGAATAGAATTGAAGAGAAGAGAAATTTGTGGCACAACTTGACTAGAAAAGGGATCGGTTGGTAGGGCATATTCTGAGGCATTAAGGGATCACCAATATAGTATTGGAGGGCAGCGTGGAGGGTAAAAATCGCAGAGGGAGACCAAGAGATGAATACACTAAGCAGATTCAGAAGAATGTAGATTGCAGTAGGTACTGGGAGATGAAGAACCTTGCACCGGATAGAGTAGCACGGAGAGCTGCATCAAACCACTCTCAGGACTGAAGACCACAACATTTTTTCTAACGATGGATGCCTGGAGGGACACCTTCGTTGTACAAGCCTGCATTCTGGCATTTTATGAATCGTTCAAAATCAAAAGTTACCTCTCTATGACTCTACATAAGACTGCTACCCACAGATTTATTCATCCGAGGAAACGGCAAGAAATCACTAGTTGCTATGTTAGAAAAATAAAGGAGAGTGGCGGGTGAGTCGAAATTTGGTTGCTCAAAGAAGTAGCATGTGAGAGTTACAAGTTTTCGTGACGTTTCATATTGACTGCCTACCGTAGAATCATTGTAACCCGGTAGAGATAGCTCCGGTAAAAAGGGGTATCTTGTGTGTGTTATTCTTCTAGCGAAAAATTCAAGTTTTAGACTTCCTCACGCTTGTGCGTCAGCCGCCATCTTGAAAATACTACTAAGGAACAGGAATTTTTCAGTTGTTTTTCAGTGACTTTCTACCAGTGCTGGTTAGGCATAAATACGCCATTATCTGTTTTAACGACCGATGTAAAGAGCTTCAAATTACCTCCAAGTTTCATAATACCATGTTGGAAAATTCGGAACAGCAACTGCAATACGAGGCTGTGAAAATCTACTAAAATGTCAAGAAATCGCAAAAACTTAAAAATATTTGGGGTTTCGCTTTAATTACCTTTTTAGTGCCATTTTATGCACAATGCCTAACAACCAGAGCTGCAGAAGATTTATATTTCCTTCAAGATTCATACAAAATGTATGTAATTGCTCCCTGTACACACCGATAAATGTTGCATTAACCATCTTAGTGATACTGGACTCAAGACTGAAAATGTCATCCTTAGTCAAAAGTAGTATTCCTGAATGTAATATCACCTTTCCGCTATTACATATGCACAGAATGGCTTAATGGAAGAGGTGATGGATGATCAGTACTATGAAACTTCAAAAATTGCTTATATCCCATTTATGTTCCTTTCCTCGTAATTATGAGGCAGTGTTAACTTCTCTGCTTCAAGCCGTAAAGAAATGTGTGGCTCCAGAACAGAAAAGTTGTGTGGTAACATTTCACCAACCTTTCTACGTAAAGGCACGTGACGCAGTGTCTAGTGGTCTAGAATCAATATTGAATACTGCCACTGCTTGTCTCGGAGGGCGTCACACAGCAATGCCCTTTCTAGGAGCGGTAGGCTACACTACGGCAAGCAACGCCCTGACCGAACTTCTGTCATGTATTCATTCGGAAAATAGCCTTGAGAAGGTGATGTCTGATCATACCTATGTTCGAGCTTTGACAACTCACGTTTTAACTCATCGACCTTTATCCAGCTTAATATGTGATGCTACTCAAATTACTCCTGATGGAGTCTCTGGTTTGAACGACATGATTTACAGTAATGAGAGAAGTCATATCCTATACGCACAAGACAAGTCACATTTCCGCAGTGTCAGTGCGAAGTTCAGTTAACAACTGGAAATAGTACAGAAAAAAGTCAAACTGTGGGTTCAGTATCCGGATGGTCACATTGGTAAAACACTCTGTTAAAGACGAAAGGATGGGATACTGACAGCTTCATCTTGACACCGTTCACAAAATGGTTCCATATTTTTCACACTGGTGGATATTTCTACTGCGCCAAATGTGCTGACCCATATGTACAAGATATGCTGACTCATGGAGATAAAATGGATCCGTCAGAATTTCAAAAATTCTCAACTGGTGGCTATTTGACAATCAGACGCTCTGACAAGTTTTTGTCTGTGTTATGGTGTGATAAGAAAATGGGAAAACATTCGTGAAAGCAATGAAGAATTTTTGTGGGCTGCCTCGTGGACGAGGTATAACGGTCAGCGTTTTCACTCGCTGGTCGCTGGTCTCTGCGGTCAGCTGCATTAGAAAATACTTGTGATGAAATTGTAGACTTCCACAGTGGTGAAGCAGCCACTACGCATCAACATACTGACACGAGAGGTTCCCGCTTCTCCAGGGATAACAATGGCATTAATAAACTACTAACTCCGTGATTTTCCAGTTACGGTTTCCAACTGTTAAATTCTTAATGCCAATAAGTAATCGAGTGATCTGACTCGAAGACGTCAGCTACCATCGCTCCTGGGAGGTTGGTTCTAGAGGAATGAACTGAATTGTGAGCAGTTATGTTGAGAAAATCCATTTCTGACGTCAAGATGCTGTGGTGTGTCTGTCAAAAGTTGCCAAACAAATACACATGAAGAAAGGAAATGTATCTCTGGATCCTGTCACGGTTTTCCACAGGGTAATAGTCTCTGAGAACCCCGAAAAAATACTTCGAGTACGAATTTGCTACCTTTCCAGTGTCCCTTTTCCTGAGGAAGGCATTCACAAAGGAACGAAGTCCATAATTTAAACTACCTTCACGCCATTACCAAGTGACATAGAAATGGGAAAGAGTTGTAGTAGATGGTGGTTACCTCCTACACAGAGTTCACTGGAATCGGAGCGAATGTTTTTCTTACGTTAAAATCAGAAGTCGAGATCGCAATGAAATTTGCTTATTGACCGGTTTTGGCAACAAATGCATCTGCAGTAAAGCCACCCTTTGATTTTAGTGCCCCCTATGGCTGATGCTGGCGGGTTCCTCGGTTTTTCACGTGATACCACCATCCTACACTGTACTGAGAGCACAGGGGGCCCAAAAATCTAAGGATGGCTTTGATATGAACAAATGCGATCTCAGCTGTTGATTTTAACCCAAGTGTAGTACCAGATCGCTGCGCTCTATAGACAATGTTGTCTAAATTTAAGAATGTTTTTCTGCTATTTTTAAGAGACTTGTGACATACGTACATCGATGTCATGGTCAAAATGCTGTGGTGTTATTCGATGGGTACCCCACAGAAGAAAATAAAAAGAGAACAAAAAGCACCGAAAGAGCTTGTTGTTCGAGGCTAAAACATTGTGCAGCAGTTCACTTTCATGGTATCATATTTTCGCAGACGTCAAACGATAAATTGTTATATAAAAAGTCCAGCTTCATCTCATTGCTTCGGAAGAATTTCAGGAAGCACAAATGTTCACCAGGTAGGTTATAGAGAGGCACATGTGTTAGTCGTAAAACTGCCATTTCGTTGTCTTCCGAACACTATTCTGTTGTTGTGAGACCTTAACCTTTCCCGGCGAATTGAATGTTCAAATAACCCATAAGGTATTTGAATATTCTGTTGTTGTTAATGGAGAAGACATTGGTCTTTCGGTTTTGGCGATGGCTCTAATGTCAGACAATGTGCTCTTTTGCATATCTGGAATTGGTAACATAGGAGATGTGCTGTGTTCCGAAACATCCTTCAGACTTAAAAATACTGTGGAAAACATTATATTTTCCTTTTCCGTTAGGGGTTACGACACCAACTACATTCTGTTTGGACAGGAGAAAACTAAATTTTGCACCATACTTGAGAGTGATGCTTCCTACAGTAAAAGTGTTTCTATTTTGAAAGATTCAGCGGTAGAAAACGAGGATTTCCTGGTAACAATTTATGGATGTTTTTCGCACACTTCTGTAGATGAGTTGCAATATCTTCGCTTTCCTAAGGCTGCTGCAGACGTCAAATTCGATTCAGCACGCCTACCTGCAACAATGGATGCAGTTCGGTTCATGCATTTAGAGCTTATCTGCAAGTTCAAATTTGGATGGGTTACGAGAAAGACGCCCGCAAATCGGAATGGAACTAGGATATTGGTGGTCTAACTCCAGTGTCAATGAATAAAGAACCAGTTCGACAGGCATTTCTGAATATGATTTCATGCCAATTCAGAAAAATTTTTGGCAGCAAATGCATCTGCACAAAAGCGGGACTTCGACGATCCATTGTATGTGTTCACTGTGGATTCGAATGATGCGGTAATGTACCAGAAGTTCATTTCAAAATGGAAGAAGACGACATATGATCCACTGGCTATAGGTGAAAGTGACGAATTGTACACATCAACCACGTCTAAACCAAAAGAACATAAACTGACTAGTTTTTAACTTAAACTTTTCATTTATCATGAAAATAAAATTTAAGATTTATTTTAAACTGTGCATTGTCGAAATACAATTACACTTCAAAGTGTCGAAAAATTGTGTTTTAGTTTTTCAAAAATACTTATTTACCAGAAATTAAATGAATCACGTGCACTGCATGTACATATTGCATACATAATGGCGTCAAAAATGATTTTGCAATCAGGAATACTATTTTAGCTTCGAGTCCGCTTTCACGGAAATTGTTAAAGCAACATTTTTATGCAAAAATTTTGTCTGAATCTCTACTGAACTAGTTACTATGTATTGTGCGCAGAACTGCGATACAAAAAAGCCATTAAGGCGAAACCACTCAAATATCTATCCTTTAGCAATTTCTTGACATTTTGCAGATTTTCACAGCCTCGTATCTCAGTAGCTTGTCCGAATTTTCCAACATTCTATGTATGAAACTTGAAGGTAATTTGAAGCTCCTTAAAACTGATACTGGCAGCGAGTTACTGAGAAAAAACTGGACAAAGTACCATTTCTTAGCGGTTTCTTCAAAATGGCTGACAACACACAAGGGGGAGAAGGTCGAACACTTGGATTTTTCACGAGACGAGAAATACATTGAGCTTGCCTGAAAATCAAAATTACTCTACTTTTTGCAACCCGAAACTATCTGTATTGGGTTATCAGGAGATTTCCGTAGTACGCTCCTCTGACGATCACTAGAATGATTTGCTAAAACCACGCCATGTCAGGCCCTTAAAACTACAAAGCATCACCTTGGCCAATGATGGATGGGTCTTAGCCTTTTCCTTCGATGGTGATCCACAATTTTCCAATTCTTGCCTTCCCTTGAGATCATAGTGCTGCACCCAGCAATCGTCAATAGTGAATACGGGGCTGAAAAAGTTATCTGAATTGCCATCACGCAGCCGAAACATCTCCGCTGCTGCCACGGTTCGGAACGGTAGTTAGCAGAAGCGAGGTATCTCTTACGATTCATCTGTCTTCATAGGCAGATGGTGTGTCAGATGGTCAGGTTATGCGCCATCTGACATCTGCGCCATGTGATGGTGTATGGTTGCCGTGTACTTGAACCCTCTCAGCAGAATATCACCCATTCAAATACAGGAAACGAATTACAGAGCGATACTCCAGTTTCCTTTGTGGACTGCACGACTTTGTTTTGGCTCCTTTAGCTACGTGCCTGGGAATTTTCGTGTGTACCAGGACTGGGAACATGCACCTGGAAACAAACTGAGAAATAATTTCGTTACTTTATGTTTTGAGGGTGATAGTTAGAAATTCGTAATTTCCAGTTGTACATTGTACGCCCATAACGATCGAAGAACGGATTCATACAAAGATGAGAGTATTGGCTAAAATATGCACATACTTTGAGAGACATTAAACAAACATTGCACCTAGAGAATACACAATAAAGACAACTCTATACTGGAGGAGACCTGGTAACATTTTGCAGCTTCAACGTGGCTGTATTCAGTACATTGGAAGTGTGAATTGAAAAACGCCTTCAGCCACCAATTTTTGTGTTTCATTAAATACATGACGCCCACAGAGTGCATCCTAAGGCTTAAGTTCTGTTAATACATGAATTATTTTTGCTCTTCAATGAGGTGAAATGCATGTTCATGTCATCAAATCTTTTTATGGCAGGAACATGCGTTTCATCTCACTCAAGAGCAAAACTAAATTATATATTAAGACGACTTACACCTGAGGATGGACCCACAGGGTCTGAAATGTATCGTGTTTTTAATAAAGCACTGAAATTTGTGACTGAAGGCGTTTTTCAATACATGCTTCCAGTGCATTAGAAAATAATACATGAGGATAAATAAATTAAACAGAATATTCTAAATTCTTAAGTGTTTATATTCATAAGAGCGTGAACTGGAAATCATACGGCACAGAATTCCTTAAACGTCTACGATTTGAAATATTTGCATTAGGAAGTAAACATGATACTGTAGATAAAAGTTTCAAAAGGTTGGCCTGGGTTTCCTTTTTCCACTCACTGACAAGACGTCAAGGGGGCAAGTCGTTACTGAGGAACAGAGTGATTGTTCCACAGAAACGTTAAATGCGAATGATATGTGGTCACTTCTTAACTTCTTGTAGATAGCTCTCTAAACAATAGGGCACAGTGACAACATTCCCGCACTACGTTTACTCGTTTATGTGAATTGATGTCAACAATGATCTACTATCGAAAACAACATTAACAAAACGACTTACACTGTTCGTCACTAAGCCTTAGTGTGGCGCAGAAGGGAACGAGATATTCAGCTATAGAAACCCTTGAACAAGTATCCAGTGATATAAAAAATACAATAGAAAAAGGTATCCTCAGATATAAAGTGAAATCATATCTCCTTGACGTTCAGTTCTATTCAGTAGATGAGTTACTGGAAGTGTACAAACACAGGGGAGTTCAAAAGTACGTAAACATACTATATTTTTATCTTTTCTGAGACCGTTATTTATTTCTTTCAGTCATTACGATAATCATGGCTGGTAATTTAAGCAACGATCGACGGAAGTGGATGAATACACAGTACTGGAAGACGGAATGCCAAACAGGATCGACAAAAGTGGACAGAAGAATTCAGTGCCCTTCCACTAAGCAGCGTATCTGTTTACAGGTTGCGCGACACATCTGATCGAACTGGGTATATCTGCAATGCGCCAAAGCGTGGTCGACCAGTTAGCGTATTTACCACTGAAAATAAAATGTTAGTTGCGCAGATATTTATCTAAAGCCCAAAGAAATTTGAAAGGAGAGCCTGTCTTAAGTTAAACATTTTCCGAAGGTCATTGGGTAGTCTAAGGCAACGTTTGGGTTTGCAAGCGTATCGGCCAAGATTACTTCATGGTTTACTAATGTTACTGATCATCATTTAGAAGTCTGCGAAATTCTTTTGAACAATAAATGTACAGCGACAGCATAGTTAGAAAATTTTTTAGGGGTCTGACGAAGTGAATTTTAAGTTTTAAAGTCCTGCTAACAGCCATAACTGTGTGTACTACAGCACAGAAAACTCTCATACCGTAATTAAAAAACAACTGAATCAGCTTGGTGCTACAATTTGGGCGTGCCTTTCAAGGTTTCATTGGGCCTGTTATCTTTCTTTTTTTCATTAAAACTGTTACCGACGACGCCTGTGTTAACGAGCTGCAGTTTACTGGTATTCTACAGTTACGCCTACAGCGCTGTAATGAAGAGTTCTGCTTCCAGCAAGAGGGAACTCCTCCCCTCTATGCTTTAACGGTGTGCCAGTATGTTGACAACGAAGTACCAAAAAGGTGAAAGGCAGACGACTGCCTACTGAATGATGCCAGACCTTACTCCAACGGCCTTGTTATGGGTGCTGTCAAAGTCTCTGCAAGAAAACGACCTACTGTTGATGACACGTGTCAGTTCATAAGGGAACATGCCAAGACATTGATAACAATACAGAATTATGTGCCAAAGTGTGCCTGAATATACAAAAAACAAACCACAGGAATGTGTAAATGCTGAAGGCTGGCAATTTGAACAGTTAAAACATAGAAAACTTCCAAGACATTGCACTTGTTATGACTTCAAAAACATATTTTCTGTAATTTTCTATAGTACGTTTTTCATTCTCATTTCATTACCAATCCATATTCTGTAATACATAAAATAATAATAATAAAGCCTACTGTACACCTATTTACCCACTCCCTCCCACATAATGTGTGTGTGTGTGTGTGTGTGTGTGTGTGTGTGTGTGTGTGTGTGTGTGCGTGTGTGTGTATGAGAGAGAGAGAGAGAGGGGGGGGGGGAGAGAGAAAGAGAGAGAGAGAGAAAGAGAGAGAGAGAGAGAGATAGAGAATAAACATAGTCAAGAAGAATTAGTTGTACATTAAAAAGAATACTTAAACAGAATCATGTAACTTTTCGGCGTGTTACACTGGGAAAGTGTACTATAACAACTGTGAAACTGTTTTGTCCCGACCACCCACACCAAAGCGATCGATCACACTGTAAGGCATGGAACACGCAGAGAAGAAAACTAACAATAACAAAGTAAGTAATGCAGTCGACGAATTTCTTTGGTGATATAAAGAACTTTTTAAATGCAAAAAAATAGATTAACCAAGTGATTAGTAATGAAATCCCAGATTGCAAGTAAAACAGGTAACAACAATAAAAATAACAGAAACACTGAGTATAAATTAAAGTTTTCAAATCATTCAAATATAGTTCATGACTTCATTTAAAAGTCTTCAAGAAATGTCAGATCTTCGACGTTTCGAACAATGTTTCAGGAGGACACCAAGGCCAAGTATTGTTGAAGGCTATTCAAAATTCATGTGGAACAGTATTTCACACTTGTTTGACGAGTGCCAAATGATATGATTATACCTCTGGCTTTTGTTCCCTTAGATAAATGAGTGCTGTTCGGAAGGTAAGGTCCGATTGGTCAAGAGATGAAAAACCCATGTGAAAATAAGAAAAAAATGTTTTAATTGAAACAGACATTGTAGCAACCTCTCCACATAGTCGCCGCTTCGACTTCGACATTTATCATAGCGTTGTACCAACTTTCCAATACTCTCGTCGTAGAAGGCTGCCGGTTGTGCTTTCCGCCAATTCTCTGCGCTGCTCTAAAGCTCTTTGTGTGTGCCGAAATGCTGTCCTCAAACGCAGCTGTTCATATAGATGCAGATAAAGCTCAGAGGGAGCTAATTATGGGCTGTCTTGTGTCTCATCGAAAATCTTCCTTGCCCCTGCAGAGTGCGGCCCAGAATTATCATGAAGAAGGAAGTGTATGACAGTTGCGTTATGTGGGCTGCATGGCAGCAGGCGAAATGTCACGCCAGACTCTCATACTTGGCGGGAGACATTATTGTTCTAAGCATCTTTACGTGCTCACTGAGCGCTCAGAATTAAAAACAGCGACATGACGCGATCAACGAGCATACTAGAGACACTGGCTGGCACACCTGTGCAAAACGTCATCTGATTTTCACAGTAGTTTCCATTCCGGCCCCGTTTCGACCTTACGTTCCTAATAACTTTCGTATTATGTTGTTGTTGTTGTGGTCTTCACTCCTGTGCCTGGTTTGATGCAGCTCTCCATGCTATTCTATCCTGTGCAAGCTTCTTCATCTCCCAGTACTTACTGCAAACTACATCCTTCTGAATCTGCTTAGTGTATTCATCTCTTGGTCTCCCTCTGCGAATTTTACCCACCACGCTGCCCTCCAATGCTAAATTTGTGATCCCTTGAGGCCTCAGAACACGCCCAACCAATCGGTCCTTTCTTCTTGTCAAGTTGTACCACAAACTCCTCTTCTCCCCTATTCTATTCAATACCTCCTCATTAGTTACGTGATCTACCCATCTCATCCTCAGCATTCTGCTGTAGCACCACATTTCGAAAGCATCTATTCTCTTCTTGTCCAAACCATTTATCGTCCACGTTTCACTTCCATACATGGCTACGCTCCATACTTTCAGAAAAGACTTCCTGGCAAGGCTTCCTGGCACTTACATCTATACTTGATGTTAACAAATTCGTCTTCTTCAGAAACGCTTTCCTTGCCATTGCCAGTCTACATTTTATATCCTCTCTACTTCGACCATCATCAGTTAATTTGCTCCCCAAATACCAAAACTCCTTTACTACATTAAGTGTCTCATTTCCTAATCTAATTCCTTCAGTATCACCCGACTTAGTTCGACTACATTCCATGATCCTCGTTTTGCTTTTGCTGATGTTCGTCTTATATTCTCCTTTCAAGACACTGTCCATTCCGTTCAACTGCTCTTCCAAGTCCTTTGCTGTCTCTGACAGAATTACAATGTCATCGGCGAACCTCAAAGTTTTTATTTCTTCTCCATGGATTTTCATACCTACTCCGAATTTTTCTTTTTTGTTTCCTTTACTGCTTGCTCAATATACAGATTGAATAACATCGGGGAGACGCTACAAACCTGTCTCACTCCCTTCCCCACCACTGCTTCCCTTTCATGCCCCTCGACTCTTATAACTGCCATCTGGTTTCTGTATAAACTGTAAATAGCCTTTCGCCCCCTGTATTTTACCCCTGCCACCTTTAGAATTTGAAAGAAAGTATTCCAGTCAACATTGTCAAAAGCTTCCTCTAAGTCTACAAATGCTAGAAATGTAGGTTTGCCTTTCCTTAATCTTTCTTCTTAGATAAGGCGTGAGGTCAGTATTGCCTCACGTGTTCCAACATTTCTACGGAATCCAAACTGATCTTCCCCAAGGTCGGCTTCTACCAGTTTTTCCATTCGTCTGTACATAATTCGCGTTAGTATTTTGGAGCTGTGAGTTATGAAACTGATAGTTCGGTAATTTTCACATCTGTCAACACGTGCTTTCTTTGGGATTGGAGAGCAGCTGGAGCTTATTTGGAGAAATTGGATGAGAAAACACAACTTCTCAGGCATATTCTGACCTCCACGTGAACAAATGAAAGGAATCATAGTGGGCAGCCTACTCTCGCCTGTGGGATTGGAATTATTATATTCTTCTTGAAGCCAAGATAGATTATGTTATCCTCTGCAAATCTCATAAGTGATTAAAGTACATGAGGTCCACGCCAGCATATGAATCCTGTCTCATAAGATAGAACCATACACGAACTTTGTGACTTAACACTGCATATGGATGAGACGGCTCATGTCTAAATTAACAATATACTTCTTATTTCTAACGTGAATCGAGAACATCGACATATAACTGGCGATGGACAGCACATGTACTCAGTCATGTGCCACACGTGCTGACCATACTCGGAGGCTGGAGGACTGATCGCAGTCTAGCACTTGGGTGGGGGGAAGTGTGGGTGGGAGGGTTGGGGTGGGGGCGGTAATTGGCAAACAGGAGGGGTGCGCACTGTGTGCTGTGCGCTGTTTGCAGAGCGTCCCTCGGATGGCCAGTGAATTCTGACGCGAGCCCATCAGCCGCTTGGATTCACTAGGCAGCAGCCCACCACGAGGATCTCCCGCACCACGAGAGCGTACCTCAGCGAGGGAGTGAAGAAATGTGCGCCGTTGGCCATTACAGCTGCGGCATCGTAATGCAGGCTTACAAGAAACGCGAAATTGGCTTCGAGTGTACTGCATGTTCAAATACGCAGATTGTTAGTACTTCATTGCAATCGACCACACAAAGTAGGTAGTGCCGCGCTGTTGAGAGGGAGCTGAAAACAGGACAATTACCTGCAACTGCGGAACGGTGTGGAGACCTGTGGATCCTTCATCAGGTGCTAAAATGCCTGAAGAAAGAAGCCAATAAGTACTACTGGATTTTATCAGTTAGATAACTCGGAAGGTTACAGGCAAGGTTTGGAGGTAAAATTTGGAGACAGATGTAGTGTCACAAAAGACCATCTGAGGCATTCTACTGAATGGCTACTATCACCTGCCTCTGCTCCATCAGACAACGATGGCTCTCCAGTGTTCTCCTCTACTGAGGACTCATAACTGCCTGACTGCCTGACGACTGACGACTACTGCGTCCTTCGTCACTGCAACACTAGGGTATCTATCCAGTGAGGTGTGCTTCTGCGTCACCTCTGAGCCCACACCCTCGCGTTCTTTCGAGAAATTTCCATTGGCAGTTTAGATAATGTGTAAGTGGTCCTGTGGGGCCGTGTACATCGCTCTTGCTCATCTCTGCATACTTGCTCATGTGCTGCTTCTGCCCATACGGTGTTACCTATAAAACATTTTCACCCTTTTCTTTATTCGCCACAGCACGACTAACGCCATGTTCCAGTATAATATATACTAAGATGGTATCTGTTCTTTCGGACATGTCCGAAAGGACAGATACCATCGGTGACCATGCAGCTCGTTAGAACGAATTACAATGAAATGAACACCCTTAGCTGCTTACAGGCGTTGACATACGTCAACGGGGACTCGAACCCGTATATATAGTTAAGGCTCACCGGCCACTTGACCATCTTCTTCTGTGCGAATGCACAAACAGTGCCCGAACTCTTACGGGAATCGGCAACGCGCAGCGAGTAATGAGTATAATGGGCGGGAGCACTACGAATGTAGTGCGAGACAATACGTTGAGAATGTGGGTTTCGCGGGAGACGTGGCAGAGATGAATCCCTGCACTCGCGCTATCCTCTGTGTCCTCGGTGGCTCAGATTGATAGAGCGTCTGCCATGTAAACAGGAGATCCCGGGTTCGAGTCCCGGTCGGGGCACACACTTTCATCTGTCCCCGTTGACGTATGTCAACGCCTGTAAGCAGCTGAGGGTGTTCAATTCATTGTAATTTCATTCCAGTATAAAACGAAAGATTATTTTGCTGGTTTTTCATTCAGAAATCGCATTTGAACGTTGGCTGTTTGTGAAAGATAGTGCTATGCGTCGTATAATCCAGATGAAATAGGATGTCCAGGACATATAATCTGTATCATTTACTACAGCCTTACAGGACGACAGTTCATCGTAAGGAAGGAGACAAGTTCAGCCAGACAGAGCAAATTGAGGCAGGTCCCGTTCTTTATACTGTACACACGGATGACACTCCGAAGCAGATCGGTGGAGAGACTGCTCACTATGCCGATTACACCGCCATTTACAAAAGTAGTAGCAGCCTCTTGCAAATACATCGAAACCTGCAACAATGCATGGACAACATTATCCAGTGGTGTACTCGATGGAAGATCAAGATCAATCCATCCAAGGGTCAGGGCACCTATTTTACCCCAAAATCAAGCTCTCTTATCTTCAACTCGACAATGACGGCAGAGAATTGGTTTGGAGAAACACTATCACATACCTGGGTCTTGAAACTGATCGACACCTAACGTGGAACGTACATCTCACCATTGCAGCAACCAAAGGCTGCGCACTTTTCTACAGCTTGTGTTCCCTCCTGAAAGGTGACGGAATAGGCGTTCAGTGCAAACGCCTCCTCTTAAGCCAGCTCATACTCCTCATAATCTTGTATGGCTCAGAAGTGTGGTCTAAGATGTCGGACACAACACTAAAGGACTGCAGCGTCTCCAACACAAAATATTCCGCATCTCAGGAGTTGGCAGATACGCGCGCAACACACATATAAGAGACCTTTTACGCCAACCAACAATTGACACGCTTATTCAGGACAAATCCACAGAATTTTGCGAAACAACACAAACTGCGCCCCACATTCTCATACAAAATTTAGGACAAGAACCACCAGAAACTACTCACATTCGCCCATAAATAGCCCTTAAGCGCAACGTTAGGGACCAACAACACACATCCAAAACAAAGCACAAACTTACACCCTGAAAACACGCACATATTTTCACGAAATCCCCTACCGCATTTGAAGTCAGAAAGGCACAGCCCAGTGGTACTTCACCTACAACATAGCACAACCATAGCCTTCATCTCCTCGTAAAAGAGGAGACCACCTCTACCAGAACGTGGCAGAATCCGATAGCAGCTGGACCGTGGCCTATAGAGACTTCAGCTCATCGATCGCAATATTGCTGCTTGCCTCGGGTGGGTCCCTAGCACGCTCACGCAAATACACTCCTGGAAATGGAAAAAAGAACACATTGACACCGGTGTGTCAGACCCACCATACTTGCTCCGGACACTGCGAGAGGGCTGTACAAGCAATGATCACACGCACGGCACAGCGGACACACCAGGAACCGCGGTGTTGGCCGTCGAATGGCGCTAGCTGCGCAGCATTTGTGCACCGCCGCCGTCAGTGTCAGCCAATTTGCCGTGGCATACGGAGCTCCATCGCAGTCTTTAACACTGGTAGCATGCCGCGACAGCGTGGACGTGAACCGTATGTGCAGTTGACGGACTTTGAGCGAGGGCGTATAGTGGGCATGCGGGAGGCCGGGTGGACGTACCGCCGAATTGCTCAACACGTGGGGCGTGAGGTCTCCACAGTACATCGATGTTGTCACCAGTGGTCGGCGGAAGGTGCACGTGCCCGTCGACCTGGGACCGGACCGCAGCGACGCACGGATGCACGCCAAGACCGTAGGATCCTACGCAGTGCCGTAGGGGACCGCACCGCCACTTCCCAGCAAATTAGGGACACTGTTGCTGCTGGGGTATCGGCGAGGACCATTCGCAACCGTCTCCATGAAGCTGGGCTACGGTCCCGCACACCGTTAGGCCGTCTTCTGCTCACGCCCCAACATCGTGCAGCCCGCCTCCAGTGGTGTCGCGACAGGCGTGAATGGAGGGACGAATGGAGACGTGTCGTCTTCAGCGATGAGAGTCGCTTCTGCCTTGGTGCCAATGATGGTCGTATGCGTGTTTGGCGCCGTGCAGGTGAGCGCCACAATCAGGACTGCATACGACCGAGGCACACAGGGCCAACACCCGACATCATGGTGTGGGGAGCGATCTCCTACACTGGCCGTACACCACTGGTGATCGTCAAGGGGACACTGAATAGTGCACGGTACATCCAAACCGTCATCGAACCCATCGTTCTACCATTCCTAGACCGGCAAGGGAACTTGCTGTTCCAACAGGACAATGCACGTCCGCATGTATCCCGTGCCACCCAACGTGCTCTAGAAGGTGTAAGTCAACTACCCTGGCCAGCAAGATCTCCGGATCTGTCCCCCATTGAGCATGTTTGGGACTGGATGAAGCGTCGTCTCACGCGGTCTGCACGTCCAGCACGAACGCTGGTCCAACTGAGGCGCCAGGTGGAAATGGCATGGCAAGCCGTTCCACAGGACTACATCCAGCATCTCTACGATCGTCTCCATGGGAGAATAGCAGCCTGCATTGCTGCGAAAGGTGGATATACACTGTACTAGTGCCGACATTGTGCATGCTCTGTTGCCTGTGTCTATGTGCCTGTGGTTCTGTCAGTGTGATCATGTGATGTATCTGACCCCAGGAATGTGTCAATAAAGTTTCCCCTTCCTGGGACAATGAATTCACGGTGTTCTTATTTCAATTTCCAGGAGTGTACATAATCGATGGTTAACGAGAGCCATATATAAACCACGCAGTATCTAGACGCCAACCAGCGACTAGCCTTGAGAGGACAGCCATGTTAATCTCTCTGCCATGCAACAACCCATCGTCACAATACATAAGTTCAGTCACGAAATGGGCCTGTTGGTAGCAAGACACTATCCACACGGAGACTGCCGCGACACCTGGAACACCATGCAGCTTCAGCGCGTTGACCGTTGTTGCGGCTTCTCTTGCTGCAGAAGCAGAGTACAATGGAGCACCCATCAGTAACACTAGACACACTAGACTACACGCCGTCTTTCCAGACTAGTCGCGCGTCTGCTTACACCATTACCATAAACCTAGCGATTTGTGGAGGCTCCGAGGAGAACTTGTCGCATTTGTGATCGTCATACGTGCCTAGTACCTGACGTGATGGTATGGACTGACAATGGGTCGACAAAAAGACTGGCTGTTGCTCACATATCCTGTACTTTAGACAGTAAGTCCTATTAATGAAGGTGATGACGTTGTGACGTTATGTCATTAGCACCATTACCCCACTAGTAGAGATGCCATCCCATCAAAACCCCCATGGTCACTGTATGTGACGCTAAAGTCAGTCGTTTCCGATTGTTTATCATGTCATCTTCTTTCGACTTCCGCTGATGGCGTCCACGACAAGTCTCAACCATCCCCAGCCAATCCCCGACCGTTTTCTTTTTTTTCATATACAACTGACATACATACCAAGTTTGGCTGAAATTGCTCCACGATCGCCAGAGTTCGTCTATAGCGTCAACTTCCTCACACCAACAAACAGAGGTGCGTGGCGTCTTAGCCCCCTCTCCCCCCTTCCCATACAGTCTGATTGTACTGGTTTCGTTGAAAGTTCTCCATGTTGGCTTCTGTCTCGGGCTCTTCGACCGACGTTCATCTCACGATTTTTCCGACGTTTTGCAGCACGAGTGGTTGGCATTGTCAAAGCTTCACCCTCTATTGCCTGTGTTCTCTGGTGCCATAATCGCGGCCGCAAACTGTGTGTACCTGGCGCGCCATCGTCCGAGGGCTTCTCCGCCGTCATTTCCGGTACGGTTCTCTTGCTACCTGCGACGGTCATTCGCTGCAGCATGGGAAGCAAGGATCCGTTTACCTTGAGGCGTTCTTCTTTCCTGTTGAAACTAATCTCGTGGTTGTGTATTTTTACGTCTTCTCTGAACAAGTAGGTGTAATAGTTCTTCTATACAGCCAGAACTTCGGTGTAGGCGAACTTTACTGCGTGGTCGGTCTCAGACAGCGGGTGCTCCACCTCCCCCTACCTGCATTCTCGCTTATTTTCTGTGATCCTTGTGTTGATTGATCATCCTCTCATTCCAAAATAAATTTTTCCGCATGTGCATGGTATACGTTATACGCCAGACATTGCAAGTGAGTCCCTTTTCTGCTTTACCGATCTCCGACACTCTTTGGTCTTCTTTATCGGTTTATAAATAGGCTGCACATAGCCTGCACAAGGTGTTTGCGAAATATGCTTCTGATTCTATCCGTCACTCTGGGAATGTATGGCAGAAAGACCATAACCGACATTTTGTTTTTCTGATTTGTACTTCGCCGAGTGTTTGGTTCTGTTATGCTTCTAATATAACTTATGGAGTACCCACTGATCCTCAGAACACTTTTCAGGTGTTGTATTTTGCGACAGAGGAGCTGAGGCTCACATATTCGTCTTGCTTGTGTTGCAAGAGTGTTAATCATGCCTCTTTTTTGATTCTGTGTTGTGCAGGTTCCTCTGTATGTCCACCGGCAGAGAAGAGGCCTTGATTGACAGATTCGTATTGCGTGTGGCACGCTGCCTCGGATCTGCGCTTAGTTTTCGGTACGTCGTCGGATCTGATAGGTCTCAGATCTTCTGCTCATAATCTTCGGTCTTCAGGATACTGCACTGAGCAAACCCACCAGCTTGCAGCGTGAAGAAAGAAGAGGTACAAGCTATTAAGAACCTTAACGCTGACGACAACAGTATATTGGTACTGCCTGTCGACAAGAGCAATGCGACCGTCGTAATGCACACCGAAGATTACGAGCAGAAGGTCCGGGTCCTATGAGATCCGAGAACGTACCGAAAACTAAGCACAGAGCCGACGCGACGTGTCACACGGAATACGAATCGGTTAGTCAAGAAGCCTTCTCTGCCGGCGGACATACAGGGGAACCTGCGCAGCACAAAAGCCTTACCACCTCGGCTGTATGAATTACCTAAGATTCATAAGAACAACGTTCCACTAAGTCCGATTGTTAGCGCTCCTGGCTCTCCGGCGTATAAACTGGGCTCTCTGCTCCAGCCGCACGTCGGGAAGACTGACACATACATAAAAGACTCAGGAGATTTAATTGAGAATATGAAGAAACTAAAACTCACACCAAACGACATCCTGGTCAGATTTGATGTTGTTCATTTGTTTACGAAAATCTCACTCAGTGACTCTCTGGAGTACATCGGTTCCATTTTCCCGAAAACATGTCTCACCACAAACTAATTCATGTCAAATGACAACTTCTACGAACAACTGGAAGGCTTCGCCATGGTTAGCCCTCTTAGTCCAGAGGTGGCCAACTCCTTCATGGAACATTTCGAAGCACAGGCACTTGACTTGGCAGCTTGTAAACCTAAGCTGTGGTACAGATACATGGATGATACCTTCGTTGTGTGGAATCATGATGATGAACTGCTCGGTGACGTCGTAAGACAACTCAACAACCTCCATGGCAACATACAACTTACCATGGAGATAGATGTGCTGGTCACAAGGGATGGTGAAAAATTGGAACACAGCGTGTATCGAAAAGCGACACACACAAACCGATACCTGCACAGACTATCAGATCACCACACGAGCCAGAAAAAAGGCATGATTACCAAGCTCGTAACGTGAGCAAGACGAATATGTGAGCCGCAGCACCTCTGACTCGACAGACTACGCTTGGAAAGTGTTCTGAGGAGCAGTGGGTACTCCACAAGTTATATTAGAACTATAACAGAGCCAAACACTCTGCGGAGTACAAATCAGAAAATGAAATGTAAGCTATGGCCTTTCTGTTATACATTCCCAGAGTGACAAACAGAATCGGCAGTATACTGCTCAAACACGGCGGAAGCCTTTTTACAAAGCGACAAAGAAACCAAAGTGTCTGAGATCGGTAAAGGAGAAAAGTGACCCACTTGCAATGTCTGGGGTATACCGCATACCATGCACATGCGGAAAAATTTATGTTGGAATGAGCGGACGATTAATCAACACCAGGATCACAGAACATAAGCGACAATGCAGGGGGAGGTGGAGAAATCGGCTGTGACAGAGCACCCGCTGTGTGAGACCGACCACGTAGTAAAGTTCGCCGACAAGGAAGTTCTGGCTGTAGGGAATAACTATGATACCCACTTGTTCAGAGAAGCCGCAGAAATACACAAACACGAGAACAGTTTCAACAAGAAAGAAGAAAGCCCCAAAGTAAACGGATCCTGGCTTCCCGTGCAGCAGCGAACGACCGCAGTACGTAGCAAGAGAATCGCACCGGAAATGACCGCGTAGATGCCCTTGGACGATGGCGCGCCAGGTACATATAGCCTGGGGCCGCGGGAGTCCACCACAAGCAATGGAGGGTGAAACTTTGACAATGGCAGCCATCGGTGCTGGCGAAACGTCAGAAAAATCATCAGAGGAACGTCGGCCGAAGAACCCGAGACAGAAGCCGACGGCAGTTTGTCAGCAAGTGGCCACGAAAGCCTTAAGCATTCTCCATGTATTCCAGAAATCTGCAAAATATGGAAACACTACAACACAACACATTACCGTGCCTAATACGGTGCAGGAACGAAGTTGGCGTTCAAAACGACTTCTAGTCGTTTCGGAATAGATAAACACAGTTCCTGGGTTTCGACCTTGTAGAGTACTCATGGAGTCAATGGAATACCATGAGATGGCTTCCCAAATCGTCACCGAAGTCGCGCTGTGATTCACTATGGGACATAGACTCGGCCAGAAGTTGGAAGCAGTGTGCAAGCAGACTCATCCGAGCAAATGAATTTCCTCCATCGTTCCATAGACCAGGTTATATGACTTCGGCACCAAATTTTCCTATTACTGGCATTTGCATCACTGATGAATGGTTTTGGGATTCCAGTTCGTCCTGGAATTCCCAGAAAATGAGCCCCCTTCATCTTGGTTTGGTGGTGACAGGGTTCATGCTTGCGACATTCATTTCTGCAGTGACTCTAGTGCTGTCGTCCGTCCATTTTTCTTGAGTGACCATCCGTTACAGTCAGTCAACACATACTTGCATCCGCGTTGTGACTTAGCACATGATGTTTTGCGCTGTCCCTGTGTGCAGTATAAATGTTAGATACGGTGCCTCTTGAAACACCAAACACCATATAGCCCCCATGGGGATGCAGAAGATTTTATCGGAGCTATTTCAGCGCGAACGGACAAACCAAGCTTACATTTATTACGTAGTCGTGAACAAAAGCCCTTCTACACACACCTGTCTTCATAACTACACCGTACAGTTCCAAAACAAATGAATGGGGATGGAAAGTTACCATACCACATACACCAATGGGCCTATAAAATTCGGTTGCAATTTTTTGGCTGCATACACAAACACACCACACTTGCTTTTCTTGCCTATACTGAATTTTCTAATACTCCTTATTGTATTCTAAAATTAAAAGTTTTAAGTTAGCTTACATTGATACCTGTAAATACTAGTCTAAAAGATTGTACAATTCATGTGGCGGCATTAGCTGTCTTACTTTTCTAATACAAAATTAAAATGCATCGGGTCTTAACAGTTCAGTATAGCTTGTATATGAACTTACACGAACCTCTGTTTCTGGATACGAGTGAGAGTCAAACTAAAATCTTAAATTTTTTTACAAATCTTTTACTGAACGGTATTGGAATACATGTGTATCATTTTTCGATATAGTCTCCCTGTCACTGAACACACATTCTCCAGGGCACAGAGCAGTGCACTGATTCCTCTGAAAAAAAAAAAAAAGAAAAGAAAGAGAAATCTTTACGTCCTGTGCGCAGCTGCTTGTGCACTGAACGCTGCATCTCCTCATCTGAACCAAATTTCTTTCCTCCCACCGCATTTTTGAGCGATCCTTACCTAGTGCGAGCTCTGATGAATATAATGGATGCGGCAGAGTATGAGAGCAGGTCATCGATGGTTGTCAATGTTTTACGGGCAGATGGGCAGGAGGATGCCGAGAATTGTCATGAAGCCCTCGTAGCTTTGATGTTATTGCAGGCTACAGATGATTTTTTAACACATTGGAAGATGACGCTCTGGTGATGGTATTCTAGTCGTGAAGTTTTGGAAGACAACGCTTCGTTCGTTCCTGCAGATGATTGTGTCTGGAACTATACGGGGTTTGGTAATGAAGATTCCTTGCGTGTTGTCTTTGCTTCGGGCTGATGGTAGTGTACCGAAATTTCGCGTCCTGTAACGATTCTCACGAAGAAGTCATCACCCTCTGCTTCAAAGTTCCAGCAAAGTTCTTCACAAACATCAGCGCATCTCTATTGCAGTTTTGGACTGAGCTGCCATGGCACCCATCTTGCAGATACTTTCTGAAATTTAAGTACTTCACGAATGACATGATGTGCTGAGCCATGCTTAATGTTCACATTTGCGGCTGTTCCGTCTACCGTCACACGTCGGTTCTCCATCACAATGGCTTCAGCTGCTGCAGAAGACTGGTGTCGCAATGCGGTGTGCCTGACTGGGCGCTAAGCGTCTGTCACAGAAGGCACCAAGTCCGAACTTTCTACTCCACTCATGCACTTGCTGCAGTGATAGACACGCATCACCGTACTGAACCTTCGTTCTCCGATAGATTTCAATATATTTCGTACCTTCACTGCTCAGAAGGCGTTGTTCATTCTTGGTGTATGTCGCAAGCGGGAAACCTACTTTGAACTGGTATTGTGGTCGCATTTCGCTTCTCTGTAGTATTCTGGCGCCCGTCCTTATACCATTGGTACAAGTACTGCCAACTTGAAGAACAACGACGCGGAATGTCAATTTTTAATTTAATTTAAGGGTTTTCACTTGACTCCTTCTCGTATAATTTAAATTAACAGTAACCTATGGGTATGTGCAGTTTCTTCTCCGACACAATCTAGTATTTATGGATCTGTTAGCCTTATATCATTATCAAGAGTTTTTGAAGTATATTGTCTTCCTGGGACCAATGTATTTGTATATTTCACGAATTTCGTATTGCTTTAAATCCTTATCGTCTTCTGTTCTTTTATGTGTTACATAAAACACCATAGAACTTCTTCGATTTGTTTATCTACTTGTATGAAGAACTCCATGTTATTCGTAACTTCTCGAGAGCGCTGGAGATTTATTTGCATAGATACGTGTGTACTGTACGGTGAACAAAGAGAGAAAACATAATTAAATGAAAACTTAAATATCTCAGCTTGAATAATAATATTTCACTTTGTGATTCTCGTAACAATTAACTGCAGGCACTCGTGAACATTGTCTGAATAACAATACGTTTGCTGAGAGGCATGCTTTCTTAACAGATGTCTTGTTGCGCCTCACTATGAGTACACAGTACTCCGTAACATACTTTAAAGAACATTACACAAGACTAAAACATGAGTGAGTTCTTAATTAATGCCGGCCGCGGTGGCCGTGCGGTTCTAGGCGCTTCAGTCCGGAACCGCATGACTGTTACGGTCGCGGGTTCGAGTCCTGCCTCGGGTATGGATGTGTGTGATGTCCTTAGGTTAGTTACGTTTAAATAGTTCAAAGTTCTGGTGGACTGATGACCTCAGATGAATCCAATGGTGCTCAGAGCCATTCTTAATTAATAATCAAGGTTACTACAACTAAGAAATGACCATGCTGAAGCAGTACATGATTCTTTTGCCCATTGCTTATTAATTCCATTCGAGATAACAAGTTACACCAGCGTCTGTCACTTGTAGTGATCATTATAATAATACTATTAAGTGATCTAGTCTAGCTATGTAGTCTAATCGCATCGGTTTGCTCAAAGGCTGACGAGAGAAGAACTGCAGAGGAACAATAAAAAAATGAAAGTCACACAAGACGTTCGATGGACGAATTTAAATGAGAGTGCATTTGTGTTATCTTTTACTGTATCTGCTATTTACTAGAGTGCCCGATGTAAATACTAGATGTGTGTAATCAAAACACTACATAGCTCCTAACGACTAGCTGTAATTTACTTTAACCAGTTAGTGGGTTCTTCAAAATAAGTATCATATCTATCCGCGAATTTGTCATAGTAGATACAGTTTCTCTTACACTTTACCTTTGTCTGCACCTTTTTCTATTCTTCTGCACACCTCCTTCACCGCACATTTATTAACGGAACTGTAAGTCGTTTTCCCCATACGTTTCTTCTTGTGCGAAGTGACATCTACAACGGTTCATTTTCCAGTCATTTCATATTGAGAATGCAAGTACACAAAATGTGTTCTTGTTTCTCCAGCTTCCATTCAGACTGTGTAATCAGCTGCCTTACAATTTTCTTGATTACATCTAAGTTTATACTTGCTGTTCACGTATCTATTCATATTTAATGCAGAGTAATATAGCGTCTCCCCAAGCTCAGCGCAATATCTATATTTCCCCAGCGTCCTATTTCTGTCCTGACGCTTCTTCGGTGCCAAAGAATTGAGTGTCTTGGTTCAGTGCGGACCTAACTGCCATTTTATGTATTATATCACTCGTTGGAGCGGGCCAGTATACTATGTCTCCACAGTTTACATGTTCGTACTATGTGTTCAGCCTGTTCAACTGTGCGTCAATGCACCTACTTACGAGAGGATAACTATGGTAATTGTCGAAGCACTTTGTGTAAATGTGAATACATAACAGAATGTAAGAATCACACCATCGAAATTCTGAAAATCACGAATATCTTTATTGTTACAAAGCGCAGACCTGTTAAATATTAACACCCCCCCCCCCCACCACCACCACCTTTATGACTTTTGAACCTTATCTTCGGGATGGGAGTACAAACTGTGTGGTGAACGAAAAACTAGTTGATGTGACCACGCCATTTGCATTTCGACAGCACCAAGGAGCTGGATATGGAATACTGCGTATGAATTCTTTGAACTGGCACACGATATCGCCGTGTATACCGTACCACGGGATGAGAGGCTATTTAAAAAGTTTTTACCTTATATTATCTTCTCCCTAGGCTGCGACAGCGAACTGCCTTTTCCAGGCGGGCAACACTAGCAACAACCTACATCCTACTAGGTATCATGAGCAGTTTCTTTTTCCAATAACCATGAATAATATTGTGGTGAACGTACTTTCGCTGTATTGTCCTATAAGAAGCAATGCAAAATATAGCTACCAAGTCCAGATGGTACAATTATTTCTCGGTAGACAGTACAGTTCAACGTTTATTGGGCTGCCATGGTTAGTGGTAAAATTATCATCATAAGGAGAAAATTGTGCCGGCCGGAGTGGCTGAGCGGTTCTTTGCGCTACAGTCTGGAACCATGCGACCGCTACGGTCGCAGGTTCGAACCCTGCCTCGGGCAAGGATGTGTGTGATGTCCTTAGGTTAGTTAGGTTTAAGTAGTTCTAAGTCCTAGGGGACTGATGGCCTCAGAAGTTAAGTCCCATAGTGCTCAGAGCCATTTGAAACTTTTGAGAAAATTGTCACAGGAACAACAGAGCCATTTGAACCTTTTGAGAAAATTGTCTCAGGAACATAGCACAGACATGTTCTGACCAATTTACGGGATGCTCTCAAGATGCGGTGGGATTGGACAAAAATATGAAAACAATGTGAGAAACCACGCCTGAACATAAATGCGATGCTAGCCAAGTCTTCAGACTGCGCTCTTGTATTTGACCATGAATGATCTCTATACAGTGTCCTTAATATGTTGCAAGAGTCAGTCGTGGCCAGAACAGTGTTTTATGTAATTATGAGCGCATTATGTAGGAACTAAGTGAATTCAAACTTGGGCGAATAAGTGATTCTCGTATGGTGGATGATGCTGTAACCGAGAATTATTTCCTTAACTTATTTGGTTTGGCTGCAAGTCTGTGCTAGGTGAGACAGTTATTTCTCAGAAGACAGTACAGTGTTTGACACTTACCCCGCCGTTGTGATTGCGAAGCTTAAGAAGCCAAAATTACTGTCCAAATACAATGTAGTGGTTTCGTTCATACCTGACGTCTCGCCAGAAGTGCGTCATGTCGGGCACCAAAAAGGCACAACGGAGGCAGGTAGTATCTAACATCACCCATGGTTCGGTGTTAGGTCCTATACTCCTCTCATTTTGTGTCAATGGAATGACTGTAAACCTGAAGACAGCCATCGAAGCCTCAATGCCAGCCTGGGGCGCAGGATATGCTCAACCCATCCTAAACCCAAATGGTAGTAGTTGGTTATTCTTGGCTCATTATCCCGAAATGTTGGAAATCTCTACCATCTTGAATCCCAAATAGGACAAATATCGACTTCTCTCCTTCAGCAAAGAGTCTGGGAGTAGTAATAGATAAAAAATTTAAATTCGTCTGAGCATGTAACTGTAACGTGCAAGAAGCCATCGGCATCTCTCCATGCTCTCCAAACATATAAAAAGCTAGAATGAGATTTTCACTCTGCAGCGGAGTGTGCGCTTATATGAAACTTCCTGGCAGATTAAAACTGTGTGCCCGACCGAGACTCGAACTCGGGACCTTTGCCTTTCGCGGGCAAGTGCTCTACCAACTGAGCTACCGACGCACGACTCACGCCCGGTACTCACAGCTTTACTTCTGCCAGTAAGTTTCATATCAGCGCAAATTCCGCTGCAGAGTTAAAATCTCATTCTGGAAACATCCCCCAGGCTGTGGCTAAGCCATGTCTCCGCAATATCCTTTCTTTCAGGAGTGCTAGTTCTGCAAGGTTCGCAGGAGAGCTTCTGTAAAGTTTGGAAGGTAGGAGACGAGGTACTGGCAGAAGTAAAGCTGTGAGTACCGAGAGTGAGTCGTGCTTCGGTAGCTCAGTTGGTAGAGCACTTGCCCGCGAAAGGCAAAGGTCCCGAGTTCGAGTCTCGGTCGGTCTCACAGTTTTAATCTGCCAGGAAGTTTCATATAAGAAGCTCTTCCTCCTTTCCCTGATGAAGAAGCTTTTACGAACACTTATAATTCCAGTTATTGATTACAGCAATGCTGTCCTGCAAGGCCTTTGTTAGGTAAGAGCACTGCTCCTTGAACTGGTTTTATCTGGCTGTGTTGATAATGTCTGTGATGTTTGACTCATTGATCATATTTCACCATCATATACACAGCTAATCTGGCTGCGTGAAGACAAGCTCAGAGATTTCTATACCCTCTCTCTTCTCTACTGCTTTGTCTATGTCACTGTCCCTCACATTTCTCCTCTACCTTAACGCTCTTGTCTGAACAACACGGCGGAAACACCCGTTTCCATCGGACCAAAATCCCTTCTGCCCCACTCCATCGTTATGCCACTTTCTCAAAACCCTTTTCAGTAGCAGGAACCAGACTCTGCAATGAACTCCGGCATTATATTAGAGAACTGAGTAACATCTTCAGCTTCAGAAAACAGTTAACGACGTATGTACCAAAACAAAAATACTGATACCCGCCGTCTCTGTACACAATCGTTATCCTTGTACATTCTTCTTTCCAACCAGACCCCTCGTCAATCCCCTGTATTCTTAAAAGTCCTTTCTTCAGAACTCGGTATATTAGTGTTTTCTACACCTGTAAATTCTCTTTATATCTACCACTGACATTACTGTTATTATTGTCATTATTATTTTCATTATTATTATTATTATTATTAATAATATTTT
Organism: Schistocerca americana; assembly: GCF_021461395.2. Taxonomy (NCBI): domain Eukaryota; kingdom Metazoa; phylum Arthropoda; class Insecta; order Orthoptera; family Acrididae; genus Schistocerca; species Schistocerca americana. The sequence goes on from NC_060126.1 coordinate 439,935,153, forward strand.
CAGTATTACAGACAGCAGCATTAGTAGTACAAGCACTGCCAGTACTAACTTCATTAAATCACCGTCAGCATTATTTAATCATATTGTCACCAAAAACACTCACATCAGTTTAATACCATTTTTCATTTTAAGATTGATATTTGTTAGGTAACTATGATATAAAAATGTTACTGTAAGTGTGAAAACATGGTTCGACGTAAGAGAGGGCCTGACAGCAGGAATCACATCAGGTAAAATAAATAAATGAAAATAAGTAGACAAATATCAGGTATGTAATTTTGATTCCGAAAGTGTTGGTAACTAGTGAGATACGTGTTGGTCTACAGTAGTTGAAAGCGGAATAAAATTGCTCATAAATGGTTAGGCAGACAGTTGATAAGTAAACAAGCTTCACACAATGTCGACACATTTGCCTCGAGAGGTTCCGTGACTTTGAGGATATTTACAGTCTATCTTTTACTTTGCGCTCTTAGTTGCACAGTTATGTTTAAGAAATGGTTAGTTTCGATCAATGCTGAGCATCTTCGAATATATGTAGATGCTTAAGGAACACGCCGTATCCATATGGAACTATACATGAGAAAACTGTTCACAGAACTACGTACATCTAAAGATGATCGACATTGATCGAAGCCAGTGACATCATAAAAATAAGTGTGCAATTGGGGCAGCAGAATAAACGGTAAATTTTAAACAGCTTAGTAAAACCCAATGACACTGATACTATTATTGGAAAAGTAAAAAGACTGCACAAACGGGTATTTGTCGTTCAAGTTTCACACTGCACCCTGTAAGTATTATTTATCAACTACATCAGTAAATTTAGAGAGTTTGTTCACTCAACTGCACACCATCTCTTAAGTGACTTTTAGTGCAAACGTTGGTTCTAGATAGCAACAGAATAATATCCGATTTACAAACGATTAATTCAATGTTTTTTATTCTACGAGCTCTACCGTTTGCAATAGGGTACATCGCGCCGAGTTTTAGTGATGTGAATAATACCACAATACACGCGTCCCAAATTGAACTATGTCAGTTAAATAAAATAATCGCTTTATAATATCGACATTCCTGTCAAGAAAAAAAATAACGAAAAATATTTACGGCATCTGGGCGAAGCTCACTCCTTTGATCAAACGCAGTTGATAGAAATTTTAATTTAATCGAGTTTTCGTTTGTCTCGCATTTTTTTTATTAATCTGTCACAGGCAACATCGAAATCCACTGTTTTCTCCAGCAGGGCGACGGCGAAACGCAGGACGGGGGTTTAATTAATGAAACTGAAGCCCCTGATCGTCGTCTGCTCTGAATGAAACACGTATCGACAGGACATCAAGTCTCACGCACACGGCCTCGACGCAATGTTCTCATCACTGCTGATAATTTAGCGCTCTCACTAATGAATTAGTTTTTTGGTGAGCACTCGTTCTTTTTTTATGTATAGCGGTTGTATCATTGCGACAGTTTTCGTTGGTTTGGTTGTCAATTTTCTGGCTGCTTCACACCTGTCTTTCGTTTTCGTGCTTGTTTCAATGCAGACTGGTTGGTTTCCCTGTCTACAATAAACCCTTTCCGGAGTCCAATGTTTATTATCTGCAACATGAAATATAGCAATATAATCTAGTTACGAATGAAATTAATAGTAAGTGCAGGGAAGGTGAATCGAAACAGCTGCAGGAAGAATGGGAAGAAGCCGAAAAGGAAATGAGTGTTAGAAGCGCGGATTCAGTATACAGAAAAGCAGAAATAAGTTCAACCGAAGCCAGCCTTTTCACATGTGAGACCCATGCAAGAGCGCTCATGCGATGTCTAAGAACAAATAAAGATCTCGTGTTTAATTAAATTGAAATCTGTGTTCCTACGGAATATTGATCCACTCATTACAATTAACACTCTGCTGTATTTCATTTTATAAAAATAACTCCACTTTTATGTATATTTGTATAACGTACCATGTGCATATCCCCCTCAAAGAAAAATCGGGGAGTAAAGAAAACTATTATAGCCAAATTCCTTTATACAGCATAATAGTACACGAGATGCTGGTCTACGATGCCATCATTATGAGGAAACGTAGTACTTTCTGCGAAAGGGCGACAATCGCTATAATTCGCGAAACAGTAAATGACTACTTTTTCCTGAAAAAGTATAGGAATGACGGGAAATCTCTGAGGAACGATGGTATTACCTATTTCTACATTGACAGAAAAAAATAAATAATGTAGGGTAACGAAATTTCGGACATATGTTACTCTACGTAATATATTCAAGTGATTAACATAGCAAAATGACAAGCTAATGTAAGTGCAAGATAAAATCCTCCCTACTAATGGAGCAAGCAGGTTTTAGGCCTGAAAGATATTGCTGTGACGAAGTCCTTGCCCTCACAACCTTTATCGAAAAGGGCTATCAGGACAAGAAGAAAACTGGCGTTGTCTTGTTGGATCTAACCTCAGCACAAGATACAATGTGGAGGGATGGCCTGCTTCATAAACAGGTAGAAAAAATTCAGAGGATGCTGACCTACAAACTTATGAAGAACATTTCAACTGGAATAAAAATTAGAATAACTCTTAATGAAAAAACCAGCAGATGCATAGCCATCAACAACGGACTCCCATAGGGCTCGGTACTGGACCCCTTGTTGTTTAACTTTTACACTGCGGATATCCCAGAAACAACGTCTCGTAAGTTGATATATGCGGACGATATGGTAACAGCTTATCAAAGCAAATCTTTTGAAAAAATAGAGCAGAAATTGAAAGAAGATATAAACCTGGTGCACCAGTACTGCACCAAATGGCATCTACAACATAATCCAGACAAGATCGTAAGTGTAAACATGCATCTTAATAACAGAGAAGCCAAGATAAACCGGAACATCTGCATGAATAATCAGACCATTAAAGAAGAAGACATTCCTCCGTACCTTGGAGTAAAGCTCGACCGGTTCCTAACGTACAGGGCCCATCTAGAGGATACAAAACAAAACCTGAAATCTAGAAATCCCATTCTTGCCAAACTCACCGGAACCACCTGGGGATGTGATCCAAATACCTCGAGAACTTCAGCCTTGGCACTGGTATACAGCGTGAACGAGTATTGTGCACCTGTATGGGTCAGTAGTGTGCATATATCAAAAATCGATATCCAGCTAAGAGAAACAATGAGAATAATATCGGGAGCACTGAGGCCCACACCTACAGATTGGCTACCCGTATTGTCTAACATAGCACCACCTGAAATCAGAAGACATCAGCTTCCATCAAGAGAATATAGCAAAATACTAGCAAACACCAGGACCTGAAACCAAAGAAAAGCCGCCTGAAATCAAAGTTATCTCTATGGAAAACAGGTGAAGAGGTGTTTCCCTTCGACCCAGAAAATGAATGGGAAAGTTTATGGAGTAGAAGCACAATAAAGAACAGAAAACTGTTTGCTGACCCAAGCATACCAATAGAAGGCTTTAAGCTTCCCAGAAGAGTGTGGACTACGCTGAAACGTGTGAGGACGGGTGTCGGAAGATCCAGGGAAATGACGACAACATGGGGCCTCGCGAACGACCCTCAATGCGAATGTGGACTCAACCATTCAATGGCTCACTTCATTGAGTGTACTGTGCACGGTTTTAATGGTAAACTGGAGGATGTACATAACGTCACGGACAATGCCATTGAATGGCTTAAAAAATAAGTCATATTGTATAAAATCTTGTATTTTTTATTATGTCATTAAGTACTGATGAATGTGCCATTCTGATGCTGTAATATCCTAGTTTAATATTTCGCCCTGTAAATGCAGATCGATTAAATAAATAAATAAAAGCGGTATGTCGAAGAGAGCTATCCTGTTGGAATGTACCCCCCCCCCCCCCCCCTAATGCTGCTCATGAACAGCAAAACGACAGGTCGAGTCACCAGATTCACGTCCGATTTTGCAGTCAGGTTGCAAGGGGTAGCTACAAGAGCGCTCCTGTTGTCATGTCAAATGACACCCCTGAGCATAACTCTATGTGTAGGTCCTGCATGTCTAGCACACAGACAGGTAGCTTCCAGGACCTCAACTGGTCTTCTTCTAACCAACACATGGCCGAGACTGGCACCGGGGAAGAACCCCCACCAGAAAACACGACTGACTTCCACCCTGCCCTCCAGTCAGCTCTCGCTTAACGCCACTGAAATAGCAAAGGGCGATGGTTTCAAGCCAGTGGAACGCACGCCACAGACCCTCTAGCTCGGAGCTGTCCTTGAGGTAACTGATTTGTCACTGTTGGTTGCATCACTTTGCTTCCAACGGCTGTTAAAATTGCTGCTGCAGGTGCAGTACGATGCCACAGAGCCATAGGCCGAACACGACGGTCTTCCCTCTCGGTAGTGCCACGTGTCCGGCGGGAGTCTGGTCGTCTTACGACTGTACTGCATATTCTCGTGGTCACCGTTGCCAGCAATCACGTACAGATGCCACAGTCCTGCCATGTCTTTCCCCAGTTTTGTGGATGGAACATTCAGCTTCTCCCAGCCCTATTATTACACGATGTCGCTGAAGCTCAGTGAGTTGTTGATAATGGCGTCTTTGTCCCCTTAAAAGCATTCTTACCTAACATCAACGCACCACATCCAATCTCAAGGGTGACTAACAGTCAGTCCCATTGCAGTTTGTATTTAAAGCAGACCTGATTTACATCCTCCAGAATGAGATTTTCACTCTGCAGCGGAGTGTGCGCTGATATGAAACTTCCTGGCAGATTAAAACTATGTGCCCGACCGAGACTCGAACTCGGGACCTTTGCCTTTCGCGGGCAAGTACTCTACCATCTGAGCTACCGAAGCATGACTTACGCCCGGTACTCACAGCTTTACTTCTGCCAGTATCTCGTCTCCTCTGTAAAGTTTGGAAGGTAGGAGACGAGATACTGGCAGAAGTAAAGCTGTGAGTACCGGGCGTAAGTCGTGCTTCGGTAGCTCAGATGGTAGAGTACTTGCCCGTGAAAGGCAAAGGTCCCGAGTTCGAGTCTCGGTCGGGCACACACTTTTAATCTGACCGGAAGTTTCTGATTTACGTCCTCATTGTTGAGCTATTGGCGCCAGTATTATGCGACTGACGGGAAATTTGAAGAGACATCCTGCTTCACGTCTAACAACTATCATTTATGTCCCACAACTCCTTGTTGGTGCTACAATTTTTTCCCATCAGTTTATTTTTGATAAAGACACTAAACTACACCCCGTTCGAACAAGCCATGAAAGCGCAAAGGTAACTACAGGCATCATTGAATGTGGATATGAAGGGACATGTGGTCAGCACACCACTATCCCGTCTGGTTAGCCGAGTGCGCTAATGCGCTGCTTCCTGGACTCGGGCAGGCGCGCCGGCCCCAGATCGAATCCTCCCGCTGGATTAACGGCGAGGACTGGTGTGCAGGCCAGCCTGGATGTGGTTTTTAGGCGGTTTTCCACATACTGGGCTGGTCCCCACGTCCCGCCTCAGTTACATGACTCACAGACATTTGAAACACAGACTGATGGGGTACTCTGATTCTGTCCCGGGAGGTACGGGGTGGCGGCAGGAAGGGCATCCGGCCAACCCTTCCCATTAACGTGCCAAATCCGAATTAACCACGCCAACCCCGCGTACTATGCAGCGCAAAGGCGAAAGAAATAGATAGATAGTGGTCAGCACACCACTCTCCCGGCCGTACGTCAGCTTACGAGACCGGAGCTGCTGCTTCTCAATCAAGTAGCTCCTCAGTTTGCCTCGCAAGGGCTGAGTGCACCCCGTTTGCCAACAGCGCTCGGCAGACCGGATGGTCACCCATCCAAGTGCTAGCCCAGACCGACAGCTCTTAACTTCGGTGATCTGACGGGAACCGGTGTTACCACTGCGGCAAGGCCGTTAGCTTTTGGTACAGACACGTAAAATACATATTAAAATGTCATCTACTACAGCGAATGAACACAATTTTTCCGGGTGTACAAGGAATCTGCAGGGTTTCTAAGAACATAACGAAGCGGATTGACATTTAAAAAAAAAAATCTTTCTTCCAAAGGTCTGGATACAAATCGGGTGTAATGCAACATTTCGGTAAATGCAGGTGCCGAGAACTGGCGATATACGGTTGAATGTATTTTCGTAGCATCGTTTCGTGAAGCAATTTCATGTTCGTTGTGAACCAGCTGTGAACAAGTTCTAAGGCCGTTGATAAAGTATTTAGCTTGTCTACAGAAACAGAAGTCGCATAAATTTTGTTGTAATAATAAAAAAATAGTAAACAGCCAAATAACGTTGGAAATTCAATAAACGTTAATGCAAAATACACATGCCTTTTCATCATATTACTTTTCAAGTATTGGAAAAAAATATAAATTAAAAAGAATTAGTAGGAGTCGATCCAGCGATTCACCGATTACGGAGTTTGAACGCTAACCAAATGACTGCCGGCAGCTCTTGTCCACGGTTGCGTAAAACATTTATTACGATTTTCTCGAAATTGCTTAAGTACGACATCTTACTACTTGCGCATTATGTTGTGCTAATAGAGTGTAAAAAGCGTTCAAAGTTTGAAGTAAATCAGTGATCCGAACGTCCTGACATCCCCTTGTAAGATTTATTCACCGAAAGCTTTCCCCAACAATACAGGGTGCGTCAAATAAATGTATATACACTTTGAACTGTCATAGACAATTTATTTCCAGTTCTACAAGGTTAAATATCTGTGAGAAAGTAATGTTATGATTCTTCAACAGGTGGCAGCAGTGGCAAGGAAGTAACTGCAACATGGCGGACGTACTTTTGAGTTTTGAAGCGCGGAAGCAGATAATTAAGTATTACTGGAAGTTTGAGAATGTAGCTGCGGTTCGAAGACAGTGCAGAACTCAGTATGGTACAGAACCATCTTCAAGGTTAACAGTTACACGTCTACGAGACAAATTCGAAATTCATGGAACAGTGTGTGATGTGCATAAAGGTCAATCAGGGCGACCTCGTACAGCTACAAGTGATGATTCCACAACTGCAGTCTTGGAACTGTTTCAGTGTTCGCCTCAAAAATCTTCAAGGCAAGCGGCACGTGAGAGTAATGTAAGTGCTAATAGTGTGCTACGCATTCTGAAGAAAGGCAAGTTTCATGTGTACACTCCAAGGCTGGTGCAACAGCTAAGTGATGACGATCCAGATCGATGGTTAGAATTTTGTGAATGGGTTCAGGAGATGGTGAGACGTGAAATGGGATTTATGGGTAGCATAATGTGGTCGAATGCAGCCCAATTCAAACTCAATGGAACTGTCAATAGGCACAATTGTGTGTACTGGGCTGAAGATAATCCTCACATTATATTTGAAAAGGCTGTGAATTTGCCTGTTGTAAATGTGTGGTGTGGTTTGTCTGCTAGGGGACTCATTGGGCCTTTCCGCTTTGAAGGTACTGTTACTGGAGAAACGTACCTAACAATGCTTGCTGACTCCGTATTCCCTGCCATTCGTGCATTATACGGTAATGATGAGTTTTATTTCCAACAATATGGCGAATCGCCACACTTTCATAGGGACGTATGAGCATACCTGGATCACAATGTGCCAGGCCAGTGGATAGGACGCAGGGGATCAATCGAGTTTCCTGCACACTCTCCAGACCTCACGCCGCTGTATTTCTTTATATGAGTCACAGTAAAAGATAAAGTGTACAAACGTAAACCACGTAACCTGGACACACTTTGGAATGAGATTCAGTCGATGTGCGCAGAAATCTCATTGGACACTTTTGTACGACGTACGGAATCAGTGGTGACTCGTACTCAGAAATGTATTAATGCTGAAGGCCACCAGTTTGAACATTAATCACATTTGCAAAGTACATTTATTTTTCCAATTGGACCTTAAGTTTTCCATTTCCGAAATTTAACACAGTAGAACGGGAAATAAATTTTCTATGACGCTTCAAAGTGTGTATATATTTTTTTGACGCACCCTGTATTTGCACTGTAGAGGTTAAACTTATGTTAAGAGCGTGCCGGGTGATAACATGTCGGTCGGTCTGTATTGGCGCATTTATGGAGTTTGGCGGTGATTCGTTGGTGCCGCACGCGCGGAGAGCTTCCGTAGAGTCACGTGACCGATCGTTGCCGTGGAGGCGTGCCCAGTGGCTTGGGGTCTCTCTCCGTTGCGTGGTGTGACAGCGCGAGCAACGCCTGCAGGACAGAGAATATTGTCGGCCGTGTGAGTTCAAATGGTTCAAATGGCTCTGAGCACTATGGAACTTAAGATCTGAGGTCATCAGTCCCCTAGAACGTAGAACTACTTAAACCTAACTAACCTAAGGACATCACACACATCTATGCCCGAGGCAGGATTCGAACCTGCGACAGTAGCGGTCGCCCCGTTCCAGACTGAAGCACCTAGAACCGCTCGGCCACACCGGCCGGCGGCTGTGAGGGCCAGAGGGGACTTACCTGTACGTCTTTTCAGTCTGGATGTCGCATAACCTGTATGATTCTTATGGTTGTGTGACAACGTGGACAATGGATTCTTGCAGGGATTTCATTGATGAAAAGAACGAACAGCGATTTCGAATCGTGGATGTGTTCGTCTCTCGCCTTGACTGTTTCCATTGCAGTTTGCTGCTGTCCGTTGAATTGAGATCTGAGTCGATACTTTGATTATGATGTTTATACACGCTCAGTGGGTGGGGAAAAATAGGTACAAAGAAGGTAATTGCGAAGAAACTATGGGTAACAGAAGAAATACATTATCTGATCGATGAAAGAAGGAAGTACAAAAATATTCAGGGAAATTGAGGAATAAAGCTATACAAGTCGAAGAGTAATATAATAAATAGGGAGTCCAGGGAAGCTAAGACAATAAGGCTACGTGAAAAACGTGAAGAAATCGAAAAAGAAACAATTGTCGGGAGGACTGAGTCAGCATATAAAAAATTCAAAACTACCTTTTGTGAAATCAAAAGCATGGATGGTAAAATTAAGAGTGCAATGGCGATTCCATTCCTAAATGCAGAGGAGAGAGCGGACGGAAGAAAAGAGTACATTGAAGACCTCTATGAGGCGGAAGATATGTCTGATTTGATAGAAGAAAAAACACGAGTCGATTTAAAAGAGGGAGGGGATCCATAATTACAATCAGAGTTTAAAAGAGCTTTGGAAGACTTAAGATCAAATAAGACAGAAGGGATGGATAACATCCATCAGAATTTCTAAAGTCATCGGGGGAAGTTAAAACAAAGTGACTATTCACGTTGGTGTGTGGATTGTGTGAGTCTGGCGACTTACCATTCGACTTTCGGAAAAAATAACATCCACACAATTCCGAAAAGTGCAAGAGCCGACAAGTGCGAGAATTGTCACACAATCTGCTTAACAGCTCATGCATCCAAGTTGCTGACTAGAGTAATATACAGAAGAATGGAAAAGAAAATTGAAGATGTGTTAGATGACGATCAGTTTGGCTTTAGGAGAGATAAAGACACCAGAGAGGCAATTCTGACGTTGCAGTTGTTAATGGAAGCAAGACTAAGGAAAAATCAAAACACATTCATAGGATCTGTCGACCTGCAAAAAGCGCTGGACAATGTAAAATGGTGCAATACGTTCCAAATTCTGAAAAAAATAGGTGTAAGCTGTAGAAAGAGATGGGTAAAATACAATATGTACAAGAGCTGAGAGAGGCTAATAAGAATAGACGACCAAGAAGAAGGTGCTCGGATTAAAAAGGGGGTAAGACAAGGATGTACTCTTTCGCCCCTACTGTTCAATCTGTACGTCGAAGAAGCAATGACAGATATAACATAAAGGTTCACGAGTGGAATTAAAATTCAAGGTGAAAGGATATAAATGATATGATTCACTGATGACATTGCTATCCTGAGTAAAAGGGGAGAAGAATTAGATGATGTGAATCTAATGAGAAGAGAATGTGGACTGAATGTAAATCGAAGAAAGACGAAAGTAATGAGAACTAGCAGAAATGAGAACAGTGAGAAACTTAACATCAGGATTGATGGTCATGAAGTGGACGAAGTTAAGGAATTCCGCTATCTAAGCAGTAAAATAACCAATGACGGACGGAGCAAAAAGGACATCAAAAGCAGACTGTCACTGGCAAGAAGGGCATTCCTCCTCAAGAGAAATCTACTAGTATCAAAAACAGGCGTTAATTTAAGGAAGAAATTTCTGAGGATGTACGTTTGGAGCAGAGCATTGTATGGTAGTAGTGAAACATGGACTGTGGTAAAAGGGGAACGGAAGGTAATCGAAGCATTTGAGATGTGGCGCTACAGACGAGTGTTGAAAATTAAGTGGGCTGGTAAGGTAAGGAATGGGGAGATTCTGCACAGAATTTAAGAGGAAAGGAATATGTAGAAAGCACTGGCAGGGAGAAGGGGCAAAATGGTAAAGCATCTCTTGAGACATCAGGGAATAACTTCCACGGTACCAGAGGGAGCTGCTGAGGACACAAACTGTTAAGAAAGACAGAGACTGAAATACATCCAGCAAGTAACTGAGGACATAGGTTGCAACAGCTACTTTGAAATGAAGAGGTTGGCGCAGAAGAGGAATTAGAGGCGAGCCGCATCAAACCAGTGAGAAAACTGAAGACTCAAAAAAAGAAAAGAAAAGAAAAAAAACTCGCTCAGGTTTAGGCATCATGTGCGTTCGGCTAAAACTGTGACCGTCTTACTGAGGAGGCTTGTGCATTGGACAGATATTCAGTAAACTGTTGATTGTTTGCTGTGTTCGGGTGCCACGTTACCTTCCTACTACAAAGATGGATAGTCTTGCGGTGAAGGATGACGGTTTTATAGTCTGTTTCGTGTTCATGTTTGAAGATTTAAGTTAATACTGCTTATTTGTAGCTGAATAATGTTGAGATCTGTGAGCCCTGTGGGTGTGCCCGAACACAGGTTTAGGTTTCAGTGCTAGCTACTGCGAAGGCAGTTAGTAATCACCCTTATGGTAGTTGATTTGGTTAGACGTAATAAAGCGCCAGCTTTCTGGTTCCGTAATGTAAGTTACAAGTACTGTGGTCATGTTCAGACACTTTAAGTGGGCTTTGTAGTTATAGGCTAGGGTAAACTGCTAGTGTGAGATCTGAAGGGTGAATAGGGCTAAAAAATGGTTAAAATGGCTCTGAGCACTATGGGACATAACATCTGAGGTCATCAGTCCCCTAGAACTTAGAACTACTTAAACCTAACTAACCTAAGGACATCACACACATCCATGCCCGAGGCAGGATTCGAACCTGTGACCGTAGCGGTCTCGCGGTTCCAGACTGAAGCGCCTGAAACCGCTCAGCGACACCGACTGGTGAATAGGGCTGAAGCCTGAGCAGTTATTAAGGGATTATATATTGCGGGTTTGACTCAGAAGGCTGGGCAGGTTGCTACCTGCTTACGTTACTGCAAACGCCAGTGCTGAAAACGTATGGCTGCCTGAAAGTTACTCGTATGCCGCGCTAGAAAGTACACGTAGTGCTTTCACTCTGTGGTTACGAATAATAGCGCACCAAATTGATAAGTGTAATAGCCCGACACTGGGTGTCGTTTGAGTGGCTGGTATAATTGGTTATCTGTGACGTCACATGTGTGTTACGCCGTCGTGGTGTCGGTTATATGCTTTTGTGGTTGAGGCTGATCAACGACATATATAGATACATATTTTTCGTATCAGTTCGAATATATTAAACTTTCTTGAGACAGAAAATCTTATATCGAAGAATTAGCATGGTTTTAGAAAGCATCGCTTGTGTGAAACTCAGCTTGCCCTTTACTCACGTGATGAACTACGGATGAAGAGTAAGAGGCAGAGCCGCGCGGGATTAGCCGAGCGGTCTAAGGGGCTGCAGTCATGGACTGTGCGGCTGGTCCCGGTGGAGGTTCGAGTCCTCCCTCGGGGATGGGTGTGTGTGTGTGTGTCCGTAGGATAATTTAGGTTAAGTAGTGTGTAAGCATAGGTACTGATGACCTTAGCAGTTCAGTCCCATAAGATTTCACACACATTTTAAGAGACAGATGCCATATCTTTAGATTATCGGAAGGCGTTTGACGCGGTGCCCCATTGCAGGTTGCTGACGAAGGTAAAGTTCATGCAATAAGTTCACAGATATGTGAATGGTTTGAAGTCTTCTTAAGTAAGAAGACCCAGTATGTTGCCCTCGACGGCGAGTGTTCATAAGAGACAAGCGTACTGTCAGGAGTGCCGCAGGGAAGTAATTTCATTTCATTTATTGCATACTGAAAGACCTGCTACCTATTTTTTTTTTAAAAAAAGTGTCGTACATTTTACAATTTTACATGTTACAATAAAGTGTTCCATGTTTCTAACTTTTTTTTCTGGAGAAATAAAACAAGAGTAACAATGAGTAGCTATTTGAATAAAATGAACATAAATTGAGGAAAAGAAAACAGAAACAATTTAAAAATTTAAGAAGATAGTTGATAGGACAGATTTTTTATGGAAGAAAATGTCCCACTGCCTAGTTGTTCCAGGTCAGAGGGCATCGGAACAACTTCGAGCCAGTCCCAGATGGAGCAGCAATTTGCATATATCTAAGTACAAATGATATTAATATATTAATTATAGTTTTTCATTAAATATAATAAATTAGTATACATTTATCATATTAATTTTACTCATACATTGAAGGCTTTGAGGACCGGATGTTTCAGCTGCCGAGAATTCTTCCGGGCTGTATGGCCGTGGTCCATGGAACTCTTCCATCCCTGACGTTTCGTCCAAAGCTACGTTGGTCATCTTCGGAAGTGCTCCTGTTTGTGCTGAGTCTTGCCGACTGCCGGGTCGGACGTCGAAGAACGGCCTAAATACCGTGGAAAGTCGGAGTGGTCTGGATTTCACGTGACAGCAGAGATAAACCTTTTGAAGGATAAAACATAAATATCTATCATAGTACGTCAAAGATATAAACTTCTCATCATTCTGTAGCGCCACTGTCCATATATATTGCTGAGTCTCATAGCTTCTTCTTCTTTTCTGTTAAAACTATCCCCATGTTTATATATTTCGATGGCGTCTCTCTATAGCCGGGGATAATAGTTCGTCATAGTACATAAAACTTCAGTTTCTGAAAATTTCACAACATGATCACCCGACTGCACAGCGTGTTCCGCCACGGCTGACTTGTCTGTTTTTCCTAGTCGGCAAAGACTTTTATGTTCCTTCAACCGTGTATTCACACTTCCGTTTGTAGTTCCAATGTAGACCCTACCACATGTACACGGAATCTTGTATACACCACTTGCAGACAGAGGGGGACGTTTATCCTTAACGAAGTGCTTGGCCTATTTTCTTAGTTGGTCTGAAAATCGGTCGAACGTTATGTTTCCTTAAAATCTTCCCGATCTGATATGTTACTTTTTTGATGAAGGGTAGGGAAACCGTGTTCTTCCATCGCTGTGTCCTATCGATGTCCTTAGGCCTCCTGTTATTCGGTTCGCAAAACTCTATTTATTTCCTTATTAGAGTACCCATTCTTCTCAAAAGCATGCTTTAGATGTTTTAACTCGGCGTCCAGGTAGTCCGGCGCACAAATCGTTTTAGCTCTGTCCACTAGACTTTTAATTACACCCCTTTTCTGTTGTTGGTGATGATTGGAATCCTTATGCAAGTATCTGTCGTATGTATAACTTTGCGAAAGACTTTATGTTTCAAGCTGCCATCAGTCTGTCTCATAACGAAGACATCCAAGAAGGATATTGCATTGTCTTTCTCCATTTCCACGTTAAACTTGATTTTAGGATGTGTACTATTTAAATAACAAAAGAATTCCTCTGAAGATTTTCTGCCATGTGACCAAACTACAAATGTTTCATCCACGTATCGACGCTATCGATATGGTTTCTTATTCGCTTTTTCCAGAGCTAATTGTTCGAATTTTTCCATGTAAAAATAGGCGATCGTAGGACTCAATGGGTTATCCATGGTCACACCATCAACCTGTGATTGTTAATGGCTGGCAATGTCATGGCTTTTCCTGTGGGTGGGGTGCCTCGGAAGTGCGCTGAGCCTCGCCTCCGCAGGAAGTTTCAGCTCTGTGTGTTTCTGTAACGTACGCCGTTATGAGGTTAAATGTAGTAATTATTTACATGTTACTTATCTACAGTTACAATCCTTATACATTTTAGACCTTTTTATACATTTCCTATCGTTGGATAATCTTCAATGTATGCAGGGTGATTATAATCAAAGTTAAATTTTCAAATCGCTGCAGCAATAACGCCACTGGTCAGAATGACGTCAAACTGCAACAGAATATTATCGGACAAGGGGAAAACATTAGCCAGTAGAAAAATAAATAGTTACGAAATGTACCAATAGATGGCGCTGTAAGGATCATACTTTAATAGTGGTCGACTACAAATGACAAATGTATCATACAACAATGCCTAAGGTGTACGTTTGACATTAAACAAACTGTACCACTCAGTGCGCATGGGTGTACAGGTGTGATAATGCGAGTTACGTAAGCCCTTCCACCATGGCAAGGTAATATCACATCGGATGGGAAAAATCGGTTTTTAATTGTCCTGAGGTCAAAAACCGCATAGAAACATCAATCACTCCCCTCCCCGGTTCTATAAAGCCCTCCAAATCCTCAAACGCCATGCACTCCGCCTCGCCTTCCGCATCCGCCTTCCGTCCCCCACGCGCATCCTCTATGACCTCATCCCCTTCCCCCACCTTCTCCTTTTCCATGAACACATCCGCACACTATATATTGTCTGCCGCCTTGATCCCCCTCACCCCATGGTGTCTCCCTTCCTCTCCACTCCCAACCAGTTGCCACGCCTTTACCGTTGTGTCCCTCCCTCTCTCCATCTCCACACCCTCCATCTCCTTTCCCAACACAGCTTCCACCGTCTCCCACTCCCGGATGATGAGCTTCACCCTGACATCTACCCTTCCTACCAACTCTAACCCCCTCTTCCTGCCTCCTCCTCAGGGCTCCCTATCCTTCCCCTCCCTCCTTCTGAGCGGATTTCCCCTCCTACTCCCCGTCCATCTCTTGTGCCTTCTTTCAGTGTCTCTGCGCTCCCTCCTGCCCTGTCTTCCCTTTTCCTCTCCCGCCCCATGTGTCTCCTGCCTCTTCGTGAACCCACGGTTGCCCCTCCTCTCTTCATCCCGCCGCTTCCCCAGCTGCCCCATGCTCTCCCCTCCTTTTCCATCCTCTCTGACCTTTCCCTCGGCAGGTCCCACTTGGTAGTTTTATTCTTCGTCGTGTGTGCTCCAAGTGGGTTTTAAGTGTGTTGTTTCGGAGTGTTTTTAATACTGTGGCCAACTTTTCACCTGTGCATGCTCATCCAGTGTCTTCTCTGTGTTTTAAGACTCGCCAACTGTGTTTTTTAACTTTCTGGTGACTTTTTTAACTGTTCCCACTGAACTTCTACATGACAGTGTATTTTTACTCCATTTTCTCCCCTTACTCTGTTTTATGTTCCCCTTTTTTATCTCCTTATGTATGTATTAATTTATTCTTGTTTTAGTTATCATGTCACTCGGCTGAAGAGCGGCGGATTGTGCTGCTGACAGCCCTCCCCTGCCCATGTGGGGCAGGGGCATGAAACCACAATAAAGAAAAAAAAATCAATCACTTCGGTTTTTAATTGTCTTGAGGCTAAAAACCGCATAAAAAAGCATCAATCAAAATCAAATAGGATTATTATTTTCCGCGTGACTGGTGCAAAACACGTTCAATGTGCTGTTCACAGTTTTCTGCAACAAGCTGGAATCGAGGAGCAGCATGTTCCACAACTGATCGAAGTATTTCCGCAGTCACGTTCAGAATGTGTTGCGCAATGCGTGCCTTCAATGCAGCTAAGTTTTCAATCGGAACACTGAGCACAACATCTTTCGGATAGCCCCAAAGCCACAAATCATACGGATTAAGGTCAGGTGATGGGTGCGGTCAGGCTGTAGGGAAATGGCGGCTGGTAAGTCAAGCATTTCCGAAAGGGGGCTTCAGCAGCTGCTTAACTGGATTTGCGACGTGCGGAGGTGCGACATCTTGCATAAAAATGATCCCATCTACACATCCACGCTGTTCGAGAGCTGGAGTGACGTGGTTGCGCAAAAGTCACTCATAGCGCTCACCAGTGACGGTACAGGTAACGGGACCGGAAGCACCTGTCTCTTCGAAAAAATATGGCCCTGTGATAAATGATGCCGTAAACCCGCAACAAACAGTAACCTTTTCAGGATGAAGTGGTACTGGTTGATTTGTGTTTGGATTTTCCGTTGCCACAATTCGACAATTCTGTGTATCGACATATCCTGTCAGATGGAAGTGGGCTTCGTCTGTCTACAAAATCTTCCATGCCCAATCGTTTTCCACTTCCATGAGAGCAAGAAATTCTAAAGCAATGGTCTCTCTTGCTGGCCGGTCAATAGTAAGCAACTCGTGCACATGGGTAATTTTGAATGGATAGCAAAGAAGAAAGTTTCGTAGGATTTTACTCACCATGCTCACAGGTGTGTCCAATGTCCGGGCAATTCTCTGTGCACTTCACGTTTGCACACCACCACTCGTCTCTTCGTGCATTGCTGTGGCCACTGCTTCCACTGACGTCGAATCAATTCGTTTCCTCGCTCTACCAGGTTGCACACCAAAAGAACCCCTCTTTTCGAATTTCGGAATCATTTTCTCCAGACCCACGGCAGTCATCGGACCAACGCCTTAATTCAAACCCTGCAGTGTCAGAAACTTCTGCAGAGCGACGTGTGCGCAGTCATCATTCTTGTGATAGAACTTTACAAGCAGAGCGCGATCCTGCATTGAGACAGTCATGGCGAACGTGGCAGACGCGAAAGAGAGGAAAATCCGTGCACCCGGCATGTTTATACCGACTTCAGTGTCTCGTGCGCATGACAGGTGTTTTCATTTACATATTCTGACACACACAGCCCCATCTATTGACCAATTTTCACACTATTTTTCCTCTTCTGCCGTACGTTTTCTACATCTACATTGATACTCCGCAAGCCACCCAACGGTGTGTGGCGGAGGGCACTTTACGTGCCACTGTCATTACCTCCCTTTCCTGTTCCAGTCGCGTATGGTTCGCGGGAAGAACGACTGTCTGAAAGCCTCCGTGCGCGCTCTAATCTCTCTAATTTTACATTCGTGATCTCCTCGGGAAGTATAAGTAGGGGGAAGCAATATATTCGATACCTCATCCAGAAACGCACCCTCTCGAAACCTGGCGAGCAAGCTACACCGCGATGCAGAGCGCCTCTCTTGCAGAGTCTGCCACTTGAGTTTATTAAACATCTCCGTAACGCTATCACGGTTACCAAATAACCCAGTGACGAAACGCGCCGCTCTTCTTTGGATCTTCTCTATCTCCTCCGTCAACCCGACCTGGTACGGATCCCACACTGATGAGCAATACTCAAGTATAGGTCGAACGAGTGTTTTGTAAGCCACCTCCTTTGTTGAAGGACTACATTTTCTAAGCACTCTCCCAATGAATCTCAACCTGGTACCCGCCTTACCAACAATTAATTTTATATGATCATTCCACTTCAAATCGTTCCGTACGCATACTCCCAGATATTTTACAGAAGTAACTGCTACCAGTGTTTGTTCCGCTATCATATAATCATACAATAAAGGATCCTTCTTTCTATGTATTCGCAATACATTACATTTGTCTATGTTAAGGGTCAGTTGCCACTCCCTGCACCAAGTGCCTATCCGCTGCAGATCTTCCTGCATTTCGCTACAATTTTCTAATGCAGCAACGTCTCTGTATACTACAGCATCATCCGCGAAAAGCCGCATGGAACTTCCGACACTATCTACCAAGTCATTTATATATATTGTGAAAAGCAATGGTCCCATAACACTCCCCTGTGGCACGCCAGAGGTTACTTTAACGTCTGTAGACGTCTCTCCATTGATAACAACATGCTGTGTTCTGTTTGCTAAAAACTCTTCAATCCAGCCACACAGCTGGTCTGATATTCCGTAGGCTCTTACTTTGTTTATCAGGCGACAGTGCGGAACTGTATCGAACGCCTTCCGGAAGTCAAGAAAAATAGCATCTACCTGGGAGCCTGTATCTAATATTTTCTGGGTCTCATGAACAAATAAGGCGAGTTGGGTCTCACACGATCGCTGTTTCCGGAATCCATGTTGATTCCTACATAGTAGATTCTGGGTTTCCAGAAATGACATGATACGCGAGCAAAAAACATGTTCTAAAATTCTACAAGAGATCGACGTAAGAGATATAGGTCTATAGTTTTGCGCATCTGCTCGACATCCCTTCTTGAAGACTGGGACTATCTGTGCTCTTTTCCAATCATTTGGAACCCTCCGTTCCTCTAGAGACTTGCGGTACACGGCTGTTAGAAGGGGGGCAAGTTCTTTCGCGTACTCTGTGTAGAATCGAATTGGTATCCCGTCAGGTCCAGTGGACTTTCCTCTATTGAGTGATTCCAGTTGCTTTTCTATTCCTTGGACACTTATTTCGATGTCAGCCATTTTTTCGTTTGTGCGAGGATTTAGAGAAGGAACTGCAGTGCGGTCTTCCTCTGTGAAACAGCTTTCGAAAAAGGTGTTTAGTATTTCAGCTTTACGCGTGTCATCCTCTGTTTCAATGCCATCATCATCCCGTAGTGTCTGGATATGCTGTTTCGAGCCACTTACTGATTTAACGTAAGACCAGAACTTCCTAGGATTTTCTGTCAAGCCGGTACATAGAATTTTACTTTCGAATTCAATGAACGCTTCACGCATAGCCCTCCTTACGCTAAGTTTGACATCGTTTAGCTTCTGTTTGTCTGAGAGGTTTTGGCTGCGTTTAAACTTGGAGTGGAGCTCTCTTTGCTTTCGCAGTAGTTTCCTAACTTTGTTGTTGTACCACGGTGGGTTTTTCCCGTCCCTCACAGTTTTACTCGGCACGTACCTGTCTAAAACGCATTTTACGATTGCCTCAGTGTCGGAACAGAAATTTTCGTTTTAATCTGTTAGGTAGTCTGAAATCTGCCTTCTATTACTCTTGCTAAACAGATAAACCTTCCTCCCTTTTTTTATATTCCTATTAACTTCCATATTCAGGGATGCTGCAACGGCCTTATGATCACTGATTCCCTGTTCTGTACGTACAGATTCGAAAAGTTCGGGTCTGTTTGTTATCAGTAGGTCCAATATGTTATCTCCACGAGTCGGTTCTCTGTTTAATTGCTCGAGGTAATTTTCGGATAGTGCACTCAGTATAATGTCACTCGATGCTCTGTCCCTACCACCCGTCCTAAACATCTGAGTGTCCCAGTCTGTATCTGGTAAATTGAAATCTCCACCTAAGACTATAACATGCTGAGAAAATTTATGTGAAATGTATTCCAAATTTTCTCTCAGTTGTTCTGCCACTAATGCTGCTGAGTCGGGAGGTCGGTAAAAGGAGCCAATTATTAACCTAGTTCGGTTGTTTAGTGTAACCTCCACCCATAATAATTCACAGGAACTATCCACTTCTACTTCACTACAGGATAAACTACTACTAACAGCGATGAACACTCCACCACCGGTTGCATGCAATCTATCCTTTCTAAACACCGTCTGTACCTTTGTAAAAATTTCGGCAGAATTTATCTCTGGCTTAAGCCAGCTTTCTGTACCTATAACGATTTCAGCTTCGGTGCTTTCTATCAGCGCTTGAAGTTCCGGTACTTTACCAACGCAGCTTCGACAGTTGACAGTTACAATACCGATTGCTGCTTGGTCCCCGCATGTCCTGACTTTGTCCCGCACCCGTTGAGGCTGTTGCTCTTTCTGTACTTGCCCAAGGCCATCTATCCTAAAAAACCGCCCAGCCCACGCCACACAACCCCTGATACCCGTGTAGCCGCTTGTTGCGTGTAGTGGACTCCTGACCTATCCAGCGGAACCCGAAACCCCACCACCCTATGGCGCAAGTCGAGGAATCTGCAGCCCACACGGTCGCAGAACCGTCTCAGCCTCTGATTCAGACCCTCCACTCGGCTCTGTACCAAAGGTCCGCAGTCAGTCCTGTCGACGATGCTGCAGATGGTGAGCTCTGCTTTCATCCCGCTAGCGAGACTGGCAGTCTTCACCAAATCAGATAGCCGCCGGAAGCCAGAGAGGATTTCCTCCGATCCATAGCGACACACATCATTGGTGCCGACATGAGCGACCACCTGCAGATGGGTGCACCCTGTACCCTTCATGGCATCCGGAAGGACCCTTTCCACATCTGGAATGACTCCCCCCGGTATGCACACGGAGTGCACATTGGTTTTCTTCCCCTCTCTTGCTGCCATTTCCCTAAGGGGCCCCATTACGCGCCTGACGTTGGAGCTCCCAACTACCAGTAAGCCCACCCTCTGCGACTGCCCGGATCTTGCAGACTGAGGGGCAACCTCTGGAACAGGACAAGCAGCCATGTCAGGCCGAAGATCAGTATCAGCCTGAGACAGAGCCTGAAACCGGTTCGTCAGACAAACTGGAGAGGCTTTCCGTTCAGCCCTCCGGAATGTCTTTCGCCCCCTGCCACACCTTGAAACGACCTCCCACTCTACCACAGGTGAGGGATCAGCCTCAATGCGGGCAGTATCCCGGGCAACCACAGTCGTAGTCCGATCAGGGGATGCGTGGGACGAGCTGGCCGTCCCCGACAAACCCCCATCCCGACCCCCACAGTGATGCCCATTGGCAACAGCCTCAAGCTGTGTGACCGGAGCCAGCACTGCCTGAAGCTGGGAGCGAAGGGATGCCAACTCAGCCTGCATCCGAACACAGCAGTTGCAGTCCCTATCCATGCTAAAAACTGTTTTGCAAAGAACGTCTGAACTAATCTACAGAGAGCGCAAACAAATCGACAAAATTTAAACGGTTATTAAAATACAAGATTGCCTAGTAAATGCAGTAATGCTGCTACTTGCGCACTGCTGACACTGCTCGGCGGCGGAAAGAGACTAAGCGAAATTACACTATTCAGGTACTAAAACACGATGCTACACTCTCAAATACTATAATACGCCCGAAATTTATGAATTAAACAATGCAAGAACCAAAAACACGCAAAGAAATTAAGAATTAAACTATGTAACAAATGAGTGAGCTAGGAGTATACGACTTGCTGCTCAGCTGCTTATCCAACGGCGGCAGGGAGCACACTGACTGCGACCAACCGACACTGGCCGTTCAAAACAAAACAGTAGACAAACGACTACGCGAATTTACACTATTCAGGTACTAAAACGCGATGCTACAACTCTCAAATACTATAATACGCCCGAAATTTATGAATTAAACAATGCAAGAACCAAAAACACGCAAAGAAATGAAGAATTAAACTATGTAACAAATGAGTGAGCTAGGAGTATACGACTTGCTGCTCAGCTGCTTATCCAACGGCGGCAGGGAGCACACTGACTGCGACGAACCGACACTGGCCGTTCAAAACAAAACAGTAGACAAACGACTACGCGAATTTACACTATTCAGGTACTAAAACGCGATGCTACAACTCTCAAATACTATAATACGCCCGAAATTTATGAATTAAACAATGCAAGTACCAAAAACACGCAAAGAAATTAAGAATTAAACTATGTAACAAATGAGTGAGCTAGGAGTATACGACTTGCTGCTGCAGCTGCTTATCCAACGGCGGCAGGGAGCACACTGACTGCGACGAACCGACACTGGCCGTTCAAAACAAAACAGTAGACAAACGACTACGCGAATTTACACTATTCAGGTACTAAAACGCGATGCTACAACTCTCAAATACTATAATACGCCCGAAATTTATGAATTACACAATGCAAGTACGAAAAACACGCAAAGAAATTAAGAATTAAACTATGTAACAAATGAGTGAGCTAGGGGTATACGACTTGCTGCTGCAGCTGCTTATCCAACGGCGGCAGGGAGCACACTCTTCTCCGATAATATCCCGTTGCAGTTTGACGTCATTCTGGCCAGTGGTGTTATTTCTACAGCGTTTTGAAAATTTAACTTTAATTATAATCACCCTGTACTTTTTTCATTATTCTTATTTTTTGTATAATCCCATGAATCCATATTGTCTTGTTCTGTGTTTGTTGAGGCATGCGAGTCAGTGGTTGTGGTGTTGTCTGAATCGTTTCATGTGTTGTCTTGTGGGGTGATTTCCTATTCTCATGTATGGTCGTTCGTGTCTGTATGCTGTGTGGGGTGCTTGTGAAATTTTGTCAGAGGTGGTGTTTAGCTCTAACCAGTCATCTGGCTATGATATCCCTTGTCGTATGTCATTCTGCTGTTGAGGTCGTACATGTATAAACATGTCGCAATATAATGTTATGTTCCGCATTGCATATGTCTGTGCCACTTAGTTCAACACGATGGAGATGTTGTGGGTACGGTCCTTGTCCCGTAATAAAGTGTCGCATACCACGTGTCGGACCTACATATTTCATGCTCATTCGCTCTCGGATGTACTTTGCATCCTTTTTCTGTTGCGTCCCATTCAGTCTTCCAACTATCATTTCGCCTTTCATTAATTTGTTTCTTGTCAGTTATTTACTTCCAGTAATTTCCTGTATTTCGTTCTATCGTCCCTTTTTTATCCAGTATGCTACAACTCTGAAACGTACTGTAATGTCTATTGGGTACACACCCAGGACGGATCGTCATGCCCGATAGGTGTTGTCCCAAACACTCCTGACATTCTTAAAAGGACGCTGCTCTGTCCGCCTCATACTGTGGTTTTGTGTGCTGTGAGGCAGAGGCGATGGGCCCATGCGCTGGCTGCAAAGCTCAAAATGTGCTGCGATATGGTAGGTGCATATCATCTGCAGTGTTGAGTCTGGCTAGTTCATACATCAGTTTCGTCGCTTTATCAGTCGCGAGCTTTGGGCGGTCTTTGAACGACAGTTTTCGAGGTATCTTTTAAGTTTTCGTTGTATGGGGTTACTGTCAAGTCTGATTGTTGGGTTTCCTTGTAATGCTCACTTTAGAAGTAGGTAGATAGTTCTGTTGGCTGCTGTTTGAAGTTAGTTGTTTTTCAAAGCTCGTGGATTACTGCTAAGATTTTTAAACTCTTGTGGTAGCTTACTGAAAATTGATGCAGCAGTATACTGCACACCTTAATGCACAAGAGTTACGGAAGTAGTAGTAGTAATAACTTTATTCATCCGTAGATCTCTTTTTTACAAGGATATAGGACATGTCAAAGTATTTACAAGATTAGACCAATGTAAAATAAGCTAATTCGTATACACATACATTTACAGACGTCTAGTCTGTAGATTTCATTTTGGCATTCAAAACATTTTTTACAAATAACTTATGAAATATGTAATGCCGCACTTCGGTCATATCTCACTATCAGTCACTGACACACTATACACACATTGTTTCGTAACACTTCACTCCCTACGCACACAAACACACGCACACTGGTGATCTCTGGGTACTTTTTAGCTGCCTTTTTAAATAAGGGTTTTTTTGCAATTCCTTTTATCTCTTTTGGTAATTTATTGTAAAGTTTTATTCCTTGGTAGAAAATGCTGTTTTGAGTTTTATGTTTGTTTTTTTATTGGCAAATGTAAGTCGAGACTAGCTCTTGTTCCATGGTCATGGACAGAGATGTTTGTGCAGTAATTCCTCATCATCATCATCATCATCATTTAAGACTGATTATGCCTTTCAGCGTTCAGTCTGGAGCATAGCCCCCCTTATAAAATTCCTCCATGATCCCCTATTCAGTGCTAACATTGGTGCCTCTTGTGATGTTAAACCTATTACTTCAAAATCATTCTAAACCGAATCCAGGTACCTTCTCCTTGGTCTGCCCCGACTCCTCCTACTCTCTACTGCTGAACCCATGAGTCTCTTGGGTAACCTTGCTTCTCCCATGCGTGTAACATGACCCCACCATCTAAGCCTGTTCGCCCTGACTACTACATCTATAGAGTTCATTCCCAGTTTTTCTTTGATTTCCTCATTGTGGACACCCTCCTGCCATTGTTCCCATCTACTAGTACCCGCAATCATCCTAGCTACTTTCATATCCGTAACCTCAACCTTGTTGATAAGGTAACCTGAATCCACCCAGCTTTCGCTCCCATACAACAAAGTTGGTCGAAAGATTGAACGGTGCACAGATAACTTAGTCTTGGTACTGACTTCCTTCTTGCAGAAGAGAGTAGATCGTAGCTGAGCGCTCACTGCATTAGCCTTGCTACACCTCGCTTCCAGTTCTTTCACTGTGTTGCCATCCTGTGAGAATATGCATCCTAAGTACTTGAAACCGTCCACCTGTTCTAACTTTGTTCCTCCTATTTGGCACTCAATCTGTTTATATTTCTTTCCCACTGACATTACTTTCGTTTTGGAGATGCTAATCTTCATACCATAGTCCTTACATTTCTGATCTAGCTCTGAAATATTACTCTGCAAACTTTCAATCGAATCTGCCATCACAACTAAGTCATCCGCATATGCAAGACTGCTTATTTTGTGTTCACATATCTTAATCTCACCCATCCAGTCTATTGTTTTCAACATATGATCCATAAATAATATGAACAACAGTGGAGACAGGTTGCAGCCTTGTCTTATCCCTGAAACTACTCTGAACCATGAACTCAGTTTACCGTCAACTCTAACTGCTGCCTGACTATCCATGTAAAGACCTTTAATTGCTTGCAAAAGTTTGCCTCCTATTCCATAATCTCGTAGAACAGACAATAACTTCCTCCTAGGAACCCGGTCATATGCCTTTTCTATATCTATAAAGCATAGATACAATTCCCTGTTCCACTCATAACACTTCTCCATTATTTGTCGTAAGCTAAAGATCTGGTCCTGACAACCTCTAAGAGGCCTAAACCCACACTGATTTTCATCCAATTGCTCCTCAACTAATACTCGCACTTTCCTTTCGACAATACCTGAGAAGATTTTACCCACAACGCTGATTAAAGAGATACCTCTGTAGTTGTTACAGTCTTTTCTGTTTCCATGTTTAAAGATTGGTGTGATTACTGCTTTTGTCCAGTCTGATGGAACCTGTCCCGACTCCCAGGCCATTTCAGTTATCCTGTGTAGCCATTTAAGACCTGACATTCCACTGTACTTGATGAGTTCCGACTTAATTTCATCCACCCCAGCTGCTTTATTGCACTGCAATCTATTGACCATTTTCTCCACTTCCTCAAACGTGATCCTATTTCCATCATCATTCCTATCCCATTCTACCTCGAAATCTGAAACATTACTGATCGTATTTTCACCTACATTGAGCAACTCTTCAAAATATTCCCTCCATCTACCCAAGGCATCCACAGGATTCACCAGCAGTTTTCCTGACCTGTCCAAAATACTTGTCATTTCCTTCTTACCTCCCTTTCGAAGACTGCTAATTACACTCCAGAATGGTTTTCCAGCAGCTTGACCCAATGTCTCCAACCTGTTTCCAAAGTCTTCCCAAGATTTCTTCTTGGATACTGCAATTATCTGTTTGGCTTTGTTTCTTTCTTCAACATTATGAATGTCATATTTGATGTGTACAACTGACTGGTAAATGTATTCTCACAGAGCAGCTAAAATCCCCAGTGTTTTGAACAGATCTTTACAAAGAGCTCGACTACCATTTTTGGTTATGATTCTTATGGTTCTTTCCTGGAGTCTGAAAATTGTATTCATATTGTGTGCATTTGTTCCCCACAAAAGAATGCCATAGCTAACAATTGAGAGTACATATGAATAGTATGTAACTAAGAGATGCTGAATGTTACACACTGATGATAGGATTCTAATGGCATAATATGCTGGTGACATTCTGTTTGCAAGTACCTTTGTGTGTTCACACCACTTCAATTGAGAATCAGTATTCATTCCTAGAAATTTTACATTTGTTACACAGTCTATAGAGGTGCCATCTAAATTTAATTTAACATTGTCATTTTCCCTCTTCAAACTGAAGTTTATGGCATTAGCTTTCTTTATGTTCAATGTAACTTTATTGCTTTTGACCAATCGTAAAATTCCTTGAGAGACTCATTTGCTTTCTCTTCTAGGAGCTCTCTTGTTTTCTCAGTGACTCTAATACTGCTGTCATCTGCAAAGAGAATTTTTTCACCGTGAGTAACACTACTGGGAAAGCATTGATGTAAATCAGGAATAGTATTGGTCCTAATATGCTACCTTGCGGAACCCCTACATTAATGTTTTGGTTTGATAAGTATTTCACTAAATGCTTAGATATATTTGAAGTATGTATTATCTCTACTCTTTGACCCTATCTGCGAGATTCAAGTGAAGATTGGATTTCTGCTAGGTGTTAATTGAGTGAAAGCTGCTAATCTTTGGGAATAAGCCGATATTATTGACAAGAAACGACAGTAAAGAATATATATATTGAGAGGTCAATGTCAAAATACACTACTGGCCATTAACATTGCTACACCACGAAGATGACTTGCTACAGACGCGAAATTTAACCGAATGGAAGAAGATGCTATGATATGCAAATGATTAGCTTTTCAGAGCATTCACACAAGATTGGCGCCGATGGCGACACCTACAACGTACTGACATGAGCAATGTCTCTAAACGGTTTCTCATACACAAATAGCAGTTGACCGGCGTTGCCAGGTGAAACGTTGTTGTGATGCCTCGTGTAAGGAGGAGAAATGGGTACCATCACGTTTCCGACTTTGATGAAGGCCGGATTGTAGCCTATCGCGATTGCAGTTTATCGTATCACGACATTGCTGCTCGCGTTGGTCGAGATCCAATGACTGTTA
This sequence comes from Schistocerca americana, assembly GCF_021461395.2. Taxonomy (NCBI): domain Eukaryota; kingdom Metazoa; phylum Arthropoda; class Insecta; order Orthoptera; family Acrididae; genus Schistocerca; species Schistocerca americana. Next base: position 439,961,942 of record NC_060126.1, read on the forward strand.
GCAGAATATGGAATCGGTGGGTTCAGGAGGGTAGTGTGGAACGCCATGTTGGATCCCAAAGGCCTTGTATCACTAGCAGTCGAGATGACAGGCATCTTATCTCCATGGCTGTAACGGATCGTGCAGCAACGTCTCGATCCATGAGTCAACAGATGGGGACGTTTGCAAGACAACAACCATCTGCACGAATAATTCGACGACGTTTGCAGCAGCATGGACTATCAGCTCGGAGACCATGGCTGCGGTTACCTTGACGCTGCATCACAGACAGGAGCGCCTGCAATGATGTACTCAACGACGAACCTGGGTGACAAATGGCAAAACGTCATTTTTTCGGACGAATCCAGGTTCTGTTTACAGCATCATGATGGTCGAATCCGTGTTTGGCGACATCGCTGTCAACGCACATTGGAAGCGTGTATTCGTCATCGCCATACCGGCGTATCACCCGGCGTGATGGTATGGGGTGCCATTGGTTAGACGTCTCGCTCACCTCTTGTTCGCATTGACGGCACTTTGAACAGTGGACGTTACATTTCAGATGTGTTACGACCCGTGGTTCTACCCTTCATTCGATCCCTGCGAAACCCTACACTTCAGCAGGATAATGCACGACCGCACGTTGCAGGTCCTGTACGGGCCTTTCTGGGTACAGAAAATGTTCGACTGCTGCCCTGGCCAGCACATTCTCCAGATCTAACTGAAAACGCGTGGTCAATGGTGGCCTAGCAACTGGCTCGTCACAATACGCCAGTCACTGCTCTTGATGAACTGTGGTATCGTGTTGCAGCTGCATGGGCAGCTGTACCTGTACACACCATCCAAACTCTGTTTGACTCAATGCCCAGGCGTATCAATGCCGTTATTACGGCCAGAGGTGGTTGTTCTGGGTACTGATTTCTCAGGATCTATGCACCCAAATTGCGTGAAAATGTTTTCAGTTGGCAGTTCTAGTATAATATATTTGTCCAATGAATACCCGTTTATCATCTGCATTTATTCTTGGTGTAGCAATTTTAATGGCCAGTAGTGTATCTAGTGAACAGGGGTCGACAAGAGGTTCCTGAACTTACACCACTTATTGCCCGCAGTGCCTGTTTCTGAAACAAAAATATCCTTTGAGAATCTGAAGAGTTATCACAAAATATAATACCATATGACATAAGCGAATGAAAATAAGCAGACTAATTTTCGTATCGAACGGTCACTTACTTCAGATACCGATCGAATAGTAAAAATAACAGCATTAAGTCTTTGAACAAGATCCTGAACGTGGGCTTTCAACGACAGTTTACTACCTATCTGAACATAATGAGATTTGAACTGTTCAGTTTCCCTAATCAGATGCCCATTCTGTGAAATTAAAACGTCGCCCCAAAACCGATCCCTGGGGTAACCCACCCCGCCCACCCCCCACTTGACCACACCCCACTCAGACTCAACACCACAGCCATTCTCAACATTGTGAATAATGAATGGGCTTTTGCTGTCTGTTGTTAAGGTAAGAGGTGAACCAATTGTGAGCTGCTCCTCAAACTCTGTAATGGTCCAACATCTAGAGCAATAGTTTGTGATCCACACAATCAAACGCCTTAGTTAAATCAAAAAATATGCCTACCGTTCGAAATCTGTTGTTTAATCCATCCAGTACCTCACAGAGGAAAGAGAAAATAGGATTTTCAGCTGTTAAACGTCTTCTAAATCCGAACTATACATTTGATAGCAAATTATGTGCTATAAAATGAACAATTATCCTTACTTAAATAGCCTTTTCAATAACTTTAGCAAACACTGCTGGCATAGAAATAGGGCTAAAATTGTCTACATTATCTCTTCCTCCCTTTCTATAAAGCGGCTTTACTACCGAGTAGTTTAAATGTTCAGGAAAGTGACATTCGTAAAAGAAAAATTACAAAATTGGCCAAGAACATGGCTAACATGTGCAGCACAGTATTTTAATATTCTGATAGTCACTCCATCATATCCATGAGTGTTCTTAGCCTTTAGTGATTTAATTATCGACTCAACATCCCTCTTGTCAGTATCACAGAGAAGCATTTCGGACTTCAGTCTCAGAAAGACATTTTCCAAGAGACTTATATAATTCCCTGCAGAAACTAAATTTTTATTTAATTCACCAGCAGTTCTCGGAAAGTAATTGTTAAATACTGTACATGTATCTGACTTACCAGTAACAGAACTGTTTTTACTAAGAACTGGCTTTATATCGTCGACCTTGTGCTGCTTACCATACACTTCCTTCACAACTGACTATATGGTCTTCATTTTATCCCGTGAATTAGCTATTCTGTTTGAGCACCACATACTCTTTGTCTTCCTAATAACATTTCTGAGCACCTCAGAATACTGTTTGTAATAGGCAACTGTAGCTTGATTGTGACTGCTTCTAACATTTTTATATAATTCCCACTTTGTTCTACATGAAATCCTCATCCCACTTGTCAGCCACGCTCGCTGCCTTTTACTGCTAGTACGCCGTTTAGAACGTTCTAATGGAAAACAGAAAACAACTCTAAAAGAGCATGAAAAATGTGTTAAGGAAAGCATTATATTTGTCATCTATGTTGATGGCACAATGAACATCCTGCCAATATTTTTCCTTGACGATGTTTGAAAAACTCTCTATTGGCGTTGGATTAGCTTTCGTACACAGTTTTTAATTAGATGTGACATTTGTTTGAGCATAAAACCCTTTCAGTGTTAAAATTTGTGCAACATGGTCTGAAAGGTCATTCACACTTTTACTAACAGAATTCCCACCAAGCAATGAAGAATGAATAAAAATATTGTCTATGGCTGTTCTATTGTTCCCCAGCATCCTAGTTGGAAAAAGACACTGTTTGCATCAGATCAAATGAGTTTAGGAGATCTACCAACATCCTTTTTCTTGCACAATCAGATACAAAATTAATATTGAAATCACCGAATATAACTAATCTCTGCTGCTTCCTATAAAGTGAACCAAGAACCCTCTCTAGCTTGAGCAGAAATGCTCTGAACTCACAGTTAGGGGACCTATAAACGACAACAATGATAAGTTTAGTTTCACTAAATTCAACTGCCTCTGCACAAGATTCAAATAGCTATTCAATGCAGCGCCGTGATACGTCCTGACTCAAACAGAATACTGTTTTTTACTTACATGGCTACTCCACCACTCCGCAAGGAACTCCTTGAAAAACAGGCAGCCAATCTGTATGCTGGTGAAGGAAGCCTCGGAGTTGTCAAATTATTTAAGTGGTGCTCTGAAATACCAATAATTTCAGTCAACATCTATAAGCAGTTCACTTACTTCATCTCTAATATCTCTTACATTTCGATGAAATATACTAATTCCTTCTCTACTTGGAAACATGACATCCTCTGAAAGTGATTCCTTAGAGGGACTTCCTTTAAGCAGATATGGCTGTCAGCTGACTTCAGTCAAAGAAAGGTACAGCTCTAACAGCAACTACTATATGAATTTTTCCGTGAGTGAACCCTCCACCACCCACTACATCGTCAGCTATAACCTTTGCCAGCCTGCCCTTCCCATGCCTATTGAGGTGAAAGACGATCTATTGACAGACTGAACTGGCACCGTTGCAATTTCGTCATCACCGACTTGTCCAGCCCCATGTTAACAAGCCTAACAGCCGCATTAAGATGAGACCGGTCATGTCGCTGAAACAGATGCACGAAATGCACATTAGTGCCACCACTTTGAGTAGCTATCTTCACCAATTCACCACCCACATCATATTCCCCGTCCCTATCAATACTATTCCCTGCTCCATACACAATCACTACCTGATCCTCTATAGTAAAATTCCTACAGAACTCCGCTATGCTGACAGTCTCCTGAGACAACCCCGCACTAGGTTTCACAATGATGGTGACCTGGTACTCACTCCCCAACACTTCATGCAAATGCTGGTCCCAACTTCTACAGTGTGAACTACCTAGCAGCAGAACATTCTTCTTTCTGTTACACTTTGCAACTGACTTACGCCTCCTAACTGCTGAGGATTGCTACATGTTCCCTACATCTACAGCTACAAGAGGCTCCTCTCCGCTCAACTATGGGTGAAATCTATTGCATATACTTTAAGTACAGCTATCTGAGTACCACCTCCTCCAAGATGCCTTCTTGCCAACTGCCAATTCCCATTTCCCAGCACCCTTCACCCTCCTCAACTTATCTAGTTCCTCCTTCATGTATTGTAACTGCATCTGAAGGGCACATATCTTACGCTCCTGCTCCCCAGTCAACTTATTTCTGCTACACATTGTGCATTCGCAGGAGAGGATCTCACTAAAATGCCCACTGGAATCTCCACTACGCTCCCCAACGAAAATGTTTTGAACAAATCCCACATTGTAACCTACTTACGAACCTACGACAGAACTCACACTTCTCACTCATGGTAAAATTTTAACAGTTACAGAAAAAGCTAAACATCTACGTTACCTAAGTTCAACTACGACAGTAGAACTATTTAAAAAACTAACAATAGTAGTCTCGATACTCTCACTCTCTACTAAGAAAGCTACAACTTTTATTAATACCAGTAAACTACAACAGATACCAATATCACCAAAACTTCACTCAGTTTCTTAGCTAAAACCAAAAATTCGAGCAGCCACTGGAACACTCAACGAAATTAAAACCTAGAATGAAAACGGTACTGAAATATTTCACTATAAACAATAAGAAAAGTCAGCTGAAACTACTGAACGAAATTTACCAGACGACTTCGACACACAGACAACTCTAAAAAACACAGTTTAAACACACTGCTAATATTTGGATGAACGATTGAAAACTACTAAATTTAATATTCGAATACAGTGCACAAACAACGTTGACAGTACTTAGCTTTATAACCGCTCCAGTTACAGCCGCACGCTGCGGAATGTGCAATACTGCAGGTTATCACAGGCGCCGACTGTATCGATTAGGATCGCAGCTACATATTTTTCTTGTGACGTTTGTATAGTTTGGAGTGGATTGTTAATGGTGTCATCTATAGATTTTTGTGGTCTAAACCCGAATTGGTGGGGACTAAGGCTGAAGAGTTGTCTTTGCGACTGGAGCCTGCCGCACAGGAGTCTCTCGCGAACATTAGCCAACGTGTTTATCAAGCAGAATGGTCTATGTGTCTTCGGATCCGTCGGGTCTGTGTCTTCAATCTTCTTGATGATTACTGCACCTGCTGATTTCCATTGTGTGGGTGTCTTGTGTTGTTGTAAGGCGTCATCCAGTAATGCAGTCGGAAATGATATGTTCTGCAGTGCACAATTCCTGACAGTTTCTGTGCGTATTCCGTCCGGTCGTGGGGCTTTTTTGGTCTTGAGTTTGTTAATTGACACGTAAACTTCCTCCTGAGCGAAAAGGATGACTGCTTCCTCATTTCTTCTTCTTCTTCTTCTTCCAGTGTTCAACCCTGAGGTTGGTTTGCAGCAGAGCGCCATTCATCTCTTCTGCCTTCCTCTTCATTTCCACATATTTGTCACATCCAACGTCATTCATGATCTGTTGCATGTATGATATCCTTGGTCGCCCACGCCGATTTCTTCGCTCAATAGCTCCTTCTGCTTTTGTTCCATGAAGCTGTTGTGTCGTAGGGTGTGCCTTACAAGCTTGTCTCTTCTTGTTTGGATGTGCCTACACAGAGGTTTCCTGTACTCTTCTAAGCACCTATTCATTTGTTACTTTGCCTCTCCAGCTGATCTTCATCATTCTTCTGTAGCATCACACCTCCAGGGCCCCTAGCCATCTTCTGTCTTCTCTCCCAACTGTGCGAGTTTCACATCCTACAGGGCCACACTCCAAACGAAAGCTTTCGTGATACGTTTCCTTATTTTCAGACTGATGTTCTCACTGATGAGTAAGTTCCTCCTCTGATTAATGCAATTTTATCCTTTTGTATTCTGCTCGCAATTTCTTCCCGGCTTCTACCATCTCTTGTGATTTTGCTTCCCAGGTAAGTAATTTTCTCTATCACTTCCAGCTCCTCTCTTCCAATTCTCATTCTGAGACGTTCATGTAGGAACAATGATGCACTTCTGGAAGTCTGCCGGTATCTCTCCTGTGTTATAGGTGGACCTAATAACTTTAAGCAGCATCGTTTTCATGTTGTCACCAGCGTTCTTTAATAGTTCTGCAGGGATGTCATCAATACCCGTTGTTTTGTTGTCCCGTAGTTATTTTAGAGTTTTGTCAAATTCTTCTTGCAGAATGTCATCTCCCTTGTCATCTTCGTCTACTTGGTCTTCTCTTCCTATTACCTCATCCGAAAGAGCTGTTCCAGCATACAACTCCTCTATGTTTTCTTTCCATCTCTTCACCATGTCAATACCAAAAAGCATTTTTCCCTCTTTATTTTCTATTGTGCCTGAGACTGTCGATTTACGTTTGTTAAAAAACTGATTTGCTGTTCTGTAGGCTAAATCAGTTCTTCCGTTTTGCATATTTTCTTCCACTTCCCTGCACATTTCATCAAGAACATTTTCTTTTCCTTTCCTAGCTTCTCTATTGACTAAATTCCTTAGTCTTCTGTACTCAGCTTTTCCTTGTTCATCAGTTGCATTTTTATATAATCTCCTGCTTTCTATAAGCTCAGTAACATCCAACTATCTTTTCTGCTGCTTTGTATTTGCCAGATTTAATTTGATCCAAGTCTTCATTTACTCCACAATGTTGAAATTTTTTAGCTAGGTTGTCTGTTTCGTGAGCCTAGCGCTTTGCCAGTCCCTCAGTTTTAAGTTTTTCTAGTTCCCATTTAAGTTTTACTGGCTTCTTCTTCAAACATCTGAATCTGTGTGAACTTCTCATCAGGAACAGGTTATGGTCACTGCCTATGTCTGCAGATGGATAGCTCCTGGAATCTTTTACCTGGTTCCTAAAACATGCTCTCGCTAGAATTTAATCAATCTGTTGTCTCCTCTGGTCTCCAGGGGCCTTCCATTTGTATCTTCTTCGTTTGTGATGCTGGAAAAGTGTGTTTGCAACAACTAATTGGTGCCTCGAGCAGAACTCTGTTAGTCGATCTCGTCTTTCACTTCTTCTTTAATTTCCATATTTGCCAACAATTCCTTTCTCCGGGTATTCACACACAACCGAATTCCAGTCCCCTATGGCATTCAGGTTTTCATCTCCCTACACATTTCTCATCGCGTTACTTATTTTTTTGTATATTTCGTCAACGACTGCATCTTCTTCTTTTCATGTTGGCATATGTATTTGTATTATCACATTGTCCTTTGGTTTAGTTTCAAGTTTGACTAGTATCATTCGAGACTATTTTGCACACATCCCTTGACACGTGAGCCATAGTTTTCCTCAAAATTATTCCAACTCCTCCCATTCCTGGCCTATCTTCGTCCGGTCCGGTGTGAATGACTCTGTATTCTTCAGACGAGAAATCACCTAGTTGGAGCCATCTCATCTCCGATGTGCGTAGGATATCGAAGTCAAGTCGTTCCATATCAAGTTTTAAATTTTCTAGCTTGCTACACTGAAGCAGTGTTCTCACACTCGAAGTGGCTATGTTAAAATTGGGATTCTCTTCCTTCTCCTTCTCTGTATCTTTTGCAGTCCCTACCCAGAGATCCGACTGGGTGACTATTTTATCTCCAGAAAATTTTACAGAAAGTACTGGCATGGGTTACTTTAATGTGGTGGTTTCCCGTTGCCCTCCACATCCTATGCCGTTGACTATGCTGGTTCTTCAGCCTTTGGAAATGATTTCTCTTTTCTAGGGCAAGATGGTGTCCTGCCCAGCAAATGCTGGGGTGACGACTTATCCCGGTCATCCCTCGGTCCTTGTCTACGTTAGCCATCACATGAAGTGACGTTGCCCACTCTCTACGGCGTGGAGGTGTAGATCAGGAGTTTCCCTTCATCGGGTCTAGGACCTTAACGGTATTTCCTAGTCCACTCCAGTACTTCAGAGAGCACTTGGTCGGTAGCGTAGTTAATGCCAATTAGTCGGCGGAGACTGATAAGTTGTTGTTGGGGTCCTGAGTTCGGTAATCGTCTGGGAGAAGCTTTCGAAGAAGGTATTCTGCAGAGCTTCTCCTGCCTCGCGTAGTGAAACCGTCTGGACGTCTCGGTGTCGCAGTATAAGGGGTGGTTTGATCTTGTCAGTCGTCAGTTTGTACGGTTCTCCTCAGATATTATTTTCCAACTGAGTCCGCAAAGAGTTGTCCCAGTAGTCCTGTCTTCTTCATCGACATCAACATTCATACTCCGCAATCCACCATACGGTGCGTGGCGGAGGGTACCTCGTACCAAAACTAGTATCTTCTCTCCTTGTTCCACTCCCAAACAGAACTAGGGAAAAATGACTGCATATGCCTCTGTACGACCCCTAATCTCTGTTATGTTATTTTTGTGGTATTTCCGCGAAATGTAAGTTGGCGGTAGTAAAATTGTACTGCAGTCAGTCTCAAATGCTGATTCTCAAAATTTCCTCAGCAGCGATTCAAGAAAAGAACGCCTCCTTTCCTCTAGAGACTCCCACACGAGTTCCTGAAGCATTTCCATAACACTCGCGTGATAATGTAACCTACCAGTAACAAATCTAGCAGCCCGCCTCTGAATTGTTTCTATGTCCTCCCTCAATCCAACCTGATAGGGATCCCAAATGCCAAAGCAGTACTCAAGAATAGGTCGTGTTAGTGTTTTATAAGCGGTCTCCTTTACAGATGAACCACATCTTCCCAAAATTCTACCAATGAACCGAAGACGACTATCCGCCTTCCCCACAATTGCCATTACATGCTTGTCCCGTTTCATATCGCTCTGCAATGTTGCGCCCAAATATTTAATCGACGTGACTGTGTCAAGCGCTACACTACTAATGGAGTATTCAAACATTACAGGATTCTTTTCCGTATTCATCTGCGTTAATTTACATTTTTCTATATTTAAAGTTAGCTGCCATTCTTTACACCAATCACAAATCCTTTCCAAGTCATGTTGTATCCTCCTACAGACACTCAACGACGACACCTTCCCGTACACCACAGCATCATCAGCAGACAGCCGCACATTGCTATCCATCCTATCCAAAAGATCATTTACGTAGATAGAAAATAGCGGACCTACCACACTTCCCTGGGGCACTCCAGATGATACCCTCAACTCCGATGAACACTCACCATCGAGGAGACCGTACTGGGTTCTATTACTTACTACTACTTGCTCGGTTTTATACCTGTCTTTAGCGTCGCGATAGATTTGGAGTATAATTTCCGGTTCTCGTGCTCTTTTTTGCCTTTGATAGTATTGTCTTTGGTCTCGTGTGTCTTTGCGGGGTCTGGTCAGCGTTGTGGACTATGACGTTCCCCGTATGCGTCCATCGTTTGCTACTGGTATCGCAGCTGCTTGAGCTTTCTGTGATGTATGTGTAAGTGTGTAAGGTCTAAAATTAATGCCAACGTATGTGGTACAGAGGCATGAGTTATTGATCTCCTTTCTGAGGTTGCCATTTTCTCTGTGTAGCAGCAACCGTGGGTGCTGTGTTGTGTCAGTAGTGGTTACTAGTGCGAGACCATCCGTTGCGATCACTATGTGTAACTTTGCATAGGACGTGCCAATTTAGAATGTGCGTGAGTGATTTTTCATTTGCAATGTCAATATTACTGGTTCCATCTGCATATCCACAGAGGGTCGATGGTTGTCCTGCATCATTCGTACGAAAAGGTTGCATTCGTTTACTGTGTCTACAACGTCCTGCCCTCTGGCGCCCGTTCTATCGGCATGCAAAATGGTCGAGGGAGCATTGATGTCGGTGTGTATCAGTAAGTGTCTGCCTCCTGCGAAATGTTCAAAAATGGTTCCAATGGCTCTGAGCACTATGCGACTTAACTTCTGAGGTCATCAGTCACCTAGAACTTAGAACTACGTAAACCTAACTAACCTAAGGACATCACACACATCCATGCCCGAGGCAGGATTCGATCCTGCGACCGTAGCGGTCGCTCGGTTCCAGACTGAAGCGCCTAGAACCGCAAGGCGACTCCTTCCGGCCTGCGAAATGTGTTATCTTCTTTATTTTATTTGTGAAAGGTTCTATTTCGAGTGACGTCTGAGCACACATGGAGGAGGTTACCCAGTGTTCCCTGCCTAGTGTGATATTTATTGCTATCGACAGATTCGTGTTCAGCTGTGTAATTTCTGTGACTGTTATCTCTGTGTTTGACACCACGATTGCTGCCTTTGTATCTGAGGACCCTGTGATTACAGTGTATTGCATCGGAATGCAAAGTATTTTGCCACTCAGCATGTATGGTTCCTGCAGGCAAATTACATCATATGCTTCGTCCTCTGTTAGTGTAATTATTTCTGTTCCCATTAAGTCACTACTCACGCAGTTTAGTTGGACACGTTTCATGTTGTTGGTGGATATTATGCGTAGACGTAACTTTTTATCCTGTCTCTTTAGGGTCATAGCACACACGCCCATGTGCTCTTAGAAAATCCTCGTAAATTCGCTTCCAGTCTGTTCCTTAACCCCTTCTTGAGCATGCCTGTCCCAGGAGTTTAAGATGTGGTTGTCTGTCGGGAGATTTGCTGTTCGGAGTATCATTCTATCTGTTTGATTAATGTGGTTGGAAAACATATTTTACCTCCTTCTGGATATCTCATACGTATTACCATTCCTGATATATTTATTTCGTAGTCTACTAAGAGACAAGTTTCTTTCAGATTCTTTATACATTAACTCTCTGTACTTTGTTTGTCGTCTTTACTACGTGACGCTTCGTTTCTCGTTGCGTTTCTGTTTGTTTGTTGTACGGGTGTCTTCATCTAGTTTTGTTTGAGTCGGGTATTTATCCCTGTCTGTGAGTGTATTTGTTGTGGGTGATACACTGTCTGGTTGTGTTCCTAAAGCGGATGTGTTTGCCTTTCGTTCTTGTGTGATATTTGTTTGGTTGTGTGGTGTTTTTGAGATCTTGTTGTCTCCATTGATAGCATTTGTGTTTACTTTGAGTGTTGATGTACCTTGTGTGGTGCGTTGGACTTTTTTTTCTGTCATTTGTTCATCTGGGCTGCCTGCGTATATAAAACGTAATGGTTTTATTCTGTTTTTACATTTTGTCGTATTATGTTCTTTTTTTCGTTTTCTGCATTTTCATATTGTGTGCTAGTGGCCTGTGTATTCCTTTGACTCATTTGATCCTGCTCGTTGTTATACGGATGGGCTGCTCGTGCAAGTGTCATGGTATCGCTGTAGTTCTCTACATACATAAATGAATTGTCAGACAGGATGGGTAGCAATCTGCGGCTGTTTGCTGGTGATACTGTGACGTACGGTAAGGTGTCGAATTAATTGACTGTAGAAAGATATAAGTCGATTTGGTCAAAATTTCTAGCTGATGTGTTGAATGACAGGTAGCTCTAAATGTGGAAAAATGTAAGTTAATGAGGATGAGTAGGAAGAACAAACCTGTAATGTTCGGTTACAGTATTACTAGTGTCCTACTTGACACACTCAAGTCGTTTAAGTAACTGGGCGTAGCGTTGCAGAGCGATGTGAAACGGAACGAGCATATGACGATTGTGATAGGGAAGGCGAAAGGTGTGTTTCGGTTTGCTGGGAGAGTTTTAGGAAAGAGTGGTTCACCTGTAAAGGAGACAGCATATAGGACGCTGGTGCGACATATTCCTGAGTACTGCTCCAGTGTTTGGGATCCGCATCAGGTCGGACTGAAGGAATACATCGAAGTAGTTCAGAGGCGTGCTGCTAGATTTGTTACCGGTAGGTTCGAACAACAAGTAAGTGTAACGTAGATGCTTCGGGAATTTAAATGGAAATCCGTGGAGGGAAGGCGACGTTCTTTTAGAGAACCGCCATTGAGAAAATTTAAGAGAACTGGCATTTGAAGCTGGCTACAGAACGATTTTACTGCCGGTGACATCCATTGCGCGCAAAGACCATGAAATAAGATACGAGAAATTAGGGCTCTTTTTGCGAGTAGAATAGAATAGGAAATGACTAGTAGTGGTACAGGATAGCCGCCGCCAAGCATCTTTTAACAGTGATCTGTTCTTAATTAAGTTTACATTTAAAACTTTAACGCTCAAGTCATTTAAAACATTTAAAGTTGTTGTAGATCTTATGATACGCCTTCTAGCCGCAGATTTCCTTTTAAATTATTGGAACATTTAAAGCTTGCAGCGCACTTTACAGTAACAAAATTTTCGGTCATAAAATTTAGATCTGAATATCGCAATCAGTTTAGAAGTCGCGTTATTGTAATATTGAGTTATTTCAACCTGCGGAGAGTCTAAGATTGGTAAGTCACAATGTTTTGGAAAATGACGTGAACCTGCCTCCTCCCTTGTGTGGCAGACAACAGAAAATAAACCGTTGTTGCCGCTACCAGTTAAAGGTCTGTGACTTTCACGGATCTCTCTTTCAGAACACACTTCTGGTCCTTCTCGCAACAGTCTATTACAGCTGACTCCGTGTGGTGCTGTTACTCGCTGCTAGAAAGAAGAAGTGCCAGAAGCTCCCCGTGTATTCTACTGCTTTTACCAACAAATAAATGTAAAATTGGGGCAACCACAGCTAAAATATTTTTGCATGATTGCTTGAAAATTCATACAGTGAACAGTTATTTATTTTAAATAGAGATGTTAAAACTTCAAAAATGATACTGAATGTAGTATCCAATGGTCCGCTGTAGTTGTATTTGTTCATGTCGCTTATAAACCCTCACAACCGGTTACGCAAATTTTTAAGTTGCATTTTTTGGTCCAAATATAAATGATATGTCACAGGTTACAGAATGCCGCAGAGCATTGGCTGTGAAAATTTTTAAGCCGTCCTCAATTGATAAAAAGACCATCGTCGGTTGATAAAAAGACCATCGTCAACGGTGAGTGTCATGTCAATGTTAAGTCTCGAACTGCAGGCTATCCGATTAAAATATGCTCCTGTAGGCCTATGTCAAGCGACGAAATGCCCCTTATAGTTGTCATTCAGGGCGTGTCGGCCTTTGTCAATACAGGGCCCAGTAGTTCCCAGAATAACATCCATAAGGGCCATTTCATCGCTTGAAAAAGGCCGACAGGAGCATATTTTAACCGGAAAATGTACGAGCAGGACACTCGCCATTGATGCTGGTCTTTTTATCAACTGTTGAAAGATTTTTTTATCAGTTGGCGAGGGCTGAAAACTTTACGTAACCACGCCAACTTTTACTCTGCGACATTCTGTAACCTACGACATAGCATTTATATTTTCACCAGAAGATGCAACTTAAAACTTGCGAAACCCGTTGTGTGGGTTTCTACCTGACCTGAACAAATGCTGCTGCTGGGGACCATTGGACATTTCACTCTGTTTCATGTTAATAGTTGTAACACCCCTATCAAGGAAAAGAAAAAAAAAGTTCTCTGTATGAATTGTCGAGCAGTCACGTATGCTTTTACCTAATTTCCTACCGCTCCTTAAACATTAATCGCCACAAGAATAAAGTTTGTGAGTAGGTGTGGTGGAACATTGCATTAGCGATCGGTGGCCGATGAGCACGGCGTATCGAATTTTGCATTAAGCCAAATGCGTGTGAAATTATTATGAGATGACCTAGTCTCGTTCGTCGTAAGTTGCAGGCACAAGTGTGATGCATGGCGCAGGCAAGGCAAGGCAATGTCTCAATCATCGTTAACCTCTTCATAAAAAATCTGGAAGCTCTGCTGTCCCATCTCATAGAAAAAAACAAGGAAATAGTGGTTGCCAGGGATTTTAAAGTGAATTTATTGAAGAGCTATGTCAGTGAACACTTATTGCAGTCAGTCACACTATCATTCAGTTTAGATCCTACTGCGAACTTTGCTAGTAGGATATGTAAATACTCTGAGACCGCTATTGATAATACCTTTGTAGACAAATCTAGGGAAAAAGTTATATTACAAAACCAATAGTAAATGGGTTATCTGATCATAACTTGCAGCATTTTGTGTTAAATGTTGAAACTTGTCAGAATTCAGGAAATTGCTCAAAGACACTGGATAGATGTTTACAATACGTCTGACTCCAATGAAAAATAAAAAGCATTAATTAATAAAGTTGCCCCTACTTTTGAAAACTGTTTTCCCCTAAAAGTAGCTCAAATCACACAGAAGTCAAAAAATTAACCGTGGATTACACAAGGAATAAAGATATCATTTAGGACAACAAGGAGACTGTATGTATTATCTAGGAACAGCTCTGATGTTAGAATTGTAATGTATTGCAAAGAGTGGCCGAGCCGTTCTAGGCGCTACAGTCTGGAACCGCGCGACCGCTACGGTCGCAGGTTCGAATCCTGCCTCGGACATGGATGTGTGTGATGTCCTTAGGTTAGTTAGGTTTAAGTAGTTCTAAGTTCTAGGGGACTGATGACCTCAGAAGTTAAGTCCCATAGTGCTCAGAGCCATTTGAACCATTTTTTTTAATTGCAAAGAATTCTGGAATTCTGCAAAATATTGAAGCAAGTAATCCAGAAGTCGAAACAGCTGTATTACGCGAAGAAGATAATTACATCATGCAACAAAATAAAAATTGTATGGGACAATGTGACGACAGAGACAGGTGGGACCAAAAAGGAAGATAGCTCTAAAATAAATGAGACTTTGGTAACAAGTACATGTAATGTTGCAAACCTCTTAAACAAGTACTTGCGGTTATCATGATCGGTGAACAGTGCAATGGAGTATCTGAGACTAGTGTTTAAAAGCTACTTCAGTAAAATGGAAATGACACGTCTCCCAAAGAAGTAGCATCCATTATAAAATCCTTAAAATCTAAGTATTCCAGTGGGTGTGATAACATATCAACAAAGTTAATATAAGAATGCTCACGCGAGTTGGGTTCTATCTTAAGTTATTTGTCTAATCAATCAGCGGAACATTTCCAGACTGGCTAAAATATGCTGAAGTTAAGTCTCTTCACAAGAAGGGGGATAAAGAGATGCCATCAAACTATCGACCAGTTTAACTTTTGCCAGCTTTCTCACAAATATTTGAAAAGATTATGTTCAAGCGTCTCCTTAAGCATCTTACTGCAAATAATACATTGTCCAAGTCACAATTTGGATTTCTCAAGGGTTCTGATATAGAGAAAGCTGTTTAAACTTACAGTGAGAACTAGGAATGGGAACAATCTACATAAACGTGAAGATTCAAATCTACATAAAGACCTAAAATCACTTACCTTGGTCCTAAAAGGGGTCCATTATTCAGGAACACACATTTTCAATAAATTGCCAGCAACCATTAGAAACTTGCTTTCATATAAAGCACTGTTTAAACAGAGTTTGAAAGACTTTTTGATAGGCAGCTCCTTCTTCTCCATAGATGAATATCTTAACAGAGACTGTTAAGCCAGCGTAAGTAAAAATATCTCTTGGATTTCAGTTTTGACAACAGTTGGTCACAGCAGTCAAGATTAAGTATTTTGTGTATAATAAATTTATTAATAGTGCATAACAGTGTTTCATTCTGACAGTGTGTTAATTCTGTAAATATTAGCTGTTCCAGTTTACTGCGTTGTATTAACTTATTTCGCCTAAGTCTTGTCAAATGATCAGGGTAGTAAGTATTACATTCAAATGTTTTATGTTTTTATGTTATACTTTGTCATGTTCCACACCCACGAGAATCATCTTACTTTTTGGGTGTATGGAACGAATACTGAATCTAATCCAATCTGATCTGATCATCGGAGTTCCGTGGTGTTGCCGAGTACATGACCAGGAGCGGAGCATCGGCACAACAAGTGCGCTTCCATTTGGAGTAAGTGACTGCTGATTTTGTAGCAGATTCATCCGCAGTCCAGCAGTACCTTTGGGATGCAGGTGCACAGAATGTGAGGCTAAGCTCTGAAAGCGGCTCCTTACGAAGACGCGCAAGCCAGCCAGAGTCTCTGCCAGTGGTGTCATGTGAATGTAACGTCCTCTCGTGACGTATATGTTAGGCGCCACCCGCCGGAGAAAAATTAGTAACGGAAGAGAGAACTCGCCCGGCGCCCTACTGGCTGGAGGTTTTAAAAAGGCCATCTCTAGCGGACGTGTGAGCGGCGCGCTTTGCTCTGGGTGCGGTCGAAAAAGACGCCGTCGATACCGCATCTATAAATACTTTTGTCGTACAGTCCTAATACGTTATTATGTATAAGTGAAACGTGGTCGAGGTAGTAGGGAAAGATACTGAGGGAAATTCGTAGGTACTCCATACGTGAAACTGTCGGTGTTTATTACTGGCTGAGTGTGCACAGAATAACTTGGTCTGTACCTGCGCAGACGACTTTGATTGTGGTGTCACCGCCAGACACCACACTTGCTAGGAGGTAGCCTTTAAATCGGCCGCGGTCCGTTAGTATACGTCGGACCCGCGTGTCGCCACTATCAGTGATTGCAGACCGAGCGCCGCCACACGGCAGGTCTAGTTTAGAGACTCCCTAGCACTCGCCCCAGTTGGACAGCCGACTGTACTAGCGATGGTTCACTGTCTACATACGCTCTCATTTGCCGAGACGACAGTTTAGCATAGCCTTCAGCTACGTCAGTTGCTACGACCTAACAAGGCGCCATATTTACTATTCTGAACAGATAATATTGTGAATCATCTACCGTCAAGAGCGACGTTCATCATTAATGGATTAAAGTTAAGTATCAAACTAATTACGTCCGCTTTCTGAATTCTAATTCCTTGTCATGTTCCAGACCTTACGTCAGTGTAGTCCATCCCTCCTCCCGCCAGCCGGTGTGAGCTAAAACGCGTGCATTTCGGCCTCCTCTAGTAACACGGTGTTGACTCCTCAGCCAACACAACATTGATAGAGCAGGGTATTGCGCTAGTAAGAGCGCAAGGGGGGTTCGTTTACGGACGACCACCGCACGATAAGGAAGGCGCAGTTCGACAGCTGAAACCTACGCAGAAACGTCTTGCACAACTTTAAAATTAAGCTTAGAGAGTCTGTGGATGCTAGAAGTAGCATTTGATGTCACTTCGACTAATAATTCTACAAATACAGGCGTTTAAAATCAGTGGTCTCTCACCTGAGTAAAACAAAACAAAGATAATAGCATAAACTAAGGACCAACCACATCAAAACGACATGAACCACGAACTGCCAGAAGAAAATCTCATAAAACAAAAAAGAGATAAAGAGTGTAGTATAGTGGATAACGCTGCTTAATACAGTCTGACGGATCCACTGGTACGTGCAGTCCGATTTTGTAATATAATTCATGAAAAACGACCTCAAATGGTTGTCATACGTAGAAGATTTTGTATTTTTGACGCCACTGAACCAAAGATGTTGCCTGAGTGACAGAATCGATTTTAAGTAGGAGGGAGAGAAGCGCAGTGGCACTTGCCGTTGCACTCTGTTATAGGTGGGATGTAAGACTTAAAGCTAGTCGCTAACTGTGAGAATTTCGATGTTGGTCTGTGGACGCAGCATAACACAGTTTTTATAAAATGAAGTGATGAATGATATTGTTTGTGCTCACACAGAGCCAGTAAATGTTATGCCACAGTTATTTCTAGGATAGTGTAAAGTGTGTATTTTTAATTTGTCAGGCTGCAAGATTATCAAGAATTGAAGTGATACTGATTGTTAACAAACAGTAATGAATTTATACTGTAACTCAAAGGGAAAACAACTGGAACAAGTTCGTAAGGTAATGAAAAAAAATCACTCAGTTGTCAGGCCACGAGTGGCCTACCGTGACCATCCGACCGCCGTGTCATCCTCAAGGAGGTTGCGGATAGGAGGGGTGTGCAGTCAGCACACCGCTCTCCCGGTCGTAATGATGGTATTCTTGACCGAAGCCCCTACTATTCGGTCGAGTAGCTCCTCAATTGGCATCACGAGGCTGAGTGCACCCCGATAAATGGCACTAGCGCATGGCGGCTGGATGGTCACCCATCCAAGTGCCGGCCACGCCCAACAGCGCTTAACTTCGGTGATCTCACGGGAACTGGTGTAGCCGCTGCGGCAAGGCCGGTGCCCGTAAGGTAAAGAAGCTTTGCAGCAACGCGATATATGGATTTGGTTGAATTTTACAATACTGACCCTTGGATGCAGGAATCAAGTATTTCCCATCAGGTTTAATATATAGGTTGATTAGGCATGTCCGATTTGTAATATTTTGTGCGTTTTGTAGTCCTGATGGAGAGAAGTTAAATTTTGCAATCTATTTTATCAAACGATGTTAGCTTTTTCTCGTGAAACAATCCAAGTGTTTTTATTTACGGCAGTAAATGAGAATTGTAGAAAACTTGAGAAGTTCGCTGATTTTGAAGTTAATGTAAAAGGTTTCATATCAGATTTTATGAAGTGAAAATTTATTTTGAATACAATTTTCAAAATGAACCATTCGGTCTGAGCATATCCCCTTATCCGTACCTCATTCTCTTCCATGTCGTGTTTATTTAAATTCAATGAATATTTTTTTCTAAAAAAAAATCTTCTTTGAGTCAGAAAAATGTTAAGGTGACAGAATCAGAAAACTATTAATGTTTGTAACAGCTACAGTGCGGGCACCACTGCACAGCGCTGAGCCAGTATGCAGTATTTTCACTGAACATTTGCAAGGTTATTCATTTTCAGACAATCTTCTGATATTATTGTATGAATGTATTTTACGACCGGTATTCCACTTCACTGTGCCAAGATGGAATATTTTCTATGGCTACTGTGGAGAGAACAGAATACTGAGATTATACTCGTTGCGACTCTAGAGCTAAGGAAAATTTGTTTCATTGCTTACAGGTATTTGCACATGGAATTTAGTCAGTTTACTGTGCAGCGCCATAGAACTCGATGGTCACGAGACTGGTCAAATTTTAGAGGGACTGAATTCATTACAGGCACTGCGTATTGGTTTTCCACCTTAACTTGTTTAATTTCTTTTGGATTACAGTAAAAGTGATTAAGCACACCATTTTCTCAACAACATATCACACAGTAAATTTGTGTAACTCAAACATTACGCATTTCATATTCGTGGCAAATAAACATATAATATTTTAATGGATGTTACATTTTTATAAAGAACGTTACAACAGTACTGACAATGTAAAATAAAGAATATACGTCACATGACAATTATGGACCTGACAATCTGTTCAGAAATAATGCCTAAAAATTTAGTTTTCTTCTCCTTCTTCCGCATTGTTTCTAAGTAGTGAAGTCTTGGAAAGTACTTCTAGCTCCTCTTCATTCTCTTTATTAAGAAGCTGGATAAGCTAGTGGTTCCTAAAAACCTCTATAGCACACATTTTAATGAGACTTTGGCTTCCTCTTTCGGCTCTTCCAGTAAAAATTTAATGGCAGTGCACTGCATGCAACGTACGTGCCAGGTTATGAAGGGCATTCCCTGTATCTACCGTGCGTGAAGATTCTCACGCTATGCAGTAAGGGACAGAATTTGGACTTTAAGTGTGGGGGTCAACAGGGGGAAGTCAGCTCAGGTGGACACCCATAGGAACATGGACGTGGAACCATCTGGTACTTATAAAGAGAATTCATTTCTGTGCCGGAGCTGCGTTATTTTGCGTGAGCACTGCGCGAATCTCCGAATAATGTTTAGCACGTTCCAAACATCTCCCTCATGTTTCTGAAAATTTGTTCAAAATGGTTCAAATGGCTCTGAGCACTACGGGACTTAACATCTATGGTCATCAGTCCCCTAGAACTTAGAACTACTTAAACCTAACTAACCTAAGGACATCACACAACACCCAGTCATCTCGAGGCAGAGAAAATCCCTGAACCCGCCGGGAATCGAACTCGGGAACCCGGACGTGGGAAGCGATAACGCTACCGCACGACCACGAGCTGCGGACTGAAAATTTGTTGTATAAAATAAATATTATCACTGTAATAAACTGTGAGATTAAGGTTCGAGTGAAGAGGGTTTCGACTGAATGCATCTGATGTGAAAGAGTATGTTGGTTCCTAAATGAAACTCTGTCTATGAATAATCTGAGTACACTCATATGTACAGCAATGAAATAAAGACAATGGAATGGCACTTAAGGTCATGTTTGTAAATTTTGAAGCATGACCTGATGGACTTCCAACGTCGTTATGTGACACGTGGGTTCATTAACTCCCTGTCCACGCCATTTCTTAAATTTGGTTGTAACTGATCTGTTTCATAGCCTCAACGAAATTTCCTGACAGATTAAAACTGCATATCACACCACAGGTAATGCTCTCACTAACTGAATAGCCTGTGTGTATCTCTGAAAGCCTACCATACTGGCATGAAGTTTCAATGGACACCTCACTTGGAGAGGCTACAAGTGCCGCAAATGGTTGTATGTAGAGTTCTAAAGAAATACCTTTCTCAAGAGAACACAGAAACTGAGGTTCAGCGTGTTCAAATGTATGAGGTTTTCAATGAATGTCACACTGAGAAGTAATTTTTTATTTTGTTTCAGCTAACAAAATTTCAATTACTTGATGTTTTACCAAAATTATTCAAAAATTGCCGTATGTATTGAGAAATAATGTGTTAAAAATGTAAAGGTAGTGCGGCTGCAATAACCATCTAGGTTGTGATGTACTTCGTTGCTTTCTGCTGTTACTTCCAGTTTTATGCATCCTGTGAGTCCTGCCATATTTTTCGGTGCCGAAGATGTAGCAATTTTTTACTGGCACCACAGAGCGTTGTTGTAACGATAGCCTTGTCTACAGACACTGCTTCCAAGATTTTATTGCAGGATTCCTATTACACGCAATGTCTCTCCGCCTTGAGACTGCTCCGGTGTAGCGCTTCCGATACTACGATTCCCTGCAGATTTATATGTCATTCTCGGTGTTACAGTCAATGCCAATAAACACGGAACAGCAGTATCGAGAAAGCTGTCGTCTATTTTATGCTGAGACGAAAATGCCTCTGGCAGCGGGATTCTGGGAATTCTCGATAATGGCATGCGTGTAGATTAAAAACGTTTGATCAGCATTTCACTCAAACATTCTTCCAGTCTACCTGTTAGGAACACTCTAAACAAAATCTCAGATTTAAAACAACCCTGTCGATGTATCTGTATGTCCAACGTACATATAGTAATATTCACGAAACTTCTGCAATACCTCTTTATCATAAACAATGTTATCAAGCAAAAAATGAGGAAAAAATCGGAGGAAACAAAGGTATAATAATATATTTGTCATTAATTTTGGGATATATCTCTGATTTGCTTGGGTGTCACTGGTCTGCTTTTTTAAACGAGTGTTTGGCCCGAAACCAAAGTTCTTTCGGCTGGTCTCTCCAAGCATTATAAGTTCAGATTTTTTATATGTCATTAAAACATCGTGCATTTATAAGCAGTGTCAACATTGCTTCCATCGGAGGAAAAATAGATCCACACCAGGAGAACAAAAAGGTTTCTACAGCTACAGAAAAGAAAAAGTGAACTGCAAACTTCGTTACATTGTCATGTCCTATAGCGACGACAGACGACAATAAGTCACTCTACACTTTTCGAGCGGTTAGGAACAATTGCACAAAAACTTACGGTGATGGCAGGCTGATTGCTTGGATCAGCGTAAAACATTGTCACAGGGCACGTACGAGAGGCGCGCATTTTAGGACTCTACAGGAAACAAAAAACTTGTAGTAGGAATTAAAGTCCAGGGAGCAGAAATACAAACTTTGAGGTTTACCGATGACATTTTAATTCTGTCAGAGACAACAAAGGACTTGGAAGAGCAGTTGAGCGGAATGGGCAGTATCTTGAAAGGAAGATATAAGGTGAACATCAACAAAAGCAAAACGAGGATGATGGTGAGGGAATCAGAATAGGAAATTAGACACTTAGAGAAGTAGATGAGTTTTGCTATTTGAGAAGCAAAATAACTGATGATGTTCGAACTAGGGGGATATAAAATGTAGACTGGCAATGGGAAGGAAAGAAATTCTGAAGAAAAGAAATTTGTTACATTCGAGTATAGATTCGCCAGGGAATCCTTTCTGAAAGTATTTATATGGAGTGTAGCCACTTGTGGAAGTGAAACATAAACGATAAACAGTTTAGATAAGAAGAGAATAGAAGCTTTTGAAATGTGATGCTGCAGAAGAATGCTGAGGATTGGATGGATAGATCACGTAACTAGTGAGGAGGTACTGAATAGAATTGGGGAGAAGACGAATTTATGGCACAACTTGACTAGAAGAAGGGATCGGTTGGTAGGACACATTCTGAGCCACCAAAGGATACTGGAGAGAAGCGTGGGGCGTAAAAATCTTAGAGGGAGACCAAGAGATGAATACAGTAAGCAGATTCGGAGGGATGTAGGTTGCGAAAGTTTCTCGGAGATGAAGACGCTTGAACAGGACAGACTAGAATGGAGAGCTGTATCAAACCAATCTTTGGACTGAAGTCCACAACAGCACACAGGATTTTTGCAACAGGAAACTCACGGATCTGAATAACACCATATATTTGCATTCAGACTATTACAATGAAGGGTAATTCCCGACAGTAGAAAGAGCAAAGGATGTAGCTGGTTTCACAACATAAGTCAGCAAGTCCGTGTGGTGTGAGTTAACAGAAATGGCGTCACTAGCAGCATTGTGAAGTAAGAACTTACAAAGCAGTACTCCAAGTGAGAAAAACAGATTTGTCGGAACTTACGTGAGGCTGGCTACGAAAAAGAAGGAGCTGGTGTCCCGACGTCTGGCTGAGAACTCCACTGAATACAAAAAAGTGTGTTTTTAATGGATTACGGCTGCGAAATATTTTTCCCTATCTTTTGTAGGCCTGCCAATCCACCGCCACTTTACAGACATCACCCAAACTGACGTGGGGCTCTACATCACCCTGATGCTTCTGGCCAACCAGGTTTACATTCTTTCCCTCCTCCTACTTTGGAGGTTCGGATGTTTCTGGCTTTTGCATCAACAAATTCCAAGTTTGATAGCAACAGCGTGCAGCTGAAAGCTAAACATCATTGACCAGCATTTTATGGCTAGTAACAACATTACTTTAAGTCAATTGACCTCGCCCTGTGACCTTTCGTGAGCAGGGACCGCTGTAGCAGCAATTTAAGCTATTTCCCATCTTACTCTAACCTGTGCAAACCCATTGACTTCGCGGTTCTTTGGCGTAAGTATCAAGTTTGCTGTCTATGCTAAGACGTGCCTGCTTGTGACCATATTCTGCAGTGACGCCACACGACAGCGTCAGGCAGTGAATGGAGTTACCAGTTAATCTTCTGAAGTGAAACTTCTACTTTGGGACAGCTGCCCAAAGCGTCTGCTGTTGGAGTGCTGTAGCGTTAGTGTTTATCCCTAGTAACTTAAACGACAACACATCTGACTGCTCTCTGCATTGTGTCTCTGATTCCGTATCTCTGAGTATTCTGGCTGGCTTCCGACAGCCTTAAGCTTGACAGTATACAAGTCAGTAAATCGTCAATATACGATAACGTTCTTTACGAACATCAACAAGAGAGACCCCGGCTCTCTTTAAGCTGAGGTTGTCAATACTGGCAAAGCTTCTTGAGGAAAACGAACTAAATTGGAGGAATGATGTCTTGCATCTCTCCTTACAAAGTGCTGTTAAAAAAACAATTCACTGAGAAAACGTTTTCATTCCCGAGTACGTTCTTGTTTTCAGTCTAAACAGGAGCTCTTTCGGAACAGATCTGTCGTGTTAACAGTTCTCGGTACACTAATGCGATTAATTTTTAATGCAAATCGAAACTTCCGACAGTAAGGACCATTCTCCTTCTTGATACTTCCGAAAAAAAAGTGGAGTCATTGGGTACGACGGTACTTCAATTTGTGATCGCAGGAACTAAGTTTAGTGAGCAGGTAGAGGTGTTACCATGTGTGGGTGAGGGGTATTCGGTGATTCTCGGACTGGACTTCCTTGACAAACATCGTGGGAAGATAGATCTTTGGCAACAAACAGCGGAACACAGTGGAACAATGTTTTGCATGCGGGAAACGGTTGCAAATGGACGAATGTAGCAAGGCGCACTTAACGCGGAGGTGACGCCATCTAAACTGCGAACGGATTCATTAAGGTTGATCAGCAGGATAACATACCGACAGGTACAGGAAAGGTAGTCTGGGTTACAGTAAATGCGAACTTACCAAAGGAGACATAGTACATGGTGGATCCACTCTCACGTAATGAGGAGCTGGATAATGGGCATGTGCGGAGGAGTTTAGCTCACGCAAGTTATGTGGAAGGAGATTATAGGTTTCCTGTAAGTATAGATAACTTCGGCAGAGCGGATTTTAGCTTGTCGAAAGGGTTGTTACTGGTCACATTGGGAGTTTTTGATGAAGGTGGCCTCGATAGGGAGGATTTAAAGGCGAGCCACAAGCAAAACATATCGATGCATTGCAGTGGAGGGGAAAATTACAGCATTTGCAGAGAGACGACAGGGTCGCGTTGAAAGAATTGTTATTGAAATTTAGCAATTTATTCGGAACGGAGAGTAGGTTACCGGCAACACCGATTACGAAGCATCACATATCAACGGAGGATAATACACCAGCGCTTAGGAAACCGTATAGGGTAGCTCGTCATATGCAACCGCTACTAGAGGAGTTTATACAACAACCACTACCGGATGGAGTCATAGAGCATAGCGACAGTCCGTATTCAAGCAATGTAGTTCTCGTACCTAAGAAGATGGTACAAGAAATATAGGTTTTGTTGTGATTATAGGTTTCTGAATGCGAAAACCATTTCGGACGCATATCCGATTCCGAATATCACGGACACGTTGGATAATCTGGCACAGTGTAGGTATTTTACGGCGATGGATTTACGGAGTGGATACCATCAATTGGATGTAGCGCCAGAGGATAGGGCAAAGACAGCTTTTACTGTTCCTGTGGGAAACATCAGTATATACGTGTACCGTTCGGGTTGAAGAATGCACCGGCAACCTTTCAGCGATTACTAGATGGGATTTTAAGGGTATTGAAACCAAAGACATGTATGGTTTACCTAAATGACATTATAGTATTTTCGAAGGATATACCAGAACATGTATCGCGTTTAAGAGATGTCCTTAGGAGATTGCGAACGCCTCGGTTAACATTACGTTTAGAAAAATGTAAGTTCGCGCAGACGCAGGTCATATATTTAGGTCATGTAATCAGTGAACAAGGGGTTCAAACTGATCCTCCGTTAAGAAGAGGCAGTTCAGAATTTTCTGACACCACGTACAACGAAGCAATTACAATCGTATATTGGGGTATGTTCATATTATCGTAAATTTTTAAAGGATTTTGCTGAAATAGCCGAGCCTCTAACAAAGCTTTTAAAGAAAGGAGTTAAATTTCAATGGACGGAGGAATGCCAGCAAGCTTTCGATGAATTAAAAATGAGATTAGTTTCCGGTCCAATGTTGGTGTTTCCGAATTTTGAAGAAGACTTCATCTTATCATGTGACGCTTCTTATGGAGACGTAGGATGTATTCTGGGGCAAATGGTAAAGGCACAGGAGCATCCGGTGGCGTATGCTTCCCCCGTTAAATAGGGCAGAGATGAATTATTCCACAACGGAAAAGGAGATGTTGACTGTAATATTTGGAGTAACGTATTTTCGTTGTTACCTTCATGGTAGGAAGTTTAAGGTCGTGACAGATTATGCAGCGTTGAGATGGTTACTGGGACTCAAGGATCCTTCTAGTCGGTTAACACGGTGGGCTCTAAAATGAAATGGGTTTGACTTTGAAGTATTTCATAAGACAGGGAAGAAACACGGTTTTAGAACTCAACCACATTTCATTGTGAAGGGAAATCTGTTGTGTAGAGTTACCAGTTGTGGACCACGGGTAGTGGTACCAAAGAGTTTGAGAGAGGAAATCTTAAAGCAGGCCCATGATCATGTGCTTTCAGGGCATGTCGTTGAGCAATGGAAAGACGAGAAGCAGAACGATTTTGGTGGCGCACTCGGAGAAGGGATGTGGAACAATACGTAGAAACTTGTGTAGCGTGTGCACAGCGAGCGGATGTGACGCGCGCAAGACTTCCATTGCAACGGTTACCAGAGGCTTCGAAACCTTTCGAGTTTAACGTGCTACATATCTGCGGGCCATATAACAAAACATCGACAGGGAATTGTTACGTTATAACTATAATTGATCACTTTTCGCGGTTTCTAGCCATGGTCGCAATACCAGAGCAACAGGCAAGTATGGTAGCACAAGCTTTAGTCAGTAACTGGTTATTGAAGTTTGGGGTGCCTGATACCATAATTACGGATCATGGGACGAACTTCATGTCCGAATTAACGACACAGTTGTGTCGGTTTTTGAGAATTAAAAAATTGCGGACCAGTCCATTTCATCCGCAGGCGAATGGGAGAACGGAGCGAGTACATAAGACAATTTCAAAAATGCTAAGTTATTATGTGAATGGATGAGGTCCCATACACCGAGGAGCATAGGGGACGATGCGGGAGACCCGCACCGCTGTACTAGGCAGGGTCCTAGCAGAGGTGGTTTGGAAACCAAAAAAACTGGGACGTTTATCTTCCATACGTGGTATCGAGTTATAACACCAAAATACATTCGGGGGTCGGAATGTCACCGTTCGAGGTGGTCTATGGAAGAATGGGACTTTTCTCAGATCGATTCTTGGAGCACTGTCTGTGGATCACTCCCTTCTTTATTTGGTCTGATTGTGTCAATTGTTAAAAAATAATATTTGTTTAAATTATTCCTAGTGCTTGTGGCCTTCAGTCCACAAATAATTTGAATTCTTCTTAATAAGACCTTCAGCCTTCAGTGTAGCTTGTGTTATAGTCAATTTTTTAATGATTGTTTTAAAAATTATTTGCGTATTTTTAATGTGTAATTGTCTTCCTCACTTGTAATTCAGGCCTTCAGCCGCTAATTGTTCTGAAATATTGCTTCTGGCCTTCAGCCGACAAATAAATTTTAATTCTTTCTTAACAAGGCCTTCAGCCGTCAGTGCAGCTTGTGTTACAGTCAAAATTAAAAAAAAATTGATTTAAAAAAATGTTTCCTTAAATAAAGTATATGTGTTTACTGTGCAACCAACGGTGACTGATTAGGCCCTGTCAACACCTTTTCCTGCTTTCCATAAGTCCCATGTTTCATATTACAGCTGATTCAAATGGTTCAAATGGCTCTAAGCACTGTGCGACTTAACATCTTAGATCATCAGTCCCCTAGACTTAGAACTACTTAAACCTAACTAACCTAATGACATCAAACACATCCATGCCCGATGCATGATTCGAACCTGCGACCGTAGCAGAAGCCCGGTTCTGGGGTGAAGCGCCTATAATCGCTTGGCCACAGTGGCCGGCTTACAGCTCGTAACAGGAGCTACTTTGTACTGATTAAAGTACTTAAAGCAACCAAGGAACCTGTTAAAAGCACTTCAAGCAACACACCTTAGTAGGAATCTGAAGCTGCAGCGTATCATACAGTAGTAAGACCAGTGGTGATGTGTTGTTCGGAGACTTGGACAATGCTGCAAAATGCTGAGGAGTTGTTGTAGAGATGGAAAAACGAAGATCTTCGGGAAAGTGAATGAATGGGGGTTTTGGTGAATCAGAAATAATAAGGTGATCAGAGAGTTGTACAGCAAACCAGCTTTCGTAACAGAAATAATGGCTACTGACTACGTTGGCTGGGACATGTAGAAAGAATGGTGGAGATCAGCACAATCAAGAAAGTTTTCGAAGAAAAATCGAGTGGATACGGTATAAGGAGCAGACAAAGGACCAGTTGGCTAGACAACGTGGAGGAGGATTTGAGAAGAATGGGAGTTAGGAGATGGAGAGCAAAGGTCACAAGCAGGGAAGAGTGGGCGAAGATTGCCCAGGAGGCCAAGGTCCTTCGCGGGCTGTAGCGCCAAGGAATTATTAAGTGTGTAAGTAAGTAAACGGATAAACAGAAATCTGACTCAAGTAATGCGAGATGGTATAGGGGGAGGAGCCTGTGAAGCTAAGTTACCAACATGGTGGCTATTCTGGAAGTCGTCATCTTCGATGCCAATCATAGCTCTACAGATAGAAATGAACATATGGAACATTAGACTGATAGAGATTTACTCGAGGAAAACAGTGATGACTTCCATTAGGGCATGGTTTTATTCATTGTCTACTTACGTAGGGTTTTGTACAGAACCAGGCGAATGCCGATGGTAACATGTGAAGGCTATAGAATGTGCTGAAAGTGTTGTCCAGCAGGTGGTACGGTTGTTGTCTTCACTTCTCATATTGGGCAAGGGCTTCAATCAACACGTCTACCGGAATGCGAGCATATGCTTCCACAATCAGCTCCGTGAGATGTACAAGATTTCTGATCTTATCCGGATACAACACGTACACAGATGTTGCCACAGATAGAAAAGTCGTGGTATAAGCTCCGGGGAATGTGGTGGCCGCTCCAGGAGACATCTACGAACTATCCGTCTCCGGGGAAACTGCATATCCAGGTATTCTGAGACAGCTATCTCGCAACGACGTGTGGTTCCATCGTGCTTGGAGAATATTGGAAATATCCCCATCTCAAGCAGCAGCGAGACCCCCCCCCCCCCCCAAAAATCCCACAGCAAACCATTACTTTCGATGAGGCAACTACTTACGATAGATCCATGCAGGGAGGGTTGACAGCTGACGAGTATTTGTAATTCTTCTTACTTTCCTCTACGTAGATACTGAAATTAGCTTAATGTGTAAGCAGCACGTCGTAGTGTAAACTACGGTTTTCGTTCAGCTTATATGTCGTCTATTCTGCAAACTGAACCCGGAGATTTGGATCGCACACGTTGAGATATAATATGTGCATTTTGTTAAGTGTGTCATACGCATGTGTTGCAAGCATTCTGTTTATTTATGTACGTTTCCCTCCAGAAGTGGGAAGTACTGTGCTCTGGACGCTTACAGAACGATGCTACTACAGCGTTTGATTTTGCTACGCAAGTACCAACTTCCGATCATCCAGATTTCAGTTTGTCTGCGACAGAGTCAGTTTTTAGGAATTTCGCGATGTATATTTTTTACCTTGCTGTGGGTTATGAGTATCTGTCTGGGAGATGTTGGCTGAAATCGTCTGAGGTAACACTGGTGCTTCTCTCCTTCGGTCTCGCGTTCAGCTTGTGTTAATGATATTGGCTTTCACGTCAGCAGTAAGGAAGAATCGTCCTCACAACTTGAGTATGAATGAAGCTATTCTCAAAATTTTATTGTGTAATTCTCTATCCTTTTAAGGGGCCACATGACCCCCTACCCAGTTGAAAATTAAGAACTGTATCAAAGATAATATTTTCCTAATCGACTTACACATTTTAACCGTCTACCAGCCCCCATCTCGTTATAGGTTCATGCGACAGTTGTGCTAGTCTGTAGGTATGGTTCCATACCTACAGACTAGCACAACTGTCGCATGAACCGATAACGATTATAATTCAAGTAACTTCAGTGGAAGCACTATACTCTCGTTAAACGTTAGCCCCAAACCCAAGGAAATGAGCGTACGGGGCAGATTAGGAAATCCCACATATCTGTCGTGGGTAAGGCCTTACTGGTGGTGGTTTCCCATTATTTCCTGGAAACTATTATGAAGTGTCAAGTTAGTATTAATGTCTTATATATTAATGAGTTGAGCAATTTTATAACATTTTTTTGTGTGTGTCTTCATTCTTCTGAGGGATATGATGCGGTCTGCCATGGATTCCTCTCCTGCGCACCTATTCACCTTAGAGTAACATTTGCGCCCTCCGTCTGCCGCCATTTGTTATTTGTATTCATATCTCTGTCTTCCCATATAGTGTTTACCTTTTGCGATTTGCATGATGCGTGACACATGTTTTACCATTCTTCTTCTTGTCAACGTTTTCCACATATTTCTTTCCTCGCCGATTCTGCGTAGAACGTCCCTATTCCTTACCTTATCAGTCCACCTAATTATCAACATTCTTCTGTACCACCACATCTACAGTGCTTCGATTCTCTTTCGTTCCGGTTGTCCCAAAGCCCACGTTTAACTACCAAATTACATTGTGCTCCAAACTTACTTTCTCAGAAACGTATTCCTCAAATTAAGATCCATATTCGGTACCAGTAGATTTCTTTTGGCCATGATTCCTTTTTTGTTCGTTGTAATTTGATTTTATGTCCTTCCTGCCGCTTACATCAGGCCTTATGTTGCTTCCGCGGTATCAGTATTTCTGCACTTCGTCTATTTTATGGTCCTCGGTTTTGCTCTTAAGCTTCTCGCTATTCTCATTTCTGCTACTCCTCATTAGTTTTCTCTTTTTTCGGTTTCCTTTCTATGGACGTTCTGCGTTCGGCAGACTTTCCATTCCATTCAGTAATTCTTCCTCGCTGCTGCTAAGGATAAGAATGTCATCAGTGAGTCTTACCACTGGTACTCTTACTCCTTAAATTTTAATCCCACTCCTGAACCATTGTTTTATTTACGTCATTGTTTCTCCGATGTATAGATTTAACAGCAGGGGTGTAAGTCTCCATTCCTGTCTTACATGCTTTTCAATCTGAGCACTTCGTTACTGGTCTTCCATCCCTATTGCCAGTTCTTGGTTCTTATACATATTGGATAGTAGCCGTCTGTCCCTGCAGCTTACAAGTATTTTTCTGAGAATTCTGAGAATTTCGAACGTCTTCTAGGAGTTTACACTGTCGAACATCATTCCTAAAGCGTTAATCCTATGAAGGTCTCTCGTTTTTCCTTATGACTTGCTTCAATTATCAAGAACAACGTCAGAACTGCCTCTGTTGTGCCGTTTATCTTCCCTAAAAACGAACTTATCGTTATGTAAAAGGTCCTTAATTTTGTCTTTCAGTCTTTTGTATATTATTCCTCTCAACAGATTGGAAGTATCAGCTGTTACGCTGATTATACGATTATTCTCGTACTTATATGCCTTGTTTTGTTGAAAACCTGAGCATGATATTTTTCTGAATGCGTAACGGTATGTCCTCAGTCTCGTAGATTCTACGCCTCAGTTTCAATAGTGGTTTCGTTGCCATTGCCGCAATGATTTTAGAAATTCAGAAGGATGTTATCCATGCCTTCTTCTGTATTTGACCGCGAATTTTGCAAAGCTCTGTCAAATTCTGACTGCAACACTGGGTCACTGATGTATTTGATATCAAAATCCATTTCTTCTTGCATCACGTCAGGAGACGGTACCTCACCCACGCCCACCTCAGGGGTTTTCAGTGTATTCTTTCCAACTCTCTGCTCTCTTTCTCTTTCTCTCTCTCTCTCTCTCTCTCTCTCTTTCTTGAAGGTTTAACAGTAATTTCTGCTACACTCTTTATATTAACACTTTCGATTTTGATTTCATCAAATATTGTTTTGACCTTTTTACCTGCTGAATCTTTCATTCTGAACACAATTTTTTTCGATGGGCACGTTAATCTCTTCTATCGCCGTACTGTCGTCAGATAGGCAGATAGTCACGCCCTTACTACATGAGACAATGTGGAGAATTTCTGAATTACCCAGTTCATTGACACGAGGTTTAATGATAACGATCTTAACGCAGCCAGCTTCCCTCGCCTTGAGGGAAAACATTTCTTTCACCATCGCAGTTAGAACAATCTTTGTCCGCGTAAAATGTCATAGGACAAATGTTCTCTACCAAGCCCATGATCTAAGAACATACTGTGCTGAAATTACAAGTATGTACCCGGTGTCCCACCTGACTTGGCCACCTGATGTATTTCCGAAACGAAACACAATGTGAAAAATGTCCCATCAGAGATGAGCAGGTTGTGTACCAGCACCTTCATACGTAACAACACGAACACATCACTACACTGAACAGAGAATAAAAAAAGTACAAAAAATCTGGGGAAAAAGACAGGAATACGGCCATAATTGTTACTTAGGAATGAAATAAGTAAGAAGTGCAGCGGAGCTACATTGAAAATGCTGCAAAAAAATATGTGAGGGACTGAAACATTTGGCAGGAATGCACAATTCCTGTAAGTAAACTTTCACTACAAAGTTATTATTATTATTATTATTATTGTTATTATAATTATTACCAGGCGTATTCGGAAAGTAAGGTTCGATTAGGTGTGAAATGGAAACGACTGTGAAAATCTGATGGAACTTGGCCCAGATGTGTTGGACAGTGCTGTTAGTGTGCCTCTCGACCGCTTTACGTCGCTCTTTTCAGTTCAGAACGAATAGTGATCACGTAGAAATGCTTAAACCAACAGTGTCTCCCGCCAAGTATGTGGGTCTGGCGAGAGACTTCGCCTGAAGCTATGCTGCCCACAATACATAAACGTCATGCGTTCCTTTATTCAAGACAATTTTCATCCGCATTTTGCAGAGGCAATGAAGACGCTCCTGCAGCGTTTTCGATGTGAAGTGTTCGATCACCCACAAAACAGTCCTCAAGTGGCTCACCCCGTTAGTCATCTCTGCTCACATGAACCACTGGCTACGAAGACAACATTCTGGCACAAACAACGAAACGCAGACCAGCCTTGGGATTTGACAGAGAGCACAGGCGGCTGCTTTTTGTGACGAGGGCACTGGAAAGTTTGTACAACAGCATGGCAAATGTGTAAGTCGCAGCTGCGACTATTTCGAGAGGTAGCTGGAGGGTGTGACTAATTGTTGCGAATAAACATGTACCGGGTGATCAAAAAGTCACTATAAATTGGAAAACTTAATAAACCACGGAATAACGTAGATAGAGAAGTAAAAATTGACACGCATGCTAGGAACGACATGGGGTTTTATTAGAACAAAAAAAAACAATGTTCACAAGACCTCAGACAGATGCCGCTGGACAGCAAAACGTCAGTGATGCGCATGACAATCGTGTATAAAAGGAGCTGTAATGAGAGAGAGAATCAGATGCGCCAGCAGTCGCAGCATGTTGGCGTTACCTGAAAAGGCGCTTTTAGTGAAGCTGTATTATCAGAATGGGGAATGTGCTAGTTCAGCGTTACGATCCTATCGCCATAGGAAGAGGATTCGAACGGGTAAAGGTCCGTTAACAAATTCAGCTGTGGCGAGAATGATTTCGAAGTTCGAAGACACGGGTTGTTTAGACAATAGACCCCGTAGTCGCCGACCGAGCACAAGGCGTAACGCTGCTGAGACAGTTCAGGAAGAAATGGAGACTGTAGCGGGTTCGTCTATGCACGGGGAAGTTGGCGCTCGTGCAGTCGTACGTCGCACCGGCATTCCATACACTACTGTTTGGTTGGCACTTAGGCGTACCCTCCGATGCTATCCGTACAAAATCCATCGGTATCATGAACTATTACCTGGCGATTTAGTGAAGCGGATGGCATTTGCGGTGTGGGCGTTTCAAAACATGGCGGAAGATGACGATTGGTTGAGTAACGTGTTGTGGACCGACGAAGCTCATTTGACGCTCCGAGGGTTTGTCAACGCCCACAACTGAAGAATTTGGGCTACCGAAAATCCTAGAACTGTCGTGGAAACTCCATTGCACGACGCGAAAGTCACGGTATGGGTTGGATTTATCACATCTACCATTATCGGGCCTTTTTTCTTCGAGCAAATGCGTGATTCTGGTTTTGTAACTGCTACCGTGACGGGTGAGAGGTACGCCGATATGTTACAGAATCGCATCATCCCCACCCTGGCTGATAAACACCTGCTGGAACGTACGATGTTTATGCAGGATGGCGCTCAACCCCATATTGCTAGACGCGTGAAAGATCTCTTGCGCGCGTCGTTTGGTGATGATCGTGTGCTCAGACGCCACTTTCGTCATGTTTGGCCTCCCAGGTCCCCAGACCTCAGTCCGTGCGATTATTGGCTTTGGGGTTACCTGAAGTCGCAAGTGTATCGTGATCGACCGACATCTCTAGGGATGCTGAAAGACAACATCCGACGCCAATGCCTCACCATAACTCCGGAGATGCTTTACAGTGCTGTTCACAACATTATTCCTCGACTGCAGCTATTGTTGAGGAATGATGGTGGTCATATTGAGCATGTCCTGTAAAGAACATCACCTTTGCTTTGTCTTACTTTGTTATGCTAATTATTGCTATTCTGATCAGATGAAGCGCTATCTGTCGGACATTTTTTGAACTTTTGCATTTTTTGATTCTAATAAAACCCCATGTCATTCCAAGCATGTGTTCAATTTGTACCTCTCTATCTACATTATACCGTGATTTATTCAGTTTTCAAATTTAAACTGACTTTTTGATCACCCGGTATGTTCTTCTAGGAAAATGAAGAGTACAATTAGTGAAAGCAGATTCGGTTTTACTACTCTAAACCTTGAACCTTCTGGAATACTTACACTTTAAATACGGTAAATGCCACAGTTCCTGCTTTACTGCTCATTTGCCGTAATACGGGTTGCGTGCTCTGTTCTGAAGCCTGCTGTAGGCCACACTACCTCTATGCATTTCGATGGAAAATGTGTCACCATTGCCATCTTTTAAAGAATTCATATTTCAGGCAGTATGAAGTTTAGACTAGTGAAAACAAGTCTGCCGCCACTTTGTACCTCTACTTTGAATTTCTGTAGAAAAAAATATCCAAGTGCCATTTAAAAAAAGGTAACTTTGTGTTGAAATTGATATTAGTTTATCTGTAGGGCTTTTGAGCCATTGACACAGGCGCATCTCCGGCCAAATGCATTTTCCACATATAGTTTAATTTCAGAAGTATATGAGGTGCCAAAGTTTGACGGGGCACAATCCACTTGTTAAAGTAGGAAATACGCTCCTGGAAATGGAAAAAAGAATACATTGACACCGGTGTGTCAGACTCACCACACTTGCTCCGGACACTGCGAGAGGGCTGTACAAGCAATGATCACACGCACGGCACAGCGGACACACCAGGAACCGCGGTGTTGGCCGTCGAATGGCGCTAGCTGCGCAGCATTTGTGCACCGCCGCCGTCAGTGTCAGCCAGTTTGCCGTGGCATACGGAGCTCCATCGCAGTCTTTAACACTGGTAGCATGCCGCGACAGCGTGGACGTGAACCGTATGTGCAGTTGACGGACTTTGAGCGAGGGCGTATAGTGGGCATGCGGGAGGCCGGGTGGACGTACCGCCGAATTGCTCAACACGTGGGGCGTGAGGTCTCCACAGTACATCGATGTTGTCGCCAGTGGTCGGCGGAAGGTGCACGTGCCCGTCGACCTGGGACCGGACCGCAGCGACGCACGGATGCACGCCAAGACCGTAGGATCCTACGCAGTGCCGTAGGGGACCGCACCGCCACTTCCCAGCAAATTAGGGACACTGTTGCTCCTGGGGTATCGGCGAGGACCATTCGCAACCGTCTCCATGAAGCTGGACTACGGTCCCGCTCACCGTTAGGCCGTCTTCCGCTCACGCCCCAACATCGTGCAGCCCGCCTCCAGTGGTGTCGCGACAGGCGTGAATGGAGGGACGAATGGAGACGTGTCGTCTTCAGCGATGAGAGTCGCTTCTGCCTTGGTGCCAATGATGGTCGTATGCGTGTTTGGCGCCGTGCAGGTGAGCGCCACAATCAGGACTGCATACGACCGAGGCACACAGGGCCAACACCCGGCATCATGGTGTGGGGAGCAATCTCCTACACTGGCCGTACACCACTGGTGATCGTCGAGGGGACACTGAATAGTGCACGGTACATCCAAACCGTCATCGAACCCATCGTTCTACCATTCCTAGACCGGCAAGGGAACTTGCTGTTCCAACAGGACAATGCACGTCCGCATGTATCCCGTGCCACCCAACGTGCTCTAGAAGGTGTAAGTCAACTACCCTGGCCAGCAAGATCTCCGGATCTGTCCCCCATTGAGCATGTTTGGGACTGGATGAAGCGTCGTCTCACGCGGTCTGCACGTCCAGCACGAACGCCGGTCCAACTGAGGCGCCAGGTGGAAATGGCATGGCAAGCCGTTCCACAGGACTACCTCCAGCATCTCTACGATCGTCTCCATGGGAGAATAGCAGCCTGCATTGCTGCGAAAGGTGGATATACACTGTACTAGTGCCGACATTGTGCATGCTCTGTTGCCAGTGTCTATGTGCCTGTGGTTCTGTCAGTGTGATCATGTGATGTATCTGACCCCAGGAATGTGTCAATAAAGTTTCCTCTTCCTGGGACAATGAATTCACGGTGTTCTTATTTCAATTTCCAGGAGTGTATTTGAGATACAAACGTCTGACTAAACATGTGCGCGCAAATTAGAGAATTGTGTGTTCTTTTTTTCCTTTTAATTTTGTGGTCATCAGTCTTCTCACTGGTTTGTTGCAGCTTCTCCTGTGCCAACCTCTTCGTCCCAGAGTATCACTTGCAACCTACGCCCTCAATTATTTGCTGGTCGTATTCCAATCTCTGTCTTCCTCAATAGTTATTGTCCTGTAAAGCTCCCTCCATTACCATGGAAGTTATTCCCTGAAATTTTATCAGATGTCCTTCCATCCTGTTCCTTCTTCTTGTCAGTGTTTTCCATATATTCCTCTCCTCACCGATTCTGCGGAGAACCTCTACATTTCTACCTTATCAGTGCACATAACTTTCAACATACCTATTTAGCAACACCTTCCAAATGCTTCGATTCTCTTCTGACCCAGTTTTCCCACGTTCCATGTTTCACTACCATACAATGTTGTGCTGCACACAAATATTCTCAGAAATTTCTTCCTCAAATTATGGCCTATGTTTAATACTGGTAGACTTCTCTTGGCCAGGAATACCCTTTTAGTCAGTACTAGCCTGCTTTCGTTCTTGCTCCGTCCGTCACTGGTTATTTTGCTGCCCAGGTTGCAGAATTCCCTAATTTCATCTACATCGTGACCATCAATCCTGGTGCTAAGTTTCTCGCTGTTCCCCTTTCACCTTGAATTTCGGTACCACCGATGAACCTACCTTTTATTTCAATCATTGCCTCTTAGATGTACAGATTGAACAGAATGGGCGAAAGATACATCCTTGTCTAGCACCTTTCTTAATCCGAGCACTTCTTTCTTGGTCGTCACTCTTATTATTCCCTCTTGTCTGTTCTACATATTCTATACTACCCGTCTCTCCCTATAGCCTACCCCTATTTTTCTCAGAATTCCGAACATCTTGCACCATT
Organism: Schistocerca americana; assembly: GCF_021461395.2. Classification (NCBI taxonomy): domain Eukaryota; kingdom Metazoa; phylum Arthropoda; class Insecta; order Orthoptera; family Acrididae; genus Schistocerca; species Schistocerca americana. The sequence goes on from NC_060126.1 coordinate 439,999,024, forward strand.
TTACATTTCCGAACGCTTTTTACATGTCTACAGATCCTACGAATGTGTCTTGATTTTTCTTTAGTCTTGCTTCCATTATTAACCCCCACGTTAGAATTGCTTCTCTGGTGCCTTTAGCTTCCAAAAGCCAAACTGATCGTCATTTAACACATCCTCAATTTTCTTTCCCAGTCTTCCCTGTATTAATCTTGTCAGCAACTTGGAAGCATGAGCTGTTATCGTGATTGTGCGATAATCCTCGCACCTGTCAGCTCTCGCAGTCTTCGGAATTCTGTGGATGATTTTTTTCCGAAAGTGAGATGGTATGTCACCAGACTCATACGTTCCACACACCATTGTGAATAGTCGTTTTGTTGGCACTTCCCCCAGTGACTTTAGAAATTCTGATGGAATGTTTCCCATCCTTTCTGCCTCATTTGTTCCTAAGTCGTCCAAAGCTCTCTTACATTCTAATTCTAGTACTGGATCAGCTATCTCTTCTAAATCGTCTATTGTTTCTTCTTCTATCACATCAGCCAAATTTTCCCCCTCGTAGAAACCTTCAATGTACTTTTTCGACATATCCGCTCTATTCTCTGCATTTAACAGTGGAATTCTCGTTGCACTCTAACTTTTACCATGCTCGCTTTTAATTTCACCGAATTTTGACTTTTCTATATGCTGAGTCATCCTTCCCACAATCATATCTTTTTCAGTTTCTTCATTTTTTCATGCAGCCATTTCCTCTTAGCTTCCCTGCACTTCCTATTTATTTCATTCGTCTGCGACTTGTATTTCTGTATTCCTGAATTTCGCTGAACGTTTTCGTATTTTCTCCTTTCATCGATCAACTGAAGTATTTCTTCTGTTACCTATGATTTCTTTTTACCAATGTTTTTCTTTCCAACTTCTGTGATTGTTCTTTTTAGAGAAGTTCACTCCAACTGTACTGCCTGCTGAGATATTCCTTATTACTGCATCTATAGCCTTAGAGAACTTCAAGCGTATCTCGTCATTTCTTAGTACTTCTATATCCCGTTTCTTTGAGTTTTGATTCCTTCTGACTAATCTGTTAAACTTCAGCCTACTTTTCATCACTACTACATTGTGATCTGAGCCTTTATCTGCTCCTGGGTATCCCTTACAATCCAGTAACCGATTTCAGAATCTCTGTCTGATTACGATGTAATCTAACTGAAATCTTCCCGTATCACCTGGCCTTTTCTCAGTACCTCTTGTGGTTCTTGAACGAATATTCGCTATTATTAGCTGAAACTTATTACAGAATTCAATTAGTCTTTTCCTTATCTCATTCCTTGCCCAAAGCCCATATTGTCCTGTATTCTTTTCTTCTGTCCTCCCCCCCCCCCCCCCCCAACTGGTTTCCAGTCCCTCATGACTTCACATTTTCATCTTCCTTTAAGTACTATATTACCCTTTCAATATCCTCATATACTTTCTCTATCTCTTCAGCTTCAGCTTGCGACATCGGCAAGTATTCCTGAACTACCATTATCGATGTTCGTTTGCTATCGATTATGATAAGAATAACTATATCACTGAAATGTTCACAGTAACACACTTTCTGCCCTATCTTCCTATTCATAACGAATCCTACTCCCGTTATACCATTTTATATTACCTGTACTTACCTGACCAGAAACCCTTGTCTTCTTTGCATTTCATCTCACTATCTCCTACTGTACCTAGATTGAGCCTTTCCATTTCCTTTTTCAGATTTTCTAGCTTCCCTACCACGTTCAAGCTTCTGGCATTACACTCCACGACTAGTAGAACGTTATGCTTCCGTTGTTTATTCGATCTTTTTCTCATGGTCCCCATTGGCAGTCCTCTCCCAGACATCCGAATGGTGGACTATTCCGGAAACTTTTGCCAACGAAGAGATAATCATGACACTTTTTCAATCACAGGTCCCATGTCCTGTGGACACACGTTATGTGTCTTTAATGCAGTGGTTTCCATTGGCTTCTGCCCACTCACGCCGTTGATTATTGCTGATTCTTCCGCCTTTACAGACAGTTTCCCACTCAAGGGCAAGAGAGTGCGCTGAACTTCTGTCCGCTCCTCCGTTTGCAGAATAAAGGTGGCTTCTTATGCTGGATGTCTCCGGCCGCCAATGCTGATTATTAGTCGAAAGTCAAGTAGTGGCTTGTTTCGAACCCGGGATTTAGAAATTTTTGATTATCAATCAAAGACGCTACTAGTGGATCACTGAGTCCTCTTCTAACTGCGCTGAAATTTCACCCATGGACATGTCGCGAAGCTGTTGAATGGAGTACTGGCATATTTTGCTGATGATGTAAGTTAATGTGTAACACGTCGATATGGTCTGAGATGAGTAAGTCGAGCAGGTCGTTTAAGCTTGTGATCCCAGGTATCTCATCTCATTTTAAAGAACATAGTTCTTATTATAGGAAACAGCGATCTATAAATATTATAAATGAACTGGAAACAGTCTTATCGCATAAATTTTAATGAGGAATTATGCGATCAAGACTGTTTCCAGTTTATTTATAACTCATCTCAGTCCTCGGGATGTTTAAGTCTGACGTCGTCTCAAAAATGAATAGCATATTCCCACTGCTGGGACTGAAGAGCTACAGCAGTGAATTTTGCAGTGTTATGATCAACAGGAGTCTAAAAGAATAGCACTGTATCCAAATATGAGGACGTTATGCAGAAGTCCTTTAAAAGGTACTAGTGTACAATAAATGTTGACGAGTAACGTGCTGAGACAATATTGTACTTATATCTTGTTAAGGTATGTCATGAGTGAAATTGGAGCCCAATTAGATGGCGATTTATGCGTTTATTTTTAGTTCTGAGTCATCAGTCTTGTGACTGGTGTAACGTGGTCCACCACGAATTTCTCTCCTGTGCCAACCTCGTCATCTCAGAGTAGCACTTGCATCTTACATCCTCAGTTATTTGCTGGACATATCCCAGTCTGTGCATTCCTAACATCGTCTACAGTTTTCATACTCTACAGTTCCCTCTAGTACCATGGAATTTACTCCCCGATGAGTTAACAGATGTCCTACCATCCTGTCCCTTCTTCTTGTCAGTGTTTTCCACATATTCATTTCCTCACTGATCATTCACCCGTAGCGCTACATCTCAGATACTCCTCTCTTCTTTTGTTGTGGTTTTCCCAAAGTCTGTGTCTCACTACTATACAATGCTGTGTCGCAAACGTACATTCTTAGAAATTTCTTCCTCAAATTAACACGTGTGTTTGATATTAGTAGACTTCTCTTGGCCAGGAATTCCGTTTTTGCCAGTGCTAGTCTGCTTTTTATGTGCTCCTTTCTCAGTCCGCCATCGGATATTTTGCTACCCTGGTAGCAACATTCCTGAACTTCATCTACTTCATGATGTGAGTTAACGAGCATTTCGCTCTCATTTAAGTATATGGCCGAAAGAGTCAGCCTTCAGGAATTGTGAAACAAGCCCTGTCGTCCAGGACCTCGTGTCACAGAGAGCGGAGATTCTCCACGAGACAGAGACGCACACACTACGCATATTGGGCAGAAAGCGTAAATTTTATTTACTCTCTCCCAAGTGCATTGGGCAAAGGAGAATCAGAGCCTACTCGGGTCTAAATTTTCACTCACAAAACTTGCGCGGATGAACTGCGTCTCCTTTTGTCCTGGTGATGACTTTATTCAGGAAAAATCGTCTAGAGCTTTACCAGAGTTTGATTTGCAAATTTGTTGTAAGGTCTTACGGGACCAAACTGCTGAGGTCATCAGTCACCAAGCTTACGCACTACTTAATCTAACTTAAACTTACGCTAAGGACCACACACACAGACACCAATCCCCGACGGAGGACTCGAACCTCCGACGGGGAGAGCCGCGCAAACGTGCAAGGGTCCTCAGATTGCGGCTACCCCGGGCGGCCTGAGTCTGATGTTCTTATTTGTGGGACTGATCCGCTCGTTCATTAGAGGGTAAATTTTCGCTCCTTTTCAGGAGATAAATGAGCATAACTCTTAATTTCATTATTGATATTCTGGAACAAGAAAATATATGAAGATTAATTAAATGTAATACAGGCGGGCTTAACGTCAACAAAGAGGGAATAAAAAATTTTTACGAAGAAATTAAAGTAACTAAATCAGGTCACCGGGAATAATTATAGAAAGAAATCAACAGGGCAGCAAAAAATGTATTTGGAAGAACAAATTGAAGAAGAAAGTCTGGTGGAACGAAGTATGTGAAGAAGCAGTTACAGAAAGAACAAAACAGTGGAAGGAATCTAAATGTTTTGGGAAGCCTGATCACCTTGATGAATTTAGAATGCAAAGGAAAAGAAACAGCAAGAATAAGAAAGAGTGCTAAAAGATCTTTTGAGAACACACAACTTCTTGACATACAAAACAACTTTGTAAGAAATAACTCCCGGAACTTCTATCAGATGTTTAAGAGTCGTCTAAAGGGCTACCAAGCTCCAAGTATTTCCTTCACAGATGAAAATGGTAAAGTAGGCCTAAACAACAGCCAAAATTGTGAAATACTAAGAAAGTACCTTAAAAAATTATTGAACTGTTAGGACACCAAACTGTAAGCTAGAATTTGCAGATCTCTTTGAAAATACAGAAGCAGATCCACCACCTACAGCTGAAGAAGTTGAAAAAGCAATAAGTAGCCAGAAAAACAACAAGGCCAGTGGAGAAGACTATTACAGCTGAACTTATTAAATGGTCTCAACCAAAAATTATAACTATCCTTCAGCTCATGTTTAAAGAAATATGAGAAACTGACAAGATACCAGAAGACCGGAAAGTGGCTGTCATCCATCCCTTGCACAAGAAAGGTGACAAGCAAAATGTAAATATCGACAGAGGTATGTCTTTGTTGCCAGTGGGCTATAAAATTTTTTCAATAATACTACTAAACAAGGTAGAAATAACACTTGATAGATATTCGGGAGAATATCAGTGAGGATTTAGAAAGGGCATATCTTGCTCAGAACAGATTTTCAACCTAAAGCCCGTAATTCGCCTCAGACTGACAAACTCCAAAGATGTAGCTGTAACATTTATAGAGTTTAAAAAGGCATTTGACTCGGTTGATAGGGAAACACTAGATAAAGTGATCAGAGAATTTGGTATCAAATCTAAATTAGTAAACCTTATTCGTGAAACTTTCACAGACACCAAATCAAAAGTAAATTTTCGGGGTGAAATGTCGGAGGCATTCAACAGAATAACAGGTGTAAGGCAAGGTGATGGCCTGTCTCCACTCCTCTTTAAATACGTACTAGAGAAAATAGTAAGAGAATGGAAACAAAAACTAAAAGAACAGAAGCTATCACCAATCAGACTGGGAACTAAAAGCAAAGGTATTGAAATTCACTGTTTAGCATTTGCGGATGATTTTTCCATTCTTTCTGAAAACCTAACAAATTCTGGAATACATATCAATCTCTTAGAAGAGATAGCCAACAAAGCAAGCTTAAGAATATCTGCAGAAAAAACAAAATTTACGACAAATATCCCTAACAACCGATATTGGCCAGTTAAAGAGGGTAAATAAATTTAAATATTTGGGAGAAATTATCCATGAAAATGGCTGTAGAATATAGAGAACATTAAGCGGAGATAGCTTACGGAATAAGTAGGAATGGCTACAACAAAAGGTTTCCTTCAAAAATCTGAAGATACAGCTCTACAACACAGTAGTAAAATCAGAATGTCTTTATGCAAGCGAATGTTTAGTATTGAACTAGAAAGAAAAATCATTTAAAAAATACTTGGGCCACTAAAAAACACAGAGGTATGGAAATTAAGAAGCAATTATGAAGTTTATCGCAACGTATAAAACATAAATGAAACACGACGAAAGAGGCGACAGCTATTTTTTGGACACTTATACAGAATGAACAGGAACAAGTTAACCAATCCTATTTTTAAATATCTTTGGGACGAGAAGTCTACAATAGCCTGGATTCAAGAAGTAAGGAAAGATTTAGAAAGAAACAACATTGTCTACAGCTCGTGGTCGTGCGGTAGCGTTCTCGCTTTCCGCGCCCGGGTTCCTGGGTTCGATTCCCGGCGGGGTCAGGGATTTTCTCTGCCTCGTGATGGCTGGGTGTTGCGTGATGTCCTTAGGTTAGTTAGGTTTAAGTAGTTCTAAGTTCTAGGGGACTGATGACCATCGATGTTAAGTCCCATAGTGCTCAGAGCCATTTTTTTAAACAACATAAGTGAAAAAGATGCAACAGTATTAAACAAGTATTAAAAATGGAAGGATTCGAAGGCAGGAGGGAGAAGAAGTCAGGGTCAAAGTGGTCCGAGGAGAGAAAAAGGATACATAGTGAAAAGATGAAAGAATACTGTAGGAAAAAGAAATAACAACAAAGAAGGAAGCTTTGAAATTTGTGCTTCGCCCTTAGATACCCCAAACGAAGAAAGAAAGAAGAAGAAGAAGAAGATGTTCTAACAAGTCAACATTAGGAAAATGGAGTTCTTCTTGAAACACAAATGCATGAAAAATGGTTCAAATGGCTCTGAGCACTATGGGACTTAACATCTATGGTCATCAGTCCCCTAGAACTTAGAACTACTTAAACCTAACTAACCTAAGGACATCAAACAACACCCAGTCATCACGAGGCAGAGAAAATCCCTGACCCCGCCGGGAATCGAACCCATGAACCCGGGCGCGGGGAGCGAGAACGCTGCCGCACGACCACGAGCTGCGGACAAAACTGCATGAAATATATGTGCCCATGTTGTACGGAATTTGGTAAGGTGGCGGACATAAAATCCGGGTAATGCATACTTGAAGGAGCTTGTACTCTGCACATGCTTACCGATAGGGAAAAGGCTCAGGGGACCTGCAAGAATGTACTATACACCACCAAGGGATGGCCTGAAGAAGGGGTTACAAGAATAAAATATCATCAAACGCTTTGTCGTTGCGATAAACGGAATGAGTATGAACAGGCAGCAAGAGGGAAAGAGATTAAACGTCTTATGGACACTCAGGCTGCATCCGTGGGGCAATCGTTTTACACGTCGGTAAGAAATGACCACACTGATTCATTCAAAAAATTTGGAGGAGAAAAGAACTAAGTGTCACCGGTAAATTAACAGCAAGGAAGCAGTTACGTCTGAGCACTAAGAATGACGCTAATATCTGCCATTATCACTCCTCGTGAAACATGGCCCAACGAACAAGCTCTCGACTTAGAACTGCAATACTGGACTTCTCATCAAAATTCCTCGCGCAAAACTAACATCACACGAATCATTGTAAAAAGGCAGCCAATGGTGCTGATACCGACAACATAGTTTGATTTCTGGCATTCTCAACACACTGCACACTCACCCCGACGGCTGGAACAACTGTGTCTTAAAATGGCCTCTTCTGACTCCCCTTAAAGAGTGAGGCCGTTCTTTCTCCCGCGCTGCTCGGAGAGGTCGCTGACTGAGAACTAGTCAGTGAGGGCGCACTGGTAGTTGGGAGCTCCAACGTCAGGCGCGTAATGGGGCGCCTTAGGGAAATGGCAGCAAGAGGGGGGAAGAAAACCAATGTGCACTCCGTGTGCATACCGGGGGGAGGCATTCCAGATGTGGAAAGGGTCCTTCCGGATGCAATGAAGGGTACAGGGTGCACCCATCTGCAGGTGGTCGCTCATGTCGGCACCAATGATGTGTGTCGCTATGGATCGGAGGAAATCCTCTCTGGCTTCCGGCGGCTATCTGATTTGGTGAAGACTGCCAGTCTCGCTAGCGGGATGAAAGCAGAGCTCACCACTGCAGCATCGTCGACAGGACTGACTGCGGACCTTTGGTACAGAGCCGAGTGGAGGGTCTGAATCAGAGGCTGAGACGGTTCTGCGACCGTGTGGGCTGCAGATTCCTCGACTTGCGCCATAGGGTGGTGGGGTTTCGGGTTCCGCTGGATAGGTCAGGAGTCCACTACACGCAACAAGCGGCTGCACGGGTAGCAGGGGTTGTGTGGCGTGGGCTGGGCGGTTTTTTAGGTTAGATGGCCTTGGGCAAGTACAGAAAGGGCAACAGCCTCAACGGGTGCGGGGCAAAGTCAGGACATGCGGGGACCAACAGCAATCGGTATTGTAATTGTCAACTGTCGAAGCTGCGTTGGTAAAGTACCAGAACTTCAAGCGCTGATAGAAAGCACCGAAGCTGAAATCGTTACAGGCACAGAAAGCTGGCTTAAGCCAGAGATAAATTCTGCCGAAATTTTTACAAAGGTACAGACGGTGTTTAGAAAGGATAGATTGCATGCAACCGGTGGTGGAGTGTTCGTCGCTGTTAGTAGTAGTTTATCCTGTAGTGAAGTAGAAGTGGATAGTTCCTGTGAATTATTATGGGTGGAGGTTACACTCAACAACCGAACTAGGTTAATAATTGGCTCCTTTTACCGACCTCCCGACTCAGCAGCATTAGTGGCAGAACAACTAAGAGAAAATTTGGAATACATTTCACATAAATTTTCTCATCATGTTATAGTCTTAGGTGGAGATTTCAATTTACCAGATATAGACTGGGACACTCAGATGTTTAGGACGGGTGGTAGGGACAGAGCATCGAGTGACATTATACTGGGTGCACTATCCGAAAATTACCTCGAGCAATTAAACAGAGAACCGACACGTGGAGATAACATCTTGGACCTACTGATAACAAACAGACCCGAACTTTTCGACTCTGTATGTACAGAACAGGGAATCAGTGATCATAAGGCCGTTGCAGCATCCCTGAATATGGAAGTTAATAGGAATATAAAAAAAGGGAGGAAGGTTTATCTGTTTAGCAAGAGTAATAGAAGGCAGATTTCAGACTACCTAACAGATCAAAACGAAAATTTCTGTTCCGACAATGACAATGTTGAGTTTTTATGGAAAAAGTTCAAGGCAATCGTAAAATGCGTTTTAGACAGGTACGTACCGAGTAAAACTGTGAGGGACGGGAAAAACCCACCGTGGTACAACAACAAAGTTAGGAAACTACTGCGAAAGCAAAGAGAGCTCCACTCCAAGTTTAAACGCAGCCAAAACCTCTCAGACAAACAGAAGCTAAACGATATCAAAGTTAGCGTAAGGAGGACTATGCGTGAAGCGTTCAGTGAATTCGAAAGTAAAATTCTATGTACCGACTTGACAGAAAATCCTAGGAAGTTCTGGTCTTACGTTAAATCAGTAAGTGGCTCGAAACAGCATATCCAGACACTACGGGATGATGATGGCATTGAAACAGAGGATGACACGCGTAAAGCTGAAATACTAAACACCTTTTTCGAAAGCTGTTTCACAGAGGAAGACCGCACTGCAGTTCCTTCTCTAAATCCTCGCACAAACGAAAAAATGGCTGACATCGAAATAAGTGTCTAAGGAATAGAAAAGCAACTGGCATCACTCAATAGAGGAAAGTCCACTGGACCTGACGGGATACCAATTCGATTCTACACAGAGTACGCGAAAGAACTTGCCCCCCTTCTAACAGCCGTGTACCGCAAGTCTCTAGAGGAACGGAGGGTTCCAAATGATTGGAAAAGAGCACAGATAGTCCCAATCTTCAAGAAGGGTCGTCGAGCAGATGCGCAAAACTATAGACCTATATCTCTGACGTCGATCTGTTGTAGAATTTTAGAACATGTTTTTTGCTCGAGTATCATGTCGTTTTTGGAAACCCAGAATCTACTATGTAGGAATCAACATGGATTCCGGAAACAGCGATCGTGTCAGACCCAACTCGCATTATTTGTTCATGAGACCCAGAAAATATTGGATACAGGCTCCCAGGTAGATGCTATTTTTCTTGACTACCGGAAGGCGTTCGATACAGTTCCGCACTGTCGCATGATAAACAAAGTAAGAGCCTACGGAATATCAGACCAGCTGTGTGGCTGGATTGAAGAGTTTTTAGCAAACAGAACACAGCATGTTGTTATCAATGGAGAGACGTCTACAGACGTTAAAGTAACCTCTGGCGTGCCACAGGGGAGTGTTATGGGACCATTGCTTTTCAGAATATATATAAATGACCTAGTAGATAGTGTCGGAAGTTCCATGCGGCTTTTCGCGGATGATGCTGTAGTATACAGAGAAGTTGCAGCATTAGAAAATTGTAGCGAAATGCAGGAAGATCTGCAGCGGATAGGCACTTGGTGCAGGGAGTGGCAACTGACCCTTAACATAGACAAATGTAATGTATTGCGAATACATAGAAAGAAGGATCCTTTATTGTATGATTATATGATAGCGGAACAAACACTGGTAGCAGTTACTTCTGTAAAATATCTGGGAGTATGCGTGCGGAACGATTTGAAGTGGAATGATCATATAAAATTAATTGTTGGTAAGGCGGGTACCAGGTTGAGATTCATTGGGAGAGTGCTTAGAAAATGTAGTCCATCAACAAAGGAGGTGGCTTACAAAACACTCGTTCGACCTATACTTGAGTATTGCTCATCAGTGTGGGATCCGTACCAGATCAGTCTGACGGAGGAGATAGAGAAGATCCAAAGAAGAGCGGCGCTTTTCGTCACAGGGTTATTTGGTAACCGTGTTAGTGTTACGGAGATGTTTAATAAACTCAAGTGGCAGACTCTGCAAGAGAGGCGTTCTGCATCGCGGTGTAGCTTGCTCGCCAGGTTTCGAGAGGGTGCGTTTCTGGATGAGGTATCGAATATATTGCTTCCCCCTACTTATAACTCCCGAGGAGATCACGAATGTAAAATTAGAGAGATTAGAGCGCGCACGGAGGCTTTCAGACAGTCGTTCTTCCCGCGAACCATACGCGACTGGAACAGGAAAGGGAGGTAATGACAGTGGCACGTAAAGTGCCCTCCGCCACACACCGTTGGGTGGCTTGCGGAGTATAAATGTAGATGTAGATGTAGATGTAGACTAGGGGGCCAGAAACCGAATTTTTACCAACAGTAACAGCGCAACACGGCATGTAATTCACTAGTTGTGTCTGAATAAGCAACTTAAGGGCAGTAAAGAGATGAGGCGAAATAAGCGCTGTATCACTGAGATGAGACAGAGGATAGACAATGTGCCGGGGACTATCCCAGTTCACTAATACCAGCGGCACGTCATCATAAAGCATCTGTGCTTAACATACAAAGGACTGCACCATAATCAAAGAGTGAAACTGAAAATTAAAGTAACTTCGTCAGTGTATGCTTCTGTATATTAATGTTAACATTTTAAGTTCACAGGATGATCAAATGGACATGTTAGGCAAAATATACGATCTAAAGAGAAAAAAAGTGACGAGGTTATTTTCCACTTCTAAGGCGTGCAATTAAATTTTGGTGGTTAGAAGTCAGGGTGATAGACCATTTACTTCGAATTTCCACTAGAGGTCGCCTCTGAAATGTTAATAGTGCTGTTCCCGATAGGTATATTGGATAGAATACTAAGATTTATATTTTGTGCTTTTGAATATAACAATCAGTTAAAATCAAACCTTTTATTTATAGTCATAATTCCTGATCCCACTGAGTAAATAGCCATTAGGAACATTTTCGTTTAGTGAGCAGCAAGTGTAATGTGGACTTGCAGACTGGAGATTACGGTCAGCACGTTCTTCCCCGCTTTCTGGCTGACATTAAAAATAGTTTCCATGGTCTTGTAAAGGTATGTGAAAGGCATGGAATGACAATTTAAGAGTCCTTTCATAAAGACATAACGAAGTAACGATAGTTTTTATAATCACCCATCGGTATACAGAGACAAAGGAAAGAAACCAGGTTGGCAGTACTACGAAGAAGAGCTGGAAAAATATCGTTTTTGGCTGAGGGGAAAAGGTTGAAGCTAACCTGCCGCTACCAACTCACAGAATGGGCGTCAGAAGGCATCCACGATGGAACTCCACTGCCTGTCCACCATCAGAGCAACAAAAGTAAATGAAAAACCCAAAACATTTCTTACTGTGGGCAGGGACTACCAGAAATCTTAAAATGTAGAAAATAAGGTCCACAGTGCAAAATTCTACAAACGAATAATAATAATTAAAAAAATACTCCATGTAAGAAGTGATTACAGCATCCTTCTTACGAGGTCACTGGTGCTTTAACTACGTAGTCGCAGTTATTTAATTGTAAGTGGAGGGAGCGGAAAGGGAGGAACTGATGAAAGCAGCTGCATCGGGCTTTATGCGGAATCAGCAGCAACGAATGAAATGGACCAGAACTCGAACGTGGGAACTCCTGTTTACTAGGCAGTTGGGTTAAACACTGAGCCATCCAGACACAATGCTTATCGCTAATGTGTGGACTATCCCGACATGCTTCGTGGACGAGTTACACTCCCAGCCAGAGCCACAGTCGGACAAGCCCGAAAGAACAGACATCATGCATTCATACAACAATCACAATTACCTTTCAGACACACTTTTACAGCAACGTTTTTGTTTCTACATATTATCATGTGCTTACACCTGTGTCAGCTTTTGCTATTAATTATAGTCCAGTCTATATACACATACAGAATGTTTCAGATAACATGTATTCCTCTGCTGCTTTCAAAACATTAAGTGAAATGAGTACTTATATAGAGATGAAAACTTAAGAAAAGCTAGTCTTTCTCTCTGTGTAATAAACGAAGACGTGATTCCATTCAATAAGGTCAGGAGGACCGTCACACAGAGCGGCTTGCAGTATGTGGTACAACAACAAGACTGGCAGAGTCGTAAACAATCAAGAAATCAGACCTGTCTTCCAGCCTTTCTTTTCTTTTCTTTTGCTTGTGCCTTTTTCCAGCAATGATGCAGGGTCGGCATAGTTAATCGGATTTGTTAAGGTTATGTTAAGGGATGGCCAGATGGCCTTCCTGCCGCCATCCTGTACCCCCCCAGGACGGAATTAGTGTACCCCAAATGTCTGTGTCTAGTGTAGACCATGGAATAGTGTAACTGAGGCGGGACGTGGGGACCAGCTCTATATTCACCTAGTGGGATGTGGAAAACCGCCTAAAAACCACATCCAGGCTGGCCGGCACACCGGCCTCCGTCGTTAAGCTGCCAGGCGGATTCGATCTGGGGCCGGCGCGCCTACCCGAGTCCAGGAAGCAGCGCAGTAGCGCTCTTGGCTAACCTGGCGTATCAGACCTGTCTTCCAGCGACCTGGGAAAATTAATGTTAAAGACCTGTTAGAGGTAATCTGTACCTGACACTACAAGAGGTTTACAACATGCCTTGTGAGTTTGGCAGCAGTTACGTGATTGAGTATTAGGCCTATTACAGATCCTTCTGTTAAACTTCAACCTCCTCTTAGTTACGGAGATTTTGTAAAATTTGCGGTTGCCGTGCACATATACTTAATAAAAATGTTTCAAATGGCTCTAAGCACTATGGAACTTAACATCTGAGGTCATCAGTCCTCTAGACTTAGAACTACTTAAACCTAACTAACCTAAGGACATCACACACATCCATGCCCGAGGCAGGATTCGAACCTGCGACTGCAGCAGCGGCGCGGATCCGGACTGAAGCGCCTAGAACCACTCGGCCAGAGCAGCCGGCTCTACTCAATAAGGTCGGGATTATGTTTGAACATACACTATCTGATCAGAAGCATCCGGACACCTCTATGTAATGCGGAATTCCCCCACAAGATGTCAGGACAGGCGGGTCCGCCAGTATATAAGGAGGCGAGAGGTATTGTGTGGGTATTGTGTGGCCAGTACCGAAGCAGTAACAGTAGATTGGATCTGGCAGCAGACCTCATTGACTTCTAGCGCGGAAGAGTCATTGCATGTCAGCTAAATAACGGTTCTATCGGGGACATTTAGACCCCCCTACAGCTGCGTGGGTCGACTATTGGCGATGTGATTGTGAACTGTAAATAAGAAGGAACATCCACAGCTTAACCAAGACCAGGCGGACCCTATGCACTGATGGACAGAAGTACGAAGGACGGTTGAAAAAAATTACTTGAAATAAGGGAAAGGAATCACTCGTGAGTTTCAAAGTCCTACCAGAGGTCCGTCTAGCACAATATCTGTTTGTAGAGAGTTAAAAAGAATGGCCAACGAGCTCCTCATACGCCACTTCTGTAAGTTTTAAGCGTGGCAGACACACCCCGTATTAATGTCAACCAATAGGTGTCCAGAAGGTGCATGGACGCAGAGGGTGCCACCACAGAACGCTCCATCTCCGTCGAGTCATCATGACGTAAACTAGCCAAACAAATGCCATCTGCAAGGCATAAAAGCTCCTCTCGGCAGTTACGCTGCATTCAGATTTTTCCTCTGAGGACGATAATGGAGGCTGTCACTGACAGGTTGGGATTTTCTCCAAATCTGACGCGGTGAGTTAATCGAGACCTTTTAATCGTAAGATTGTCGCGGAAGACTGTGTAGTTATATTCGTAACATCTATCGTAATTTTCTCATGCGAAGGTACAAAGTGTGAGGGCGTCACGGTTTTATTGATGTTTGTCCTTCATATCTTCTAACAAACGTAGTGTATTATAAATTCCCAGCTTTCTGACACAGATTAGTATTGTTCTGTTGCTCTTGGGAAACAATTTTGAATTGTTTCATTAGATTCTTTATGCTTTGTATGCTGGTAATGTTAGATATTCTATGCGCGCAGTTATGGTTTATGTCATTCTATACCACATTTCGTTTTCATTTTCTTTCTCACTCTGTGCTGTTCCTGTTATTGTGTCTCGTATGTTTGTTTGTGAAGGATACTTTCCTCGTGTTTTTGGTAGTCGGCTGTTTACTTTTTCTTGTTTTATGATTTTGTTTTTCAGCTTTGTTACTAAGTTTTTATCCATTGTTTCTAGCTATTTGTACCATGGTATTTATTTGTTTTGTGTAGCTGTCTGTAACAAATATTTCTACGTTTAATTTGAGGGGCATGTATGTAATTGCTGCTCATACGTTTGAGTTCTGATTTGATGTCTGCCGTGTAATTGTATCTGTTGGTGTGGGTTTTCTGTGTATCGTGGGCGTCTGGAGTCATTATTGTAATCTCCAAGAAATTTAAGTGCACGTTTCGTACTTTTTCCATTGTAAAATTTAGATCAAGTTTATCCATTGGTGATGTTTTAGAACCCTTCCCGGTATGCTGAACGTACATACAGAAAACTGCAACCAGTCATTTTTTGAAATATTCATTCATTCCATTAACTAGTTTCCGAATCTTTCCAAGTTCATCTCCAGATAGTGCAAATAGAAGTTACATCTTTGTTTCCAAAAGGTGATGCTGGGTGCTGGCTTGCAACAGCATGGTCAGCTTTGTAATTTATTTGTATTCACCTGTGAGTGTTCATTGTGATTGCCAATGTGTACAATATAAAGGCATCTATTCATTTAAAACAGTTGTTGCTCGTAAGTAACACATACAATACAATAAAATACGTCACAGACGTACGCAGACTAGAAACGTTGCTCACATTCTGAGCGTCTCTGCTGGCCTTCAACAACTTACTGTGTAACGAATGCAAATCACATAATAATGACCTGCTAAGAAATCGAAACCAGTTGTTCATGATACCATTTCTGTTACCTGTGACTGCTTAGTAGCAATTAGTGAGTGTATGTTACAATGATGACTACGCAAGCGAGGAAATACGTCGAACAAGACGCTCATGAAGGAAAATAACTCGTACGAAAATAAATCGAAGGATCCCGAAAAGGCATAATCTGTTTCTTTATAATAGATACTTAGAAATGAAGACTGCGGGCTGGAAGACTCAGGGTCCAATGAAAGTCAGTCAATACGGGTGCTCCATCTCATAAAATCCGACAGATTTTTCGCCATTGCTCTCATTCAACGCTGTTCCTCTATTTCCCTAGACACATTTTATGGAAAAAACTGATGATACGATTTTCAGCCACGAGAGGAAATTGCTGCCGAAAGGGGAAGAGAGTGGGGTATTACTTTTCATCATTTGTTTTTAGCTCCCTCACTACAACAGATGATGTCAGAGGTTGTAAAATAACTTGGTCGACCCGTCACGATTTGTCTTAACCGCTGTGATATAACAGAATACCTGTGTCAGGTGGCTCTCAGGAAGAACGCAGAAACCAAAGTCGAATTGACTTCATAAGCCCCCCCCCCCCCACACACACACACTCATAGTGTGCGTTGTAGTTAAGTCCCTTGAAGTAATATTAAACGACTTTATGCAGCGAGTCCTCTCGTGAGATGAGATTACACCAACGAGAAAAATGCGTTACGATGTTCATAGGAGGATATGAAATGCAGCAGTTTCCGCTGACCTAATACCCTTCCACTTTGTCCTGTTCCTCTCTCTGTCTTTTTCTGTACCTTTCTGTCTCTTTTTCTCTACGCGCGCACACACACACACACACACACACACACACATACATACATGGAAGGCAGAGTAAGCTCCCCCTCCAATTCTCTACTTACTTTTGCTGTATATCCCACCATTCCTCTCTGCCCCTCTCTTTGCCACACACACATACACACACACACACACACACACACACACACACACACACACACACACACACATTTTAGACTGGGCAGAGGGTTGGTCCCACCATACCTTCCGACTTTTTGAGTTAATGAAACAATTCCACTCTCCGACGTTATATCCGGTGACATTTCCTGCTAGGCGGAAGCGCGCTAGAAAATTTGTCGACTTAATGCGGAGACAAATGAACTGTCAACGACACTGCCGTTGCGGAAACTGGAGAAGCGGAAGGGAAAAAAAGGGGAGCTGAGGGAACAGCGTGCAGGCAAAAAACGTCGCCCGCCAGCGCAGCGTCCCCGCTACTGTGCGCCACCGGCGCTGCTGCAGCTGCTGTCTCACGGTATTCAGTGGTCGGGGCTGGACATCGACCTCTGTCAATGTCGTGACCACCTGCGGCGTCATGTTGTCCGACTGATAGCTTTCAATCTAGCCAAACCAGTTCCTTTCTGACATAAAAGAAAAAAAAATGCTATTCGCCGATCATAGGCGCAATGAGTACCTGTCGATACACGTTCCATATCCTACCCATTTACTAAAAATACGGCAACGCCCCACAGACACCTGTGAATGTGCATGTGGTGAGCGTACTGTGAGACCTTCAGTACACACACCATCAGATTATTTGACTTGTCGCTCTAACGAAGTAGGCGAGTGTCAGCAATAAGTCTCGCGGTCTTCTCATGGCGTATTTATCTTCTGTCGTTAGGTCAGACGATAGAAATGCCACTTGAACGCTTAGAGTAACAGATTGACGGTGACCAACTTTAAAGAGAACTTGATTCATTTTCACATTAGTAAAATAATAACATGCATAAAAATTACTTAACTTGGTTCTGGATGCTATTTACAATTGACAATCTGAAGTTCCTTTGGTATTGGTACGTTAATTTTATTCTCACATATATCTCTGATACCTGACAAAAGTGTCTATACATTTATCTTCATGGCTATGTACAGGAATATGGTACTCTTATTAGGCGCAAACTGAAACTTGACTATAGACTGGTACAGACAAATGTAGAACTGGTATAGACTAATGCAGACTGGTATAGACTGGTGCAGACAAATGCATAATGACTAATCGGAAGTCCGTACACTCGTTATAATACCTCACGCGTTCATGTATCACTGCGCGAGTGTGATCCGTGAGAAGAAAAGGTTCTATGTTAGCAGCAATCTCATTGGCTGCATTACATATTAATACGCGGATCGGTGGAAGGAGAATTTGGTCCATCTCTATGGCAGCGCCATCTCGTAGTGCGTAGACGGACGAGAGCTGCACCTGCGCTGTTGTGCTTAGGGGGCCGCGCTCTAGTGGGAAAGTTGTGTACTCGCTGACTACGCGGAACTATGTACACAACTGTGCAGCTATCAGCATCCCGGAACAAATAGTCAGAGAGTGTGTCAACATAAAAGACGTTACTGAACAGTATATGAAAGTCTTCTGTAAACACACCATGAAGTGGAGGTGGCATGATTCAGGTTTACTTTTTTTTAAAATGATTCAAAAGTATTTGAGCACTATGGGACTTAACAGCTGAGGTCATCAGTCCCATAGAACTTAGAACTGCTTAAACCTAACTAACCTAAGGTCATCACACACATCCATGCCCGAGGCAGGATTCGAACTTGCGACCGTAGCGGTCGCGCGGATCCAGACTGAAGCGCCTAGAACCGCACGGCTAATACTTTTTTTTTAAATTTGTGTAAAGAATTCAAAAAGGTGGGAATTTAAGGAGATGGGACCTGGATAAACTGACTAAACCAGAGGTTGTACAGAGTTTCAGGGAGAGAATAAGGGAACAATTGACAGGAATAGTGGAAAGAATTACAGTAGAAGAAGAATGGGTAGCTCTGAGGGATGAAGTAGTGAAGGCAGCAGAGGATCAAGTAGGTAAAAAGACGAGGGCTAGTAGAAATCCTTGGGTACCAGAAGAAACATTGAATTTAATTGATGAAAGGAGAAAATATAAAAATGCAGTAAATGAAGCAGGCAAAAAGGAATACAAACGTCTCAAAAATGAGATCGACAGGAAGTGCAAAATGGCTAAGCCCGGATGGCTAGAGGACAAATTTAAGGATGTAGAGGCCTATCTTACTAGGGGTAGGATAGATACTGCCTACAGGAAAATTAAAGAGACCTTCTGGCCAGGTCGCAGCGATAAGGCGTCGTCTTAGAGATAAAAAATTTTCGTAGTAGGAATCTCGGCAGAGCTAGGCTTTTCCTCGTGCTAAAGAAAACCCCAAACTTACGCTAAACACTGTATTGAATACCTTTTGATACAAGTTTACATTTTCTTCTCCACACAAAAGACTGGGAGCCTCCATAAAGCATCGTACCGTGGAGGCGTCCGAAACAAGAGCAGTGATTCATAAAAAAAAGCTGTTGCATTATTCTCGAGTCAGAAACATACAGATTTACAGTAGCCACACACATCAATAGATATGTACACACACACACACACACACACACACACACACACACATATATATATATATATATATATATATATATATATATGTGTGTGTGTGTGTACTGGGAGGAGTATATATATATATATATATATATATATATATATATATATATATATATGAATATAATAGAGGGAAACATTCCACGTGGGAAAAATATATCTAAAAAGAAAGATGATGAAACTTACCAAACAAAAGCGCTGGCAGGTCGATAGACACACAAACAAACACAAACATACACACAAAATTCTAGCTTTCGCAACCAATGGTTGCCTCGTCAGGAAAGAGGGAAGGAGAAGGAAAGACAAAAGGATATGGGTTTTAAGGGAGAGGGTAAGGAGTCATTCCAATCCCGGGAGCGGAAAGACTTACCTTAGGGGGAAAAAAGGACAGGTATACACTAGCACACACACACATATCCATCCACACATACACAGACACAAGCAGACATTTGTGCACCGCCGCCGTCAGTGTCAGCCAGTTTGCCGTGGCATACGGAGCTCCATCGCAGTCTTTAACACTGGTAGCATGCCGCGACAGCGTGGACGTGAACCGTATGTGCAGCTGACGGACTTTGAGCGAGGGCGTATAGTGGGCATGCGGGAGGCCGGGTGGACGTACCGCCGAATTGCTCAACACGTGGGGCGTGAGGTCTCCACAGTACATCGATGTTGTCGCCAGTGGTCGGCGGAAGGTGCACGTGCCCGTCGACCTGGGACCGGACCGCAGCGACGCACGGATGCACGCCAAGACCGTAGGATCCTACGCAGTGCCGTAAGGGACCGCACCGCCACTTCCCAGCAAATTAGGGACACTGTTGCTCCTGGGGTATCGGCGAGGACCATTCGCAACTGTCTCCATGAAGCTGGGCTACGGTCCCGCACACCGTTAGGCCGTCTTCCGCTCACGCCCCAACATCGTGCAGCCCGCCTCCAGTGGTGTCGCGACAGGCGTGAATGGAGGGACGAATGGAGACGTGTCGTCTTCAGCGATGAGAGTCGCTTCTGCCTTGGTGCCAATGATGGTCGTATGCGTGTTTGGCGCCGTGCAGGTGAGCGCCACAATCAGGACTGCATACGACCAAGGCACACAGGGCCAACACCCGGCATCATGGTGTGGAGAGCGATCTCCTACACTGGCCGTACACCACTGGTGATCGTCGAGGGGACACTGAATAGTGCACGGTACATCCAAACCGTCATCGAACCCATCGTTCTACCATTCCTAGACCGGCAAGGGAACTTGCTGTTCCAACAGGACAATGCACGTCCGCATGTATCCCGTGCCACCCAACGTGCTCTAGAAGGTGTAAGTCAACTACCCTGGCCAGCAAGATCTCCGGATCTGTCCCCCATTGAGCATGTTTGGGACTGGATGAAGCGTCGTCTCACGCGGTCTGCACGTCCAGCACGAACGCTGGTCCAACTGAGGCGCCAGGTGGAAATGGCATGGCAAGCCGTTCCACAGGACTACATCCAGCATCTCTACGATCGTCTCCATGGGAGAATAGCAGCCTGCATTGCTGCGGAAGGTGGATATACACTGTACTAGTGCCGACATTGTGCATGCTCTGTTGCCTGTGTCTATGTGCCTGTGGTTCTGTCAGTGTGATCATGTGATGTATCTGACCCCAGGAATGTGTCAATACAGTTTCCCCTTCCTGGGACAATGAATTCACGGTGTTCTTATTTCAATTTCCAGGAGTATATATATATATATATATATATATATATGTATATATATATATATATATATATATGGTGAGTCACCTAACATTACCGCTGGATATATATCGTAAACCACATCATATACTGACGAATCGATTCCACAGACCGAACGTGTGGAGAGGGGCTAATGTAATTGGTTAATACGAACCATAAAAAAATGCACGGAAGTATGTTTTTTAACACCAACCTACGTTTTTTAAAATGGAACCCCGTTAGTTTTGTTAGCACATTTGAACACATAAACAAATACGTAATCAGTGCCGTTTGTTGCATTGAAGACGTTAATTACATCCGGAGATATAGTAACCTAAAGTTGACGCTTGAGTACCACTCCTCCGCTGTTCGATCGTGTGTATCGGAGAGCACCGAATTACGTAGGGATCCAAAGGGAACGGTGATGGACCTTAGGTACAGAAGAGACTGGAACAGCACATTACGTCCACATGCTAACACCTTTTTATTGGTCTTTTTCACTGACGCACATGTACATTACCATGAGGGGTGAGGTACACGTACACACGTGGTTTCCGTTTTAAATTACGGAGTGGAATAGAGTGTGTCCCGACATGTCAGGCCAACAGATGTTCAATGTGGTGGTCATCATTTGCTGCACACAATTGCAATCTCTGGCGTAATGAATGTCATACACGCCGCAGTACATCTGGTGTAATGATGCCGCAGGCTGCCACAATACGTTGTTTCATATCCTCTGTGGTTGTAGGCACATCACGGTACACCTTCTCCTTTAACGTACCCCACAGAAAGAAGCCCAGAGGTGTAAGATCAGGAGAACGGGCTGGCCAATTTATGCGTCCTCCACGTCCTATGAAACGCCCGTCGAACATCCTGTCAAGGGTCAGCCTAGTGTTAATTGCGGAATGTGCAGGTGCACCATCATGCTGATACCACATACGTCGACGCGTGTCCAGTGGGACATTTTCGAGCAACGTTGGCAGATCATTCTGTAGAAGCACGATGTATGTTGCAGCTGTTTGGGCCCCTGCAATGAAGTGAGGACCAATGAGGTGGTCGCTAATGATTCCGCACCATACATTTACACTCCACGGTCGCTGTCGCTCTACCTGTCTGAGCCAGCGAGGATTGTCCACGGACCAGTAATGCATGTTCCGTAGATTCACTGCCCTCTGGTTTGTGAAACGTGCTTCATCGGTAAACAGGTAGAACTGCAACGCATTATCTGTTAATGCCCATTGACAGAATTGCACTAGATGATTAAAGTCATCACAATGTAATTGCTGATGTAGCGACACATGAAACGGGTGGAAGCGGTGACGATGCAGTATGCGCTTGACACTACTTTGACTCAGTCCACCGGCTCTCGCAATATCCCGTGTACTCATGTGTGGGTTCATGGTAACAGCAGCTAACACACCAACTGCACCCGCTTCTCCTGTGACGGGCCTGTTACGGACCCGTTTGCGTGCTACGACCATACCTGTTGCATACAGTTTGCGGTAGATGTTTTGCAATGTGCGGCACGTTGGATGCTCTCCGTCGGGGTACCGTTCTGCATACACCCTGCAGGCTTCAGCTGCATTTCGTCGACACTCGCCCATAGAACACAGACGTCTGGTAACACGGTGTTCTACAGTTGGTCTGCGTGCGGAGACGAATGCAGAATAACAATAGCAGCAAGCGCTACATGCGGACACTGCGACAGCTAGACCAAACCACAACAGTGCACTACATCCACAATCGTAAACACGGTCGTCATCGTAAACATGTACCTGCAGATGCTGCTCGCCGACCGTGGCCCGTGTTTGTTACACCACGCAACTGAACGTCGGAGGTTTCAAGCGTCAACTTTAGGTTACAATATCTCCGGATGTAATTAACATTTTACAATGCAACAAACGGCAGCAATTACGTATTTGTTTATATGTTCAGATGTGCTAACAAAACTAACGTGGTTCCATTTTTAAAAAAAACGTAGGTTTGTGTTAAAAAACATACTTCCGTGCATTTTTGTATGGTTTGTATTAAACAATTACACTAGCCCCTCTCCTCACGTTCGGTGTGTGGGATCGGTTCGTGAGTATTTGATGTGGTTTACGAAATATATCCAGCGGTAATGTTAGGTTACTCACCCTGTATATATATATATATATATATATATATATATATATATATATATATATATATATATTACATGTGCCCAGTACTTTGCAACCTCCAAGGCGCTTGGAGTTGCTTGCAGATCAATCTTCGTGCAGGATGTAGGGCACAAAAGGCACTGGAGCTTAGTCCTTGAAAGGAGCCTCCACGAAGATTGCAATGATTTGCGACCAAGACTTAAAAATCGGGCGTACCTTAGGCGTCAGATTTCTCTGGCGGTTGATCTTTTCGCAACAGAAACATCTTCGATGAATATAGAAAAATGCTGTTGACAAATAAACATTAAAAAATTGAAATTACTAAGATAAAATTGATTCTATATTTTGTGTAATCTTGTTAAACTTATCTTCCCATGAATAACTACAAACAGAGAGACAAACAATTTAAAAAATACAGTCTTTCGTGTATCCCAAGTTAGGTACGCTACAACCGTTCTTTAGCGCTATAACGAATGAGGGTTCACCGGCAGATTAAAAATGTATGCCAGACGGTGACTAGAGACTCGGACCTTTGCGTTTCGCGCGAAAATAACAGATGCTATACTGCCATCCTCCACTTACACCGAGTCCATGGCTCACCAAAATTGCCTTCATTGGAGCCGGCTTTATCTGTCGTCCTGCACTTTTCATTGCTGTTCCATATATGTTGCAGAAAAGTACATCCGTCATCATCATCGATGCCCTTCCGCCGGTGCTGACGGCAGTCCTTGTTGACGTGATTTCAGGTTGTTGCAATTAAAGGAATTTGCTCTTAAAATTAAACAAAATAACGTATCCATATCTTAGTAAGCTCAATTCTTGAAACTGCGCAGCCCTCCTACTGCTATTTGAGCAGCTCGCCTCTGTCCAAAGCAGGCTGTAGCGAAACGAATTATGACGCAGGACCATAAAGTCGCTAATTCTCTTCTGTATTTGGGGAAAAGTGATCTGAAAGGTGAGGGGGGGCGTAAGAAAGAACATGTAGATGGGAAAAGTGTGATGGTGGAGTAAGGTATGCACATTATGATGCGGATGAAGTAACGAAGCCGGCCGAAGTGGCCGCGCGGTTCTGGCGCTGCAGTCTGGAACCGCGAGACCGCTGCGGTCGCAGGTTCGAATCCTGCCTCGGGCATGGATGTGTGTGATGTCCTTAGGTTGGTTAGGTTTAACTAGTTCTAAGTTCTAGGGGACTAATGACCTCAGCAGTTGAGTCCCATAGTGCTCAGAGCCACTTGAACCATTTGAAGTAACGAAAAGTAGGTTTGTATCTCGTTCGCCGACGCCTCACTAGATGGAAGTGACGATTTTCAAGGTGCACCCTGAAGTTTTAGAGATCACGATTTGCATTCTGTAGGGCAAAGTACGCGATGACGCCAGTCTGCCACATGTAGCTGTAACGTTTGGTAGGTGGAAAAAATTCGCAGTCCTATTGGATACATGTGCTTTCGTGGTTGTGTGAGGCGCCGTCCTATTGATGAAAGCCAGTTCCTTTTCCGGACGATTTTAAGTAACGTTTTGGTCCCGACACAAGAATTGATGTTTAGTTGTACATGGAATTGAGCAATGATTGCAGCACGGACTCTGTTCAAGGTTGGCTCGGTTTATATTCTCAAGTGTAGGCACGGTGTTGGTAACGGTTTCATAACACATTGCCTCTACGAAGGTTGTGTCATTGGCTGGGAAATGTTATTCAATACTGTGGAAAAATTGAGCTTTAGAAATCTGCTGACTAGGTGGTGCAGCTTAGGAGGGCTAAGCAAACTATTGTTTCTGAATGACGTGGAGTTGCGAAACAATCCCTTGCGCAGTTCTTTCGGGGCTTGGTAGTGAGCGGCTAAGTATTTTGGTGCAACATTCCTGATGGAAAGATACATAGATGTACTCGTATTTAGGTATAGCGTCGTTAGTATTACTGATGATTCTGCGCTCCTTTGCTAGAAGAAATCCACTGCAGTGGATTCCTGGAATTTTAAGTCCAAGTCCCCCTAACTTGCTGGGTGTAGCGGTGTCTCTAAAAGTTAATTTGAATATATTGTATTGCCAGACGCACCAAGATGGAAATCTGGAAATTTGTGGTAAGTTCCTATGGGACCAAAGTGCTGAGATCATCGGTCCCTAGGCTTACACACTGTGTAATGTAACTTGAACTAACTTACGCGAAGGAAAACACACCAATGCCCGGGGGAGGACTCGAACCTCCGACAGGGAGAGCTACGCGAACCGTGGCAATGCGCCCAGACCGCGCGGCTACCCCGCGCGGCGTAACAAGATGTTGAGGCCAAGACTTGATGTGCGATTGCGTGAGGAATGGGCAGTACTACTGCTATATACTGCAGGCGTGTGAGAATGTACTGAGTGCCGAAGATAACTTTTGGAGGCTAACGACGTACCTCTTGTTTTTCCTACGTAACATGCTTTTATGCCAGTGGTTATAATTAAACTGCAGCTGCTCGTGGAGTCCAGTGTGAGCTGTAATTATCGCATGGTAGCGAAACTTCGTAGATATGTTAATGTCTCAGAGCGGAACAGATGTGCGTTGGAAAAAATTAGTACCAATTTTGGCAGCCAGGTGCAAAACTAGGGCTGTACAGCATCTCGTCACTGTCTCTGGTGCTGATATTGATTAAACTGTACCAGCGGCAGTTAATGACAAAATAAATATTATGCTTTGTCTCTTGTTTGACCTTTTCTGTCTACATTCCGTTCCTAATCCATTACGTGTGGAAATATTCCTATATGTCTTTCGTCCATTTACAGCACCAGATTTGCAAAATTAAAACTATTTTTTTCAGTGTAGATCAATTCCTCATTAATGCATTAGAATACCTACCAAGTTTCACTGCCATGTGTCTATTATAGCCCACACTAGACCCCTGTCAGTAGCTGTCTTTTAATTGAAACCCTCCAGTATTTTGCACCTTAGCTATCCAACCACGACTCGTGGATTTTGGTTGGCGTTCATAATGTGTGTTTGCCTTATGGCGGATACTTTCCGCCACGATACAGTGATTTGGAGTCCTTGCACTGGCAGGCCCGACCGCATGTTATGCATTTCCAATGACGATAATTTTATACACCTGAAGATGGGAGTTTGAGATCATTATCCAGATGTGGTTTGAAAAAATCGTTTGTACAACTGAAGCGGACTCTTTAAATTAATTAAACACGCCTTTCAGTTGTGGACGACCTACATACCAAATCTCGTGCTTACCAGGAGATCATTTGACAATGGATGCAGAAACCATGTAAGAGCATAGAAGTACGGAACGGAATATTCAACCCTTGCCGAACATTTACACGAACACCAACATAAAATTAGCACCACAGACACAAGCCTGGTAACCATAAGCGAGCCGTGGTGTGGTAGACTTTGCCATAGTGTCTGCAGTTACCTTTTTCCGATGTCTTGCGCTAGTTTCGGGGGTTCTGATCACTGGTGCGGCTAGTAAAAACAATGAGCCCGGTGGCGATAGGGGCGCCAGTGAGGCCAGCGCGTTGGAGGGATACAATTGAGGGCAGGGGCGTGGAGCGCGGGTGGCTCAACTTGAGAGTGAACGCTCTTCTCAACTGGGAGCAGAGGTGGAGGCAGTGAGTGATTAACTTTATGCCACAGAGCAGCTTGTTGTGTCCTGTGTGGACTCAGGGTTCTACGTGCCTATCTTGGGCTGTGCCAGGAGGAACGGTTTACACAGCTAAATGGATTCGCAATTGCGAATATGGAAAACCATCAGCTGTAGAATGGAACGACGCCAATGAAAATTTGTGGCGGGCCGGGACTCGAAGTCGGATCTCCAGCTTATCACGAGCTGTCGTCTTACCAATAGGGATTTCCGTGCAAGACTGAGGACAAGACCCAAACTCCCACACGTCGTCAACCACTCGTCTACTTTCATTGTAGTTGAGCCGTACACGGCTCGTGTTCAGTCCATTTATTGTTTATCATCTTCTATTACTGTACTGCCGCCTCGTTTTCTTATTCCATTTACTGGCGTCGCTAACTTCCTGCCCTACTTGCCCCTGGGCGGCAGCAGCAGCGCGTATCGATAAGTGCACTGTCGTACCATCTCTGGAGCGATCGATAGTATTTCCGGGTCGTCATGTGTCTGGCAGTCAGTTGGAGACGGACCAGCAGTGCAGTCGGGACGCAGCAGCAGTGAAGTCGGGGACGGAGCGCCGCCGAGGCACCGACAGGCAGTGCTCGTCGTCCGCCGGCGACAGACATCAACTGTCCGGCGGAGGGAGATTGGAGCGGGACGACCATTGGTTGGTCGTCTCATCGGCCGACGTGTATTTGATCCTTTCACCGTTTCCGTGCCTGGGCAGTTGGTCGGTTGGCGTGGAGCAGCGAGGAAGTCTCTGTGGCGCAGTCTGGCCGGGGCCTGGCGGTGTTCACACGTGGTCGGAGTGTGAGGGGCTGTTCCCATTGCTACGAGGTCTGTGGCTCATCGATCCCGGACACGAAAGATAAGTTATGCTGTCGCTTGGTCCGTTGACTGTCTGTCGGTTCGCTTGTCATCGGATCGTGAATGGTTGGCCCGACTGCCTGTCTCACCTAAGCGAGTATCAGTGTTTGAATTCCAGGCCGACCCTCGAATATCTGAGCGCCCTCAGGTGTACTGATTTTTCTTTATTTGTTTTTGTTGTTTGTACTTGTATGGCTTCTAGCCGATTTTTTTAAAAATTAAGGTTGTTTTGCCCTTAAGGTGTAAGATTCCTTAGGCCTTCAGCATAATTCAAAGAACTGTTTCATGTAAGGCGTTTCGTACTTAAAAAATTAATGTTATGTAGTTTTAAGTGATAGGCCTTTAGCCGATTTGAATTTAACTTGTTTTCTCTTGAACTGTATGATTCTTTGGGCCTTCAGCCTAACCAAAGAAGTGTTGTAAGATAAGGCGTTGCCTTTTAAATTTCTGTTTTGGATGAGTTTCGCCTAATTAAGAACTGTTTTACTTAAGGCCTTCGTTTTTTTTTTTATTTTAATGTTGTTTGGCCTTAAGTGATGGGCTTTCAGCCGATTTTGAATTCAAATTGTTTGCTCTGAAAATCTCAGATTCTTTGGGCCTTCAGCCTAAATAAATAACTGTTGTATGATAAGGCTTGCCTTTTAAATTTCTGATTATGCTTGCGTTTTTAGTTATTGGACTTCAGCCGTTTTTAAATGAAAGTGGCTTTCAGCCGGTAACTAAGTCACGAAGATTAAAGCTGTGTGTTTAAAAAAAATTTTTTGGGCTCTTGTAATGTTGATCAAATAGTAAAGTTGTATGTTCGAGTGTAACAGACAGCCCCTTACTCTAGCCCCTTTCCACAATGTAAACAACCTGTCCTGTCCTGCGATTTAAGAGGGCCGTCTCAGTAGTTATTCCAACGTACTGCTGGCGTGCCATATTCGAAATTGCGAATTCATTTAATGTATTACATAACGACTGCAGTATCTGTTTCTTTGCACATGCATGCATGTACAACGGAACTTTGCATCGTATTCGGAATAACACAGGCAGCACAATATCGTATTCATCCGCAGACACTGGGCAAACGACTTCCAAGTAAAAGGTCTCGCCTGTACGGGAATATACGCAATGGATGTACAAGTACAGGTTGTTGGTTGGTTGATTTGGGGGATGAAACCAAACAGCGATGTCATCGGTCCAGTCTGATTAGAGAAGGATAGGGAAGGAAGCAGGCCGTGCCCTTTCAAAGGAACCATCCCAGCATTTGCCTGAGTGCAGGTTGTCGACAAATAGTTGACGTCACATGAAAGCTTGTGTCTGGCCGTGCGTCATGTACGGATTGCCAAACGGTGAGACAACTGTTCGCGATAATGGGGAAATCCGGGTTCGACTGCCAGTCTGTTACAAATTTTTGTCGTCGTCATTCCATTCTACATGCTTACATGTCCAAAGGAACTTTGCAAACACAGGGAGTGTAATATCGAAGTACACAATGTCTCCGTACCTACACTTGGCGTGTGTTACCTGGGCTTACTTCGAAGAGCGGATCGCCATTCTGAACAATTGCTGTTTGTTCCCTATTGAAGGCACTGCTGAAGGTGAAGCTCGCCGAATAAGTTATTACCTACACTTCAGAAAAATTACTAGTGCGTCGAGACATAGAACCCATAAAACATTCTGTTCCTTTATGATAAGAGGCTTGGCATAAACAAAGTGCCGGGATATTGGTACTTAATTACTAAGACATAATGAGAGGATGCATTACATGTGGTTTATATGTTAAGTAAAAGTTTCCCACTGATGGCAAGAGTCTGTCTTCGTGAGAGGAGGATACCGACTAAAAATTTTTGCTTTTGCCTTCGTACAGAGCAGGCTCATTTAGTTGCTTAACAAAATAGTTTCATATGTTTTGTAATGGTACATTTATGAGAAATTGACATGTTAACTACTTTTGTTTTTCTTAATGAAAACTTAGCAGTATGCAACTGTGTTCACTAAAAGAAAGATACTTCTTTTCCTTTCTAATAAAGTCTTAGCGCAGGGCAGACTTCTTTAATTTTAAAAGTAAAAGTGTTCGAAGAAAATTCTTGTTCATTCTAAAGTTTAGAAGTTTAGTAATGCTGTTGGTGGTGAGAGGGGATGCCATCGATGGTGATAGTGGTGCGGGCGTAAGGGGTGGGGTGGGGGGTAGGGTCTTGCTGCTATATGACTGCATTAGGCGTAATGGTCTCAGAAATGTCGGGAACCACTGATGTAGAAGTATCGGATGAATATTCCTGAAATAACCTGTACACTATTGGCAAGACACACACGCCTGGATGCGCTCCCCATGCTAACCCCATGCTAAAACTACTACAGTTTTTATGTCCCGTCAGCGAACCGAAATCGCTGAGCTTCAGAACATCGGAGGCGATGGAGTCAATGAGAGATTGTACGTTAGGGATAGGCAAAACCGGCCAGTTTAAACCGATATCGGTATTTGAGTTCTGAATAACTGATATTTTTCTGCGTTTGTTTGCTATTTTTTACTAACAGCCCGAAAAAAACTTGTACATCAATTTGCTGCAATAGAAATGATGTAATGTTTTGGTTTTAAACATATACATAATTTTTTGAAGCGAGTGATAAACGATTGCATTGTTTCGCGGTGGTAGGCCTATATACTGACAAAATAGTCTCGGGCTCCAGCCGCTACAGTGTTTTAAGATCCACGAGCTTTCGGCCGAGTTCTCCTCGGCCGAGAGGTCGTGGATATCAAACCACTGCACGCGGCTGGAGCCCGAGACAATTTTATCAAAAACGAGTGACGTTTACTCATAAAATTTCCATTGATTTGAAATATTGGCCTATTATACAAAACTGGAAAAGTGATTATTGCAGTTTCAATAACAAGGCCAACGGAAATGAACAACGAACATATTGTGACGTCCTCTTAGAAAAATTATAAATGACAGTGCTGCTAAACTATGTTATTTGGTACAAAGACAGCTGAGTAAAACTGAACGTACTCAGATATTTCTCTCTTTACTTATTCTGATCATCACTAAACTGACACACAATATTTTTTTTTTAGCGTAGCGCAGTCTGACTTTCAATAATCCCTACAAAAGAATGACCCCGACTAACAATAACCTATACCTTTCATGAATCACTTACCTCATAAAAATCTTCATTACTCGAACTAATGCAATACAGCGAGCGCCAATACTGCCAGCTAAATGAAAGATTCGAACTACTGAAGGCGCTAACTACTGACAGGCATAGTTAGCAAATGAAAGATTTTGATAGAGAACAAACAATTTATTTACCTTAATAGTGTTCAAAAGTCATAATATGTATAGCAGTTCATCACATCCAGTCTTACAAATTTCCTTTTTCTGAGGGGCACACGTCCAGATCGTCCGCTCTCAAAACTCTGCCATCTGTCTCCCCACATCCACCACTGCCGGTGGCTCACCTCCAACTGCAAAACGCTACATGCTGTTCACATGCAACTGCCCAACACTACAATGGTTGAATATGCCAACGATGCCAACCAGCCACAGACTACACACAGTACAGTCAGTGATTTTCATACAGAGCCTTACGTGGCGTTACCAGCATAAAAATCTAAACAGCCTACTTACATAGCCCCCATGCTTCCCACAAAAATTTTACAGATTGTTTTGGGCAGTGCCCAATACATATTTGTTTAAAAAAAATTTTATATTCACGCTAACAAATATATCAAATGCACACTATTATTGATAGACTGTTGATCAAAAGCAAATATTATCCACTCTCCACAAAGACAGTCCTGATCATTCATCACAGTAGTAATTACATTGCACAAAGTCTGATCAGTAAAAGAAAATGCAGACGGAAGTAGTGGATTTCCAAGTAGTCTTGATGAAGTAGTGTTGTCCTTCCATCTCTTAACATGCAGACAGGTAATGGGATACAACAGAGCAAACTTACAGCAGAGTCAGTCGAAGTTTTGAAGAATATTGGTAGGCAGGTCATCACAGAGCAGATCCACTGTTGTCCTGGTAGAGATTATGGTATTGGTGGGCCACCAAAGGTGCAGACCCACTGCAGTCCTTGTAGAGATAAAGGTATTGGTGGGCTATCAATGGTGCAGACCCACTATAGTCCTTGTAGAGACAGCTAGCAGCTATCTGTTGCGACTGTGCTGGTGCACAATCACCATCGAAGAGTCTTGTGACTTGTGAACTCACGAAAAAAAGTTTTTGAAATGTTCTTAGAACCAGCAATGCTGCTCACCAGTCCGTTGCTGAATTATCAACACACGCTGAGCAATAACATTCCTGTTTTTTCTCACATTTTGTGCATATACTATAACCGACAGAAACGTGTGCAGTGAAATGAAACTTAAAGTGAACTGGTGTCTATACAAATGCAAATTTACGACATGAGAATACAATTACAAAGGTACAAAACACATCATTATAGAGCATAATAATACAGGTCACATTTGTAATAATATAGGCTTTACAAAAGAATAGAACTAAATGTATACATCAGTTTTACAGGAATTATGACATAAGTAAATACAAAAAAAATTAGAATATCTTTCGAAACATTAACTTTACATATGAGCTTTAAAACAGAACAGAATAGATAATGACTACACATCTTTACAAAGTAAATAACATATTATTAATGCAAATATTATTTGAGGATAGCTGTATTCCTCATCATTGTGAATGTAGTTTGGTATTAGAAAAATTCTACAGCATAAATCTTATCAGATAAGCACTTAAAGACAGGAAGACACAAATACACAAGGGTACACAAACACATAGCGGAATACCACAAAAGGAAAGGACAGGGTTTGTTTTCAGTATGACGTTTGGTACTGCAGTATTTATGGTATTTGATTTGCAAACATAACTTTCTTAACTTCTTGGAGATCTCCCTTAGTTCATCATTATCCCCAAAAAGTCCTATCTATACCCCTGTTGTCCCTAAACCTTACTTTTTTGTTCATATCCTCCTTTAAACTAATTTTTCTTTATTCCAAACTACTTATTTTCCCAAACTTTTTTCGTATAACTTCTCAATGCATTTCTTCCAATTCATCGCAACTCATTGTCTTATTAAGCCTACCCCACCTTAAACTAACTTAAATCTACTGATCTCAGATGCATAAACTAAGGGATAGGCAATGTACCAGCACAGAACAACTAACACAAACAACAATGACAAAAAAATGCAAATTGGCCAAGCAAGCAGCAGTATAGCTAAATTAGCAAAGCAAATGCAACATTACAAGTAATATGAGCCATTGTGCAGCAACAAGAAAAATAAATTAGTAGTAAAACTCGCTTAATACAATAAAAAATTCAGTAGAACTATGCCTGGCAAACAGCAGCAGCAAGTGCAATAACTTATACCCAAACATGACAAAGCTCAAGCAGAAAAATATTACAGTCAAGATAGGAAATGTTTAATACCTATGTCAGATCTGAACACTAGAGTGATGCATCACAATAACTTACCCAACCAAAAAAGTTACCAAATCGTTGAAAAATTATGTACGCAATTCCTGTAACGGGAAATGTCTATTTGTGCTCCTTTTTTTAAGAAAGTAGATCGTAAAATTATTATTTAATGGATCTGTAGGCATAAAATAGTGATATTACTACATCTATTAAATTTTACTTTAACCAATGCTGCAGTGCAACAAGAAATAGATATTGAACAAAATAGGCAAATATATACATAAAGCAAGGCATTAAATATCATTCACTAGCCACATGGCATTTCATAAGGCAGTAAAATATCTTTCAACTACAAAGATATTAGTCATAATAGGGTGTATAGACATATAATATTTTTCATCATTGTATAGGCATTTCAGTAAATATCAGAAAGTACAAGTTCCAAAGTGTGATCATATGTTTTCATGTTTCAGTGTGTCGTATTTGCAAAGCTTTCTGCAAAGAAATGTCAATATCGAGGTTAATGGCCTTGTTTTTCTCCACCTGTCCCTCTGAAAGATACACACTAATGAATTTTTTTTCCCGGCAACTGTCGCGCAGCTGGGCACCCACAGCACATTATGTCAAGGTCACTTACCTCCCTTACTGACATATTAACAACAGCAGTTTCGCTACAGTGACAGTTTTATACAAGTAACATTTCACACGTCAAGAAATTACAATAGTAATGTTTAGAAACGAAATCTCATGAATAGCAGTGTTTAGATACTCACATTCACACATGTACACACATTTTATAACTCGTAAAGTACGATTCTTGGTTTCCAACATCCTTTTTCACAAATCAGAGTCACTAACCACTACCCATTATTCCTTACCTTATTACATATATGCATATTCGTCGACACTTCTTCAACCTTTCATCATAATAAATATGTAGCATAATCAAAATCCTCATATAGCATGAGCTTATTGCTCATAAACATATGTCAACAGCATAATAAATATTGTCATCATAATAACATCATCAATGCAGCTTCTATCAATAATTTCAAAACACAAAAAAAAATTCTCTGCTCATTTAAATAAGGTCATCTGCCTCAAACATACTTCATAAATCATGATCCCAAACCAAATACATCATTCAAAGCTCTCATAGTATCACAATGGTTCTGAAAAGAGTTCACATAGTCATTACCACGGAAATTCGATCTTTCTGTGCAATTATTATTACTCTGCCAACAGTTGTCATATGGGTGGTGTCTGTTTTGGTCACGACCGTCCGGAGGCGCTACAGTCTGGAACCGCGCGACCGCTACAGTCGCAGGTTCGAATCCTGCCTCAGGCATGGATGTGTGTGATGTCCTCAGGTTAGTTAGGTTTAAGTAGTTCTAAGTTCTAGGGGACTGATGACCTCAGAAGTCAAGTCCCTTAGTGCTCAGGGCCATTTGAACCATTTTTTGTTTTGGTCACGATTTGCGTTGTAAGAATAGCCTTGTTGTGTCAAGTTATTATTTCTGTCATCGCGGAATTGTGACGGATGTGACCAGTAATTGTTGTGTCCTGTTTTCGCGTCCCGTGATTGTCAGTGTCAATTTCCAATTCTTGTAACTGTCCCTGAAAAGCTTCGATGCCGCCTTTGCAACGTCCTGCCAAAATAATATGTTGTAAATTTTTAGGCAATTTGATTAAGCAAATGCAATTAAGTTCTTAGGGGCTGTATGGGTTTGACAGATACTGATTCCTATGCAACATGTCTTCAAGATATTTGACAAGACTGGAAAATTTAGATTGTTCGAAATGTTTAATCATTTTGATGTTATGTTTACATGATCTTGAGGAGCTTGAGACCAATATGCTGAGAGAAAGGCATGATAAAATTCTCCTTCAGTATGACAATTGTGAATGACCGAGCGCATTCTTACAGCTGGTTCATTCTCTAAGTAGCCACACATAAGTTCTAATCTGTGCTCCAATGGCCAGTTGGGAGGAAAACAATGAGAGATTTGATGAAGTCACGCTTGTGGATGAATGTCGTTGCCGGAATTCTTAAATGTTTTATTTTTCTTTATTGTGAATTCATTCCCCTGCCCCATTAGGGCAGGGGAGGGCTACAGCAGCACAATCCGCTGCTCTGCAGCCGAGTGGCACGACAGCTAAAACGAGAATAAAATGATACATACATAAGGAGATAAAAAAGGGGAACATAAAACAGAGTAAGGGGAGAAAATGTAGGTAAAATATACACTGACATGGAGACGTTCATGGGGGACAGTTAAAAAAGTCACCAGAAAGTTAAAAAAAACACAGTTGGCGATTCTTAAAACACAAAGAAGACACTGAATGCACATGCACAGGTTAAAAGTCGGCAACAGTATTAAAAACACTCCAGAACAACACAATTAAAACACACTTGGAGCACACACGACGAAGAATAAAACTGCCACGTGGGACCAGCCGAGGGAAAGGTCAGAGAGGATGGAAAAGGAGGGGAGAGCATGGGGCAGCTGGGGAAGTGGTGGGATGAAGAGAGGAGGGGCATCTGTGGGTTCAGAAAAAGGCAGGAGACACGTGAGGTGGGAGAAGAAGAGGGAAGACAGGGCAGGAGGGAGCGCAAAGACACTGAAAGGAGGCACAAGAGATGGAGGGGGAGTAGGAGGGGGAAGCCGCTCAGGAGGAGGGAGGGGGAGGAGAGGGAGTCCTGAGGGGAAGGCGGAGTGCATGGCGTTCAAGGATTTGGAGGGCTTTATAGAACCGGAAAGGGGCGGGAATCCAAGTGACACTGGCATAACAGAGGATGGGGCAGATCAAGGATTTGTTAGGTGTAAAGGATGGTGGAAGAATGCAGACCCCACATCCAGCCGGACAGGAGTTTCAGGAGGCAGAGGCAGTTGTGAGCTTTGGTTTGGATGGTAAGGAGATGGGGAGTCCAGGTGAGGTGGCGGTCGAGTGTGATGCCAAGGTATTTGAGGGTAGGAGTGAGGTTGATAGTATGGCCATAAATGGTGAGGTAGAAATCATGGAGGCGGAAGGAGCGGGTGGTGCGGCCTATGATGATCGCCTGGGTCTTGGAGGGATTAACACGGAGGAACCACTGGTTGCACCAAGTGGTGAATTGGTCAAGTTGGGTTTAGAGGGTACGTTGGGACCGTTGAAGGGTAGGATAAAGGGCTGGGAAGTAGGTGTCATCAGCGAACTGGAGAAGATGAACAGGAGGGGGAGGTTTGGGCATATCAGCAGTGTACAGGAGATGGAGGAGAGAGGAAAGGACAGAACCTTGGGGTACGCTGGCAGAGGGGTAAACAGTACGGGAGTTCGAATTGTGGATAGTCACATAGGAGGGACGATGGGAGAGGAAGGAAGCAACGAGCCGGATGAAGTTGATGGGGAGAGCATAGGTCTGAAGTTTGAAGAGGAGCCTGGGATGCCAGACACAGTCATAGCTGTTCTGGAGATTAAGGGAAACAAAGATAGTGGAGCGAAGGGGGATAAGTTGGAGGGAAAGATGATTGGTAAGGTTAAGGAGCTGGTCGTCGGCGGGGAAGGAAGGCCGGAAGCCACATTGGGTAAGAGGAACGAGGCGGTGCTGGTTAAAGTGGCGGTGAATACGGCGAGAGAAGATGGCCTCGAAGACCTTACTGAACATGGAGGTGAGGCAGATTAGATGATAGGAAGAGGTATCAGGGGGGGGGGGTTTGGTTTATATGTTTTGAATTTACGTTTAGTAATAAACAGCTTATAGCCAAAATCATCATGTCGCCGAGTCGCATATCGGTCATTATTACGTCATTTCGGAGGTTCCATCTCAAAATTCGGTGAACCTTGCCAATTTCTTTCATAATTTCCGAAACGCCCTGTGTAGTGTATATACACTCCTGGAAATGGAAAAAAGAACACATTGACACCGGTGTGTCAGACCCACCACACTTGCTCCGGACACTGCGAGAGGGCTGTACAAGCAATGATCACACGCACGGCACAGCGGACACACCAGGAACCGCGGTGTTGGCCGTCGAATGGCGCTAGCTGCGCAGCATTTGTGCACCGCCGCCGTCAGTGTCAGCCAGTTTGCCGTGGCATACGGAGCTCCATCGCAGTCTGTAACACTGGTAGCATGCCGCGACAGCGTGGACGTGAACCGTATGTGCAGTTGACGGACTTTGAGCGAGGGCGTATAGTGGGCATGCGGGAGGCCGGGTGGACGTACCGCCGAATTGCTCAACACGTGGGGCTTGAGGTCTCCACAGTACATCGATGTTGTCGCCAGTGGTCGGCGGAAGGTGCACGTGCCCGTCGACCTGGGACCGGACCGCAGTGGCGCACGGATGCACGCCAAGACCGTAGGATCCTACGCAGTGCCGTAGGGGACCGCACCGCCACTTCCCTCAAATTAGGGACACTGTTGCTCCTGGGGTATCGGCGAGGACCATTCGCAACCGTCTCCATGGAGCTGGGCTACGGTCCCGCACACCGTTAGGCCGTCTTCCGCTCACGCCCCAACATCGTGCAGCCCGCCTCCAGTGGTGTCGCGACAGGCGTGAATGGAGGGACGAATGGAGACGTGTCGTCTTCAGCGATGAGAGTCGCTTCTGCCTTGGTGCCAATGATGGTCGTACGCGTGTTTGGCGCCGTGCAGGTGAGCGCCACAATCAGGACTGCATACGACCGAGGCACACAGGGCCAACACCCGGCATCATGGTGTGGGGAGCGATCTCCTACACTGGCCGTACACCACTGGTGATCGTCGAGGGGACACTGAATAGTGCACGGTACATCCAAACCGTCATCGAACCCATCGTTCTACCATTCCTAGACCGGCAAGGGAACTTGGTGTTCCAACAGGACAATGCACGTCCGCATGTATCCCGTGCCACCCAACGTGCTCTAGAAGGTGTAAGTCAACTACCCTGGCCAGCAAGATTTCCGGATCTGTCCCCCATTGAGCATGTTTGGGACTGGATGAAGCGTCGTCTCACGCGGTCTGCACGTCCAGCACGAACGCTGGTCCAACTGAGGCGCCAGGTGGAAATGGCATGGCAAGCCGCTCCACAGGACTACATCCAGCATCTCTACGATCGTCTCCATGGGAGAATAGCAGCCTGCATTGCTGCGAAAGGTGGATATACACTGTACTAGTGCCGACATTGTGCATGCTCCGTTGCCTGTGTCTATGTGCCTGTGGTTCTGTCAATGTGATCATGTGATGTATCTGACCCCAGGAATGTGTCAATAAAGTTTCCCCTTCCTGGGACAATGAATTCTCGGTGTTCTTATTTCAATTTCCAGGAGTGTAGTTCCGCGTAATCAGCGCGTACACAACTTTCCCACTAGAGTGCGCCCCGCTAAGCACAACAGCGCAGGCGCAGCGCTCGTCCGTCTCCGCACTATGAGATGGCGCTATCTTAGAGGCAAACCAAATTCTGCTTCCGCCGATCCGCGTATTAATAGGTAACGCAGCCAACGGGATTGCTGCTAACGTAGAACCTTTTCTCCTCGCGGATCACACTCGCGCAGTGAAACCTGAACGCTTGAGGTATTATAACTAGTGTACAGACCTCCGATTAGTCAGTCTGCATTAGTCTGCATTAGTCTATAGTCAAGTTTCAGTCTGCGCCTAATAAGATCACCATGTTCCTGTAGATAGCCACTAAGAGAAATGTATAGACACTTTGTCAAGTATCAGAGATATGTGAGAATAAGATTAACTTACCAAGACCAAAGGAACTTCAGATTGTCAATTGTAAATAGCATCCAGAACCAAGTTAAGTTATTTTTATGCTTGTTATTATTTTAATAAATGTGTGTGAAAATTAATCAAGTTCTGTTTAAAGTTGGTCACCGTCAATCTGCTACTCTAAGCGTGCAAGTGGCATTTCTATCGTCTGACCTAACGGCAGAAGATAAACACGCCACGATAAGACCACGAGACACATTGCTGACACTCGCCTACTTCGTTAGAGCGAAAAGTCAAATAATCTGATGTTGTGTGTACCGAAGGTCTTACAGTACGCAAACCACACCCTGTGTTATTATTTTGTTGCTGTTCCGCATTTCTATGTCCCTCTTCCCGTATTGGAGCGCGCGTGTCCTCTGAAATACATAGTTCTTGTATTACTTGTACCAACTGATGTACTTCCCGGATTTCCCTTTCGTGTTGCGTATTAATTTGATTCCGATTTTGTTTGAATTTTCTAATGTGTTCATACCCTTCTGTGTCAGTAAAGGCTACTAGTGGTGTGTCATTCATATCATCATCTGCCTTTGGAGATAAATTAGTGAACTGATCAGAAAGTTCGGCTACTTTCTCCGATAATGAACTGATTTCCTCAGTGTGTTTTTCTGAACCAAGTTTCAGAGTGTCCATTTGTGTTGAAAGCGTATCTGCTACGTCCTTTAAGTTTCTTTGAGTTTTTATAAGTTGCGTAATCGAATCGGTAGATGCAACTGAGTCAGTTTTAACTTGCAAGGTGTCGTCATTTTCATGAACAATAGTTTGCAGTCCTTTTATGGCTGCTTCGTGGTTCTGTAATGCATTTTCATGGCGCGAAAAAATAGGTCTGAAATGCCTACAAATTCGTGTTTTTACGTCATTACAAACTTTTTGACATTTCGATTCGATTTTAAGTAACTCGGCAGTTAAATCTTCCGATATTTGTTGAAGCGTTTGCTCAATTGAGTTTAAATTTGAAGATTTTGGTCCATTGTGTCTAACATTTGTAGCTGTTGCTGTGTTCGTTCCTGATTTTGTTCCACTGTGTCTAACTTTTGAAGATGTTGCTGTGTTTGTTTCTGACTTTGTTCCATTTGTTTTTGATTTTGTTTCATTTGGTTGCATTAATTGCAATAATAATGTATTAGTTTTGGAATCTGTTCCTCTATACTTTTCGGAAGTGCATTTGCACCGGCAACATTCACATTTTGAGAAGCAGAAAA
The DNA here is from genome assembly GCF_021461395.2 of Schistocerca americana. Taxonomy (NCBI): domain Eukaryota; kingdom Metazoa; phylum Arthropoda; class Insecta; order Orthoptera; family Acrididae; genus Schistocerca; species Schistocerca americana. The sequence goes on from NC_060126.1 coordinate 440,038,601, forward strand.
TGTGTCTTGACTTAATTGAGAAAAATGTGAGGACACAAAACCTGAATCTACGGTATTTGCAAGATTGTGTCCTGTCATGTCGGATTCCTCGGGCGAGCTATTGCCGACCGATCGATTTACAATATTACCCTGTTCACTGGCTGTTTCGCTGTCTACACGATTATTTATTGCCTGGTCCATTCCCCTATGCACAATCAGCAGATTACTATATTGAACGTTAGTTAATTCATTACACGGTGGGGCTAACACACTACTCTCGTCTTCACTGTCCTTTCTCAGTTTACTTTGGAGCCCAGTATTACGTTTTTCACACGCTATAATTGTCACAATACTTCACACGATAACACAGAAAAGCACAATTTGAAGAGAGAAACAAGAAAACACATTAAAAAGCACTGAAAATAACATCAAATTAATTGAAAGCGCTTCTGCGAAATACTTGGTACAAATCTACATTCATGCCACAGCTGTCTTACAGTACAACAATTAAAAACTACAACTACAAAGGAGATTTCTCTACAATAACGCTCTTGCAGTAAACAATAACTACACTAATTACACAAGCTACATGAAAAAACCATAAGATTCCAGTGAGGTATCCTCGGCTAAGGGTCGACATATGTAACGTCCCCTTCGAAAACTTACAAATGACAGTGCTGGTAAACTACGTCATTTGATACAAAGACAGCTGAGTAAAACTGAACGTACTCATACATTTCTCTCTTTACTTATTCTGATCATCACTAAACTGACACACAATATTTTCTTTTAGCCCAGCGCAGTCTGACTTTCAATAATCCCTACAAAAGAATGGCCCAGACTAACAATAACCTATACCTTTCATGAATCACTTACCTCATAAAAATCTTCATTACTCGAACTACTGCAATACAGCGAGCGCCAATACTGCCAGCTAAATGAAAGATTCGAACTACTGAAGGCGCTAACTACTGACAGGCATAGTTAGCAAATGAAAGATTTTGATAGAGAACAAACAATTTATTTACCTTAATAGTGTTCAAAAGTCATGATATATATAGCAGTTCATGACATCCAGTCGCACAAATTTCCTTTTTCTGACGGACACACGTCCAGATCGTCCGCTCTCAAAACTCTGTCATCTCTCACACCACATCCACCACTGCTGGCGGCTCACCTCCAACTGCACAATGCTACGCGCTGTTCACATCCAACTGCCCAACACTACAATAGTGAATATTCCAACGATGCCAACCAGCCACAGACTGCACACAGCACAGTCAGTGATTTTCATACAGAGCGCTATGTGGCGTTACCAATATAAAAACCCAGACAGCCTATTAACACTATGACACAAAAATCGGTAGACCATTTTTGAAACAATAATTCAGATGTGAGGCATGGCCAGTTAAAAGACATGCATATACGTGCAGTGTACAGCTTTTGCCCACACTGGGTCTGTCATTGCTGAAACAATGAGTTATTCATATTTTATAATAAAAATAGAAAGTAGCTATTAGCTGCCTGTGTTAATGTGTTTTTTCCTGCTTGTAGTTAGAGTGAAGTACGATCAAGACACGTTCATAGGCTTTGTCGACCTGGAAAAGAGTTCGACAATGTAAATTGGTGAACGACGTTCGAAACTCTGAGAAAAATAAGGGTAAGATGTAGGGAAAGACGGATGATACACAATATGAGGAAGAGCAAGTAGGGCACAACTAGAATGGAAGACAATGAAAGAAATGCTCGGATTAGAAATGGTGTAATACAAGAACGTACTCTTTCGCCCCTACTGTTGAATCAATACATCGAAGAAACAATGACAGAAATAAAAGAAAGGTTCATGAGTTAGATTAAAATTCAAGTTGACAGGAGGATGTCAATGATAATATTCGCTCATAACGTTACTATCCTCAGTGAAAGTGAAGAACTGCATGCAATGAATAATCTAATGAGTGCAGAACATGGATTGAGAGTTATTCGAAGAAAGACGAAAATAGTGAATAGTAGCACAAATGAGAACAGAAAATGCCTCACTTATTTTCGAGACAAGCAGTGGAAAGCGGACAGACAAAATTTTCTTTTATTCACTTATTTTATTTGATATTTTCACTGCCGGCCGGAGTGGCCGAGCGGTTAAAGGCGCTGCAGTCTGGTACCGCTGCTGCTACGGTCGCAGGTTCGAATCCTGCCTCGGGCATGACTGTGTGTGATGCCCTTAGGTTAGTTATGTTTAAGTAGTTCTAAGTTCTAGGGGACTTATGACCACAGCAGTTGAGTCCCATAGTGCTCAGAGCCATTTGAACCATTTGATATTTTCACTCTACGCGTCTTGAAAGGTGTAATGCAAAAATATGTGGGATCCTTAGAGATTTTCAGTATGTGTGTGTCGGTGTCTACGTAATACCGGAAGTAACAACAATTAAAGAGCTAAAATCGGCTACACCTCCTGTACGCTCTCCAAAATGGTGCCACACTGAAATGCAGAGAGGATTACACGAATTTACATCTGAAGTCTATAACACAACCCATTAATTCAACATGTCTGCCCCACGGCCGCCAGGTTGCGAAGAGAACGGACTCTTAACTTACAAGGGAAACTCTCCATCGTCCCCCCCCCCTCCCCTCCCCCACAAGCTCGAGATGTGCTACAATTAGCGAATTGCAAGAACAACGACGTCATGGTTGTGTTGTCACCGCGTATGAGTGCAAAGCGGGAGATCCGTGTTCAAATCTCCCTCGCGGTCCCTTTTTTTTCACAAAATTATGACATTTCCGTCCGGCCATTGACGTGCCTGGTCTTCTTCTGTAGTCCTCACAATTATGATACTGTACTTTGGTTACTGAATATGAATCATGTGGTAAGAATATATTTGCGTCGTACGTAAATGTGATGACTAGAGAGAGCAGGCGAGACGCTTTAATAGACCTCTCACAGAAATGAAAACAGTAAATAAACAGGTGTAAACCACATTACAACAAAGGAATTAAAGAGTCAAAACTTACAAAACGGAACGCAAGAGTCATAACATGTGGTACTTATACAGAAAAAAATAAGAGGTACGTGTGTGTGGTGGTCCCTTCCTTACACTTCACTGTTCAAACGGACGTTACATAACGGCACAGATACAAGTTTGAATACAGTAAAAGACTCGTCAGTGACCAGACGGACAGTGCATAACTTTATGAAGAAAAAGAATCGGGCACTAGAGAAATTTGAGCACGAGTCCTCCCCCTTCGCAATCCAACAGCAGGATCACATAACCACGACGCCGCAGACTATTGCTAATCGCTCGATGTTGCACATCTTGGTATTGGGTCACTCACTCATTCTACTTTGCTTCTTTTTTCACAATTCAGTACACCTTCTTCCTGTTTTCATTCTTGATCTGCGTTCAGGTTTTTACGGGCTGTCCACTGATCCATCTTACCACTTCATCTGAGGGGGTTGCAATGGCGAGTTTCCCTTGTAAGCAGCGAAGCGACCGCCAGGTGCCTCGCACCAGCAATCACTCCGGGCAATGACCGACCAGATGATTTCATACAAATAGAGCTCGACTCGCAAAACATGCAAATAACGAAAAAAACCAATTCCAGAATTTGCATTGTAACGAAGAGAAGGTGCGGGGGCGGAAGGGAGGGCCCCCACTCACCACATCGCCCATCCTCTCAAAGTACCAAACGCAATTTCGGAAATCAATATGCATCGTCCCTCTGGGTTTGAGAGGCGGGCGGCCTGTTCGTTTATTTTCGGGCGATGGCGTGCTGATCGTGTTTCACGACCAATTTATTGGTTTATTTGTTTATTGATTTATTTTCGTCGTGACACACTGGAAAATGTGATTACCTTTTGGGAGCGGCGAATCGAAACCGTAGCAATATTCGGAAACGATGAGGCTCCTATATTAGTAACCTGGTTACTGTCGGCTATTAGTCCGACGCTCTTAGCGCCCGCCTGCTGCCGGCGCCATGTGACGCGGCGTTTCTACGCGCAAGGAGAGCAAATCGTGCGACACCTGGCGGTAAACGACACAGACATCCTGCTAAAACAGTGTGGCTCACGTCTTACTCCCATTAAAGCAATCCGCCCGTCTACCGAGATTTCCGTTAATTCGACAGTATCATTGTCTTTCTTCCTTCATTTACACGCCGAAGAGAACGGGAGTTGTACCATCATGAAGACATGGACCAATTTTCTTCAACAGTTCCGCTGATGTTCACCACCACCACACAAAGGCGAACGAACTCATGTCCATCGTCATCAGTATGAGACGCGATCCTCATTAGGACGAAAACTGTACATATACATCTACATTTACTCCGCAGTTGACAGGTAAGTACCTGGCAGAGGGTTCATCGAACCACCTTTAGGCTACTTCTCTATCATTCCACTCTCGAATGGCGCGCGGGAGAAACGGACACTTAAATGATTCCGTGCGGGTTCTGGTTTCTCTTTTTATTAGGATGATCATTTCTTTCTAAGTTGGTGGGCGCCAAGAAAATATTTTCACACTCTGAGGAGAACTGCGGTGATTGAAATTACATGAGAAGGTCTTGCCGCGCCGAAAAACGCCTTTGTGTAAGGACTACCATCCCAGCATATGCATCATATCCCTGGCACTCTCTCTCTTATTTCACAATAATACAAAACGAGCTACAGGCCGATGTGGCCGTGCGGTTCTAGGCGCTACAGTCTGGAACCGCGTGACCGCTACGGTCGCAGGTTCGAATCCTGCCTCGGGCATGGATGTGTGTGATGTCCTTAGGTTAGTTAGGTTTAAGTAGTTCTAAGTTCTAGGGGACTGATGACCACAGATGTTAAGTCCCATAGTACTCAGAGCCAATTGAACCATATGAACCATAACGAGCTGCCCTTCTTCGAACTTTTTGATGTGCCCCGTCAATCCTATCTTATACGGGTCCCAAACCGCGTAACAATACTTCAGAACAAGGCAGACAAGCGTAGCGTAAGCAGGCTCTTTAGTAGATCTGTTAGATTTTCTAAGTGTTCTGAAAATGAATCGCAGTCTTTGGTTTGCTTTCGTCACAACATTATCCATGTGATCGTTCCAATTTAAGTTATTCGTAATCGCAATCCTTGAGTATTTTGTTGAGTTTACCGCCTTTAGCTTTATGTGATTTATTATGTAACTGAAATTTGGTGCTCTTGCGGGTAACTTCACACTTTTCGTTTCTTCCGGTCTGTTATTACTTTCTGGACAATAGAGATACCTTATCTACATCATTTTGCAACTCTATTTGATCACTGAAGACCGTACATGATTGTAAATGACAGATGATCTGAAAACATGTAAGAAAGCTGCTCAGATTGTCTCCTGAATTGTTCTTACAGGACAGTAACAGCAGAGGGCCTATAACATTTTCCTGCGGAGCACCAGATATTACTTATGTTTTACTCAATGGCTTTCCTTCAGTTACTAAGAACAATGACGTCTATGACAGGAAATCACGAATCCATTCGCACAAATGGACGATACTCCAGAGACACGACGCCGAGACGAGGAACGGCGTCGAAAGCCTTCTGTAAATCTAAAAACATTTTAATCAATTTCACATCCCCTGCCGGTAGCACTTATTACTTAGTGAGACCAAGCGGGGTGGCGCAGTGGTTAGACACTGGACTCGCATTCGGGAGGACGACGGTTCAATCCCGCGTCCAGCCATCCTGATTTAGGTTTTCTGTGATTTCCCTAAATCACTGCAGGCAAATGCCGGGATGCTTCCTCTGAAAGGCCACGGCCGACTTCCTTCCCAATCCTTCCCTAATCCGATGAGACCGATGACCACGCTGTCTGGTCTCCTTCCCCAAACCAACCACCCAACCAACTTAGTGAGAATAAAGAACTTCCAGAATGAAATTTTCACTCTGCAGCGAAGTGTGGGCTGATATGAAACTTCCTGGCAGATTAAACTTCAAACCAGCGCACGCTCCACTGCAGAGTGAAAATTTCATTCTGAAAACATCCCACAGGCAGTGGCAAAGCCATGTCTTCACAATATCCTTCCTTCCAGGACTGCCAGTTCTGCAAGTTTCGCAGGAGAGCTTCTGTGAAGGTTGTAAGGCAGGAGACGAGGTGCTGCCGGAAGTAAAAGCTGTGAGGACGGGCCGTGAGTCGTGCATGAGTAGCTCAGTTGGTACCGGTGCGGTAGCTCAGCGTGTTCGGTCAGAGGGCTGCTTGCTATGATAAAAAAACTGATTAAAAGCAATCAACGATCAACTTGAACGGATGTCTTGTGACGTCCGCCCATACCAAACGCAACTAACTATAACGAAAAAAAAAAAAGTTGGTCGAGCACTTGCTCGTGAAAGACAAAGGTCCCGAGTCCGACTCTCGGTACGGCACACACTTGCAATCATCCAAGAAGTTTCAATAAAGAACTTGTTGTGTTTCATGAGAAAGATATTTTCTGAATTCATGTTGGCTGTTTCTCAACTAATTGCTTTCTTTGAGGTGATTCATAATATTCTAGCACAGTATATACACTCCTGGAAATGGAAAAAAGAACACATTGACACCGGTGTGTCAGACCCACCATACTTGCTCCGGACACTGCGAGAGGGCTGTACAAGCAATGATGACACGCACGGCACAGCGGACACACCAGGAACCGCGGTGTTGGCCGTCAAATGGCGCTAGCTGCGCAGCATTTGTGCACCACCGCCGTCAGTGTCAGCCAGTTTGCCGTGGCATACGGAGCTCCATCGCAGTCTTTAACACTGGTAGCATGCCGCGACAGCGTGGACGTGAACTGTATGTGCAGTTGACGGACTTTGAGCGAGGGCGTATAGTGAGCATGCGGGAGGCCGGGTGGACGTACCGCCGAATTGCTCAACACGTGGGGCGTGAGGTCTCCACAGTACATCGATGTTGTCGCCAGTGGTCGGCGGAAGGTGCACGTGCCCGTCGACCTGGGACCGGACCCCAGCGACGCACGGATGCACGCCAAGACCGTAGGATCCTACGCAGTGCCGCAGGGGACCGCACCGCCACTTCCCAGCAAATTAGGGACACTGTTGCTCCTGGGGTATCGGCGAGGACCATTCGCAACCGTCTCCATGAAGCTGGGCTAAGGTCCCGCACACCGTTAGGCCGTCTTCCGCTCACGCCCCAACATCGTGCAGCCCGCCTCCAGTGGTGTCGCGACAGGCGTGAATGGAGGGACGAATGGAGACGTGTCGTCTTCAGCGATGAGTCGCTTCTGCCTTGGTGCCAATGATGGTCGTATGCGTGTTTGGCGCCGTGCAGGTGAGCGCCACAATCAGGACTGCATACGACCGAGGCACACAGGGCCAACACCCGGCATCATGGTGTGGGGAGCGATCTCGTACACTGGCCGTACACCACTGGTGATCGTCGAGGGGACACTGAATAGTGCACGGTACATCCAAACCGTCATCGAACCCATCGTTCTACCATTCCTAGACCGGCAAGGGAACTTGCTGTTCCAACAGGACAATGCACGTCCGCATGTATCCTGTGCCACCCAACCTGCTCTAGAAGGTGTAAGTCAACTACCCTGCCAGCAAGATCTCCGGATCTGTCCCCCATTGAGCATGTTTGGGACTGGATGAAGCGTCGTCTCACGCGGTCTGCACGTCCAGCACGAACGCTGGTCCAACTAAGGCGCCAGGTGGAAATGGCATGGCAAGCCGTTCCATAGGACTACATCCAGCATCTCTACGATCGTCTCCATGGGAGAATAGCAGCCTGCATTGCTGCGAAAGGTGGATATACACTGTACTAGTGCCGACATTGTGCATGCTCTGTTGCCTGTGTCTATGTGGCTGTGGTTCTGTCAGTGTGATCATGTGATGTATCTGACCCCAGGAATGTGTCAATAAAGTTTCCCCTTCCTGGGACAATGAATTCACGGTGTTCTTATTTCAATTTCCAGGAGTGTATTTTGTATTCTACTGCAAATCGACTTTAGCTATATGGGTGTGTAATTCAGCGGATTACTCCTATTTTCTTTCTTGGGTATCGGCGTGACTTCTACGGCTTTCCAAAACTTGGGTACTTATCTTTCTACGAGCGAGTGGTTGTTTGCTAAATACGGATGTATTGTATAAGCATACACTGAAATGAACCTGATTGGATAAGGTAACAGCCTTAGAACGGCACCAGGAGGAATGTTTTGTAATGCCCGAAACACATGCATTGTCATTTCGTCAAGAACGCTGGCAAAAGTGTGGTATGAAAGCACAGTCCTCCCAGCGCGTCCCAGACATGTTCGTTGAGTGACCATTGGCAGGGCTGAGGCAGCGGGTCAAGGATCCGCAGATTCCTCAAGGCGTTTGTGGTCAGGACTGCATACTGGGGTCTTCCATTACCCTGTTGGAATATGCTGTTTGGTACCATGATCACGAATGATATGACAACACAGTCTACTATTCTTGCCACGTACTGGTGAGTTTCACTTGTCCTTCGACAATGATCAAATCAGTACTGCGTTAATATTGAATAGTTCCGCAAAACATAATTCTAGAACTTGGAGAGATATGTGTCTGAAGCCTACGATCTTTCACCAGCGGGTCTATCGACAGGTTGGCGTCGATCAGGCCTCCAAATTGAGGAGCGAGACTCATCCCTGAAAACAACAGCTTGCCATTCAATGCCACAGCTGACTGTGGTATCTGTCTGCTGTAAAATACGCATGCCAACTCTGGATATCAACTTACTATCTAGCTATCTGTTATCGGTGGTTAGTGATGATGCTTTGAATGTAACCTCAACCTGTTGTTATCTTTATATTCGTCAGAGCCAACTCCCAATGCAGTCTTTGTGGCCGCTCTTGCCGAAGTGTCGTTCTGAGGCCATCTCGTCAGCGCTCATTCTGCAGTCATCGCAACACAACGACCTATCTGTGCGATTTGTAGGTGTGATGCTGCCGTGTCCTTCCTCCAAAATACTTCTCTGATATCTGTAACAGTCTACAGATCCCATCTAGGTAACTTTCAACAATTTATGGGAAGTCTAGATGCGCAATTGAGATACGTATCAGACAAGAAGAAATAGTAGTTTGTGCAGATTTCAGTGAAGAATTCTTAAAAGACTCGGGCAGAAAAAATGAACTAGGATTATTATTTGGGTGTTTTAATCTAATCTCAGTAGTCAGTTTTCCAAAACGTGTGCAGAAAAATAGTAGGACAATGATATTTATAGTGCTCAGGATGAAACGATTAGTATGTAGTCGGTTGCTAATGGACTATCTGAGCATGCTGCAAAAGTACAGGAAATAAGAGTTTGGCACCTTACAACAATGAACACTGGGGCAGGTTCATACAAAACAGTGAGGGTCATAAATGAGAAGATGATACAGTATTTTCCGAGTAAGTTAAAAGCGGGCCGTGCGAGATTAGCAGAGCGCTCTAAAGGCGCTGCAGTCATGGACTGTGTGGCTGATCCCGGCGGAGGTTCGAGTCCTCCCTCGGTCATGGGTGTGTGTGTGTTTGTCCTTAGGATAATTTAGGTTAAGTAGGGTGTAAGCTTAGGGACTGATGACCTTAGCAGTTAAGTCCCATAAGATTTCATACACATTTGCACATTTTTTTGGGTTAAAAGCGGCAATATGGGATAAGTACATGTAGAAAAAGCTGAAGAGCTGCCAAATTGAATTTATTAGGTACTAAATTTTTGTCATTTGCCAGTTGCTTTCCTAAAAAAATATCAAGAAGATAAAAAGAGATAACTAAGGCAATTAATATCGCATGTATGAGGAAGAGGGAAACTGATGTAAAGGCAAGAGGAAGTCAAGATCCGACGTTACTTGCATACTGCAAAAAAAAAAAAAAAAAAAAAAAATTGTATTTTAAGGAGTCATTAAAAAGTCTAGAGGTACGCACGTCTTGACTGAAATAAATAGATAATGCCGATAATAAGATTAAAACTATATGGGAATATTAAAACGAAAGAGAGAACAGCCAGACAGTGTACCAGATTCCGTAACAGAATAAATGATAATATTGTGACTGATAAATTACAAGTTGCAAGTGATTTTAACAATCACTTTCTATACGTAGCAGGAAATGTTGGATTTAATGGTTCAGTTGAAGGATCAAGAGAATATATTTAAAATTTCATTTAACAAAGCTTTAAGCAACTAGAAGTAACTCCGAAATCGTTTACTGAAATTAATGCAGGTAGAAAAATTGTAAGGAAACTACAGCTCACGTGGGCTCGGAATTTCAAACAGAACTCTGAAATGTAGCTCCAGTTTAATAAATAATGTCCTTAGTGATATATCCAATGCCTCACTGCCACAGGGAAATTTTACAGGTAGGTTATTCTAAGCAATTATTAAACCAGTTTATAAGAAAAGTCACAAGACAGGCTAAAAAAATATTCGTCCAGTTTCCTTGCTGATATCTTTTTCTAAAGTATTCGAAAACGTAATGTTCTCAAGAGTACTCGCACACTTGAGTGGAAAGAATTTCCTCAGCATACCACAGCTTGGATTCCAGAAGGATTTTTAAACTTAGAATGGTATTATACACTCACTCATCGAATAGAAGAGGCGCAAATAATAGTATAAAGCCATTTGGTATTTTCTTATTTTTACAAGGCATTTGATTCTGTGGATCACGATGCTCTCTTAGGAACACTCTAGTTTTTGGAACTGATGGTTTTACACTCAGCTAGTTTGAATCAAGAAATTGAAAGAAAAATATTACCATTAATAATTCACACAATCGTACTAAGTGAGTCAGAGAATATCGGAAAGATAGAAAATTTTATCGACTGGGGTAAAATCACAAAGGGAGTCCAATAACGTTCAATTCTCGGTCCACTCCTATTCATTATATATGTCAATAACCCTCCATTTAACGTTCAATGAGCAAAACAGATACTTTATGCCGAGGCTACTACTGTTATAATAAATCCGATTAGAGAGAAACCAACAGAAGAATTAATAAATGATATTATCCAAAGAATTATTAAGTAGTTCTCTGAACATGGACTCTCTCTAAATTTTGGAAAATCACACTATATTCAGTTCTGTACAACAAGTGGGATCATACCAGCAATTTATGTAGCACGTGAGCTGCAGTCAGTAAGCAGATTAGAATGCTCTAAATTACTGTGTGGACATAATGATAAAAACTTGAAGTGGAAGAAGCGCATTACAAAGCTTCTCAAACAGTTACATTCAGCTACTTTTGCTCCACGTACTGGTGCTAATCTTGGAACAAACGTATCAACATCCACACATATTTTGCGTATTTCCACGCAGCAATGTCCTATGGAATAATTTTCTGGAATAAAACGTCACTTACAAAGAAAGTATTGATTGCACAAAAGCGTTCATTCACTGACGTCATGTAGGTATCTCTTCAAGGAGCTAGGTATTTTACCTGCGCCATCATAGTACATGTATTTGCTAATAAAAATCTCCGTAAACAGCGTATCACCATTAGAGAAGAACAGTAATGTTCGTACCTAGAGGAAAAAATTACCTTTATTACCCACTGTTTAAGTTGTCGGTAGCTCCAACAGGAGATCAATATGCAGCAATAAAAATTTTTGACCATTTTCCCAGAAACATACTGGAGCGAAGCAAGTTTTACGTGTATTTTAAAATAATTCTTCTGGAGAACTCCTTATATTCTATTGATGAATTTTTACTTAAAAAGTGGTAGCCACAAAAAAGCGTAGTTACATAAGTAGGACTAGAAATGATAGTGTGTTCATTAATGTTAACACTAATCATGTATGTATATCCTGTAAACTGACTCATTCCGCATCATTTTGATAGAGGAATCGTTCAAATGATCTATGTAACATGAAACTAACTAACTATGTGAGCATGATGTGATCTTTACCTAAAACGTTTCAGTGACGTCAGGCAACCCGGGTAGCCATCACGCACTCTTCACCTGTAGGAATGAATTTTTTTCTGTACTGAAAATAAGCTAGTGTCAGGATGGAATTATAATCAAAACATCCTGAGGGCAAGGGGAATACTGAATTTAAGGAGATGGGATGTTGATAAACTGGCAGAACTAGAGGTTGTAGAGAGTTTCAGGGAGAGCATAAGAGAACGCTTGAGAGAAATGGGGGACATAAATACAGTAGAAGAAGAATGGGTAGCTTTTAGAGATGAAATAGTGGAGGTAGCAGAGGACGAAGTGAGTAAAAAGACGAGGGCTTGTAGAAATCCTTGGGTAACAGAAGAAATATTGAATGAAATTGATGAAAGGAGAAATAAAAAATACAGTAAATGAAGCAGGCAAAAAGGAATACAGACGTCTCAAAAATGGGATCGACAGGAAGTGCAAAATGGCTAAGCAGGGATGGCTAGAGGACAAATGTAAGGATGTAGAGGCATATATCACTAGGGGTAAGATACACTCCTGGAAATGGAAGAAAGAACACATTGACACCGGTGTGTCAGACCCACCATACTTGCTCCGGACACTGCGAGAGGGCTGTACAAGCAATGATCACACGCACGGCACAGCGGACATACCAGGAACCGCGGTGTTGGCCGTCGAATGGCGCTAGCTGCGCAGCATTTGTGCACCGCCGCCGTCAGTGTCAGCCAGTTTGCCGTGGCATACGGAGCTCCATCGCAGTCTTTAACACTGGTAGCATGCCGCGACAGCGTGGACGTGAACCGTATGTGCAGTTGACGGACTTTGAGAGAGGGCGTATAGAGGGCATGCGGGACGCCGGGTGGACGTACCGCCGAATTGCTCAACACGTGGGGCGTGAGGTCTCCACAGTACATCGATGTTGTCGCCAGTGGTCGGCGGAAGGTGCACGTGCCCGTCGACCTGGGACCGGACCGCAGCGACGCACGGATGCACGCCAAGACTGTAGGATCCTACGCAGTGCCGTAGGGGACCGCACCGCCACTTCCCAGCAAATTAGGGACACTGTTGCTCCTGGGGTATCGGCGAGGACCATTCGCAACCGTCTCCATGAAGCTGGGCTACGGTCCCGCACACCGTTAGGCCGTCTTCCGCTCACGCCCCAACATCGTGCAGCCCGCCTCCAGTGGTCTCGCGACAGGCGTGAATGGAGGGACGAATGGAGACGTGTCGTCTTCAGCGATGAGAGTCGCTTCTGCCTTGGTGCCAATGAAGGTCGTATGCGTGTTTGGCGCCGTGCAGGTGAGCGCCACAATCAGGACTGCATACGACCGAGGCACACAGGGCCAACACCTGGCATCATGGTGTGGGGAGCGATCTCCTACACTGGCCGTACACCACTGGTGATCGTCGAGGGGACACTGAATAGTGCACGGTACATCCAAACCGTCATCGAACCCATCGTTCTACCATTCCTAGACCGGCAAGGGAACTTGCTGTGCCAACAGGACAATGCACGTCCGCATGTATCCCGTGCCACCCAATGTGCTCTAGAAGGTGTAAGTCAACTACCCTGGCCAGCAAGATCTCCGGATCTGTCCTCCATTGAGCATATTTGGGACTGGATGAAGCGTCGTCTCACGCGGTCTGCACGTCCAGCACGAACGCTGGTCCAACTGAGGCGCCAGGTGGAAATGGCATGGCAAGCCGTTCCATAGGACTACATCCAGCATCTCTACGATCGTCTCCATGGGAGAATAGCAGCCTGCATTGCTGCGAAAGGTGGATATACACTGTACTAGTGCCGACATTGTGCATGCTCTGTTGCCTGTGTCTATGTGGCTGTGGTTCAGTCAGTGTGATCATGTGATGTATCTGACCCCAGGAATGTGTCAATAAAGTTTCCCCTTCCTGGGACAATGAATTCACGGTGTTCTTATTTCAATTTCCAGGAGTGTATATACTGGCTACAGGAAAATTAAAGAGACCTTTGGAGAAAAGAGAACCATTTGTATGAATATCAAGAGCTCATGTGGAAACCTTGTTCTAAGCAAAGAATGGACAGCAGAAAGATGGAAGGAGTATAGAGATCTGTAAAACGGCGATGGAAATAGAAGAGGACGTAGGGGAACATGAAATTCGAGATACCCTTCATTCGATCCCTGTGAAACCCTACATTTCAGCAGGATAATGCACGACAGCATGTTGCATGTCCTGTACGGGCCTTTCTGGATACAGAAAATCTACGACTGCTGCCCTGGCCAGCACATTCTCCAGATCTCTCACCAATTGAAAATGTCTGGTCAGTGATGGCCGAGCAACTGGCTCGTCAAAATACGCCAGTCACTACTCTTGATGAACTGTGGTATCGTGTTTAAGCTACATGGGCAGCTGTAAGGCCGTTTTTACGGCCAGAGCTGGTTTTTCTGGGTGCTGATTTATCAGGATCTATGCACCTAAATTGCGTGAAAATGTAATCATATGTCAGTTCTAGTATAATATATTTGTCCAATGAATACCCGTTTATCATCTGCATTTCTTCTTGGTGTAGCAGTTTTAATGGCCAGTAGTGTAACTGATGATGGTCGAAATAGAGAGCATACAAAATGTAGACTGGAAATGGCAAGGAAAGCGTTTATGAAGAAGGGAAATTTGTTAACAACGGGTATAGATTTAAGTGTCAGGAAGTCGTTTCTGGAAGTATTTTTATCGAGTGTATCCATGTATGGAAGTGAAACATGGACGATAAATAGTTTGGACAAGAAGAGAATAGAAGCTTTCGAAATGTAGTGCTACAGAAGAATGCTGAAGGTTAGATGGATAGATCACATAACTAATGAGGAGGCATTGAATAGAATTGGGGAGAAGAGAAATTTGTGGCACAACTTGACTAGCAGAAGGGATCGGTTGGTAGGACATGTTGTGAGGCATGAAGGGATCACCAATTTAGCTTTGGAGGGCAGCGTGGAGGGTAAAAATCGTAGAGGGAGGCCAAGAGATGAATACACTATGCAGATTCAAAAGGATGTAGGTTGCAGTAGGTACTGGGAGATGAAGAAGCTTGTAGGGGATAGGGTATCATGGAGAGCTGCATCAAACCAGTCTCTGGACTGAAGACCACAACTACAACAGCATTCCGTCAAGCCGTTCCACTTTCCCTTAGTGTACTTTCTTCCCAAACTGTACGGTTTTTCTGCGTTTTATAATAAATTTTTGTTTATGCTGTCGTGCATTTTGAATATCTGTTGAAGCCGTCTTGATTTATAAAGAGGAAGGTGGTGCCACTCGGAAGTCCTAGAGAGAATGGATGCAAGGACCTTAATAAAGTGTTAGATAATGGTGACAAGTGGATCGGAAGAGGTTTACTGTATTTTAGGTAGATGAGAATTATGTGGGTCTTCACGATATTGTCCGTAATGACAGACTTTCTATAGGGAGCACTGTTGTAAGTGTCGGCCGTAATTGGGGGTTACATTTCTTTTCGCTATTGCTGTCTACATTATGTGCTGTAATTGGTGTGTTTAGACGTGTTGGTAGAGTTGAGTTTATGTTCAGGGCGTCGTGAGCAAAAGCAATGACAGGTGTGTTATGCCTTCATTTATGTAAGCGTTCATAATGTGCTTAAAAATATTAGGAACTAGTGGTCTGCCCCAGCTACTCAAGGGGTTGCACTATCAATGACAGGACAACTTGTCGGCGTAGTGGTAAATAATTATCTACCAGTGGG
This sequence comes from Schistocerca americana, assembly GCF_021461395.2. Lineage (NCBI taxonomy): Eukaryota > Metazoa > Arthropoda > Insecta > Orthoptera > Acrididae > Schistocerca > Schistocerca americana. Next base: position 440,054,140 of record NC_060126.1, read on the forward strand.
AAAGGTATCATAACGCATTAAGTACTTTATGAGAGTAGCCTGCACATGCAGACACATAATTACGTCGGGGGAGTTTAATTCACCGCGGTTCAGGCAACATGCACAAAATATATATATATATATATATATATATATATATATATTGACCAACGAATCAGTGAATGGAAAAAATTTAGTAGCCATAAATCCCAAGAGAATTGGATGAACTTCTGGAAAACACAGAAGCAATCAAGCAAAATCATTCGCAGTGAAAAACGACAGTATGACAAACGGCGACTGACAGAGATCGAATCGGACTTCATGAAGAACAATACAAGAAACTTCTACAGAACTTTCAGAGAAAATATGACTGGATATCAACCACCCAACTTGTGCTTCAGAAGACCGGATGGAACCCTAGAAACCAATACCAAAAACAATTGTGACATTCTGGCAAAGTACTTTGAAAAACTGCTCAACACGGACCCCCCATGGAAGAAATGATGACAGAAACGAGCACATACAATCCAGATAGTGAACCTCCAACTCTAGAAGAAGTTAAAGAAGTAATAAAGTCACTCAAGAATCGTAGAGCACCAGGAGAAGATGGCATCATCGCGGAAATCTGGAAGTTACAAGAACCAGAACTCACCAAAGACATCCACAGGATCTTGGAAGACATCGGGAAGACCATGAAAATTCTTGGCGACTGGAAAACTGCCCTGATACACCCACTACACAAAAAAGGTAACAAGACTGACCCGAACAACTACAGAGGAATATCCCTACTACCGGTCACATACAAGATCCTTTCTAAAGCTTTACTGAACAGACTAGAATGCCAAACCGACCACTTGATTGGGGAATACCAAGCAGGCTTCCGTAAAGGGCAGTCTTGTGCGGAACAAATTTGGAACCTGAAAATGATTTTACAACACAAACAGAACCTGATAATTACCTTTGTTGACTGCAAAAAGGCGTACGACTCTATCGACCGGAAAACTCTCTTCAAAATTCTAGCAGAATACAAAGTAGACAACAAAACACGGGCTATCGTAGAGCAAACTTTAACCAACATGACCTCCAAAGTAAAGTTCTGTGGGGAACTATCAGAGCCCTTTGAAATTCGCACAGGTGTCCGACAAGGCGATGGCCTCTCACCTCTCCTTTTCAATCTGGTGTTAGATAAGGTCATTAAAGAATGGGAAACATCACAACAGGGGATAACCTTAGGAAACCTACAGATTAAATGCCTGGCTTTTGCAGACGATTTGGCGATTGTCACGAAAGGTATAAAGGAAACAAAAGACGCTATTGAAAAACTGCACGAAATCGCTTCCAAAACTGGACTACAGATCTCTTACGAAAAGACACAGTTTATGAGCACAAAGAAACTCTCATCTCTGAACACAAAGTATGGCACGATTTACAAAACGGCAAACTTCAAATACCTCGGTGAAACACTACAAATGAGTGGACATAACAGAGACGCAAACGAAGAAAGAAAGACTAAACTGGACAAGGCATACAAAGTAGCGTGGAATCATTACAACAAGAAGTCTATCTCACAAAAAGCCAAATTACGCCATTAGGACACGGTGGTGCTCCCCGAGGCACTATATGCAGCAGAGACCACACTAATCCTAGGGCATACACGTATCAGACAATTAGAAAAAGTACAACGGAAAATACTTAGGAAAATATTTGGCGCAACTAACAACAATGGAATATGGATCAAGAAACCTAGAGAGGAACTGTACAAACATACGCAGACAATCACAGAAAAGATTAGAAAACGCAGACTACAATTCTATTGACACCTATATAGAATGCCATCACACAGGCTGACCAAACAGATCTTTGACTGGGTAACCACTAGAAACAACAAATGGGTGGCAGACGTAGAAAACGACCTGAACCAGCTCAACATAACAGCAGACACAATAACCGACAGAATAAAGTTCAGAAACATCATTAAGAAAAGTAAACTACATGAGATACAATGCGACAAACGAACAGGCATAAAATGGACCGAAGAACTCAAGCAAGATCACAGCCAGAAAATGAAAGAAATATGGGCAACCAAAAAGGCAATCAAGATGAAGCCGAAGACACAAAGCCGACAAGAAGCATGGACAGAGGACCGGAAACAGAAACACAGGGAGCGAATGAGGGAAGTTTGCGCAGCAAGGAAGGCAGCAAAAGGAACTGGCCATGTAGTTTAGTCCAAATGCGCTCTTTAAGGGCAAACACCAGTAATAATATATATATTACTAATATTCACCATCTGCATATACACTCCTGGAAATGGAAAAAAGAACACATTGACACCGGTGTGTCAGACCCACCATACTTGCTCCGGACACTGCGAGAGGGCTGTACAAGCAATGATCACACGCACGGCACAGTGGACACACCAGAAACCGCGGTGTTGGCCGTCAAATGGCGCTAGCTGCGCAGCATTTGTGCACCGCCGCCGTCAGTGTCAGCCAGTTTGCCGTGGCATACGGAGCTCCATCGCAGTCTTTAACACTGGTAGCATGCCGCGACAGCGTGAACGTGAACCGTATGTGCAGTTTACGGACTTTGAGCGAGGGCGTATAGTGGGCACGCGGGAGGCCGGGTGGACGTACCGCCGAATTGCTCAACACTTGGGGCGTGAGGTCTCCACAGTACATCGATGTTGTCGCCAGTGGTCGGCGGAAGGTGCACGTGCCCGTCGACCTGGGACCGGACCCCAGCGACGCACGGATGCACACCAAGACCGTAGGATCCTACGCAGTGCCGTAGGGGACCGCACCGCCACTTCCCAGCAAATTAGGGACACTGTTGCTCCTGGGGTATCGGCGAGGACCATTCGCAACCGTCTCCATGAAGCTGGGCTACGGTCCCGCACACCGTTAGGCCGTCTTGAGCTCACGCCCCAACATCGTGCAGCCCGCCTCCAGTGGTGTCGCGACAGGCGTGAATGGAGGGACGAATGGAGACGTGTCGTCTTCAGCGATGAGAGTCGCTTCTGCCTTGGTGCCAATGATGGTCGTATGCGTGTTTGGCGCCGTGCAGGTGAGCGCCACAATCAGGACTGCATACGACCGAGGCACACAGGGCCAACACCCGGCATCATGGTGTGGGGAGCGATCTCGTACACTGGCCGTACACCACTGGTGATCGTCGAGGGGACACTGAATAGTGCACGGTACATCCAAACCGTCATCGAACCCATCGTTCTACCATTCCTAGACCGTCAAGGGAACTTGCTGTTCCAACAGGACAATGCACGTCCGCATGTATCCCGTGCCACCCAACGTGCTCTAGAAGGTGTAAGTCAACTACCCTGGCCAGCAAGATCTCCGGATCTGTCCCCCATTGAGCATGTTTGGGACTGGATGAAGCGTCGTCTCACGCGGTCTGCACGTCCAGCACGAACGCTGGTCCAACTGAGGCGCCAGGTGGAAATGGCATGGCAAGCCGTTCCGCGGGACTACATCCAGCATCTCTACGATCGTCTCCATGGGAGAATAGCAGCGTGCATTGCTGCGAAAGGTGGATATACACTGTACTAGTGCCGACATTGTGCGTGCTCTGTTGCCTGTGTCTATGTGCCTGTGGTTCTGTCAGTGTGATCATGTGATGTATCTGACTCCAGGAATGTGTCAATAAAGTTTCTCCTTCCTGGGACGATGAATTCACGGTGTTCTTATTTCAATTTCCAGGCGTGTGTGTGTATATATACACTCCTGGAAATTGAAATAAGAACACCGTGAATTCATTGTCCCAGGAAGGGGAAACTTTATTGATACATTCCTGGGGTCAGATACATCACATGATCACACTGACAGAACCACAGGCACATAGACACAGGCAACAGAGCATGCACAATGTCGGCACTAGTACAGTGTATATCCACCTTTCGCAGCAATGCAGGCTGCTATTCTCCCATGGAGACGATCTTAGAGATGCTGGATGTAGTCCTGTGGAACGGCTTGCCATGCCATTTCCACCTGGCGCCTCACTTGGACCAGCGTTCGTGCTGGACGTGCAGACCGCGTGAGACGACGCTTCATCCAGTCCCAAACATGCTCAATGGGGGACAGATCCGGAGATCTTGCTGGCCAGGGTAGTTGACTTACACCTTCTAGAGCACGTTGGGTGGCACGGGATACATGCGGACGTGCATTGTCCTGTTGGAACAGCAAGTTCCCTTGCCGGTCTAGGAATGGCAGAACTATGGGTTCGATGACGGTTTGGATGTACCGTGCACTATTCAGTGTCCCCTCGACGATCACCAGTGGTGTACGGCCAGTGTAGGAGATCGCTCCCCACACCATGATGCCGGGTGTTGGCCCTGTGTGCCTCGGTCGTATGCAGTCCTGATTGTTGCGCTCACCTGCACGGCGCCAAACACGCATACGACCATCATTGGCACCAAGGCAGAAGCGACTCTCATCGCTGAAGACGACACGTTTCCATTCGTCCCTCCATTCACGCCTGTCGCGACACCACTGGAGGCGGGCTGCACGATGTTGGGGCGTGAGCGGAAGACGGCCTAACGGTGTGCGGGACCGTAGCCCAGCATCATGGAGACGGTTGGGAATGGTCCTCGCCGATACCCCAGGAGCAACAGTGTCCCTAATTTGCTGGTAAGTTGCGGTGCGGTCCCCTACGGCACTGCGTAGGATCCTACGGTCTTGGCATGCATCCGTGCGTCGCTGCGGTCCGGTCCCAGGTCGACGGGCACGTGCACCTTCCGCCGACCACTGGCGACAACGTCGATGTACTGTGGAGACCTCACACCCCACGTGTTGAGCAATTCGGCGGTACGTCCACCCGGTCTCCTGCATGCCCACTATACGCCTTCGCTCAAAGTCCGTCAACTGCACATACGGTTCACGTTCACGCTGTCGCGGCATGCTACCAGTGTTAAAGACTGCGATGGAGCTCCGTATGCCACGGCCAACTGGCTGACACTGACGGCGGCGGTGCACAAATGCTGCGCAGCTAGCGCCATTCGACGGCCAACACCGCGGTTCCTGGTGTGTCCGCTGTGCCGTGCGTGTGATCATTGCTTGTACAGCTCTCTCGCAGTGTCCGGAGCAAGTATGGTGGGTCTGACACACCGGTGTCAATGTGTTCTTTTTTCCATTTCCAGGAGTGTATATATATATATATATATATATATATATATATATATATATATATGTGCAGATGGTGAATATTAGTAAAATACTTGCAGTCAATAGGTCAGGTAATTCATTAAAACTAAAAAGATGATGAACAGAAGCAGATGTTTGGAACTTTGACAGAATTTTCATGGCATGTTTAGTGGAGTCTTTTTCTATTTTTTTCTTTAAATAATATTATTTATGTTACCTGAAGGTTATATATTTGTAGGTAAGTGCAGTAAATGTGTAACTAACCTAAGCACATCACACACATCCATATCCGAGGCAGTATTCGAACCTGCGACCGCAGCAGCAACGCGGTTCCAGACTGAAGGGCCGAGAACCGCTCGGCCACAACTTCCGGCTTATGTTGTGTGGGTGCTAAGCCCACAGGGCTTAATACGCGGATAAATTCGAAGATACGGACGGTTAAAGGGTAGTGTGTACAGAGAGAGTAATGACATGAGTTTTTATGGATGTCGAATGTATGAAGATGAGGATATGAACGACTGAATTAATGGCTCTGAACACTATGGGACTTAACAGCTGTGGTCATCAGTCCCCTAGAACTTAGAACTACTTAAACCTACCTAACCTAAGGACATCACACACACCCATGCCCGAGGCAGGATTCGAACCTGCGAACGTAGCGGTCGCGCGGTTCCAGACTGTAGCGCCTAGAACAGCTCGACCACCTCGGCCGGCTTCTGTTTGTAGTACAAAAACAAACAGAATGACAGTGGTGTGCATAAAAGTGTGTCGTGAAGACCATAAGACATGCATAGGGCGGCAGAACAACGCCGTGTAGTAGGTTGTTTAGGTATTTATATTGGTTGGCGTCACCTAGTGCTCTGTATGAAAATCACTAGCTGTGCTGCGTGCCGTCTGTGGCTGGTTGGCATTGTTTAACATTCGCTATTGTAGTGTTGGGCAGTTGGATGTGAACAGCGCGTAGCGCTGCGCAGTTGGAGGTGAGTCGCCAGCAGTGGTGGATATGGGGAGAGAGATGGCGGAGTTTTGAGAGCGGATGATCTGGACGTGTGTCCATCAGAGACAGTAAATTTGTAAGACTGGATGTCATGAACTTATATATATATATATATATATATATATATATATATATATATATATATATGATGACTTTTGAACATTATTAAGGTAAATACGTTGTTTGTTCTCTAGCAAAATCTTTCATTTGCTAACTATGCCTGTCAGTAGTTAGTGCCTTCAGTAGTAGAATCTTTTATTTAGCTGGCGGTATTGGCGCTCGCTGTGTTGCAGTAGTTCGAGTAACGAAGATTTTTGTGAGGTAAGTGATTCATGAAATGTATAGGTTACTGTTAGTCAGGGCCATTCTTTTGTAGGGATTATTGAAAGTCAGACTGCGCTGGGCTAAAAGCAAATATTGTGTGTCAGTTTAGTGATGATCAGAATAAGTAAAGAGAGAAATGTCTGAGTACTTTCCGTTCTGCTCAGCTGTTTGAATATGAAATAACGCAAGATGTTTACCAGCACAGTACTTCACCTATTTTTCTATGGGGACGTTTCAGCAGCAAGAAAACGCCAGTGATGTTTCTTCTAAAAAGCTGCTGCTCCTACTCCGTCTCCATGACATTACAAACATTTTTACCAGTTCTTCGTTTTAGTGCCTCATATCAGATCTCTGAAAGTAGGGCTAGGCTCTTATTTGTCTGCAAGGCATGTTTTTAAGAAAGTGTAAGCTTTTTATGTCCTGAAAGTGTTCTTCAGAACACGAGAGAGCACGAGCTCCTGCTTACAAAAATCCATTCTCTGGCCTCCACTCGGCCGCAAGGCAAGACTCGGTCGTAAACGCACAGTAGGTGATACCTGCCCCCGTGGCTGGGCTGGCTCAGCGAACTTCATGTAGCCAACACCAGAGGCTGCCCGCGTTTCCCGATGCCAGGGGCCGCTTTTCTCGTTACCTCACTCACCGATTTGCCTGTCCTAACGTCCAGCGTGCTTCCCATTCCTACCCACACGCAGAAAGCGTAGAGGAGACACAAGGAGTCCGTCCACCTAGTTAATATTTTTAACAAGATGTTAGTTAGAAGAGAGTACATACAGCCATTGTAATACAATTCACATTAATAAAACATTCTTATCGTATTTTGCTCCATCATTTTCCTCTAAATGGGGTGTTATTCTCACATTAAATGAAAAGGGGCATGAAAAATGCCTTGCTGCTTTTCAACATATTTGATCCACATTGTACGAACATCATAATGTCATATCATAGCATCAGTCGAAGTTTACCAGACCAAAGTACACAAGAGCATCAATAATTATTTTAGTATACATTAGCACAAAACCAATGAAGGCACAACGTCATCATAGCAAAATCAGTGAAGGCAGAGACTTAATAAATTCTAAGCTTATACAGGGTGGTCCATTGATAGTGACCGGGCCAAATATCTCACTAAATAAGCGTCAAACGAAAAAACTTCAAAGAACGAAACTCGTCTAGCTTGAAGGGGGAAACCAGATGGCACTATGGTTGGCCCGCTAGATGGCGCTGCCATAGCTCAAACGGATATCAACTGCGTTTTTTAAAAATAGGAACCCCCATTTTTTATTACATATTCGTGTAGTGCGTAAAGAAATATGAATTTTTTAGTTGGACCACGTTTTTCGCTTTGAGACAGATGGCGCTGTAATAGTCACGAACATATAAGTACGTGGTATCACGTAACAATCCGCCAGTGCGAACGGTATTTGCTTCGTGATACATTACCCTTGTCAAAATAGACCGTTTACCAATTGCGGAAAAGGTAGATATCGTGTTGATGTATGGCTATTGTGATCAAAATGCCCAACGGGCGTGTGCTATGCTGCTGGGTATCCTGGACGACATCATCCAAGTACTCGGACCGTTCGCCGGATGGTTACGTTATTTAAGGAAACAGGAAATGTTCAGCGATATGTGAACCGTCAGCCACGACCTGCAACAAATGATGATGCCCAAGTAGGTGTTTTAGCTGCTGCCGCGGCAAATCAGCACATCAGTAGATGAAAACTTGCGCAAGAATCGGGAATCTCAAAAACGTCGGTGTTGAGAATACTACATCAACATCGATTGCAACCGTACCATATCTCTATGCACCAGGAATTGCATGGCGACGACTTTGAAGGTCGTGTACAGTTCTGCCACTGGGCACAAGAGAAATTACGGGACGATTACAGATTTTTTGCACGCATTCTGTTTAGCGACGAGGGGTCATTCACCAACAGCGGTAACGTAAACCGGCATAAAATGCACTATTGGGCAACGGAAAATCCACGATGGCTGCGTCAAGTGGAACATCATCGACCTTGGCGGGTTAATGTGTGATGCGACGTTATGGGAGGAAGAGTAATTGGCCCCCATTTTATCGATGGCAATCAAAACGGGCAATATACGCTGATTTCCTACGTAAAGTTCTGCCGATGTTACTACAAGATGTTTCACTGTATGGCAGAATGGCCATATACTTACAACTTGATGGATGTCCGGCACACAGCTCGCGTGCGGTTGAAGCGGTATTGAATAGCATATTTCATGACAGGTGGTTTTGTCGTCGAAGCACTATACCATGGCCCGCACGTTCACCGGATCTGACGTCCCCGGATTTCTTTCTGTGGGGAAAGTTGAAGGATATTTGGTATCGTGATCCACCGACAACGCCTGAGAACATGCGTCAGCGCATTGTCAATGCATGTGCGAACATTACGGAAGGCGAACTACTCGCTGTTGAGGGGAATGTCGTTACTCGTATTGTCAAATGCATTGAGGTTGACGGACATAATTTTGAGCATTTATTGCATTAATGTGGTATTTACAGGTAATCACGCTTAACAGCATGCGTTCTCAGAAATTATAAGTCCACAAAGGTACACGTATCTCTTTGGAACAACCGAAATAAAATGTTCAAACGTACCTACGTTCTGTATTTTATTTTAAAAACCTACCTGTTACGAACTGTTCGTCTAAAATTGTGCGCCATATGTTTGTGACTATTACAGCGCCGTCTATCACAAAGCGAAAAATGTGGTCCAACTAAAACATTCATTTTTCTTTACGTACTACACGAATATGTAATAAAACATGGGGTTCCTATTTTAAATAACGCCGTTGATACCCTTTTGACCTATGGCAGCGCCATCTAGCGGGCCAACCGTAGCTCCATCTGGTTTCCCTCTTCAAGCTAGACAAGTTTCCTTTGTAGTTTTTTCGTTTGACGCTTATTTCGTGAGATATTTGGCCCGGTCACGATCAATGGACCACACTGTATACTTGGGCATCGAAAAAGATTGACAGTAAAAGTGGACACAGTAAAAAACGAAATACAGTTTAAGTGTATTCCTTTCCTTATTTAGCAAAAGAGAGTTATATTATATACCCTCGGAAAAAAAGTACATTGGCACACGCTTTCAGAGGTTTCCTATTTGTGGGAGGGTGGGATCGGTCATCTTCGTCATCTCTCTGAATTATCGAAAGTCCACCCACCTCGATATTCCTTGCTTCAGACGTCCCTTCACTTTGTAGTAGCAGATACGTGTTAGGCAGTGTAAAGCAGCGTTGATGAAACCACTACCTAATACCTACCACACAGAGGCCGCTTAACTCGAGTTGAAAGCCAGTTCCTGAAAGTTCATATTCAAAAAATTGGGCGTTCGGAGGATACAGTCTACTTGCACAAAACATTTAAAATTTAGAATGAATCTGCTTTTTATTCATACGGAAACACATGAAATGGCTATCAAATCCGTATTTAATATGGTAAACTTCAAAATTCACTGTTTGTACAATGCATTATCACTCGAAAAGCAGCCAGAATTTTTGTAAGTCCGACCTGACTAATTTTCACTATCTAACAGTCACAGATCCACCACTCTTCGCGAGTTAAACATTCGGTCTTTTCAGTGATCTTCTTAGTAAGAGGTACTCGCCAAAGCATTCCGTACAGAGCACGAAATATGCCACGCGGAATTGTTACTATGACCAGAAAGTTCATACGCTCATAAATCTCCAACTATTTAATTTAGAAGCTCCAAACTTTCATTAGAATGTTAGTAACTCCAGTTGTTAGATCCACGACACGTTCTAACAGAATTGACCTCGCTAGTTCTTCATCATACAGACTATTTTTGCGGAGCTATCTGACATGGTGTTATCCGTAGGTCGGTTAGCAAGCGACTCTCTCGAACTATTCTACTCACTCTCCACTGCACTATGTTCGCCCGGTAACAGCTTAATTCTGATAGGCTGTTGATCTAAACGACCAATCAGAACGTTTCTTCCAGATCATTCTCGCGACAAACTTGCCTTATCCAATCACTAATCTGCTACTAATTAATGTCATTAGAACTTCAGTTTCTAGTATACTACTTAATCAAAATAAGCGAAGTTCGCAATATTCTCCAAATTGATAAGTAAACTTATTCCGCCTCTAACTTTCATTCTGTTGCTTTTATACAGAAGCAAGCTCACACCGACATACGTCATCTGAATCGTGGTTGCACCATAACTTTCCCACCGTTCGTTTGTAAAAGGTCTTACATAAAATGACATTAAGTTTTAACGCATGTCCCACATACACTATCTCAGTCATTATATAATAATTTTGAGCGATTTTTGTATTACGTAATGTAAAGTAACTAAATTTTTGAGAAGGAAATTCTGATTAATTGATTTTCTACATCTACTACATCTACATTGATACTCCGCAAGCCACCCAACGGTGTGTGGCGGAGGGCACTTTACGTGCCACTGTCATTACCTCCCTTTCCTGTTCCAGTCGCGTATGGTTCGCGGGAAGAACGACTGTCTGAAAGCCTCCGTGCGCGCTCTAATCTCTCTAATTTTACATTCGTGATCTCCTCGGGAAGTATAAGTAGGGGGAAGCAATATATTCGATACCTCATCCAGAAACGCACCCTCTCGAAACCTGGCGAGCAAGCTACACCGCGATGCAGAGCGCCTCTCTTGCAGAGTCTGCCACTTGAGTTTATTAAACATCTCCGTAACGCTATCACGGTTACCAAATAACCCAGTGACGAAACGCGCCGCTCTTCTTTGGATCTTCTCTATCTCCTCTGTCAACCCGACCTGGTACGGATCCCACACTGATGAGCAATACTCAAGTATAGGTCGAACGAGTGTTTTGTAAGCCACCTCCTTTGTTGATGGACTACATTTTCTAAGCACTCTCCCAATGAATCTCAACCTGGTACCCGCCTTACCAACAATTAGTTTTTTATGATCATTCCACTTCAAATCGTTCCGTACGCATACTCCCAGATATTTTACAGAAGTAACTGCTACCAGTGTTTGTTCCGCTATCATATAATCATACAATAAAGGATCCTTCTTTCTATGTATTCGCAATACATTACATTTGTCTATGTTAAGGGTCAGTTGCCACTCCCTGCACCAAGTGCCTATCCGCTGCAGATCTTCCTGTATTTCGCTACAATTTTCTAATGCAGCAACTTCTCTGTATACTACAGCATCATCCGCGAAAAGCCGCATGGAACTTCCGACACTATCTACTAAGTCATTTATATATATTGTGAAAAGCAATGGTCCCATAACACTCCCCTGTGGGACGCCAGAGGTTACTTTAACGTCTGTAGACGTCTCTCCATTGATAACAACATGCTGTGTTCTGTTTGCTAAAAACTCTTCAATCCAGCCACACAGCTGGTCTGATATTCCGTAGGCTCTTACTTTGTTTATCAGGTGACAGTGCGGAACTGTATCGAACGCCTTCCGGAAGTCAAGAAAAATAACATCTACCTGGGAGCCTGTATCTAATATTTTCTGGGTCTCATGAACAAATAAGGCGAGTTGGGTCTCACACGATCGCTGTTTCCGGAATCCATGTTGATTCCTACATAGTAGATTCTGGGTTTCCAGAAATGACATGATACGCGAGCAAAAAACATGTTCTATAATTCTACAAGAGATCGACGTAAGAGATATAGGTCTATAGTTTTGCGCATCTGCTCGACGACCCTTCTTGAAGACTGGGACTATCTGTGCTCTTTTCCAATCATTTGGAACCCTCCGTTCCTCTAGAGACTTGCGGTACACGGCTGTTAGAAGGGGGGCAAGTTCTTTCGCGTACTCTGTGTAGAATCGAATTGGTATCCCGTCAGGTCCAGTGGACTTTCCTCTATTGAGTGATTCCAGTTGCTTTTCTATTCCTTGGACACTTATTTCGATGTCAGCCATTTTTTCGTTTGTGCGAGGATTTAGAGAAGGAACTGCAGTGCGGTCTTCCTCTGTGAAACAGCTTTGGAAAAAGGTGTTTAGTATTTCAGCTTTACGCGTGTCATCCTCTGTTTCAATGCCATCATCATCCCGTAGTGTCTGGATATGCTGTTTCGAGCCACTTACTGATTTAACGTAAGACCAGAACTTCCTAGGATTTTCTGTCAAGTCGGTACATAGAATTTTACTTTCGAATTCAATGAACGCTTCACGCATAGCCCTCCTTACGCTAACTTTGACATCGTTTAGCTTCAGTTTGTCTGAGAGGTTTTGGCTGCGTTTAAACTTGGAGTGGAGCTCTCTTTGCTTTCGCAGTAGTTTCCTAACTTTGTTGTTGTACCACGGTGGGTTTTTCCCGTCCCTCACAGTTTTACTCGGCACGTACCTGTCTAAAACGCATTTTACGATTGCCTTGAACTTTTTCCATAAACACTCAACATTGTCAGTGTCGGAACAGAAATTTTCGTTTTGATCTGTTAGGTAGTCTGAAATCTGCCTTCTATTACTCTTGCTAAACAGATAAACCTTCCTCCCTTTTTTTATATTCCTATTAACTTCCATATTCAGGGATGCTGCAACGGCCTTATGATCACTGATTCCCTGTTCTGTACATACAGATTCGAAAAGTTCGGGTCTGTTTGTTATCAGTAGGTCCAAGATGTTATCTCCACGAGTCGGTTCTCTGTTTAATTGCTCGAGGTAATTTTCGGATAGTGCACTCAGTATAATGTCACTCGATGCTCTGTCCCTACCACCCGTCCTAAACATCTGAGTGTCCCAGTCTATATCTGGTAAATTGAAATCTCCACCTAAGACTATAACATGCTGAGAAAATTTATGTGAAATGTATTCCAAATTTTCTCTCAAATGTTCTGCCACTAATGCTGCTGAGTCGGGAGGTCGGTAAAAGGAGCCAATTATTAACCTAGTTCGGTTGTTTAGTGTAACCTCCACCCATAATAATTCACAGGAACTATCCACTTCTACTTCACTACAGGATAAACTACTACTAACAGCGATGAACACTCCACCACCGGTTGCATGCAATCTATCCTTTCTAAACACCGTGTGTACCTTTGTAAAAATTTCGGCAGAATTTATTTCTGGCTTAAGCCAGCTTTCTGTACCTATAACGATTTCAGCTTCGGTGCTTTCTATCAGCGCTTGAAGTTCCGGCACTTTACCAACGCAGCTTCGACAGTTGACAATTACAATACCGATTGCTGCTTGGTCCCCGCATGTCCTGACTTTGCCCCGCACCCGTTGAGGCTGTTGCCCTTTCTGTACTTGCCCAAGGCCATCTAACCTAAAAAACCGCCCAGCCCACGCCACACAACCCCTGCTACCCGTGTAGCCGCTTGTTGCGTGTAGTGGACTCCTGACCTATCCAGCGGAACCCGAAACCCCACCACCCTATGGCGCAAGTCAAGGAATCTGCAGCCCACACGGTCGCAGAACCGTCTCAGCCTCTGATTCAGACCCTCCACTCGGCTCTGTACCAAAGGTCCGCAGTCAGTCCTGTCGACGATGCTGCAGATGGTGAGCTCTGCTTTCATCCCGCTAGCGAGACTGGCAGTCTTCACCAAATCAGATAGCCGCCGGAAGCCAGAGAGGATTTCCTCCGATCCATAGCGACACACATCATTGGTGCCGACATGAGCGACCACCTGCAGATGGGTGCACCCTGTAACCCTGTACCCTTCATGGCATCCGGAAGGACCCTTTCCACATCTGGAATGACTCCCCCCGGTATGCACACGGAGTGCACATTGGTTTTCTTCCCCTCTCTTGCTGCCATTTCCCTAAGGGACCCCATTACGCGCCTGACGTTGGAGCTCCCAACTACCAGTAAGCCCACCCTCTGCGACTGCCCGGATCTTGCAGACTGAGGGGCAACCTCTGGAACAGGACAAGCAGCCATGTCAGGCCGAAGATCAGTATCAGCCTGAGACAGAGCCTGAAACCGGTTCGTCAGACAAACTGGAGAGGCTTTCCGTTCAGCCCTCCGGAATGTCTTTCGCCCCCTGCCACACCTTGAAACGACCTCCCACTCTACCACAGGTGAGGGATCAGCCTCAATGCGGGCAGTATCCCGGGCAACCACAGTCGTAGTCCGATCAGGGGATGCGTGGGACGAGCTGGCCGTCCCCGACAAACCCCCATCCCGACCCCCACAGTGATGCCCATTGGCAACAGCCTCAAGCTGTGTGACCGAAGCCAACACTGCCTGAAGCTGGGAGCGAAGGGATGCCAACTCAGCCTGCATCCGAACACAGCAGTTGCAGTCCCTATCCATGCTAAAAACTGTTTTGCTAAGAACGTCTGAACTAATCTACAGAGAGCGCAAACAAATCGACAAAATTTAAACGGTTATTAAAATACAAGATTGCCTAGTAAATGCAGTAATGCTGCTACTTGCGCACTGCTGACACTGCTCGGCGGCGGAAGGAGACTAAGCGAAATTACACTATTCAGGTACTAAAACACGATGCTACACTCTCAAATACTATAATACGCCCAAAATTTATGAATTAAACAATGCAAGAACCAAAAACACGCAAAGAAATTAAGAGTTAAACTATGTAACAAATGAGTGAGCTAGGAGTATACGACTTGCTGCTCAGCTGCTTATCCAACGGCGGCAGGGAGCACACTGACTGCGACCAACCGACACTGGCCGTTCAAAACAAAACAGTAGACAAACGACTACGCGAATTTACACTATTCAGGTACTAAAACGCGATGCTACAACTCTCAAATACTATAATACGCTCGAAATTTATGAATTAAACAATGCAAGTACCAAAAACACGCAAAGAAATTAAGAATTAAACTATGTAACAAATGAGTGAGCTAGGAGTATACGACTTGCTGCTGCAGCTGCTTATCCAACGGCGGCAGGGAGCACACTAACTGCGACCAACCGACACTGGCCGTTCAAAACAAAACAGTAGACAAACGACTACGCGAATTTACACTATTCAGGTACTAAAACGCGATGCTACAACTCTCAAATACTATAATACGCTCGAACTTTATGAATTAAACAATGCAAGTACCAAAAACACGCAAAGAAATTAAGAATTAAACTATGTAACAAATGAGTGAGCTAGGAGTATACGACTTGCTGCTGCAGCTGCTTATCCAACGGCGGCAGGGAGCACTGACAACTTTGTAATGGCTTCAAATGATAATGAAAGTCAATTTATTATTGTTCCTAACTGGGTTTTAAAACATAAGCGTCGGTTTTAGTACTTTCAGTAATTTTCATTATCTCTGGAAGTATAATAAATAAAAATCTGAAATTTTGACAGCATCATTCCATTAATAATAAAAGGCTGTGCACCAAATTTGAACATAATCGAATAATAACTAATATGGATTATTTAGATTCGTAGAGGGTATGAATTTTCGTACCGACTGAATGTTACTCTATGCGGTTCTCACGGCAGGCAGCGTCAGCGTCAGCTGCGCTGTGAGCAAAGCGAAAAAAAAAAAAAAAAAACGTAGCCATCCTTTAGCCACCTTACCAAACGTCTTACTGCAACGAATATCATCTCGTAATAACTTGCTACGTTACAAATTCAGTCGAGATTTGTTGTATCAACAGTGCATACGGAGTATATGAAATGATTATGTTTACATATTAATGGCACAAGCGGTTCTGAAGTACCCACGCTGAAACACACGTATTAGTACTTGACGGCGTAGGCGCTGACTCTCATCCAGTCGGTCGTACAAGTGGGGAATACTGTGTTGGAATACAGTATGCCGCGCCTTCTCAACATGTTCACGTAGTTCTGTAAGAGCTGTTGGCTGACGAGTCGCACGTATCACTTCTCGTCCCATCATATCCCATACGTGCTCGACTGCAGACAAGTACAGAGATTGTGCTGGCTAGGGAAGTTGCTGCACGTCTTACTGAGCACATCGAGTTGCACAGGCAGTGTGAGGACGAGCATTATCCTGGTGGAACAGCACATCACGACAAAAGAAGGATCTGGCAACATTCTGCACGTACCGAGCGCTGGTTAGCGTCCCCTCCAGAAACACCCAACGTGAACGAGAGTTGTAACTTGTAGAATCCTAGACCGTAAGGCCTGTGAGAGGTGCCAGTGTGTCTTGGACGAATGTACTCTACGTGACAGCACTCGCCAAGTCTACGTCGTACGCGCAGACAATGATCACTTGGCGTGCAGGCAGAATATGCCTTCATCGCTCAGTACCAGGGTGCGCCATTCCATCTTCCAAGTCCAGCTATGCATATCGATGCTGAGGCGTGAGTGGAAGACGGGCTAGAGGTGTGGGGGCCTGTAGTCCCAATGCTAATAACCGGTTCGCAACAGTTTGTGTTGACACGTCTGGGACCACAAGCCCCTTTACCTATGCTGTGGCAGCAGTACGATATGCCCCTGCTGCTCTTACGACGATCTGTTGCCTATTAGTTGATCTCATCCATTATCCTGAAAACTATGTAACTACTGTTTCAGAAACATGAAAAGCAGTTGTACTTTGCATCAGGCAGTCTATACCGTTATTACATTCCAGATATCAGTCTTCAGATTGTTGGGGCGTGATAAACACACTACTAGTCATTAAAATTGCTACGCCACGAAGATGACGTGATACAGACGCGAAATTTAACCGACAGCAAGAAGATGATGTGATATGCAAATGATTAGTTTTTCAGAGCATTTCACACAAGGTTGGGCGACGGTGGTGACACCTACAACGTGCTGACATGAGGAAAATTTCCAGCCGATTTCTCATACACAAACAGCAGCTGACCGGCGTTGCCTGGTGAAATATTGATGTGAAGGCTCGTGTAAGGAGGAGAAATGCTTACCAGCACGTTTCCGACTTTGATCAAGGTCGGATTATAGTCTGCGGTTTGTCGTATCGTGACATTGCTGCTCGCGTTGGTCGAGATCCAAGACTGTTAGCAGAATGTGGAATCGGTGGGTTTAGGAGGGTAATACGGAACGCCGTGCTGGATCCCAACGGCCGCGTATCACTAGCAGTACAGATGACAGGCATCTTATCCGCATGGCTGTAACGGATCGTGCAGCCACGTCTCGTTTCCTGAGTCAACAGATGGGGACGTTTTCAAGACAACAAACATCTGCACGAACGGATCGATGACGTTTGCATTGGTTACACGTCTCGGTCACCTCTTGTTCGCATTGACGGCACTTTGAACAGTGGACGTTACATTTCAGATGTGTTACGACCCGTGACTCTACCCTTCATTCGATCCTTGCGAAACCCTACATTTCAGCAGGATAATGCACGACCGCATGTTGCAGGTCCTGTATGGGCCTTTCTGGATACAGAAAATGTTCGACTGGTACCCTGGCCAGCACATTCTCCAGATCTCTGACCAATTGAAAACGTCTGGTCAATGGTGGCCGAGCAACTGGCTCGTCACAGTACGACAGTCACTACTCTTGATGAACTGTGGTATCGTTTTGAAGTTGCATGGGCGGCTGTACCTGTACGCGCCATCCAAGCTCTGTTTGACTCAATGCCCAGTAGTTTTCAAGGCCGTTATTATGGCCAGAGGTGGTTGTTCTGGGTACTGATTTCTCAGGATCTATGGACCCAAATTGCGTGAAAATGTAATTAAAAGTCAGTTCTAGTATAATATATTTGTCCAATGAATACCCGTCTATCATCTGCATTTCTTCTTGGTGTAGCAATTTTAATGGCCAGTAGTGTATGTATTTTCGTGATATGACACTGCACCGCTAGTCGAATTTCGATTATATACTTTCATATAGGTCTGCACTGAATGTGGTTAACTTTTACATAGATCATATGTCAACTGCATTTCCTGGTGCGTTACAGGCCGATTGCTGTCGGGAAGGGTAACACCACGCCTGACATTGGCCTCCACATGCAGCATAGGGAACAAAAGGTTATGAGCTGTCTTATCACAGTTGTTATTATCTAGTATAGTTTTAATGTTATTACAGTCTAACATTGCAAAGATAATTTATGAACAACCTGTGGATCCGGAACGAATAAATAAATCGCAATATGGTTTTCGATAAGTTGAAGCAGACAAAGTCGTGAGTTTTCTGACGTACGCTGCTTATTTTAACATTTATAACTGCCGAATTGTCACTAACCTTCTTCTTCTTCTTCTTTCGATTTCGGCCATCTTTGGACCACGTTCAACAATTCACTTGCCCGGCTTTTTGATCTTTTTTTCTCTCTTCCCAATATTTCCTCATCATTTTCGAGTGGTTCCTCCTCCGCTCTTCCGACCATTTCCTGTTATTATTCTTTAGTTTCGTTTCTTCTGGAAAACACTTAATTTCGTTCACTATTTGTCTAAACTTTTCCCTGTCCCTGATTGACTCACGGGTGACATTAAAATAGGCCAAATCCTTTTTCACCATCTGTATCCATTTATTGTTGGTTTTTTCGTTCCTGTTACTATGTTCAAACACTTTTCTTGTTAGTCTGTTTCCATCCATCCTCGACAGGTGACCATAAAACGTTAGTCTGCGTTTACGCATTGCCTCACTCACTTTCTCAATAGTTTTGTATATTTCCTTATTACTCTTTAGCTTGTACTCTTCTCCCATCTTTCTCGGTCCTAATATTTTTCTCAAAATTTTCCTTTCTTTCTTTTCCATGTTTTCTATTTCCCCCTTTTTGTTAAGAGTTAGGCACTCCGATGCATACAGGCATTCTGGTCTAATGACAGTTTTATAATGTCTTAATTTAGCTTGAATCGAAATGTTTTTTTTGTTATATATGTCTTTGGTTTTTTGAAAAGCAAATTCCATTTTCCTTGCTCTCGCCTGGTTTGCACTCTTGTCTAAACCATTCACTTGAATTATTTCACCTAAATACTTAAATTTTTCTACTCTCTTAATATTGCCGTATTTAGTAATAAGATTTTTCTTGTTATTTCTATGATTAGACATATACACGGTTTTTTCAAATGAAATCTGCAGTCCAGTTCTGGCCGAAACTTCTTGTAGTTTCTCCAGGTAGTTCTGAGCTATTTCTTCGTTTTCTGTAATTATTGCCAGATCGTCTGCAAAAGCTAAACAGTCCACTTCTATTTTTTCTTTTTTTGTTCCAATTCTGATGTCATTCTTGGTGCCTTTGAGTTCTTCTTTCCATATTCTCAATATCTTTTCCAGTACGCAGTTGAAGAGGATTGGGGATAAACCATCACCTTGTCTAACACCTGTTTTAATTTCGAACTTCCTTGAAATTTCACCCATAAATTTAACTTTGGCCTTACTGTTTGTTAGCGTCTGTTTGATAATTTGAATTGTTTTCGTATCGACCCCAAATTCTTCCAATACTTTCAGTAATGTTTCTCTATCTACCGAGTCGTATGCTTTTTTGAAATCTACAAATACTATTGCAAATCTCTGGCCTCTTGAGATTCTGTAACGAATTAGTGTTTTCAGGTTAAATATTTGTTCAACACAGGATCTACCTTGTCTAAAACCTGCTTGATATTCACCTATTTTTTTATCCAGAACTGGCTCCACGATTTGAAGTAATTTCCTTGACAAAATTTTGTATCCTACTGGTAGTAGCGAGATCCCTCTATAATTATTAACATTCATCTTATCCCCCTTTTTGTGTA
The DNA here is from genome assembly GCF_021461395.2 of Schistocerca americana. NCBI lineage: Eukaryota > Metazoa > Arthropoda > Insecta > Orthoptera > Acrididae > Schistocerca > Schistocerca americana. The sequence continues at coordinate 440,074,172 of NC_060126.1, forward strand.
GTGGGTGTATCAGGGCACACTGCCAGTCTTCAGGAATTCTTTCTTCGTCCCAGATCTTCTTAAACATATGTTCCAAAACTTGTGGGAGGTTGGTATCCATGAGGTTGGTATCCATTATTTTTAGGATTTCTGGTACTATGGAGTCTTCACCTGGGGCTTTATTGTTTTTTAGACTGTGTATTATGTGTTTTATTTCTTCAGCGTCTGGAGGTTTTGACTCGGTATTAGTATTTCGGTGGTTTTCAAAACTCATTTTATCTTTGGGTGGTTCACAATTTAGTAAATTCTCGAAATATTTTGCTAATATTTCACAATTAGTCTTGTTTGTCAAACCTAGCTTGTTCTCTTCATCTTTAAAACATAAATTTGGGGATTGGTATTTGGTTAGCTGTTTTCTAAAAGTTTTGTAGAAATCTCTAGAATTATTTCTTTTAAAGTCTTCCTCAATCTGTTCTAGGTTATCCTGAAATTGTCTTCTTTTTTTATTACGGAAAAGCTTAGCTGTTTCTCTTCTCTGGATTTTAAAATTGTCAAGATCTTGAGGATCTTTTGTGGAGTTCCATTTCTGCCACAATTTCTGTCTCTTCTCCAGGTTCTCATCACATTCATTGTCCCACCATGGATGTCTTCTTACTCTTTTCACGAGACAATTTTCTTTTGCTATTTCAACTATTTCGTTTTTGATCTCCTCCCATCCCGCTTCCTTATTTATTGTGGATATGCCATCGCTATCTTTGTGCAATGCTCTTTGAAACCGTTGTTTAATTTCTTCATTTTTTAACGTTTCTGTGTTATATTTTGGAATTTTGTAAAAGGTTTTCTTCTCTTTTCGAAATGGGAGTGGTCTGAATTTAATCGTAGTCAAATAGTGGTCTGAATCAACATCAAGGCTTTTCAGCACTTTAGTGTTTTGAATTTCTTCTTGACAATGAAGTGAGATAGCCACATGGTCAATTTGGAATTCTCCGAGAAGTGGATTTGGTGATCTCCATGTTTTAGTTTTTCGGCTCAGCTTTTTGAAATGTGTTGTCATTATTTTCAAGTTGAAATGCCTACATACCTCTATAAGCCTTTCTCCATTTTTTGAAGTTCTTTTGTGACCTGGGAAGAGGCCTACTGTTCCATGGTATTTTTTCTCCCTTCCTATTTGTGCGTTAAAATCGCCTACTAACATTTTTATGTTCTTCTTTGAGCATCTATCCAGTTCCATTTCAAGTATCTCCCAAAATTCTTCAACTTTCTCCGGGTTATTTTTGTTGTCCTGGTTTATGGGTGCATGGCAGTTGATTATAGAGTATCCTTTGTTTTTACATTTAATCTCAAGAATGGATAGTCTCTCAGAACTCGAGTAGAAGTTAGTAACTGAATCTAAAATTGAGTGATGTACCAGAAATGCTGTTCCCAGGTATGGCATTTGTTTCATTAAGATTTTACCTGGTTTTCCTTTAAATAAACGATAGTTTTCAAAATCTAAAGCAGTTTCATCTAAAAACCTTGTTTCTTTTAATGCACATATTAAAATTTCTTTCTGGTTCAGCTTTTCAATCAATAATTTCAATTTTCCTACTTTAATTAGAGAGTTTACATTTAGGGTTGCAAACATAGTTGCTTTTTTAAATTTCAGTGTTGAGGGCTGCATACATGTTGGTTGGGGTCCTCCAAAATCCTTTGACCCCTTTGCATTGTTTCTACGAACAACGGAGGATTTGCCATTCGGTCTACCTCTTGGAGTAGTGTCTATCTTTGACGACGTTCCCATCATGCTTTGCAGTAATTGTTGGATAATAAATTGGGGGATCGGGTTGCCCCGAATCCGAAATTAAAACCAAGGTAGTAAGCCCTGGAGTTAGCTCTTCCGCTCTCTCTGCCGTTGGGAAATTGTTCCTCTTCCGCCATTGAGACCGTTGGCTGGGTTTCACCTAGTAACCCTAGGCAGGGGCCCTATGACAGGGTGCTACCATCTGGAGCCGGACGGACCCTGTTTTTTTTACGAGGTTGTTACTCCTCCCCCTCCACACTTCCCCATCCTCTTGTTTTTAGATGGGCCCGGGCTTGGGACCTTCGTTTAATGGAACTATGTAGTTTTTCCGTGACACTGGAAAGTGATTACTACGTACCACGGGAGGAACTTAATGAAATAGTAACAATATAGCAGCTCCGATACAGTACTAAACCGCCATTACTCGCTTTTCCTTTTTCCCTTTCTTTGTCACAAGTATTCTGATTGGTTTCATGCGGCCCACAACGAATTCCTCTCCTGTGCCCCCTTCTTCATCTTAACGCAGCACTTGCAACCTGTGTCTTCAATTTTTTGCTGGACGTATTCCAATTTCTGTTTACAGTTTTTCGCCTCTACATGTTCTTCTACCACCATGGGCGTTATTTTGTTATCCTAACAACCTGTCCCTTCTTCTTGCCAATGTTTTGCATATATTCCTTTCCTCGGTGGTTCTGTGGAGAACCTCCTCATTTCTTACTTCATCAGTCCATCTAATTTTCAACATTCTTCTGTAGCACCATATCTCAAATGCTTCGATTCTCTTCTTTTGCAGTTTCTGCACAGTCCACGTGTCAGTAGCACACAATTCTGTGTTCCAAACGTACATTCTCAATTTAAGGCCTCTGTTTGACAGTACTAGACTTTTCTTGGTCAGGAACTCCCTTTCTGCCAGTACTAGTCTGTTTTTTACGTCCTGCTTGTTCCGTCCATCATGGGTTATGTTGTTGACTAGGTAGCAGAGTTCCTCAAATTCATCTCCTTTGCGTCCGCCCGTGGTAGCTGAGTGGTCAGCGCGACGGAATGTCGTACTTAACGGCCCGGGTTCGACTCCCAGCTGGGTGGGAATTTTCTCCGCTTATGGACTGAGTGTTGTGCTGTTCTTATCATCATCATTTCGTCCCCATCGATATGCAAGTCGCCGAAGTGGCGTCCACTCGCAAGACTTGCACCGGGTGAACGGTTTACTAGACGGGAGGCCCTAGCCACATGGCATTATTTATCTACTTTGTGATCACCAATCATGGTGTTAAGTTTCTTGCTGTCTCATTCCTGCGACTTCCAATTACTTTCGTCTTTCTTCGGTTTACTCTCGGTCCATATACTATACTCATTAGACTCTCCATTTCATTCAGGAGGTCCTGCAATTCTTCTTCACTTTCACTAAGGGTAGAAACGTCGTTAGCGAATCTTATCATCGATATCCTTAAACCACTGATTTTAACCCCAGTCTTGAACCTTTCTTTTATTTCCATCATCGCTTCTTCTCTGTACAGGTTGAAAAGTAGGGGCGAAAGAAAACATCCCTGTCTTACATCCTTCTTAATTCGAGCACTTCTTTCGTGGTCTCCCACTGTTATTGTTCCCTCTTGGTTCTTGTATATACTGTATATTACCCGTCTTTCCATATATAGCTTGCTTCTACTTTTTTCAGAACTTCAAAAATATCTTACTCCACTGGACATGGTCGAATTCTTCTGCATATTATTCTTGTCAGCCCTTAAGCTGATTGCGTGATAATTTTCACACTTGTCGGCTCTTGCAGTCTTCGGAATTGTGTGGATGTTGCTCCGGAAGTCAGATGGTACGTGGCTAGACTCCGACATTCTACACACCAAGTTGATTAGTCGTTTCGTGGCCACTTCCCCCAATGGTCTTAGAAATTCTGACAGAATGTTACCTATCCCTGCTTCTGTATTCGATCTTACGTCTTCCAAAGCTCTTTTAAATCCTGAATTTAGTACTGAATCCCCTATATTTTCCATATAGACTCCTGTTTCTTCTTCTGTCACGTCATCAGACAAGGCCTTCCCCTGACAGAGGCCTTCAACGTACTCTTTTCACCTATTCGCACTCTCCTCTGCATTTAACAGTGGCATTTCCGTTGCACTCTTAAGTTTACCACCATTGCTTTTAATGTCACGGAAGGTTGTTTTGACTCTTCTGTATGCTGAGACAGTCAGTGCGACAGTCATTTATTTTCAGTTTCTTCACATATTTCGTGCATCCTTTTCACCTTAGCTTCGGTGCACTTACTATTTATTTCATCCGTAAGTGACTTGTATTCTTGTATCCCTGAATTTCCCTGATCATTTTTGTACGTCCACCAGCTGAAGTATTTCTTCTGTTAACCACTGATTCCTCGCAGTTACCTTCCTTGTACCTACGCTTTTCTCTCCACCTTCTCTGATTGCCACTTTTAGAAATGACCATTCCTCGTCAAATGAGCTGCTTACTGAGCCATTCATTATCGCAGTACCTATTGCTTCAGAGAACTTCAAGCGTAACTCTTCATTCCTTAGTACTTCCGTAACCCACTTCTTTAGGCATTGACTCTTCCTGAATAATTTCATAAACTGTAGCCTACTCGTCATCATTATGAAATTCTGATCTTAGACTATTTCTGCGCCTGGGTAGACCTTACAGTCCAATATCTGGTTTGGGAATCTCTGCCTGACCAGAATGTAATGTAAGTGAGCTCTTCCTGTATTTTCTGGCCTTTTCCAAGTATACTTCTCCCTTTTGTGATTTTTGAACAGGTATTTGCTATTACCAATTGAAATTTATTGCAGAACTCAATTAGTGTTTCTCCTGCCTTAATCTTAGTACCAAGCCTATTTACTTCGGTGACCGTTTCTTCTACTTCTTCTCCTGAAAACGCATTCCAATCACCCATGACTATTAGATTTTAATCTCCCTTTAAGTACTGAATTATCTGTTAAATATCCTTATATATTTTCTCTGTTTCTTCATCTTCGGTTTGTGACATCGGCCTGTATTCTTGAACTATCGTTGTCGGTGTTGGTTTGCTGTCGATTCTGATAACAATACTGTCACTGAACTGTTCACAGTACGACACTTTCTGCCCTACCTTCCTATTCATAACGAATCATACTCCCGTTATACCATTTCCTGGTGCTGTTGATTTTATCCTACACTCATCTGACCAGAAATCCTTGTCTTCTTTCGATTTCATTTCACTGACCCTTACTATATCTAGATTGAGTCTTTGCATTTCTTTTTTCAGATTTTATAACTTTCCTACCACGTTCAAGCTGTTGACATTACACGCCCCGACTCCTAGAACGTTATTCTTATGTTGGTTATTCAATTTTTTTCTCATAGTCACCTCCTCTTTGGCAGTCTGCCCCCCGCCCCCTTTGAGATCGGAATGGGGGACTAGTTCGGAATCTTTTGCTAATGTAGAAATCATCATGACGCTTTTTGAACTAAGGGCCACATGTCATGTGGATGTACATTATGTGCCTTTGATGCTGTGGTTTTCATTGCCTTCTGCATCCTAATGCTGTTGACCATTGCTAGTTTTTCGACGTTATTTTCCAATTCGTAGGGCAAGAGGGTGCCCTATACCTCTGTGTTATCCTCCGTCCCCTTTGACAAGGCCGTGGGCAGGACATGGATTATTTCCTATGCCGGTAGTCTTCGGCTGCCATTGTTCACGATTTTTATTCAAAATATAAGCGGTGGCTTGATTCTAACCCTGACTAAGGACGTTTTGATTAATGAAAGACGCTACCCCTAGCCCATGGGTGCCCAGTCAATGAGTTATCAAATAATGAAAAGCGAAACTAGTATATTCACTCATTCTCGATGTATTTAGGATGGTGTGTCTTAACAGTCTCGCCCTGTATACCCGTAACACAATATTTATTGATGTTTTGGCATGTGCGCCCATGATATCGAACGTGCAAAATTCAATTCTCTTCAATTTCTTCCCACGTGCTCGTCGTTTCAACCCCTTTTCTCGAATTTTCTTAGGGATCTTGGTGTGTTCACGGTTATCTGAACACTCAGTGTGCAGAGTGATCAGCTAACTCGCAACTGTAGAATATCCTGAAGAAGATCCCGGCAGCGCGGTCGATCAGCGATCATATGAGAAGAATTTGAAGAGCCGCAGGCTTCTATACATCAGAGCGTTCTGACGGAAGAGAAAATGGCTCTGAGCACTATGGGACTTAACGTCTGAGGTCATGAGTTCCCTAGAACTTAGAACTATTTAAACCTAACTAACCTAAGGACATCATACACATCCATGCCCGAGGCAGGATTATCACGGACAAGATGATATTTTTACAATATGACGTCGAAATGCTTTCACAGGTTATTGGTGAGAGGCCGCTGCCCTCATCAGCGAGGTACCAATGGCGTTTCCAGCAGGTCTGTTTGCGGGAAGCTGAGTGGCTTTTCCCTGAAGCTGAGTGGGTGCAGGGAATTACGCTGAAAGTTGAAACAGGCCTCTATGGAGTGATTGCGGAAACTCTGCCCCGGTTCCAATTAGCAGGCGGGCTCTCTCCGCTTCCGCTGCTTATCAGGTATCTCATGAATGAAACGTTTCCACCGGCGGATCGACCGATCGCTTAATGTACGAGCAGTGATCTTCATTAAGCTCAGACTTGCCGTTGTTCCTCGCACACAGGCTGTGTATTGGCGCACCTGTTTCTGATTTTGCGTGACTCAGACCACCCCCCCTCTCCCCCAGCCCCACCCCTGTGTTTCCCATCGAATGTTGCAGAATGTCTGGTATTATCGTACATGTAAGCGTTTTCGAAATTATATTTCCTTACGGTAATACTGGAACAGTTTTTACACTACACAATACTGTGATGCATTACTTAATAGCGTAGAGCAGAAGTTCGCAGATTTTTTTTTATATTCTCTCCATCTTCTGAATTTTATTCGTTTAAATGTTTGGCAGTTCGTATCTGACACGAAATTGTAATTTGTAAAAATTCAAAAGTTTCAGTTGGATTGCAATTGTTATAAGCTTGAAATTGTTCATCAGCTCACCTATTTTATTAAACTATCTGGCAATATGGTCCTTGCTGAAACCTGCTGCTCCCTGTAAACTTGTGGAGTCATCTGCACTCCGCCTTATATCACAGGATCTTCCTATAAAGTCGTAGTAAAAGCCTTACCCACTTTCATCTTTGTGTTAAGGGACTGATTTTTTCAGCTTCTCAACGTATTTATCCACTCTTCTTTACTCAAAGTCATATGCAGGCTACCTGTACCTTTACCTTCACTGTACAATACTTGTTCCTGCTCCGATAGTCTCTCTCTACGCCTGCTCCTCACGCCTGTGTGGAGGATACGACTGTCGATGTTCCCCTGTCCTGACTTCACCTATCCTGATTACACCCCTTGTGCCATTGTCGAACCATTCCGATAGTCTTTTATTATGTCTCCTCCATTCGTTGTTGATCTTGTGGTGTTGACGATGTTCCAGTATCACTTCCCTGACTTCAGGTTCTTTGCATGTGACGCCGCTGTTCCTGCTTCGAATGGTGTCGCTGTCAATTCAACCTACTGGTCCTTGACATTTGCAGCGCTTTGCGACGTCCCAGCCATGTTATTGTTTTTTTGCTACTAAATGCTCTCGGCACTAATACCCGAAATCTGCCACGAACGCCAAGTACGCGGCCTGGCTGGAATGAAGTCGGTAGGCTACGAAAGAGATTATTCGCATGACGACCGTAGCCTGTACTATCTACCAGCAAATTTCAACACAGGTTGGTCCTCCCTCAGAGGAATGCCACTATACTGAAATTCTAGTAATATAAATTTCAACACAAAAGAAATTAGTGGCTACCATAACATCGGTCAAGGCAGCACTGTTTTAGTGAACTTCAACTTCATTTTACAACTGCTCTTTCTCACTGTTCATACGTAGCTTTTATACATGAAACTGAGTAATTTTCACAATCAAACTACACAGATCTCTTGATCTCCTACTCGTGAGCATAATTACGATCTTCCCAGTTCAGTCCACATGCTGTGGCAGGTGTACACGGACGTAAGTTTGTATCCCGCATGATTTCGCTTACTAGGAACTATACACTATTATGCGACAGAAATGCGTACACACACTTTTACCACAAAGATCAGCTCTTTTGGCCTCGCATACCATTCAGCGCTCCAAAGAGGGAGTTAGCCCCACTCACTAAAAATGTAAATGTCGTGTGACTAGGGCCTCCCGTCGGGTAGACCGTCCGCCGGGTGCAAGTCTTTCGATTTGACGCCACTTCAGCGACTTGCGCGTCGATGGGTATGAAATGATGATGATTTGAACAACACAACAACCATTCCCTGAGAGAAGAAGACCTCCGAGCCATGCGGGTATCGAACCGTGGCCCTTAGAATTGACATGCTGTCGCGATGACCACTCAGCTACCGGGGGGCGGTCGCCACACTCATTGGTTGTCGGTGAACCGCAACAGACATTTCGTGCGCCAACCACCATCGCTTATGCGTCAAGGAAAACACACACAACGCCAACGGCGCTAATACGGTTATCGTCGCAAACGATATGTAGCTTACGCGTCAGCCAGAACATTATGGCCACCTGCCTAATAGACTGTATGTCCATATTTGGTACGGATAACAGAGCTGACGGGTTGTGTAATGGAAGCAATGAGGCCTTGGTGGGTCGCTGGATGGAACTGGCACCGCATCTGCACACCAAACTTACCCAATTCCCTTAAATTCGAGGGAGGGGGCGATGAATTCTGACTTTACTTTCAATCACATCCCAGATGTGTTCGATCGAATTCATATCTGGCGAGTTGGGGGATCAGCAAATCGACTGGAGTTTTCCACTGTGTTCCCCGAACCACTCTATCACGCTTCAGGCCTTGTGACACGGCGCATTATCTTGTTGAAATATGCCACTGCCGCAGGGGAAACGTGGTTGTGGTGAAGGGGTGTCGTCGTCGGCTGATACTCGTATCCGAGTTTTCATTTCTCTACTGAGATATCCTTTGTCACGGTTCAGGTGTGGAAGTGTCGTTGATGGCTTAGCAATCCAATCCTAGCGTGGAACAGGCGGCCACAGACATTACAGCTGATGGAAGGTGGAGGACGTGGCTGAGCCTGGAGGAGCTTACGTCTCCGGCGTTTGTCATTCTCCATTCTTCGACGTTCCAGCTCAAAGTTTTGAAGAGCATTTGAGGTAACTGAGCGCCAGCAACTTCGGTCTTCTGCTATTGTGGACCGGTTACTCGGATCGATGTTCGAGGTTTTCAGATTGTTCTTGTACTGATCCTTATAACGTTTGAGAGGGGCACATCGTGGCCTTTTACCTGTGCTCACTTCGCTGTACAGCATTTGGCGTGTGTCATTTTTCATTCGCTGGACATGTCCGACCGATCTGAGTTGATGCCCAATGATAAGAGCTTCCATGCTATGCATTTTTGCTTTCTCAAGAACAGCCGTGTTGGATATGAAGTCATCCCATTTCAGGTTCATGATATATCATAGCTTCTGTTGGTTGAAGCGTTCTAGTTTCTTCAGATCACAGCGATATAACGTCCAGGTTTCGCAACCATATAGCAGGGTGGAAATGACTACAGCTTTGTACACCATCAGTTTGGTGTACAGTGTTAGGTCTTTATTCAGGAAGACACGCTTTGTAAGACGTCCAAATGCTACATGGGCAGCACGTAATCTATTCTCCACATCTTTTCCAGATGAGCAGTTAGATGACAGTATGCTTCCCAGGTAGAGGAAATGGTCCACTTGTTCCAAGGGTGTATCATAAATGGATATGCTGAAGTCAGGAACGGAGGAGCCAGGAGTTGGTTGCGCCATCACCTTTGTCTTTGGAATATTGATGGAGAGACCAAATCGTTCGTACGCCCTGCTGAAGGAATCAACTGACAGCTGCAAATCTGCAGGTGAATGGGCTGGAGAAGCATTGTCATCAGCATGCTGCAGCTCTGTCACACGAGTGGTACTGGTGAACCTTTTTGAATGGAGTCGGGACTGGTTGACTAATCCTCCATCAAACCTGTACTTTAGTTCTATTCCTGCATTGTTTACGGTTGTCTCGTAAAGCATAGCTGCCAGATACAATGCAAATAATGTTGGTGCAAGAACGCATCCTTGTTTAAGCCCACTTGTTATTGGGAATTCACCAGTCGTTTCATTCTGGCAGAGGACCTGTCCAGTCATATCATCGTGGAGAGCTTCAGTCAGGTCAACAAAATGTTCAGGGCAGCCGAAGCCACATGGCTTCTCTGGGAACTGTATCAAAGGCCTTTTCTAGATCGTAGAAAACAAGTAGTAAAGGCTTTTGCTGTTCTCTGCACTTCTCCTGTAGTTGTCGTGCACAGAAAATCATGTCAATTGTCCCTCTTGAAGGTCGAAACCCGTGTTGAGACTCAGGTAGTATAGTCTCTGAAAGTGTCTGGAGGCGATTTAAAAGGATTCTTGCAAAAAATTTTCCAGTGACAGAGAGTAGAGATATTCCCCGTAGTTACCACAGACGCTTCTGTCGCCCTTCTTGAAGATGGTGACAATTGTGGAGTTCTTCAAGTCAGCTGGTACCTTGCGGGTTTCCCACATTAATAGAATGAGTGGGAAGAGTCTAGTTTTTAGAGGCAAGCCGCCACCCTCAATAAGCTCCATCGGGATGCTGTCAGGTCCAGGAGCCTTCCCAGGTTTCACACTCTTGAGTGCCTTGCAAAATTCTTGAAAAGTTGGAGGATCAGCCATCCAGGGTTTTGGAGGGTACTGTGGGACATTTTTGAGAAAATCTCCAACGGCAGTAGAAGGGCGGTTTAACAGTGAGCTGAAGTGCTCTTTCCAACGATTTAAGATGTCCTGACTTTCAGTAAGAATGGTAGAGTTGTCAGCAGCTTTCAGTGTTCCTGATGAGGAGCGGATAGGTCCATACAGCTCTTTAATACCAGCGTAGAAGCCACGCAGGTTCCTTGCATCGGAAAGATTTTGGAGTAAGTAAGGGGTGTAAGTAGTTTACAACCAGTGTACGATACTCCTTGGCCGTCATGGTTCCTTGCACGAGCTCCACTGGACACATAGATGCCCACGCGCATGATCCTCACAGGATAATGGAGCCGCCGCCAGCTTGTCTCCGTCCCGCAGTACAAGCGTCAAGGAGCTGTTCCCTGGAAGACGACAGACTCGCGACCACCCGTCGGCCTGACGAATAAGGTATCGGGATTCATCAGACCATGCTGCGCTCAGACACTGCGCCAATGAGCAGTGCTGACGGTCACGTTTCCATGTCAGCAGCAGTTGCCGATGTCGTGGTGTTAGCATTGGCACATGCGAGGGTCGTCAGCTGCAGAAGCCAATCATTATCAGCGTCAGTGCACTGTGTTTTCTGACACGATTGTACTCTGCCTAGCGTTAATGTCTGATGTTACTCACACAACAGTTTGCTTCCTGTCCTGTTTTGCCCGGCCGGCCAGCCTACGACGTCAGACATCTGAAGTGAGGGGTGGCCGCCCAACCCCACGACGTCTGGACGTGCTTTCACCTTGGTTTCGTCAAGCGTTCCACTCACCGCAGCACCTCTGAAACACCCTAAAAGTCGTGCAGTTTACGAAATGCTCATGCCGAGCTTCCATGCCATCACAGTCTGCCCTCCGTTACATTCAGATGGATCGCGCGTCTTCTCGCTTCTACACATGGACAGCACGCTTACTGGTACTACATGCACAGTGCGTGTGTCTGATCAGCAGTCAGTCCTCGCCAGATAACGCTGCTATCGCCTGAACGGGTTTATGTTTATAGTAGGTAGGTGGTTACAATATTATGGCTAATCACTGTATGTTGGTCGTTGAAAATGTTCACAAAAACTTATTATTCGCAAAACAGGTTTGATGGGAATCGCGTTGTTTTTCTCTAAAGCTTTAAGCTTATCTATATAAATAAAAATTTAAATGTTCTTTTGTAGAAAATCGTAAAACTCCGAAAGTTCTTCACCGACTGATTTTGAATTTTGACACATGTTCCATTCAAATACCCACGTGTATCGCATAATAGTGCACAGTGCTTAGCAAGCGAATTCATGCGGGATACAAACTTATGTCGGTGTACATCTGCCACAGCACGTGGACTGAACTGGAAAGATCGTAATTATGCTCACGAGTGGGAAATCAGGACATTTGCTTAGTACCTACTGGAGCGATATACAGGATGTGTCAGGAGGAAATGTACATGCTTTGACCTATTGCGAATGGTTTCCGAGATGGGACACGTTTACTATCACCTTTGTACGTTTTTCTTTAATAAATGGAAAACCGCACACTCCAACGAAAACGTGTCTCAGTACACAATTACACTAAATTAAATTTACTACAAAGAATGTACTATTTATTTTTTTGTCTAGGACTAACAGTTTGCGCGGAGAGATCGCAGCAATATTGAAAATCTCGCGTGACGCCCGTGCGCTGTAGTTTAGGTACTTCTTGTAGGCCATTTCGAGGTAGGTACTTTTCCGACATGATAGACCACACGCGTTCAGTATCAAAATGTTCTTCTCAACTTCCTCTATATTACTGTGGCACGTTGTATACAATGACAATGAATAATACAGAAAATAATTACAAATGAACATTGAAAGTGTACTACCTCGGAAACCAGTTGCAACAGGGCATATGACCACATCAAGTTTTCTGTTGAGAATCAGTAATGCTATCCCCCTTCAAAACTCGTACCATTCCTCCTGACTCACCCTGTATATGAGGTACTTTGTTAGCAGATATCATGATCGTTTGTTCAAGATCTTAAACCCCAGAAGTTCTCCACCGATTGCTTTTGAAAATTTGACACAAAACTGCATGCGGCAAATGCCTGTTTTTGGATATATATAACAAATAAATATTTAATATGTAAAAGAGAAAGGTTGTTACCAAATACCTCGGAAAGTGCATGATAGATATACTTGAAACTTACGCGATTCTCTATTGAATATTCCGAGGGACATTGATCATATTACCAAGGCCCAAAAAGTACTTGTCCGATCTGTTTGAAATTTGGAACGATACTCCTATTAAACGTTCAAGCGGTAGGCCATGCAACACAATAATAATGTGTATGTATAGCACCAGTACTCAAAACAGCATATGCTCCGAATTTGAAAAGGTACTAAAATAAACGTACAAATGGTCGTCAACTTTATATTTACCTAAACTTCAATTAAAAGGAATTTTTTTAAACTGACTGCGAGAAAGAAAATGCTCTGCTACAAAAAATATGAGGTTTCGTTCGCTTTTTCTCAGCCAGTTGTAATTACGATAGCAGAGCATTTAAACCATTAGACAAATGTTTCTCTCACATACATACTTTGTCATTACATATACTTTTAAAAGTAGACTGTTCACGCAAAAATTTACTGTTCTGTTTTCTTCCTCACAGGCAGTTTTCACAGAGAACAGAAAAGTTGCATTCCTGGCGTATCGGCTTACTATTAGAATACCACTACATAGTGTGAATTTGCGACAGCGGCAAATAAGGATCAAGGTCAGAGCGGGGGGGGGGGGGGGGGAGAAGTAGTGGACAGACGGAGGGGAGGACGTAGACAGCGGAAAGGAGATGGACAAAGAGAGGAGGGGGAGGGGGCTGTTCGAAGAGATGGGAAGGAGCACATGTATAATGTCTCTAAAAATGTTGTTGTTGATAACAAAATGTTTTAATGATTACTGATTTATTATTTACCTTTTTAGCTTTGCCGGTTTCGAAGTTCATTAATAAAAATTTCGGCTGAAGTATCTTCGTTGGCTATAGGATTATTTCACCGAGTCTCGTAATAAATCATTCCTATTAATAATAGTTTCCACCTCAGCTAGCATAACAGCATGACTGTAGAATCATGGGATGACACACATCTATGGTTAGTCATAACGTAGATAGACACAATAACACAAAGTTCAGTGTGAAATCTGTCACCAAAAATTAAACAGCAAAGAGTTTGGATCAACTTCAGTTCTCATTTAGTTGCTCTCATACCACTTAGCTGAGAAAGTAATTTTAATGGCTCTTCGCTACACGTAGCCTGGCCAGCAACACAAAAAAATTATTTAAACTCCACCTAATTGAAAAACCATAAAATATTGGCTGTGCCACGTCCTCCTAGTCCTGTGAAAAAAAGTATTAGTATTTGTTGCGCTAATATGAGCGCTGCCGGAAAGGAAAATTTTTAATTCAGTTTTGTCACTTAATGGCGGCGATCTGGTGATCAGGCGCTGTTAATTTTGCCGTAGGGCTGCTATGAATGCTGAAATAATGCAGATATCTGACACAGGGCACAAAGAGCTACGGAATAAAGGTTTGAAATAGCCAGTTTTAAGCAATTATCTATTTTAACAGTTAATTCATCACATATACGGCTACAGACCTGATACAGCTGCGTTAGGTGTTATCACAACTACGAGAACAACGGAAGAAGAGAAGATGAGAGACGACGAACAAGAGAAGGCGAGCGTATATTCTCTCGTACCTATATAGTAAAATCATGGATAATAATTCTCATTAATATAATTACCATAACATGTGTATGCGACGCATATCGTCTGTGAATCGCTATATCAGTAAGTTTTACAAAATTCATCAATTTTGGTTACAAGTTTGTTCATACCTCCATGTGGCATGTTCTGCTAATTTCATACAGTCTCATATATATTTCGTCGAATTACATTCTATGACACCGTGTCGGGAAACCACAGATGGACAGAGATAGGGGCTATAAAGAGATTAGGACATGTTAGAAACTGTACTTCCCCTTTTCTTTCTTTTCCATTTAACCAAACAGAGCTACAGCAAAACGTGGTAGGATACGGGCAGTTACATATATGGGCATCCGTAATTGAGATTGGGGGGGAGGTGGTTGTCAAGAGGACGAAAATGGGCATTTGCCCTCTCCTGGAATCTGGGTAAAGCCTTTCCAACCGTTGTCGAAGGCTCTTGATTGCTGACAATCATCGTCTTGGACTACACTAACCAGCAGCGACTAGAAGCTCCGCAGCTTTAGCAATCACTATATCATGGGTTTCCATAGTTTTCTCACGCAAAATTATGGGGACTCCTAGCAGCGGCACCAGTTGATCTAAAAAGGAAATCTATGGTGACTTGCAGATTCTGCATTCAGTTTTATACACCAGAGTTATTGCACGCTCGGATAAACACTGCCGTGCTATGTTGTAGGCGTGTACAAATCTATACTGAATCCCAACCACATCAGTCGAAAAAAGGAGGACACCATTTTCCGTGATAGAAGAGAAGATAAAAGAGTGTGAAGTTTCAAGGAGGAGGAAAAATATGGTCTCCAGAACTGCTACTTTCTGAAGGACCATGAGTGCAACACAGTGCTGCACAGTAATCTGACACACTGGAGAAACGAGTATTACATTGGTTCAGTGCTAGGGTGTGTGGCGCCTCTCTTCTAGATTTAAGTTATTTTATGTATTTTATTCACGTTTTATTTCATGAGTAACAAAGGGGCGAAATCTCGGAGATAGTAAAGTAACGGAGCAAATAATTATACTTTAACCAGAGACATGAGGCAGAATACGTGAACACATCATAACAGGCATAAACTGTTTCTTTTGTAAAAGTATAAATGTGATAAAACAAGGTGAAATAATTCATTCTTCATTACTGATACACGTAAGTGTATTCAAATTCAGTCGAGTGCATTATTTAAATATTTGGAATCATATTTCATTTCAAATAATTAGTGAAAGTGACCTTCGCCATTGTAATAATTGAAGCTTTCGTGGCAGAAATTTTTAGTCGGCTTCACAGACAGTGAGCGAATCAATTTCATCTGCAAAACGGGATCTGCATCTCTTCCAAATTACATTAAAGGAGTCAGATAATTTTTCTACAGGGTAGTAGGCGATTATCCACTTCCTAATTACAAAGAAATTTCGCAAGCCGAGGTTACTCCAACTTTGGCTTGGAGTAGACTTGCTAGAAATAAAACACAATAAGTTTCATAATAAAATATACAAAATTACAGTGTGAAAGCATTTATGAGTATTTAGACTTTTTATACCATCGAGTTTTCTGTGCTTCACACAAATAATAGACATAATTAAATAAAATACCTGCAGTCTCCAATATGAAAAATAAATTTTATTTAGTTATGGGTGCTAAAATTTGTTTCCGCCGGCTGGTTTGGGAATGGTGTCCGGATCTTTGCCACATTATTCGTGTATTGGCCCTGGACTACGCTTTACCTGACCACGCCAAATAAATCCAACTTTCCAAAAACGTTGCGTTTAATTTCAGTTATGCCAGAGGACAGTGAAAAATACAATTCATGAAAGAAATCTAACAGATGTGAAGTTCAATAAGCAAATAAAATGTCGTAGATGGCATCAGAATTGAATAAGCCTTTTTTTAAAGTTCATTCCCCGTTTCTACACTTCGTAGAGTATGTGGCATTTTTGTCTTTTTTTATATCCAGCAAACGTTTCTTAGTCAGTCTGACTTTTTCAACCCATTTCAGATTATTAAGTTTCTGTGTCAACCCAATATTGTGGAAAAATAAGTAAATTATTTTCGTGAATGTTTTCTGCCTTTATTTCATCACTCGTTTGATACCCTGAATTTTTTCATATCAAGATGTAATTTCAGATCCTTGAATCGAAAAGGTGACATCCCTATTCATGTTAATAACATTAACTGATGTGCTTTATATATACCATTGAAACATGCTTACCATTTACGTACCAAAGCCGGTCGGTGTGGCCGTGCGGTTAAAGGCGCTTCAGTCTGGAACCGCGTGACCGCTACGGTCGCAGGTTCGACTCCTGCCTCGGGCATGGATGTGTGTGATGTCCTTAGGTTAGTTAGGTTTAATTAGTTCTAAGTTCTAGGCGACTGATGACCTCAGAAGTTAAGTCGCATAGTGCTCAGAGCCATACGTACCAAAGTACGATACCTTAAAATGCTAAGTAGATAACTGTTAGGCACTTGAGATACATTAAGTTTTGTGTACTTCTCGTCAAATTTAGTTCTTTGGTCACGACAGCTCTTCAGACCTACAGAATCAATTGTATAAAACTTGAACCTTTAGAATCTTGTCGCACCTTGGACAAACATCTGCGGACGTCCAAGATCACCTAATGTCTTGGAACTCACACTCACTTTCCTGACTGTTATTTCAATGTCTGACTTTTTTACGGCTCTCTTCGTGTTATTTTCATTCCATTTATGTCCTGACTCCTCCATCTTTGCTTGTTACGTGTACGTGGCGAGAAGCACAGAAACTATCATAACCTGTGTTTGCTCTACCGTGTTCGCTATCATTGCACTTCCTGTTATCTGCAACTCTTACACTACTATCTGAACAGCACAACAGAAATACTTGTTCTGAACAAAACGAGATCCTTGTGCCGCACAGTTGTCAAGGATAAGGACCATATCGATGATGTTTCGTTGAATGGTTCGCACGCTGACACTTGTTGATTGCCCAGCATTGAAATCTGCAGCAATTTGCGGAAGGGTTGCACTTCTGACACGCTGAACGATTCTCGTCAATCATCGTTGGTCCCGTTCTTGCATGATCTTTTCCCGGCTGCAGGGATATTGGAGATTTGGTGTTTTATCGGAGTCCTGATATTCACGGTACATTCGTGAAAAGATCGTACGGAAAATTCCCACTTCATCTCTACCTCGGAGATGCTGTATCCCATTGCTCGTGAGCCGACTATAACACCACATTCAAACGCACTTAACTTCTGATAACCTGCAATTGTAGCAGCAGTAACCGATCCAACAACTGCGCCAGACACTTGTTGTCTTATATAGGCGATGCCTACCGCAGCGCCATATTCTGCTTGTTTACACATCACTGTATTTGATTACGCATGCCTGTACCAGTTTCTTTGGCACTTCATTGTACATTCCAGATGTTTTAGACTAAGATTAAAGAAGAAGCAGCGTCAAAGCAGAGTACTAAGTCACAGAAATTTATCGCTATTACGATTTACTTATGTTACTTCTTTTACCAAACCACTACTCTGTATTAAACACGTAATCCCTTCACTGACCAGAACGCATTGCGTAATAGGTACTTTTAACTTGATTTATAAATGAATTCGTTGTAGCAACCTCTTCAGCCTCTTCAGGCAATTTATTTTGCTGTTTATTCCTTGGTAGAAAATGCTGGTTTTTAGTTTTACGTTTATTCGTACTTGATAACTGGAAATTCAGTCTATATGTTGTTCTATGGTTATGAAATTCTTACGGTATTTTTCTGTAGTTTGAGACGTTCGTCCATGTTTCTTGCAATTCGTTCCCCGAAAACGAAGTCCATAGCTAAAATCGGAGTATACAAATGAACAGCACGTACCTAAAAGATACTGACTATTACGCACTGATGATATGATTCTGAGGGCAGTGTATGTCTCTTAAAACTTCTACAGTGTATGTGATCAATATTGGATCTCTGTTCTATCGCCAGGTCATACTTTGTGCATCCCGCAATATTACATCGAGGTAACGACTCGAGATTGTCATTTCGTGGTTGCTCGTTACTGATTCCATGCAGCAACATCAAACAAAATTTGTCCATTGTGTGAGTGGTATAAATGTTTGCGATGCGCTTGGTCAGCAAAACCATTTAAAATCTCACTGATAATAGCTATTTCTTTTACTGATAGTGTGTTCTAGTGAGTGAAAGCATCATTGATTGGTGTTTCCTTTGTAAATTATTCTGTAATCTTTTCCTGCGACAGTTGTAGGCCTATCTGATAACATTATTTCATATGAATTTCTATCTTAACATTCTGTCAAAGTGGTGAAAGCAATCATTTCTGATATCATGTTGTATATTATTCCTGACTGAAAAATTTTCGTATTTCGATAACGATAGCATTGTTTTTCAGCCCATCAGTATAACAGATCGGAATGCGAGGCTTGCAGAACATTCATATGATGTTAGCTACAACGTTCAAAGATCAAGTCATGTGGGTAACTTGTAGTCCTATTAAAACTAGTTGCCACCTCGCCAGCAGTAACGAAAAGCCACCACCTGACAATGTGGAGTATCTGTTTCGCAGAAGTATTGTGTGATACACTAAACGTGATCACGTAGCACCCCTGGGAACCATATATTGATCCCGAAATGTAGTCATTAAAGTGCATTGGTTACCATTTGTTCCTGGATTATTTCAATGGCTGGTTAATGATACAACACAAAATTCCAAGAGAGTAAAAACAGGCCATATAGAAATCAATCTGGATTTTCGTATCGTGGTATTATCTTCCACCCACTCTTGTTAACATCTGTATCCAAGAGAGCAAAAAAAGGCTATATAAAAATCAGTAATGGTTTTCGTACCGTGGTATTCTCTTCCACCATTCTTGTTAACATTTGTATTGTCTATGTTCTTAGTATTTGTATGTCAGATAATTATCCACAAACTAAATTAACTCATTAATTTAAGTGGACAGCTATTTTCGGGCGATAAGTAATACGAACATGTAATTAGAGTTGGCGACACTAACATAAATTTTCAGACAGTAGTCCTACCAGAATGAAATTTAAGCAGATATTTTCTTTTTTAAACGTGTCTCTGCTTCAGTTGTTCCTATCCATCATATGAACGATAGTCACAATCTGATACATGTATGTGCAACGAAATCGCTGTATAGAGTAATTATTACCTCTCATATATCTGCAACTGATCTGTCAGCTCATGACGCACTGGGTGGAATTTCCCAGAAAGTAACCACAACTGACTAGATACCGAAAGTTCAATCGCATCAATTTATCTGAACTTGCAACCGTGGCGCAAGAAACATTCAGGGCGTCTTCTATCCCCTTCTGGGACATCAACGAAAAACTTCATAGGTTTACGAACAAGCTTACTCAACTATATGGCAAATAGTCTCCTCTGAAGAAGGAAAGGTGCATCTTGCTCAACTGAAGAACTGAAGTAACTCATCGATCTCAGAGAGGTTGCGCAATGGCCTAACAAACTGCACCCCACACCAAGCAGAAGCGGAACAGTCAGTCAGGCTGTGAGGAATGCAAAACTCAAGCATGCCCATACATTAACCAACGACAGAAATAGACCAGCTATTCTAAGGATAAAAGCCTTCGTGGCCTACAGGTAACATAAAAGCTGCTGCTGATCTAATTGTCTGAGCCGAAGAACTGCACTGGTACTTCAGATTACTTACAACCAAAAACGGCAGAGAGACTCTTCGAGTGCTTTATCCACGAAAAATTCTATGGTTCAAGTGGCTCTAAGCACTATGCGACTTGACTTCTGAGGTCATCAGTCGCCTAGAACTTAGAACTAATTAAACCTAACTAACCTAAGGACATCACACACATCCATGCCCGAGGCAGGATTCGAACCTGCGACCGTAGCGGTCACTCGGTTCCAGACTGCAGCGCCTAGAACCGCACGGCCACTCCGGCCGGCTGAAAAATTGCATGTTACTTGCAATACCGTTAAAAAGCTGTCATGTGTCTTCGATCGTCATCATCTACTGGATACTACGGCATCAGACTCCAAATGATTGTTAATCCACTACTGCTCCCTATAACAGATATCTTGAACAACTCCTTAACCACAACTGCATTCCCTGAAGCCTCGAAGCAGGGAATAGTTAAGCCCATAAATTAAAAGAAAATGGCTCTGAGCACTATGGGACTTAACCTCTGAGGTCATCAGTCCCCTAGACTTAGAACTACTTAAACCTAACTAACCTAAGGACAGCGCACACATTCATGCCCGAGGCAGGATTCGAACCTGCGACCGTAACAGCAGCGCGGTTCCAGACTGACGCGCCTAGAACCGCTCGGCCACGTGGCCGGCCATAAATAAAAAGGACATTGTCACAGCACCCTATGATTACCGATCTATTTGTATTCTTCTGGCACTGTCCACGACCGACTAACAAACTACATAACTACAAACACTCAACTATAGGAACACCTATCAGGTTCCTGTAAACATCACAGTACACTTGTCTCAGTAAATTTCTCGTAAAGTGCAGTGCACTGGTTTCCCTCATATCTCACGTCTCGACAGCAGTGCGTCATGTTCGACTCCATAAAGTCACAGTGTGGTCAGGTAGTATCTGGCGTCACCCAGTGTTGCGTATTGGGCCCTGTACTCTTTTAGTTTGTAGGTCAGTAATGTGTAATCAGTTTAGACGTGCCGCTTTTGTACTGCAAGCAGCAGGCGTACGCTGATGACCGCCAGTTGCATGTGTGAAGCTGCAATATCAATAAACCTGGAGGCAGCTATCTAAAGCTCAGTACCGACCTTTGTGCACTGTCAAAAAGGGCGCAGGATATAGATTTATAGTTCAACCCATCCATAACCCAAGCGGTGCTGGTTGGTCTCTCTAGGCTCATCCGCTCGAAATATCGGGAGTCCCTGTCATCTTTAACCTAATTGGAACAATATATCAGTTTCTCTCCCGCAGCGAAGAGTCTAGGTGTAATAGTAGATGAAAATCTAAATTGGAATGGCTGGTAACCGCAACATGCAAGAAGACATCAGCGTCTCTCCACGCCTGACAAAAATATGAAAAGCTCTTCCCTCTTTACCTGAAAACGAAACTCGTGCAAACACTTATGCTTCCAATTATTGATTACTGCGATGTTATCCTGCAAGGTCTTTCTCAAAACTAGTTCAAATCGCTCTGAGCACTATGGGACTTAACTTCTGAGGTCATCAGTCCCCTAGAACTTAGAACTACTTAAACCTACCTAAGGACATCACACACATCCATGCCCGAGGCAGGATTCGAACCTACGATCGTAGTGGTCGCGCTGTTCCAGACTGTAGCGCCTAGAACCACTCGGCCACCCCGGCCGGCGGCCTTTCTCAGGAAAGCTCAAGGCGGCTGGAATTGGTCTGAATCCTTCTATTCTGTTATATCTGTAATGTTCGACTATTTGATTACATTTTGACATCATATGCGCAGCTGTCCTGGCTGCGTGCAGACAAGCTCAGACATTTACATACAGTATGTCTTCTCTACTGTCTTATCAATGTGCACTGTCCCCCATATCTCTTCTCAACCTTAACGCTGTTGTCTGCAGAACACGGTAGAAACATCCGTTCTCATCATAACAACCACTTCCTCAAAGTCCTTCTCAATAGCAGGAACCCGACTCTGCTATAACACCCGCATTATGTTACAGAACAGAATAACACCTCCAGCTTCGGAAGACAGTTAGTGACATATCTACCAATGCAACTTGTGCACAGTCGTTACCCTTGTTCATCCTTTTCTCCAACCACATCTTCCTCATTTCTCAATACCCTTAACTGGTGCATTCTCCTTGATTTTCCTTTCCCCAGAATCGCTACATCAGAAAACATCTATTTTATAAACCTAAAAACTATTTTCATATTTGCTACTGTGTCTGTGGATTCCCTGTCCATTGTAAGACAGCTCCTGATGACCCTTATCAGATCAGTTAAATCAATGTATATTACAAAAGTTCTGTACAATGTGCGTGCCGGTAGAACTCAGAAACTAGTCCCTGTACGATCAAGGGAGTTATATGCTATCCCCATCCATGAAGAAGATTCTCGTTTTTATCTGAAGTGCGTGCCTTTGAAGATATTCCAGATCATTGAGAGTATTCGAGAGCATTCCAGAACATTCCAGAATGTTAAGGAATGTTCCACAACAATCCGGGAAGTTCTGGAATGTTCAGCAATACTCTGGAACACGAAAACACAGAGATGAAGAGCGCAGCGAACAACAATGGGCACCGTGAGAAGCAGAGAAACCGAAAGACAACGAAATGAAGGGACTGAAGAGTCAAGAATTGCTACACAATCTTATAATAAAAGACTGCGAATTCAAGGCAGCCATGGAAATATCACCCTACGAGAAGCGGGAACGAGAACAACCTAACAAATGTGGCATTCCACTGCGACCCGATGAAAGAATATAACAAACACAAACATGTCGTAATCGGGAAAATGGATAACATGTGCCAATTTTGCAACGCGAAAAACTGCAACAAAGGAACACCAGGGTTCTGTTGCATTAATGAAAATATTCGATTACCATCACTGGAAGCACCTCCACAGGTATTTTTAGATTACATTACCAAACCCCAGAACCAAAACACTTTCTTAAAAATATAAAAGTTTACATCGCCTGCTTCCAAATTATTGTTTTCGGTGTCACTTCGATCAACAGTAACAGAGATGGAATGGATTATGTTTCTTCCATCGAAGGATAAATCAGTCATTAAACGGGACCGTTACTAGCACTAACCAACGAAGACCGTAAATTTCCGCAAGTATATTTCATCGGAAATTAAGAAACAGAACTTGATAAACGATGCAGAAATGTCAGTGGAGACGAAAAGTAGTGCAAGATATACAGAGTAGCTTACAAATATTCAAAACAGCACTCGACCAAATGATTTCTGATGACTATAAAGTTACAATTCGAGCCGACCACCTGGAGAACACGGACGTCGATTTCATGCACATCAGGTAGACGAAGTCGCCATTATAATTGTGGACAGTGAAAAAAACATGATTGTAGCCAGTTTCAGTCACAGACCGCCTTCACGGATTAGGGTAAAGCAGTTTAAGCCACAACTTCACACCTGTCATTACATACATAATGATCGCGCATCATATGCAGAGCATGCCATGAATTGCAGTACACCACACAGGACTGGTTGGCTTCCAAAGTCCTGTATGTTATAATGAAACCCATGGAATGCTCTACACATGAGACGTGGTCATTTTGTACGAGGTGCATTTAAGTTCTAAGGCCTCCGATTTTTTTTTCTAAGTAACTACTCACTCGAAATCTATGAAACTGGCGTTACTTTTCGACGTAATCATCCTGCTGACGTACACATTTTTCACAACGCTGACGCCATGATTCCATGGCAGCGGCGAAAGCTTCTTTAGGAGTCTATTTTGACCACTGGAAAATCGCTGAGGCAATAGCAGCACAGCTGGTGAATGTGCGACAACGGAGAGTGTCTTTCATTGTTGGAAAAAGCCAAAAGTCACTAGGAGCCAGGTCAGGTGAGTAGGGAGCATGAGGAATCACTTCAAAGTTGTCATCACGAAGAAACTGTTGCGTAAAGTTAGCTCGATGTGCGGGTGCGTTGTCTTGGTGAAACAGCACACGTGCAGCCCTTCCTGGACTTTTTTGTTGCAGTGCAGGAAGGAATTTGTTCTTCAAAACATTTTCGTAGGATGCACCTGTTACCGTAGTGCCCTTTGGAACGCAGTGGGTAAGGATTACGCTCTCGCTGTCCCAGAACATGGACACCATCATTTTTTCAGCACTGGCGGTTACCCGAAAATTTTTTGGTGCCTTGGTGTGCTTCCATTGAGCTGACTGGCGCTTTGTTTCTGGATTGAAAAATGGCATCCACGTCTCATCCATTGTCACAACCGACGAAAAGAAAGTCCCATTCATGCTGTCGTTGCACGTCAACATTGCTTGGCAACATGCCACACGGGCAGCCGTGTGGTCGACCGTCAGCATTCGTGGCACAGAACCCACAGAAATGCCAACTCTGGAGGCGATCTGTTCAACAGTCATTCGGTGATCCCCCAAGACAATTCTCCACTTTCTCGATCATGTCATCAGACCGCACCCACGAACGCACTTTCGACACATCCATAACTCCATCACCACATGTCTCCGTCAACTGTCGATGAATTTCAATTGGTTTCACACCACGCAAATTTAGAAAACGAATGATTGCACGCTGTTCAAGTAAGGAAAACGTCACCATTTTAAGTATTTAAAACAGTTCTCATTCTCGCCGCTGGCGGTAAAATTTCATCTGCCGTATGGTGCTGCCATCTCTGGGACGTATTAACAATGAACGCGGCCTCATTTTAAAACAATGTGCACGTTTCTATCTCTTTCCAGTCCGGAGAAAAAAAATCGGAGGCCTTAGAACTTGAATGCACCTCGTATGTAATGACAGATGTGATGTTGTGCCTCAAACCCTAATCCGTGAAGAAGGTCGATATTTAGCTCTGAAATCAAAAAGCAAGTGCTAGCAGTTTTTTACATTACTTGACAGCTATCGATAGTCACCTTCCAAAAATGTTCAAATTTCGTTTAATTGACTCTGTAATGACTTGAAACGTCATTACCCCAGAAGCCGACCACTCGCGGTAGCGGCCACGGTTGGGATCAGCCAGCAGGTGGCACCGGAACAGGCGGCGTGACGCTGCGCAGCGCCCACGTCCTGACCATAACTCACCAGTGGACGGCCGCAATGGGGGCCGACGTGCCGATGAGGCCGCGGGTCATTTATACCGGGCTCCGGGCAGCGGACAATTTAGGTCGTCATTCAACCGTCGCGCCATATTTTTAATTTGCGGACGTTGCTTCCAGTTCCCTCCCCTACCCTCCCCACACTCATGACGCCCTCCTTCTTCTATCCACCCTCCTGTTTCATTATTTTTTTTTTAGATCATTGTTTTCCCCTTCCGCGTAATGGACACAGCAGGGGGACGAATCCCGCAAAACGCCGATGACGTCGGCACTATGCATGCGACGCGTGACTTGTTAAGCTCCACGGCTGCTGTGCGATGCGATGTGTGCAGAGTACGTAATCTCAGTGGAGGAGAGAGAGGTCAACATGCTCGCTCGCGCTCGGAAACTGCTTCCACATTCGTATTGCATTCCTGTGCTGATTAATGACCTCGCTCGCCGGTACCCATGTTTTTCAGTTTCGGGAGGGAGAAAACTGCGTTCCACTGCACGTTCTCCAGCAGTAGCAGTCAACACCAACACCTTTCCCATACCGTTGACGTTTAACTCTTTATTAATTAGCTTTTTTGTTTCGGTTGCGAGCTTTCGGATTCTCGCAAGTCCTGGGTTAACGCTACAATTTCCTCTTAAGCCATTCCCCATATGTGATTCCACGGATAACCTCCTTTTCCAGATAATAATTTGCATCTATATTTGTACACCGGAAAACACTGCGCTCCACATGGCAGAAGGTACAATCTATAAGTATTATCGATTTTCTTTCGTATTCTATTCGCGTTCTGAGCGAGGCAAAAATTATTATCTGTATGCCTCTGTTAGCACCGTAATTACTCTTATGTTTTTGTCGTGTTTCCCTCATGAAATGAACGACCACCACAGAATAAAGGTCGCAAAGTCTTCATCGAATCTCTGAAGTTACGCAGAGCGTTTGTGTTATACTTTCACGTGAGACGCACGAACTGTTACGGACTCAGTACGATCTTTTTGAATTCGTTAGATTACTTGCCATGCCTGCTTCTCAAAGACTCGAAACACTGGAACGATATTCTACAACTGGTAGCACTAACGTCTTGTGTGTGATGGCTTTTCCAGGTGGATTGCATTTTCCCATGACTCTTCCAGCAAATGTAAGTGAGACCTGGTAGTCAAGGGAAGGCAGGATTAGGTTACGATTGTGGACGGGGCCGTAATCAGTTATTATTGGTTGCCTTTTACATTTACACACAGTTTATTTTAAATTAGTAATTCAAGACTCATCAATAAATAATATACCACACGTTATTAACGAAGGAATAAACAACTGT